>NC_083411.1:11553262-12180137 GCF_020745735.1 Hemiscyllium ocellatum | reverse complement strand
AGATGCCTAAGGGAAAGACAACGGAATGAGGACATGCCACAACCCGAGGACTAGCCACACTACCATACATCAAAAACATTTCTGAACTGACAGCCAAACGACTGCAACCACTGGGACTCATAACAGCACACAAACCAACTGCCACTCTCAGACAACAACTCACCAGGATGAAGGACCCGATACCCAGCATGAGCAAAACCAATGTAGTGTACAAAATCCCACGCAAGGACTGCACAAAACATTACACAGGACAAACAGGAAGACAGCTAACGGTCCGCATCCATGAACACCAACTAGCCAAGAAACGACATGACCAGCTATCCTTAGTAGCCACACACTCAGGTGACAAGCAACATGAGTTCGACTAGGACAATACTACTATAATAGGACAAGCTAAACAGAGAACAGCCAGGGAATTCCTAGATGCATGGCACTCATCCACAGATTCAATCAATAAGCACATCGACATGGATCCAATATACCGGCCACTGCAGCGGATAACTGGAACTGACAACCGGAAGCGGCAGGTATAAATCACTATAAATGCCAGAGGAAACATCACAGAAGCGCTTCACAGGAGGCTCCCAAGCACTGAGGATGCCACGTAGACAGGGGACGAAACGTCTGCAACACAAATTCCCAGCTCGGCGAACAGAACCACAACAAGAACTTTGATGACAAGGGGCTTTCTGTGGGAATAAGTGGTGGACCTCCAAAGAGACATGTGACATAGAAACACAAAAACAGAAGTGCCATTATCATGGAAAAATAATGCAGCTCACTCCAACAAATACATGGGGCACATTTTCCTGGAGGCTGACTATAATTCTTCCTTCTCCGTTCGCAACCTGTATTCCTTCCAAACCTCAGACACACTGTGAAATGGAGACACATTTCCATTCCCAACAACAACAGATTAAATCTCAAAAAACTGAGTAATAGATTCTATTTTTAAGTCATTTCTTTCAGAGTGCCGCTGCCAATGCTCTTTGACAATTTACAGATATACGGTTCAGTAACCCTCTCTCTGGGAGGGGGAGGGGTCTAGGCAGCCTGCCCCATCATTCGAAAGAGTTGTCAAAAGAGATAGGTTGTTCTTCTCTTCCCATCAATTTCACCTTTAAAAAATAATCATGTGCTGGAGAGATAATAACTATTGATACCACCAAGAGTATGGTCGTTAAGATCTTGTTGCACTTTCAACAAAGGGATCGAGATGATAGAGCTTTGAAGTAATGCACTTCAGCTTTGAAACTCACTAACAGCATAATGCTAGACAACATAGCTATTGACATTTTTTTTAGTTTATGAATTGTTGATTCCATGCAACAATTCCCTTGCACCTCCTGAAAACATATTAGGGATGATCGTTTCTGTGCCTCATCCTACAGCAGTTGCTCATCAGGCAGAATAAGTTTGACATGAATTGGAGAATTCAGGACCTTATTGCTGAGCCTTATTGTGTTGACCAAGGTTATTAGCATATCCTGGGACCAATCCCTTCTTCCCCAATCAGGCACAGGGTTGGTGCTGGGCATGAAACAAGGGGGAGCACGCCGGAGTGCAGCCGAAGGTTGGAGAGCATTCTGGTTACTGGGCTTGATGGAACAACAGCCACAAAACATCAAGTCTTACCCAAAGAAATCTGGGACTCTGTTCTTCCTCAGGGCTGTAAATGTTGGAGAAAATTGCAAGTTTCCAAGCTGACGATTTTATGATGTAAAGGACTACAGGGAATTGGAGAAAAGATGCCTGGAAAGTGTTGACGAGCAGGTCAGCTCTAACTTAATTGAATGATAAGCCAAATTTGAGGGGATGAATGAACTGATTGGGTTTTTTTTTCAATTCCTGGGTTTAAAGCAAAGATAAAACTGACATTCCAGTTGTGCTGTTCCTCATTAAGTTACTCCCTGACCCTTCTCAGACTCTAACCGAAACAAAGTCTCAGTTCTGGCTCTGTCGAGTTCCCTAAAAGATCCCATCATATTTTCCATAAATTAATACCCAAACCAGCAATCCTCCAGAAAAAAATACAATCTGCAATAACAATGTTGATTGATCAGTTTATTTCCTTCTTTCATGCAGATGAAGTCGAAAGTGGCACTTAGTTAGATTGTTAGTACAACACTGCCAATCCTTCACCGTCTTTGGGTCAAAATCTTAGAAATCATTTCTTAACAGCGTTGTGTGTATTTACACAATGTGGAATGCAGCAGGAAAGCAACTTACCATCACTTTCTCAGAGCAACTGGGGATGGCAGATGCCAGTGACGCCCACATCCCGTGAAAGAGTGAATAAATAAATGGGCAGGCATCAAACGTTTGCTGGCCGAAGGCAAGGAAAAGCTTGACATTTCTACACTGACATCCTCTTAAGCCAATAAAGTATTTTTTGAAGTGTGAACACTTCCGACCTGCTCAATCTGCCTATGACTGGGCACTAAAGACAACATTAGGAAAATGACCGAGTCAGTTATGTCAGTGATGTTGGTTGAAGGATTGATAATGGTTAGGTCAAGGAACACTGCTGTACTCTTCACAATAACATAAGAAATAAGAGCAGGAGAAAGCTATTTGCTCCCTTGAGTCCAATTGCTTCATGGTTAGTCTGCTTGTGGCCTTAGCTCCACTTTCTTGTCTGCCCTCCATAAACACTTAACAACTTTGGAGAGCAAAATTTGTCCAATTCAGCCTTGGATATGTTCAATTATCCAGTTGTAGCATAATGACTATGGTTCTGAAAGGGTTAATACAGAGAAGTGCATGAGGCTCCAGTCAATATGATGATTCCTCGGGACTTGCGTAGGCAGTACGACTCTGCATCTTAAAGGAGACAGACTTACCATTTGAGTCTCCCAACAGTCTTAGCAACCATCTCAATAAAACTAATGTGATTTGCGTCTGACTTATATGATTAACTACACCATGATTAAGAACAGTTTTCTCATTACATGACCACCCATCACATCAGAATGACATTTTATCCAAATCCCTTGGTACAATAGTGCTCATGGAATGATTTCATACAATGTGGAAACAGGCTGTTTTGGCCTAACAAGTCCACACGAACCCTCCGAAGAGCAACCCACCCAGAGCCAATCCCCTATCCTGTTACTCTACATTTACAAAGAACAAAAAAGAACAGAGAACATTACAGCACAGGAAGATCCTCTATCTAAACCTGCTGCCTATTTTTTAACGATCTGTATCCTTTTGCTCCCTGCCCAATCTGTTCAAATACATCTTAAATGTTACTATTGCTGCCGGCCCTAACCACCTCCGCTGGCAATGCATTTCAGGCACCACTAGCCTCTGTGTATAGAACTTTCTATGCATATCTCCCCAAAACTTTTCCCCTCTCACGTTGAACTCATGGCCTTTGGTAATTGAATCTCCACTCTGGGAAAAAGTTTCTTGCTCTCCACCTTGTCTACACCTCTCATGATTTTGTAGGCCTCAATCAGGTCCCCGTCAACCTCCTTCTTTCCAATGAAAATAATCCTAATCTACTCAACATCTCCTCATAGCTTGCACCCTCCATACCAGGCAACATCCTGGTGAACATGCTCTGCACTCTCTCCAAAGCAGCCACATGCTTTGGTAATGTGGTGACCAGAAGTGTTCCAAATGTGGACAAACCAAAGTCTGATATAACTGTAACATGACCTGCCAACTTTTGTACTCAATACCCTGTCCAATGAGGGAAAGCATGCTATATGCCTTCTTGACTACTCTACTGACCTACATTGTCACTTTCAGCGAACAATGGACCTAACACCCAGATGTCTCTGTATATCAATTTTCCCCAGGACTTTTCCATTTATTGTATGTTACTCCTGACTAATGCACCTAACCCACATATCCCTGAACACTATGGACAATTTAGCATGGCCAATTCACCCAACATGCAAATCTTAGGATTATGGATCGAAACTGGAGCACCCGGAGGAAACCCACACAGACACGGGGAGAATGTGCAAACTCCACACAGACAGTGACCTGGGGTTGGAAGTGGACCTGGGTCCCTGGCACTGTGAGACAGCAGTGATAACCACTGAGCTACCAAGCAGTGTTCTGCAACATTGCTCCATTTACATTAGGTTCTGCTTTTCTGTTCTTTACACATAAATGGATAAGGTCACATTTTCCCAAAGTAAACTATGTTTACCAAGTCTTCCTCTATCACCTATTTTGTTCTTGTTCCCTTGCAGAATCTGCATCATAAGAACATTAGAAATAGGAGCAGGAGTAGTGGGCTGTGTTTTCTGTTAACCTGGGTCTAAAAGGTTGGTAAATCGGGGCAATGTTGAATATTTAAACAAAAACAATTTCAAATTTTATGCTCACTGGTGGAATAACAGGGTTTGTGCTCCAGCATCTTACACCAGTGAGGCGTAGCGCTAGCATACTGAAACATCTAATTTTTCTTTTGTTTTAGTCATGCCTTGCTCATTTCTGCAATGTTCCAACAATCTGCTGGTCTTGAACTGATCTTCACAACATATTACACCTTTGTTTAAAATTTAATACCAGCCTTCATCTTGTTTGTTAGTCATAGAAGGTACATTCCTCTCTTAGAGTCTTTCTTCTTCTAGGGAATACATCTTGAGAGTTATGTAAGACCTGCATAAATGTCAACTACTTCTTCTCTATCAACTTCCTTTTTAACCTTTTTCCGAATCAATTGTACCCAGCTCCAGATTTATACCTAAGCAATCGCCTTTATTTAAATTTAAGAGACTAGTTCTTGGCCCAAATTTCTCACCCTTAAAATTGATATAAAATTCTGACTTGTTGTGACCATTCTTGCATAGGGCGTGAAGTCATTAATTAATCTTGTTTCTCTATGCAGTATCTAGTGTGAAATAGACTTTTCCTTGTTTAGTTTCAGATCTGTTATAACAAGAAATAGCACTGAATTCACTTCATGAACTCACCCTTGAAGTTATCTTTGACAAGTTGCTTTATATAAATATATATATATATTGAAGATTAAAATCACCCATAATCTTTGGAACCAGCCCACGTTATTTCTTGATGTAAGCTCTGTCCCACAAGGTGGCCAATTTTAGTGATCCAGAAGCTAGTTCCACCACTTCTCACCACTCCCCATCCATATAGAGTCACAGAGTTATAGAGATGTACAGCACAGAAACAGACCCCTCGGTCCAACCCGTCCATGCTGATCAGAAATCCCAACCCAATTGAGTCCCACCTGCCAGCACCCGCCCCATATCCCTCCAGACCCTTCCTAATCATATACCCATCCAGATGCCTTTTAAATGCTGCAATTGTACTGGTCTCCACCACTTCTTCTGGTCGTTCATTTCATACATGTACCACTCTCTACATGAAAACGTTGCCCTTAGGTCTCTTTTATATATTTCCCCTCTCACCCTAAACCTATGCCCTCTAGTTCAGGACTCCCCCACCCCAGGGAAGAGACTTTGTCTATTTATCCTTTCCATGCCACTCATGATTTTGTAAACCACTATAAGGTCACCCCTCAGCCTCTGACATTCCAGGGAAAACAGCCCCGGCCTAATCAACCTCTCTCTATAGCTCAAATCCTCCAACCCTGGCAACATCCTTGTCAATCTTTTCTGAACTCTTTCCAGTTTTACAACATCCTTCCGATAGGAAGGAGACCAGAACCGCACGCAATATTCCAAAAGTGGCCTAACCAATGTCCTGTACAGCTGCAACATGATCTCCTAACTCCTGTACTCAGTACTCTGACCAATAAAGGAAAGTATATCAAACACATTCTTCACTATCCTATCTACCTGTGACTCCACTTTCAAGGAGTTATGAACCTGCACTCCAAGGTTTCTTTGTTCAGCAACACTCCCAGGACCTTGCCACTAAGTGTATAAGTCCTGCTAAGATTTGCTTTCCCAAAATGCAGTACTTCACATTTATCTGAATTAGACTCCATCTGCCACTTCTCATCCCTTTGGCCCAGGATCTGAACAAGATCCTGTTGTAATCTGAGGTAACCTTCTTCGCTGTCCACTACACCTCCAATTTCGGTGTCATCTGCAAATTTACTAACTATACCTCTTATATCCAAATCATTTATATAAATGACAAAAAGTAATGGACTTAGCACCGATCCTTGTGGTACTCCACTGGTCACAGGCCTCCAGTCTGAAAAACAACCATCCACCACCACTCTCTGTCTTCTACCTTTGAGCCAGTTCTGTATCCAAATGGCTGGTTCTCCCTGTATTCCATGAGATCTAACCTTGCTAACCAGTCTCTCATGGGGAACCCTGTCGAACGGTTTACTGAAGTTTATATAGATCACAACAAAAAAGAAAACCAAGCACAAAAAAAATTTACAGCCCAGGAACAGGCCCTTCAGCCCTCAAAGCCTGAGCCAATCCAAATCTATTGTCTAAACCTGTCGCCCAATTCCTAAGCACCTGTCTCCCTCTGCTCCCCACCTACTCATGCATCTGTCCAGACGCATCTTATATAAATCTACCCATGTCTGCCTCTATTACCTCTGCTGGCAACGCGTTCCAGACATCCACCTCCCTCTGTGCAAAGATCCCGTCCACCGCTCTGCCCTCATCAATCCTCTTCAAAAAACTCAATCAAGTTTGTGAGAGATGATTTCCTATGCACAAAGCCATGTTGTCTATCCCTAATCAGTCCTTGCCTTTCCAAATATGTGCACATCCTGACTCTCATCCTTGCCAACTGTATACTTTCATTACTTCTCATTGCTTTACAGATCTTAACTTT
Source organism: Hemiscyllium ocellatum (assembly GCF_020745735.1). Lineage (NCBI taxonomy): Eukaryota > Metazoa > Chordata > Chondrichthyes > Orectolobiformes > Hemiscylliidae > Hemiscyllium > Hemiscyllium ocellatum. Next base: position 12,173,384 of record NC_083411.1, on the reverse strand, counting down.
CACTAACAGAGTTACCCATCTTCCCTTCCCTTCCCTTCCTGTCAAATATCCCGGAATATGCAGTTTACAAACTCAGTCTTGTTGCTTATATGGCTATCCTATTACATCCATTTATTTCTCTTTATGCAACCAACATATCCACCTTGTTACTACTGTTATTCAGAGAAAGGTCCTTTCATTGTGTGTTTTAAATATTTCCCGATTCTCAGTCCTCTTAGTCTCTTGTTTGCACATTCTGTCCCTTCCTATCATACCCTGAGTAACATTCCCTCATTCGCTACCCTGCTGCACTGTCTTATCCTTTTTAGGTGTATTTATAAATTTCTCTTCCCCCTCCCACGATCAGAAATCTCCCACCCTCCCACTGTATAATTTTTAGCCTTGCCTCCTGCCCTAGTTATATGAATCTGTCCCAGCGCAGATTGAGTGAAAATTGTCACAATGGTACAGCTTCCTCTTTCCCTGCTGTTGATGACTCAGGCGTTAACACTGCTGCTTCACAGCACCAGGGACCCAGGTTCAATCCCAGCTCGGGCAACTTTGTGGAGTTTGCACATTCTGCCTGAGTCCGTGTGGGTTTCCTCTGGTTGCTCCAGTTTCTTCCCACAGTCCAAAGACGCGCAGGTTAAGTGGATTGACTATGTTAAATTGCCTGTAGTGTCCAGGGATGTGCAGACCGGGCGGATTAACCATGGGAAATGGAAGGGTTATGGGGCTAGGTGGGATGCTCTTCAGAGGGTTGGTGTGAACCTGATGGGCTGAATGGCCTGCTTTTGCACTGTAGGGATTCTATGATGCCAGGAATTGAAACCCCCATTTCTCCCACTCCAATCTTTTAGTCCCACATTAAACCTCTTGGTTTTATTTGTCCTTTGCCAATTTGTTTCTGTTTTTTTCCTGAAATGTATCACAAGTGCAACATTTGTTGCATGTCCCAAACTGCCTTTGAGGAGAAAGTGAGGTCTGCAGATGCTGGAGATCAGAGCTGAAAATGTGTTGCTGGAAAAGCGCAGCAGGTCAGGCAGCATCCAAGGAGCAGGAGATTCGACGTTTCGGGCATAAGCCCTTCAAACTGCCTTTGAACTGAGTGGCCTCATTGACCAATATAGAGGGCAGCTAAGAGTTAACTACACCGTTGTGAATTAAAGGTCAGGTGGAGGCCAAACCAGTAAGGATAACAGATTTCATTCCCTCAAGGATATTAGCCATCCACTGGGTTTTTATAACAGTTGATGCCAGTTTCATTACCACCATTCTGGAGACAAACTTTCAATTCTAAATTTTTAAAATTGAATTTAAGTCCTACCAGTTGCAATTTGAACTTGTATCCCCAAAGCACTGGCTAGCAGAATGAATAGTATTGTGATATGACCATTACAGCACTGTCCAATCTGTCCAATCCTAAGATTAATACCTTTATAGTTCTTTTTTCTAAAGCAAAATGAGCACCTAACTGTTCAAACACCATTAGTAGAACTTCCTCCTTCACCCTACTTACAATGTTGACAGTCTTATGGACTGTAATAACTGAATATATCCCTTCCCAGTTCAAGTTATTTTTCATCCTCAAGGAAAAATGCTGAATCTTGGAACTAAATCAGCAATACAGCCTTTAGGACTCACACAGCCACATCAAACAGGATTATTCCCCTAAATATGCTGTCTCCCTTTACAAATACATATTTTTAGCTCCCTTGCTTGAATGGTCTGAGCTCCATGGTGCCATAATCAGTTAGTTCAACTTCCTAGTAGTCCCTGTACTTGAATCTGTTGGGACAAGAATCTCAAATATATTGGTCAACAGCAGGGACTGAGAATCCTGTAATGCAACTATGTAAATACTCCCTCACTCATTGTCATATTCTCATATCTGGAGTACCTAACCTCAGGATTGTGACTACTTTGTGGTACAAAGTGTCATGTAATCTTCCAACTCTCTGATGTATTGCAGTGTCTGATGCTGGGTCTCCACGTCATGAAACCTGGCCAGAGTTTCCTGAGTTGCAAATATTTACTGTGATGTAGTTGTCATTGACCACATAGCATCCAGCAGCGCCTACATGCTACAGCTGCAATACATCAAGTCCTGCACACCTTTACTGGATTTTGATTAATGGGGTTCAAATTTAGAAACATTACTAAATTATTATTTATATTAAGCAGGATAATTAGCTAAAATATAAGCCTTATACACTGCTTACACCTTCCCGATACTATCACAGTTTACAGAAAACTGGAAATGGAAAACTGCAACAACAATCAATTACCTGCTAACCAAATTAATGTTTCTGCACTTCAACACTAAGGTTTCTATGTGTGCCAGTCCCTTTTTTGTTCAAATTCCCAACTTCAGTACTTGTTGACGCTGCACACTATAGCAAAGATCTGCGCTTCCTTGAAATAGTAGCAGAGGATCTTTTGCATCCACACCAGCTGAAAAACAATATCTCCAACATTGCAGGACTCTCTCAGAGCACTACAATGACGCAACAGCCTTGATTAGGTGCTCAAATTTTAACTGGGGGGGAGCTGGATTCCATAACATTCTGTTTCAAAAGAGAAGACTGATATCTACTATGCAATGATATGGCTTAGATTGCAAGTATATTAAACATGAATAAGTCTAAATAACAGTTCCTGTACTACAGAGGAATACTGTTATGGTACATCCACCAATATCTCCTTAAAATTACAAGCATACAAATTGGGAACAGGAGTAGGCCAATCATCCCCTTAAGCCTGCTCCACCATTCAATGAGATGTGTTTACTCTGTGTTTCCATGTACCTCTGATAACCTTTCACATTTGCCTGAAAAATATTCAACGTCTGCTTCCAATTTCCTAACAGAGTTCTAAAAACGAACGAACCTTTGTGATTAAGAAAAATCCTTATTTCTGTCTTAAAGAGACCATGCCTTATTTTTATACCATTAGCATCCCCCTTTCCAGCTTCTCCTTCGAATTAAGTCTATGTATTCATTAATTACCAGTTTGAACTGAACATTGCTACAAAGTAATGTTGCAATTGTCGCAACAGTGTTAAATTGTTGAAGGACAGATGAGTCCAACCCAAAGGGTTTATTCAGAATTTCATGAAATGCTGCTTTGGACATTTCGCGCATTTGAACTAAATTAGCTTTCAAAGTGTATTGCCTTGAAGTGCTCTGAAACATCACTTCATTGATCGTATAAATAAAAAAAAGATAGAAAATGTAATCAGAACAGAATGAAGCCAGGTGTCTGTGAGGGTTTTAGACACAGCAAGAAATCCTGAAATGAGAAAATTTGCAGCCGCCGAGATGTTTTCAAGCAGAATTCACTTTTTTTTTGGAAGTAAGCAGTTTGAACCTGGTTCTTTTCAGAGCAGATTAGCGATCAACCCTCTTTTCTTTTGGCAACATGTTAAACAAAGCAACAGTTATGGGAAATAGGCAGATCACCATAAAAGGAACCCTATTGCGTTTTTATTTTGTACACTGGACCAAAGCCAAATTTATCTGCACCTGCTAGGTCAGTACAAGGCATTTTTAATTCAAGGGACGAATATAAAGCAACAGCATCCAAGCACATGGAGATACATGAATGGAGACAAATTGCCCATGGAATGATAACATGAAGAAACTCAATTAAATCACTGCAAATCAGAATGCAAGTTTGACTTGATTACAGCTTCGAACTTCCACGTTAATATAAATTATACTTGTCTCACAATCGGATTTTACTTTCCCTTGAATTTAATTTTCTGTATAATTCTACTGGTGTCGCGGAGAGGTGTGAATTAATTTGGATGCTGATATTTTAGCTGGGGATCTTTATGCAGGACTCTGTGACCCAATCAGAAATAAATAAAGGAGTAAACTGGCCAGAATAAACACTAAAAGAGATGGTGCAGGTCTGTTAGATATTTCATTTCTTGATTTGAGCAGTTAATATTGAATATTACTGAACTCCAACTAAATATTGGAGATTTTGGCAACTGATCCTGTGGCAAACATTGCTTCCAAGCTATTACCAAAAAGTGCCAAGAAATAACTGAAAATGTCACAGGAAAGGCAAAGGAAAATAATCACCATCATGAGCTGTTCATCTGCTACTAGATCATGAAAATGGAAAGAGGGGAGGCAATGGCCTAATGGCATTATCACTAGACTGTTAATCCAGAGACCCAGGAATTGTTTGGGGACCTGCAACTGAATCCTGCCACGGCAGATGGTGGCATTTGAATTCAATAAATACTTGGAATTAAGAGTCTAATGATGACCACGAATCCATTTTCTGGGGAAAAAAAAACTCCATCTGGTTCACTAATGTCCTTTGGGGAAGGAAGCCACTACCCTATCTGGTCTGGCCTATATTGCGACTCTAGATGTATAGTAATGTAGTTGACTCTGAACTGCTCTCTGGGCAATATGGAATTGGCAATAAATGCTGGCCTAAGCAGTGACGCTCATTCCCTGCTAATGAATAAAATAAAGCCTGGCATCAATTTCAGTGAGAAGATTAGGGGGATTGGAGCAAGGTTTAGGGGAGATGTCAGAGATCGTTTTTTCACACAGAGTGGTGGGTGCGTAGTATGCATTGTCAGCAGTGGTAATAGAGTCAGACACACTAGGGACATTTAAGCAACTCTTGGATAGGCACATGGATGATAGTTAAATTAAGGGTGTGTAGGTGAGTTTGATCTTAGAGCAGGATAAAAGGTTGGCACAACATTGAGGGCTGAAGGGTCTGTATCATGCTATACTGTACTATGTTTCATATTATCCAACTTCTTGCCCTGAGCCATGGGGGATATTCAGAGAAAGCAGACAGAGGAATTAAGATAAATAGTTGGAAGGAAATCAGTAATTTTGCAGCAACTGGATGAATAATATGTCTAAGATGTGAGCATAAAAATCTTTGTCTTCATTCTCTGATTGGAACATTAATTTCTTTATAAAAAGACTGTAAATCCGGCAGTTCAAGGCTTCAGCTGAATGTCTGGGCCTCTTGATCATGGTGGATCAACTTAATTTGGTTCCTTTCCTACTCCAGCAATCTTGGCTAATATTTGATAAATCCAATTTATGCTGAAATTGTTCCAATTTAATGTACTTTATCAAAAAGAACAAAAACTGGAACTTGGCCTCTGTAGATGAATGTGAATTTAAAGCCACACTGTCAAAGGCAGGAACTGGAACCCAATAATGTAAGATTTAAAATGTGCATGTTTTGTCTGAGTAAATTTTTGTTGAATTGTTCATCAGTTGGGGAATCAAGATCTATGGGGAAAAGGCAGAAAGGTGGAGTTGAGGATTATCAGAACAGTCATGATCTCATTGAATGACTCAATCAGCTGAATAGCCAGCCTACTTCTGCTTCTACATCCCATGGTCAAATGACCCTCTAAGAAACCTTCCTGACCACAAAATATCCCCACTCAATAAAATCACAAAAGCAACTGAGTTATGGCTATTGCACATGGGAAAGTAAACAGATTTTATAATGTTCCACCATCACTACGATAATAGAGGTATGCATCCATTTGAAATACATGGATCATTGATTCCAAACAAAAAGCAGAGAAATGAATGTATCATCTGGACTTCACACATGAAAACCTGATTTTGGTTTTATTCTTCTGAACAGTGAGGGGAGCAGAAGTCTAACCATTAACCATGATGTTACTGCTTAATACAATTCATGTTGGATATTCCCTGCATCTGGTATTAATCCAAGAGGTGGACGCTATCACAAAGCCATGATATTTCACATCAACTACTGTTCAGATTGATTCGCAACAAAATAAATCAGAAAAGCAGAGACATTGGAAAAATCAGCATTTTACAATTGATACTTTATAATGCATAAAACTAGAATAACTTTTCAAAGTAATTCATTGTTCACTCATGATCTGGCAAAGTCCTTTTCTACATATGGAGTCAGCTATTATGAGGGGGCATAGCTTTAAATTAAGGGGTGGTAGGTATAGGACAGATGTTAGGGGTAGATTCTTTACTCAGCGAGTCGTGAGTTCATGGAATGCCCTGCCAGTAGCAGTGGTGGACTCTCCCTCTTTATGGGCATTTAAACGGGTATTAGATAGGCATATGGAGGATAGTGAGCTAGTGTAGATTAGGTGGGCTTGAATCGGTGCAACATCGAGGGCCAAAGGGCCTGTACTGCATTGTATTTTTCTATGTTCTATGTTCTAATTAAGTGCCTAGTGCTAAATTTGTAACTTTCCCTGATAGAATTCCATGTGCTACCAATCCTATTCAGCTACAGCAAACTAAATGAATATGGGAGAATGGTAGCTAACTGATTATGTTATCAGATGAGTAATCCAGAGGTATCCCAGAGTTTCCTTCCACTGCAAAAGCTTGGACATTTAATTCAGCTAATTAAAACAATCTGGAATTAAAATGTGACTTTCAGTAATGGCCTTCAGGGAAGGGAATCTGTCATCCTTACCTATTCATATCTATATCGTGACACCAAACTCATGTTATTGTGCTGGTTCTGAAGTTCCCTCTGAAATAAGCATCAGCAGGAGGAGCTGATCCTATAGTCCATCATCAAAATGAACTACAGGGTCAGCTCCTGCTGCTGTAGCTTATTTCAGAGGGAACTTCAGAATCAGTGCAATAACATGAGTTTGGAGACACAATCTTGCTGATATTCAGCTTCAGGTCCACTTTCCCATCTGTTTCCCAAATCCCTGATTCCCTGTGAGACCAAAAGCCTGGCTATTAACCTTCGACGGAGCCTCCAGACACTGCCAAGATGTAGCATTCCAAAGAGTCATAATAGTTTGAATGAAGAACCTTCTCTTCCCCTCATTCCTAAATGACCAGTCTCTTATCCATGTTAATATATTACCCCCGCAACTCCATATGCCCTTATTTTGGGTATTAACTCCTTGATATGGCACTTTATCATTTGACTTTTGGAAATCCAATTATTACTGCAATTACTGTTCTCTCCGACTTGTTATGATTTCCTTTTCATAAAATTATCTTCACTTTGATCATATTATGGTTTTGGAGTAATTTGTTACCACTTCTTTAATAATGGATTCTGCCACCTTCCAGATGACTGATGTCAAGTGAATTGGCCTGCAGCTTCTGATTTTCATTGGACATATATTTTTGAATTGTGCTGCAAATCGTAAAGATATAAATATTGTTCTTACCAGTGATGCCCACATGCTGAAAAAGACAGTACAATGCTTTTGTACTTAGTTAATGTAGAAGAATTTGATAAATTATCAAAATTTATAACATTCATGAGGGAAAGATGTGAAGGCATTATAAAAACAACTGAGAGGATTCATTCGGATGGCTCCTTGGATGAAGAACTTCAATTACGAAGATCAATTGAAAAAGCTAGGGCTGTTCTCTTTCAAGCAGAAATAGTTAAGAAGAGATTTGATGAAGGCGCTCCATGAGGAGTCTGCACAGAATTAACTGTTTGCTTTGGTGAAAATGTCAAGAACCGGAGAATACTAATATAGAACATTGAACATTGTCAAAAGAAGCAAAGGTGAGATGAAGAAATGCTTTTCTCATGGACCAAGTGGATAGGATCTGAAATGTACAACCAGAGAGTGTTGGTGGAGGCAGATTCAATGTTGACTTTCAGAATTTGATCTAAATAGGAATTTCTGCCCCACTATGGGGCAAGAGCAGGGGCATTCTATTTGAATTGCTCTTACAGAGTGTCAGCGCTGGCACAATGACCAAATGTGATCCTTCTCTGCTATAATCATTCTATTATTCAAACTGGTATCGTAGTGTTGCAGCTAAAGCATCTGACTGTAATTGGTTTCCGTGCACGTGACTAAGACCAGGAGGCCAGACCACCAAAATATAATAAGACAAAGCTGTCAATAGTGTCTTGATAACAGGGTTAAGTTGGAAGATGGACAATATAATTAATTCCAATATGAATGTTCTTTATTTCCATAATTCAAGGAAGTTAATCGTTTGAAGTATCTTTATCAAGTCAATAATTTTAATAGAAAAGACTTTGCCTCAGAAATATCAGCTGGGTCTCAGCTTCTGCTTGCTTTACAGCGAATAATGTCAATGGTGACAGAGAACAGCCTTGACTGGAGGGCTTCCATGAGTGATAGCCTGGAGCCACCCATTCTCTGTCTCAGTTCAGCTTAGTTAAAGTTGTTGGAAGTCGCCATTGTACTATGTGACAACAGGAAAGAAGTGGAGAGCTGTAGAAAAAAGGAAGAAGCCACTCAGCTTGGATTTTTAAGATTGATGTAATTTGACTGCTGTGGCAATGAATTCTCAGCAGCAATAAGGCAAGATCAATTGGAAAATCCAAGCCAGTAGAAAATATTGAAGCACTTGTGGTACCAACTGTAGTCCAGTTGATGCTCTGAGTTACAAAGATAATGGAACATGTACCACGCACTTACACAGTTTTTACTTCATGATAAATCAGGACAGTGTTTAGCAGATAAAGTGAGAAACAAGATGAGAAACAATTTTAGCATCCCCTTATTAAAAAGCAGCCACCAAATGATGTAGCGTTTGTTTAGTTCGGAAGTGACCGTGTAGCCTAGATAAACTGATCGCATAAACTAGTCATGATTTTCTTGATTATGGGTCATGGTTATACTGAGACACAGGCAGCATAATATTTTCTGGCATGAATTCTTTTCATTTCTATAATTCAAGGAAATTAATCATTTCAAGCATCCTTGCCAAATCAATATTTTTACTGAGGACAACAATATCTCAAAGGACATTGCCTGGACACTATTATTCAGAGACACTGCTTGAGTGGAGTGTGGAATTTACGGGGCAAAACAGCTCATGACATTTCTTGCAATAAAGGTGCCACTCATATATCTAGAGTAGGAACTCTTTATTTGAATGTTACAAAATTATTCTTTTAGTTTGCCCACATCTCAGTTTCTAATATTTGTTGCGTTCACAATGACACAGAACAACAACCGATATTGAGATTAAACTAGCTCCATTCTTTCAACACATACTTTAGCATTTCACTTTCAAATGTCATTAAAAAGGCTCCAGCTGCTTTCCCTGCAAATATTTTGAACTTCATTAACCTACAAAAATCAGTTAAACAAGACAGTGATTGTGTGGTAAAGAAAATTAGATATGATTAAATTGCACAAGCCTTAAAAATAACTGTAAATTCAAATATTTAGCATCCCAGTTGTCATATTTTTGTAACAAATGCCCTATTTAGGTCCACTTTGCTTGGCTGTTCCACCCTGCTCTATTATCATGCTTCATTTCTGTTCTGATAGTTCTATTTGTCCGCACTGCGGGAGATGACTTTGAGACAGGTGATTCTGAAGCCAGAAAGGAATTAGCTATCAGCAAATTGCCCCTTACACCACTTACTGAATACTAACAACATCCTCGGCATTTACAATATGGGCAATCAACAAAGATAAAATTGTAATTTATTTATTTGTTTAGTCCTGCATTCAGAATGTGGACACATTCCTGACTGCACATAGGTGACAAATTGACAGGGCCATCAGAAAATGTCTCATTCATTGGTGTTCCCTTGCTAATGCATTGTATGTTAAGATGTAGTTGATGTCAATTTGCTCAGTCATAACATCTTTAATGGCTCGTCTTTTCCCAGTTGGTTGAACACTAATTTTGATAATAGGTGTATTATCATCAGAGATGTTCTGGCTAAAAGATAGAGAGGAAAATCCATCTTGCTTCCAATTCACCACCCTCCCCTGCCCTTCTCCCGTCAAAATTTTATTAAATTGTAAATAAATATTGAAATTATTACAGCCTGTTTCGAAAAAAAATATATTGCTACATAGGGAATAAAGCCATAATAAACAGAAATACACATAATTAGGAGCACAGGAACATAGAAGTAGGGCATTTCAGCCTGCTGTTCAATTAGAGTCAGAGTCATAAAGATGTACAGCACAGAAACAGATCCTTCAATCCAACTCGTCTATGCCAACCAGATATCCTAAATTAATCTAGACCCATTTACCAGCACTTGCCCCATGTCCCTCTAAACGCTTCCTATTCATGTACCCATCCAGATGCCTTTTATATGTTGTAATTGTACCAGCCTCCACCACTTCCTCTGGCAGCTCATTCCATATATGCACTAACCTGTATGTGGAAAAATTGCTCCTTAGCTACCTTTTAAATCTTTTCCCTCTCACCTTAGAACTGTGCCTTAGAACTTAGTTCTGGACTCACCCACTCCTGGGAAAAAGTCCGTGTCTATTTTACCCTATCCATGCCCCTCATGATTTTATAAGGTCACCCCTCAGCCTCCAACACTCCAGGGAAAACAGCCTCAACCTATTCAGCCTCTCCCTACAGCTCAAATCCTCCAACCCTGGTAACATCCTTGTAAATTTTTCTAATTCCTTTCAAGTTTCACAACATCCTTCCGATAGGAAGGAGACCAGAATGGCATCCAATATTAGAAACAGGAGTAGGCCATTCAGCCCATTGAATCTGCTCCCTCATTCAATACAATCATGGCTGGTCATCCATTTAAATGCCATTTTCCCACACTTTTCCTGTATCCTTTTGTAACATGGGTATTTAGAAATTTTATCAATCTCTACTCGAAGCATACTAAATGAGTGAGCTTTCTGGGATGAGAAATTTCAAGCAATCATAAACCACTGAGTAAAAAGAAATCTCCTTGTCACAGTCTTTTGTGATATCCCCCTTATTTTGAAATTATGACTCTTAGTTCTGGACTCCCCAGGCAGGGGATACATTTTACAGGCAGCCCTTGGGTTGTAAATGGGTTCTGTCCTGGAGTCCAATTGCAAGGTGACTTGTTCGCAAGTCAAAACACAATCCAGGACAATACAAAGCAGTTGCTCATAAGTCCAGGAAATGTTCATATGTCAGGTCTTTAAAATTATACCATGTACGGGATCACGTCCATAAGTCAGATGTTTGTATCTCAGGGACCCCATGCTTTCATCCACCCTACCTCTCCATTTGAGGAATTTGTAAACTTCATTGTGAGCACCTCTTATTCTGCAAAACTTGAGAGAATGCAGGCCTCCTTCAAGAGAACTGGCCAATCTCTCTCCACAGGACAATCTCGGGGAATGTTGGGAATAAATCTAGTGAACTTCCTTGCTCAGTGCCAATAATATCCTTGCCAACGTAAAGGGAAGTGTAGACAACAACCAAGGTGTGGTCTTTCTAAGGTTCTGTAGAATTGAAGCAGGTTGTCACAATCCTATGCTCAAATTGTCTTACTAACCTACTGCACCGAAAGGTTAATCTTTAGTGATGTATTGCTCAGTTGCCTGGATGGCTAACTTGCAATGCCAGCAACATTGGCTGAAGTTGCCATGGAGACTATAGCTTCTCAACACTGTCCTTCACTTAAGGTGTGCTAACCCTCAAGTTAAACTCACCACCAGTTGTCTCTCTGTTTAATGAGAGAATTGGACTATGGTGACTTTCCCTATTGACAAGAGGTTGATGGTAGTTTTCTGCTTCAGCATTACAGCTCTTGATGCACTTACCTAAAACAAAGCTATCAATCACTGTCTTGAGTGTTTCAACCAATCCTCAGCATCCTCTGTCTTTGAGGGTTGGGAAGGGGAGAATTCCAGAACTCCACCATCCTTTGAGTGTGAAAGATTTATTCAAAATTTGGTTTCTGTATGGTCAAACACTAATTTTAAGATTAGACCACTTTGATTTTGATGTCTCTACAAGAGAAAATAATGTTTGAGGGGGAGCTTTCCGGTTTAACACTGATCCAGGAGTACAGACACATTTGTGATGCTTCAGTTACAGCACATCGTTGCGGTCCAGTACACACATAAACAATAAATATTGGCCCTTTTCAGTGGGTGCCATGTGATGCTCTCACAAAAGAAGAATCAAAATCATTTCTCTTTAACACATTTCCCAAGTACGACTGTTATTGACAAGCTCATTGGGGCGGCACACTGGCTCAGTGGTTAGTATGCTACCTCATAGTGTCAGGGATCCAGGTTTGATCCCAGCCTTGGAGTGACTATTTGTGTGGAGTTTGCACATTCTCCCTGCATCTGAGTGGGTTTCCTCCAGGTGCTCCAGTTTCCTCCCACAGTCCAAACATGTGCAGGTTAGGTGTATTGGCCATGCTAAATGTGAGATTGTGGGGCTGGGATGGGGTTGCTGGATCTGGGTGGGATGCTCTTTGAAAGATTGGTGTGGGCTAAATGGACTCTTTCTGCACTGTAGCGATTCTATGATAAGATTAGCATTCATTGCCCCCTCTCTTGAAATGGTAGCCAAGAAATTCCATTTTTAACTGTAGTTCATTTCATGAATATATCCCACATGAGTTCCAGGATTTTGACCCCACAACATTGAAATGACAGTGATAAATTTCCAGGTTAGAATCATATGTGAAAGGGAGGGAGATTTGGAGCTGACAGTGTTCCCTTATGTCTGGGCCCTTGACTCCTTGAGTGATGGGCATTGTGTTTTGCAAGATCTTGACAAAAATGGCTTGTCAAAATGTTGCAGTGCATCCTGTAGTTCTGAGTGACAAATACTGATCTTCTAGATGCCTGTCACAATCAGGGCTCCATATACAAAATGAAAGGTCACTAGTGATTTTGTGGTTCACTTGGATGATATTTCAATTAAAGAGATGGTCTTGAAGTTAAAGATCCACAATGGGCAGGAAGCATGCAGATAATTGTGGGGGAAAATGTTTCTAACATGAAATATTCCCTTTGACTCACATACGTTTGTACAATACGCTCTCAAAATATCAATAACCTTGAATCATATTTACAATGTTCTCTTTACTTTTGATCAATCAATATGGTTTTTCAGTTGGGTGCCTTGCTGTATGTAGACAGTAGAACCAATGTAAGTATAATGCAAATGTCCACAATAGCATCTTGAGGTCATAAATTTCATAATATATGAACAATATTCACTGGTTCATAAACATCGACTAGTAGGATGCTTTGTTCGTATAGGTGATTTAGGAATGAAATAATATGTACAAATTGTTCAAGATACGTAGAGTTTACAACACAGGAAACAAGTCCAATTGGCCTTTGCCAACTTTAAACTCCACACCAACATCCTCCCCAAATAATGTCATCCCACTTTATCAGTATCTCCTTCTGTTCCTTGCCCCGCTCCGTAGTTATTTTATTTCCTTCTAAATGCCTTTTGCTGGTCATTTCAGTTGCTTCTTGTGGTAGCAAGTCCCACTTTCTCTCCAATCTCAGAGTAAAGAGGGTTTTCCTGGATTTCCCGTCGGATTTATCAGCTCAAGTATTGGATACTTTCACAAATGGAAACATGTCTGAGTCTACACAGGTCATGCATCACACATCTTGTACCTACCCAGGTCTGCTGTGCTTCATGGAAGAAAAGGTAAGAAAGGTTTGCACTCAGTGGAACCTTTCACAACTTTGGGTCATTGCAAGATGCTTTGTAGCAATGCAGTAGTACATTGGGATATTTGCTTCCTACCTGAAAAGAACGAAGGCTTTCTACCTCATCTGAAATATTGTTACTAGTTCAATGCTCCTTTGGCACTGCAAATAAAAAAATAGCAGAGATCACATGCATTTGGAGGTCCCATGATTTTTAGAATTTATTCGAAACCATATCATGATAAAATATGACATAAAATAAGGACAGACTTACAAATAAGGACTAAATTACATCTGCACATTTTGCTCCAATTATTCGCCATGCTACAAATTGGCTCAGCTAAAAGATTCGAAGTACATCAGCAGGAAAATGTCAGATAGCATTTAGCATGAGGAAATATGAAATAGAGTCATAGAGAGGTACAGCACGGAAAAAGACCCTTTGGTCCAACCCATCCATGCCAACCAGATATCCTAACCCAATCTAGTCCCACCTGTCAGCACCCGGCCCGTGTCCCTCCAAACCCTTCCTATTCATAGACCCATCCAAATGCCTTTTAAATGTTGCAATTGTATCAGCCTCCACCACTTCCTCTGGCGGTTCATTCCATATGCGTACCATCCTCTGCGTAAAAAAAAAGTTGTCCCTTAAGTCTGTCTTATATCTTTCCCCTCTCACCTTAAACCTATGCCCTCTAGGTCTGGACCATCCCACCCCAGGGAAAAGACTTTGTCTATTTACCCTATCCATGCCCTTCATAATTTTGGAAACCTCTATAAGGTCACCCCCCCCCCAGCCTCTGACGCTCCAGGGAAAACAGCCACAGCCTGTTCAGCCTCTCAATATAGCTCAAATCTTCCAACCCTGGCAACATCTCTGTAAACCTTTTCTGAACCCTATCAAGTTTCACAACATCTTTACAATTGGAAGGAGACCAGAATTGCATGCAATATTCCAACAGTGGTCTAACCAATGTCCTGTACAGCCGCAACATGACCTCCCAACTCCTATATTCAGTACTCTGACCAATAAAGGAAAGCATACCAAACGCCTTCTTCACTATCCTATCTACCTGTGACTCCACTTTCAAGCAGCTATGAACCTGCACTCCAAGATCTCTTTGTTCAGCAACACTCCCTAGGACCTTACCATTAAGTGTATAAGTCCTGCTAAGATTTGCTTTCCTAAAATGCAGCGCCTCACATTTATCTGAATTAAACTCCATCTGCCACTTCTTAGCCCATTTGCCCATCTGATCATGATCCCATTGTAATCTGAGGTAACCTTTTTCGCTGTCCACTACACTTCCAATTTTGGTGTCATCTGCAAACTTATTAACTATACCTTATGCTCGCATCCAAATCATTTATATAAATGATAAAAGTAGAGGACCCAGCACCGACCCTTGTAGCACTCCACTGGTCACAGGACTCCAGTCTGAAAAACAACCCCCACCACTACCCTCTGTCTTCTACCTTTGAGCCAGTTCTGTATCCAAATGGCTAGTTCTCCCTGTATTCCATGAGATCTAACCTTGCTAACCATGGGGAACCTTGTCGACCGCCTTACTGAAGTCCATATAAATCACATCTACTGCTCTGCCATCATTAATCTTTTTTGTTGCATCTTCAAAAAACTCAATCAAGTTTGTGAGAAATGATTTTGCATGCACAAAGCCATGTTAACTATTCCTAATCAGTCCTTGCCTTTTCAAATACACGTAGATCCTGTCCCTCAGGATTCCTTCCAACAACTTGCCCACCACCGTCGTCAGGCTCACTGGTCTATAGTTCCCTGGCTTGTCCTTATCACCTTCTTAAGCAGTGGCACCATGATAGCCAACCTCCAGTCTTCCGGCACTTCACCTGTGACTATCGATGATTTGATCTACTTTAGTAGGACACATGAAAAAGGAAAATATTTCTTCAAAGGTAAGAGCTGAGTATGTTGGTAGGCAGATGTGTTTGTGTGTTCTTGAAAGAAATCACAGGACATTAAGGTGCAGGTACAGCATGCAGTTCAGAAGGGGAAAGTCATGTCAGCCTTTAGGGAAATGGGTTTGGAGTCGAAGTGTATGGATGTCTTGTTGCTATTATATGGGATTTTGATGAGACTGCACTTGGATTTATATGTACTGTGGACCTTAACTGAAATTATGGGAGGTTTGATTTCGGTTTGAATAATCCACTGGATTATCTCATTGGATATCTAAATCCACTGGATTATTTCATAGGATGAGAGGGTTGTCATATTGGGACGAATTGAGTGAAGGGGTTCTATACTTCCAGGAGACTACTTTCAGGAAACATTTAAAATTCTCAGGGGGCTTGACTAGATCAATGCTGACAGGACAGTTTCCACTGCTTAGAGAATAATTCATTACCCTCTAAGAATACAAATAGAAGAACTAACAGCAGGAGAAAGCAATTCAACCACTCGAATATGCTCCGCCATTTAATGCTATCATAGCTGATTTCATCTTGGCTTCAACTCCAATTTCTGGCCCATTCTCCACAGCCCTTCAACACGTTACGAGTTAAAAATCTGTCAATCTTCTCCTGTCTATTTATTCAGTAACCCTCGATACACTACACTCTGTGTAATGAATTCCAAAGATTCACAACCCTGTGTGGTTCATAACCCTCTGAGAATGATAATTCAATCTCATCTCTATTTTAGATCTGCCACACCTGAACAATGAACAAAGAACAAAAAGAATTACAGCACAGGAACAGGCCCTTCGGCCTTCAAGCCTGCACCAACCTAGATCCTCTACATAAACCTGTCACCTATTTCCTATGGATCTGTTTCCTGTCCATTCGTGTACCCGTCTAGATCCATCTTAAATGACAATATGGTGACTGCCTCTACCACCTCTGCTGGCAATGCGTTCCAGGCACGCACCACCCTCTGCATAAGGAACTTTCCTTTACCTGAAATTATTACCTCTTGCTCTGGGTTGCACAGAAAGGAGAGACACTACGCCCACTTTGACAATCCCCTCAGCATCTCAAAGGGATCTCTTCTCATTGTCCTAAATTCCAGAGAGTGGAGGCCTAAACTGCTCAATTTCTCCTCAAAAAGACAAGCCTTTCATCTCTGGAATTAATCTAGTGAACTTTCTCTGAATTGCCTCCGATGCAATTACATCCTTCCTCATGTGTAGGGACCAAAATTGTACAAAGTACTCCAGATGTGGTCTCACCAATGTTTTGTACAGTTGCAACACTTCCTCACTTTTATACGTTTAATAAGGTCTCAACTACTTAATGTTGAGAGGAGAAATCTCTTCATTCAGAAGGAAGTGCATGGTTTGGAATTCCCTACCTCAGAGAACTGAAGATGCTCAGTCATTTTGGTTACGGAAAATTGAGATTAACAGATAGTTGCAGATATTAAGTTTATAAGATTGACTTGGTTTTGGGATAGTTTCTTTTGTTTTAGATAAAATGAAGGACTGATGTGGGTCATACAACCTGATCTGATCTCTGAACAATAATAAGTTTTCCAAAGTCATCTGGGACTAGAAACATTAACCCTGTTTTTCTGCATAGATGCTACCAGACCTGCTGAGTTTCTCCAACACTTTCTGTTTTTATTTAATAAGCTTGGGTGACTTAGTTGTTAAGGGAGAGGGTTGGGCGGTGGGATTGAGTGTTTACCTGGGTAAAGGTAAACAATGACAAGACCACTTAATTGTGTTGGGTGTCTAGAGGGTAACAAGTTCATATTTCTACCAGGATACACAGGAACAGGAGTAGGCTATTCAGCCCCTCGAACTTGTTCACCATTCAATGACAGAAGTCACGTGACACCAGGTTATAGTCTATCAGGTTTATTTGAAATCACAAGCTTTTGGAGCGCTGACCGTTCATCAGGTGAAGTGAGAGAGATGCACACAGACACAGAATTTGTAGGCAGAAAAATTAATGGATAGAGAGATCAAAAGATCATACAATGGTGTGAGTGGAATGTCAAAAATCAAGTCTTTGTAGGTGATCAGAAGTGTCAGATGGTGTGAGTAAACTTTGATCACCTGCAGAGACTTATTATGTGACATGCCACTCACACCAAGTGTATGATCTTTTGATCTTCCAGCCTATAAATTCTGTGTCTGTGTACTTCTCTTTCATTTCACCTCATGAGGGGGCTACACTCCGACAGCTTGTGAGTTCAAATAAACCTGCTGGACTATAACCTGGTGTCGTGTGACCTCTGACTTTGTCTGCCCCAGTCCAACACCGGCACCTCCACACCATGACCATTCAATGAGATCATGGTTGATCTATTGCCTAACTCTGGAAACCATCTTTCAACCCTTATCGCCTTTGCTTAACAAAAAACCCTTAATGAAGTCCATATGATGAATGTTGCTATGGTAATAAAGTTTGGAAAGGGAGACATCCATTTGAAGCCTAAGTCCCTAATACTCTTCAATTAAGGAAAGCTTCACCTTCTCTTTTTCCTGGCATTTCTTGCCTTCCGCCATCGAAATTGGTCTGACTCTGACCCTTTTATCTCCTTCCTGATCTGCCTGCACTCTTTCTGACTCTTCTGCCTTGATTCCAGCCCTACTTATACCATTTCATTCTTACCCGTCTGCCACAGAGCTCAGGGGTTTTACTGCCTCCTGTAAAGCTTCTGAACCTCTCAGAGTTCCAGGCCTCATTACTGCTTCCCACTAGTTCAATTCCACCGAGTCTTCCTGAGACGCTCTTACCCATTTTGCTGCTCCCTGTAGAGTTTCGAATTTCTTTTACTACCTGCGCTTCCTGCTGCTCGCTTGTGGCTTTCTTGAGCCTCTCCAGCTGCCCTAGGCTTTTGATTTTCGGTTTGAGGGGTACATTTGTCCATTAGCCAAGCCATTTCCCACTAAAATATCTATCATGCCATTGGCAAGCTGTGATGGCCTCATTGTTGCCAGACTTGGGACAAGTTCATTGTCGAAATATGTTTTTAACCAGTGACACCACTTTATTCTTTACCATGAACCCTGTGATGAACAAGCTGGAATTTAATTTGCTTCCAGGTGGAAATTCTTCTATTTTCCCCACTAGCAAGGTCTGTGAGAATCCAATGGTTTAAGAGTTGCTGATTTCTCACTCTGGCTGTTCAAAGCAGTTGGTGTCACTATACCTGTTAACACACATGTCTATCCTGGTTGACCTTCATGTCTGAGTGGACACTCAACCACCGTCAATGCTGATCTTGCAGTTTGACTTTCTGGGGAAATGCTGAAACCAAATATTATCCCTGACTTGCCCAAACATCCACCTTAGGTTGTTTTCCATTCCTGCCTTCTATCCCGATTTCTTCTGTTAACAGTCAGAGATAATTCTGTCTTCTTTGTCTAAACCCCAAACTATTTTCTCTCCAGTTCTTCTCCATAGAATTTCCCTTGCTCCAGGCTGTAGCAGCTTCCTTGGGTTTATGGATCTGTTCGGTAACACACACATCAACCAGAATTGTTGCCAGCTTGGATCCTGCTACCCTCTGTTCCTCCACATAACTCCAAATTGGAAAGGGTGTGTTTTTCAAACTCCTCAATGTTTATTACATACCAAAGATTATCATGATTGGCTTCAATCTTAAGTGTTGTATCTACTGGTCAAAAGCAGCTTACGCTGTAAGCATTCCCTGCCTGGTCAGGCTGTTTCTTAAGGCAATGGAATTATTGTACTTGGTACCTTTGGAGTTCTGAATAAAAATCATACTGGACTTGAAATGTTACCTCTGTTTGGCTCTCTACAGCAGCTGCTACCAGACCTGCTGAGTTTCTCCAGCACTTTCAGTTTTTATTTGTCTGGCACTAACTGGTACACACTCAAAATAGCCCTAAAGCTGTCTCATAGTCAGGACTAGGAGTTGCAGTTTAAAGCTTGTAGTGTTCTTAGGCATATAATCTGAGTAACAACAATAATCTGAGTAACAACAATTTCGTTGTTGTTCTGTTTCCTCAGAAGAAATGAAACTTCCAGATAATCTTGATTTTTCAATGGATGGCATTTTTACCAAGTTGCATTTTCACTGGCCCAGATTCTAAGATTGAGAAAGGGGGAGATATCCTTACTGTTACCAATCTAGGTTGCTTTTTCTCTCTTGTTGCAAAAAGACTATTGTTGAGAACAGTTCCTTTGCAGATTCTGGTGTTTTTGTCTTGTTTCATTCCAACTTGGATAGTTGTATGCAAACTTTCATCTCACAATATGTGAACCTGTCATTGAAATGTGAGTAAAACAAGAGATCAGAATTACACGACACCTTGCTGAGTTTCAGTCCCTCTTGATTAATTCCAAAGCATCTGATTTCACATTTTCCATGTGGGTGGCTGGGCTTGTCAAGTAATCACAGCAGCCATTTTAAGTCTGTAGTGTCCTCCTTTCAGTCTTCCTTTAGTCCATGATAAGACTCAGGCATTAAAGTGAATGTTGAAAGTTGAACATTGATAGAGAATTTTAACTATGTTCACCACATTTTATTGATTGGCAAAACAAACTCAAGGGGCCAAATTTTCAGTAAGACAATTTTCACAAAATGCAACACATTATACAGATAATGGACTAAAGAGTAACAATTCTCTTAAGATCTTGTTCAGACACAACTTGCCGTGTGTATTTATTTCAATCATCTCGTCTATTGACTCACTGTGCAATGGAGAGTTTATTTGGTGCTTTAACAAATGGAATGTCACTTATCACAATGACATTTAGCAGTGATGTTCTTGACAGTAAAGTCATGGATGCTACAAAGTATTAACAAGCTCTGTTTTAAGCTTGCAAATATTCTAAATGAAGCAAGGACAGCACATATAATAATGATGCAGAAATTAGCGTGAATGACCAAAATGTAAAATAGTATTGTGTCATGACCTGACTCAACAGCAGAGTTCAGGATCCAACATGCCATAGTTTCATTAAAAAATCATCTCATGACATGTGTATGCACTTAGACCCTTGATGGAGAATTTACAATTCTTTTAAACTGGCTCAGTCTAAAATGATAGCACTTGTAAGAAAATGAAAACTGATGCACGAATCCCCCTGAATGTGTGAATTATCGTATGTTTGTACATTTAAACATGAAGTGTCATCAACGTCCATACAAAGTTTGAAATGATAACTCTAATAAAGACTCACTGTCCCTCATGAAATTGTCAGGAGCCACATGACACCAGGTTACAGTCCAACAGATTTATTTGAAATCACAAGTTTTCAGAGTGTTGCTCCTTTGTCAGGTGAAGTCACTTCAGTACTGGTGAGATACAATGACTAAACATCTCAAAGACTGGCTGAATTGCACAATGTGTTCCTTTGGTAGTTCATAAGAGGCAGAGTACAGACCATACTCAACCAGCCCGAAAGCAAAATATAACTATTAGATGTGATTTTGTGATTGACCGACACTTTCTGACCAATCTTGAGTGTGCCAACAGTCACTCTAAAAATTAATTGAAGAGAATCAGTTGAGGTCATAATGTGGCTCCTGTAACTGGCAAAATGTATTCAAAAGCAATGTATTCAAAAGTGGGGATATAGGATAAATAGTCAAAGCCTTTTTCCTGGGGTGGGGGATTCCAGAACTTGAGGGCATAGGTTTAGGATGAGAGGGGAAAGATATAAAAGGAACCTAAGAGGCAACTTTTTCACACAGAGGGTAGTACATGTATGGAATGAGCTGCCAGAGGAAGTGGTGGGTGCTAGTACAGTTGTAACATTTAAAAGGCATTTGGATGGGTATATGAGTAGGAAGGGCTTGGAGGGATATGGGCCGGGTGCTGGCAAGTGGGACTAGATTGGGTTGGGATATCTGGTTGGCATGGACGGGTTGGACCAAAGGGTCTGTTTCTATGCTGTACATCTCTATGACTCCATGTTCTCCACAAATAAATGGAATTTGTATTGCATTGCCATAGTCTTACCAGACCATAGGGTTTCATCCTCATTAGAGAGAAGCAAGTGGTGGTGATTTAACCTGAGGGCCACCACACCTCAGGCAAGGAAAGAGGTTGAGAAGGAAATTGGTGATGGGAATTGAACCCATGGTGTTGGCATCACACTTCTCTACAAATCAACAATCCAGCCAAATGAGTTAAAACAATCCCCAATAAATGGAACATGTTCAAGCTTTGCACCTTTTATGAAATGCCCAGGTATTTGCGGAGTGTACAGTGCCCAAGGCTTTCAGCAAAGTAATGCTTTAACCAAAAAGCCAACCAATAAGTACCCTTTTCTTTTGCTGTTAACTTTTTGTGATAATTTGAAATTTGGCATTCTTGGGTTTGTCCTGATGAGGGCCAGGCCAAAAGCTTGATAATATGTCTCTCTTTTCACCAAAATTATTTATAATTCACAGATTCACAGGGTTATTTTGATCACACCCATACTGGCTATCACACCATTTTCAAATAATGACTTTTCCTCATCACCCTGAACATTGGATATCAATTAATTATTTAATGCCTCAACTGAACCTGCCTCACCATATTTCCCGCCAGTACAAACCATACCCTCAATATTCGCTGTGTGCAAATGTTTTTTTCTCACCTCACATTTGCTGCTTTGGCAAATCATTTTAAAACAGTTCCCTCTTGTACTGTTTATCAACATGATGTGTAAATTGTTAAGGATATCCTTCATCACCAATATCATATCACTCAGTAAGCAGAAATGTTTTGTGCTGGATTCAGAGAGATAATTGTAAATGATGCCATAGGTTTTATAGGTAGGGATGTTTTGTGGCTGCCTCTATACTTAGAACAAATGCATAGACCGATGTCAGTATAAGACTGAGGTTCACAGTAGCAGCACCAAAGGTTTTAATTTTCACTTGAATGAAGGAAAGTACAACAAGAAAGGAGATTGAAAAGCTTTAAGCTTTCATTACAGTGTCACAAAGCAAGACAGTGCGTGTGTGCTAGTGTCCTTCTTACTGAAAGAAAGCTGGAAAGCAAAAAGAAGTAAGATTTTGCAGGTGCTTTACTAAAGGCATTAAGCCCTCTGTCAGAGGTCAAAACATTCATTGAAACATCATGTTGGCAGGAGCAGGAACAGTAATGCTTGTGAATTCAACACTTGGAACCTTGCTTCTCTATGTAATTGACCAGCAGTCACAACAACCCAATGATTATCATGGATGAACAGTGTTTAAGAAAGAGGAGAGTGAGGGGCAATTAAAATAAATGACTGAGTCTACAGCACCCAGATTCTGTCAAAAATTGTAATTAACGTCGGCATTCTCTCTTTTTTTTATATAGTGGCGTTAAACAGCCAATAACAGCAATTACCTCAACTTTAAATTATTGTCAACAATTGATACTTGCTCCTTAGCACAACGTTTTTATTAGATCCTTTAACAAAACGAAATGTCAGTATCAGGGGCTGAGACATAATTTCAAAAACAACATTTCCTCTTCAGGATCTGAAGCTATACACAAATCTCTCCAAGTATATTTAACACAATGGGGTAAATGTCCCATGCAATAGAGGTCCTTGCCTTCCTCAGCTGGGCTGGTAGCACATGTAGCAATTGTCAGTCAAGCCTCAAGGCGAGGAAGTGGACAAAGACCAGGCTATGAGCACCTCCATAGTTACAATTGCAGGTTGTAAGATGCTGTGCATACAGTCGATTCTGCTATAACGCGATAGTTCTGTTCTCGTGCAGTCTTGTGTTATAAGAAAATCACGCAATAGCAGTGCCATTTAAACTAATGGAGCTGGAATCCCATTATAACTAATACACATTTTAAAAGTTGGTGCGTTAGAAACAGTGTCCCCAGTTCGTCAATAACGTTACAGTGAATTCACAATAACTAAATGTGCATTATAACAGAACAACTTGTATTTTAATTTTTTTATTGGGATGTGATCATCACTAGCACTTTCTGCCCATCCCTAAAATGTCCTTGACTATAACCTGGTGTTGTCTGACTTCTGACTGTGCCTACTCCAGTCCAACACTAGCGTCTCTATGCCACATCCTTGAGAAGGTAATGGTGAACTGTCATGGAGAGTTGTGGGATTTTTACCCACAATAGTGAAAGAACAGCAATACTGTTCCAAGTCTAAATGCTGCCTGGCTTTTAGGAGAACTTGCAGGCAGCATTACCTCTTGCCAGCTGCGTGGAACATTTGAGGTTCGTGTGGGGGAATCAGAAGTCAATTTTGCCATCAATGTACTGACGCCAATCATCATACATAAACATTGGCATGGTAGCACACACATGCAGCTTAGAGGGAACACTGCTTGCAGAAGGTGGCATCTACTGCTCTTGTCCTTCGAGGTGATACAGGTTGTGCATATTTTTGTTCAAGGAACATCTTTATCATGGCCAGTGAATAGAAGTGATTCTTCTGCTACAGAAATGCACTCAATCTCAACTATTCTGATTTCCAAACATAAATGGACCTGTGCTTTGGGCTACATTTGTGTTAGACAGAAACATTGCTAAACCACCCCTCAGCTGATTAACAACATTGAGTAAATGTGAAATACACACAGAAAGTGTTGGTGAAACTTAGGAGATTCAGAAGCAGCTGTAGAGAGATAAACTGTCAACATTTCAAGTCAAAAGTCTCTTCTTTGGAGCTAAAGTGTCTTTTGTCTTGAAATGTTTACTCTGTCTCTCTCTGCACAGATGTTGCCGGATCTGTAGAGTGTCTGTAGCATTTTCTCGGTTTTTCTTTTGCTTTTCAATCTAATTTACAATTATTTTATCACTAGCATCCATGGTATTTTGTTTTTTTGGGGGGGGGCAAAAATGGACAAGCTAGAGTCTTGTAGAAGTATGGGTTCAACCAGTCAGTTTTTAAAAGTTAATTGTTTTGTAATCCTCCTATTTGGAACAGGGTCTGGGTACCCATGGCCATATTCACGTGCCTTAGACATGAGGTAAGAGCAAGAGCTGGTGTACTTCATTAAAAGTCAACTATAACACACCCAGATCCACATAGGTTTATCTTAAAAGAATGGAGAGAACTATGAAGCAGTCAATATATAGCAAAAAGTTGCTCCTCAGCCCCCTTTTAAACCTTTCTTCTTTCACCTTAAAATATGCCCACTACTTATGAACTCAGCCACCATAGGGGTAAAGACATTTATTATTCACCATATCTATAAAGTCACCCTTCAACCTCCTATGCTTCAGCGATAAAAGTCCCAGCCTATCCAGCCTCTCCTTATAGCTCAAACTCTCCAATCCCAGTAACATCCTGGAAAATCTTTTCTGAACCCTCTCCAAGTTAATCATATTTCTCCTATAACCAGAACTGCACACAGGACTCCAAAAGTGGCCTCCCCTCTTCGACAACGTCAATATGACATCCCAACTTCTATACTCAATGGTCTGAGCAATGAAGGCAAGCGTACAAAACAACTACCCCAATTGTGATGCAAACAGACCCCATTGTGACAGCAGGATGGAGGGGAAGCTTGAATCTACTTGTCAGTTGAATTGAAAATACCTTGTTTCTCAAAATTAGCATCCTCGTTTTGATCCCGGTGACCTTATAATTTGTAACTAGCTGCTGGTCTCTTCCATTAGACTGCTATCAACTTACATGAACTGCCAAACTATAAGCTGTGACAGAAGCTGGAAAGGGTCAATGAATAGAGTAGAATTCAATTCAGTCAAGCTAACATAAGAGTTATAAGAGTTAGATTTTCAACATTTCCAGTTGCCAACTGCTCTTGACGTCAGTTGATACCGACGGGTCATTCTCAGGATGTAGCAATTATCTGTCTGTTCTTGCTTCACTGGAGAAACAATTCTAAAGGAAATAATCAAATGATTAACTTCATATTTTTCAATATACCACTTCATTCAAAACATTAACTTTTTTCAAGTTGCCTGTGCATTATATGATAAGCCCCAGCAATTAGACAAGCCAATTGCTTTATCCCAGGTTTCCATCTGTCATAGAGTCATGGAAATGTACAGCATGAAAATGTACAGCATGGAAATAGACCCTTCCATCCAACTTGTCCATGCCAGCCATATGTCCTAAATTAATCTTGTCCTTTTTCCCAGAATTTGGCCCATATCCCTCTGAACACTACCTATTCCTGTACCCATCCAAATTCCTTTTAAATGTTGTAATTGTACCAGCCTCCACCACCTCTCCTGGCAGCTCATTCCATACACGCATCACCCTCTGTGTGGAAAAGGTTGCCCCTTAGGTTATAGACCCCCCAATAATAAGAGGGAAATTGAGAAACAAACTTGTCAAGAGATCTCAGCTAGCTGTAAGAATAATAGAGTAGTTATGGTAAGGGATTTTAACTTTCCAAACATTGACTGGGACTGCCATAGTGTTAAAGGTTTAGATGGAGAGGAATTTCTTAAGTGTGTACAAGACAATTTTCTGATTCAGTATGTGGATGTACCTACTAAAGAAGGTGCAAAACTTGACCTACTCTTGGGAAATAAGGCAGGGCAGGTGACTGAGGTGTCAATGGGGGAGCACTTTAAGGCCAGCGACCATAATTCTATTCGTTTTAAAATAGTGATGGAAAAGGATTGACCAGATCTAAAAGTTGAAGTTCTAAATTGGAGAAAGGCCAATTTTGACGGTATTAGGCAAGAACTTTCGAAAGCTGATTGGAGGCAGATGTTCGCAGTTAAAAGGACAGCTGGAAAATGGGAAGCCTTCAGAAATGAGATAACAAGAATCCAGAGAAAGTATATTCCTGTGAGGGTGAAAGGGAAGGCTGGTAGGTATAGGGAATGCTGGATGACTAAAGAAATTGAGGGTTTGGTTAAGAAAAAGAAGGAATCATATGTCAGGTATAGACAGGATAGATCGAGTTGATCCTTAGAAGAGTATAAAGAAGGTAGGAATATACTTAAGTGGGAAATCAGGAGGGCAAAATGGGGACATGAGATAGCTTTGGCAAATAGAATAAAGGAGAATCCAAAGGGTTTCTGCAAATATATTAAGGACAAAAGGGTAACTAGGGAGAGAATAGGGTCCCTCAAAGATCAGCAAGGCGGCCTTTGTGTGGAGCCACAGAAAATGGGGGAGATACTAAATGAATATTTTCCATCAGTATTTACTGTGGAAAAGGATATGGAAGATATAGACTGTGGGGAAATAGATGGTGACATCTTGCAAAATGTCCAGATTACAGAGGAGGAAGTGCTGGATGTCTTGAAACAGTTAAAAGTGGATAAATACTCAGAACCTGATCAGGTGTATCCGAGAACTCTGTGGGAAGCTAGAGAAGTGATTGCTGGGCCTCTTGCTGAGATATTTGTGTCATCGATAGTCACAGGTGAGGTGCCAGAAGACTGGAGGTTGGTAAACATGGTGCCACTGTTTAAGAAGGGCGGTAAAGACAAGCCAGGGAACTATAGACCGGTGAGCCTGACCTCGATGGTGGGCAAGTTGTTGGAGGGAAACCTGAGGGACAGGATGTACATGTATTTGGAAAGGCAAGGACTGTTTCGGGATAGTCAACATGGTTTTGTGCATGGGAAATCATATCTCACAAACTTGATTGAGTTTTTTGAAGAAGTAACAAAGAAGATTGATGAGGGCAGAGCAGTAGATGTGATCTATATGGACTTCAGTAAGGCGTTCGACAAGGTTCCCCATGGGAGACTGATTAGCAAGGTTAGATCTCATGGAATACAGAGAGAACTAGCCATTTGGTACAGAACTGGCTCAAAGGAAGAAGACAGAGGGTGGTGATGGAGGGTTGTTTTTCAGACTGGAGGCCTGTAAGCAGTGGAGTGCCACAAGGATCGGTGCTGGGCCCTCTACTTTTTGTCATTTACATAAATGATTTGGATGCGAGCATAAGAGGTACAGTTAGTAATTTTGTAGATGACACCAAAATTAGAGGTGTTGTGGACAGCGAACAGGGTTACCTCAGATTACAACAGGATCTGGACCAGATGGGCCAATGGGCTGAGAAGTGGCAGATGGAGTTTCATTCAGATAAATGTGAGGTGCTGCATTTTGGGAAAGCAAATCTTAGCAGGACTTATACACTTAATGATAAGGTCCTAGGGAATGTTGCTGAACAAAGAGAACTTGGAGTGCAGGTTCATAGCTCCTTGAAAGTGGAGTCGCAGGTAGATAGGATAGTGAAGAAGGCATTTGGTATGCTTTCCTTTATTGGTCAGAGTATTGAGTATAGGTGTTGGGAGGTCATGTTGCGGTTGTACAGGACATTGGTTTGACTACCGTTGGAATATTGTGTGCAATTCTGGCCTCCTTCCTATCAGAAAGATGTTGCAAAACTTGAAAGGGTTCAGAAAAGATTTACAAGGATGTTGCCAGGGTTGGAGGATCTGAGCTACAGGGAGAGGCTGAACAGGCTGGGGCTGTTTTCCCTGGAACGTCAGAAGCTGAGGGGTGACCTTATAGAGGTTTACAAAATTATGAGGGGCATGTATAGGATAAATAGACATTGTCTTTTCCCTGGGGTGGGGGAGTACAGAACTAGAGGGCGTAGGTTTAGGGTGAGAGGGGAAAGAGATAAAAGAGACCTAAGGGGCAACTTTTTCATGCAGAGGGTGGTACATGTATGGAATGAGCTGCCAGAGGTTGTGGTGGAGGCTGGTACAATTGCAACATTTAAGAGGCATTTGGATGGGTATATGAATAGGAAGGGTTTGGAGGGATATGGGCCGGGTGCTGGCAGGTGGGACTATTTTGGGTTGGGATATCTGGTCGGCATGGACAGGTTGGACCGAGGGGTCTGTTTCCATGCTGTACATCTCTATGACTCTAGGTCCCTTTCAACATGTTTCCTCTCTCACCGTAAACCTTTGCACTCTAGTTTTGGATATCCCTTTCCTGTGGAAAAGTCTGTGGCTATTCACCCCATCTTCCTGTTCACGTGGAGATAACTTCTAAATCATTTCCCTCAATTATAAATTACTCTCCTTCCTTGTTCTCTGCTATCATATCAGGAACTTGTCTGTCATGATACTGTAACTGATAACAGCAAATCCTAGTTTTCTATCTCACCCTACATTTATTCTGTCACACTGTCGTCTTCTGTTCACATTATATCTTGCTTCGTGACCATTACAGCCCTATTGCATCCCTCTTTCAAGATGAAACAAAAATAGTAAATTTATTTTATTTCATGAATTGGTTGTTGCTCTATAATGTTCAAAATTACAGATTTGTGGAAAATGTTTAGAAGGAGAGCATGCAGCAAAATAATTTAAAGGCTCTTAAGGTAATGCTACGGTCAAATGTTTCAGAACATTTGTAGCCAGTTGAATGTGATCGATGTTTCTCAGTGCTATCTATGCAAAATCGTGTTCTCCATGTCAAATTCTTGCTTTAGAGTAGATAACAACTGTCAAACGTACTCCAGTCCATGCACTTTCACAGTGTTTGGGGAAAGCTCGCTATGCAGATTGAGCCTTATAGAAATTGAATAATTTCCAAACTTTATTTCCATCTCTGCCTTGAGCTTGTGCAGCAATGTAGCTGTGCAGCTCCTATGTGGCCAATACGTCAATTAGATCATCATTCAGAGCTCAAGTAACAGAGGAACAGTCAGGTGAAAATTGTTTTGCAATAATGGTCGCCCCAGCAGTGATCTCTATGACAATCCACTTGGTATATTTGGCCATCATTAAAATGGTACTTTATGCCAACTCTCTGTCTTCTATTAGTTAGTCAATCCTCTCTCCAAGCTAATATATACTACCCGAACACCTATCAGTAATACCTTACAACCACAGAACCATAGAATCATACAGCACAGGAACAGGCCCTTCAGCCCACTATGTTATTGCAGACCAATAAACATCAACTTACACTAATCTCATTTTCCTGCAGTTGGTCCATAGCCTACTTTGCCCTGGCATTATAAAGGTTCTCTCTGGTGCTCCTTAAATACTATGAGAGTATCTGCCTCCACCACCCTCTCAGGCAGAACATTCCATATTGCTACCACTCTCTGGCTGAAATTGTTTCTCAGATCTCCTGTAAACCACTTATTCCTCGCCTTGAATTTGTGCCCTCTGGTCTTAGACGCTTCTGCCATGGAGAAAAGGTTTTCATGAACTACCCTAATCGTGGCTCTCATCATTTTGTATATCCCGATCAGCTTGCCCCTCTTAGCCTCCTCTGCTCCAAGGAAAACAAACCCAATCTATCCAGTCTCTCCTCATAACTGAGACTGTCCAGCCCAGGCAACATCCTGGTCAATCTTCCCTGCACCCTCTCCAGTGCTACATCCATATCCTTCAGATAGTGTGGCAATCAGAACTGCACATAGAATTCCATCTTAGGCAGAATCAATGTTTTATAAAGTTGTAAATGGCTTCCTTGCTCCAATGTCTTATGACTGTTGAATAAATGCATGCATCCTGTGTGCCTTCTTCACTACCTTGTCTACCTGGGCTGACATCTTCATGAATCTATGGACATATATGTTAAGGTGTCTTTGATCCTCAGTACTTCCTAGGGACCTACCATTCATTGTGTGTATCCTTTGCTTATTAAACTTCCAAAAATGCATCACTTCACATTTATCGTGATTAAATTCCATCTGCCATTGTTCTGCCCAATTTACCAACTGATCAATCTCAGATTGCAACCTGAGGCCATCCTCCTCATTACAAAACAACATCACTAATTTTCATATCATCTGCAAACTTACTAATTATACCTCCACACTCACATCCCTAGTTGTTGATGCACATAAACAGCAAAAACCCCAAAACTGATCCCTATGGTACATTGCCGGTGACAGGTTTCCAAAATCAATAACAATACTCCATCATCTACACTTGCATCCTACCTGTAAGCCAATTTTGAATCCAATTTGCCAACTTGCCTTGGAATCCATGGGCTCTTACCTTTTGGACCAGTCTTCCATATGGGATCTTAGCCAAGGTTTTACTGAAGTCTATGCAAGCCTTATCAATTGCAGTACCCTCACAAATATATTTGGTCACACTTTCAAAAAGTCAATTAAATTACTCAGATAGGATCTCCCTCTAACAAATCCATGCCGACTATCCCTGATCAATCACTGGCTTTCAAAATGTTGATTAATCTGGTCCCTCAGAACTTTTTCTCAATAATCTCTCTACCATTGACATTAAACTAATTGGTCTATAATTACCTGGCCTGTCCCTCAAGCCCTTCTTGATCAAAGTTAATACATTAGCTGTCCACTAGTCATCTGGCACTTCACCAGTAGTCAGACAAATATTAAATCTCTCTGCTAGGGTCTCAGCAATCTCCTCCCTTGCCTCCCATAGCAGCCTGAGATGCATCTCACAGGTCCAGAGGATTTATGCATCTTTATGCCCGTTAAATCATCTAATACTAAGGCCTTATTAATCTCAATGTGTTAGAGAACTTCACCATCCCAACTGAAATTTCCAGCTACAATGTCTTTGTCCTCTGTGAATACAGATGAAAATTATTCATTGAAGATCTCACTCACATCCACTGGCTGCATGCACACATTACAGCTTTGGTCTCTAATAGCTCCCATCCTTTCTCTGGTAATCCTCTTAATCTTAATACACTGATTAAAAGCTTTAGGGGTATTCATGATCCTATCTGCCAAAGACATTTCGTAACCCCTCTTTGCCTCTTAATTTCTTTTTTAAAACAACACCCTACACTCTCTAAACTGTTGAAGAGCTCCCCCTGTTTTTAACACACTGTACCTGACATATGCTTTCTTTTTTCTCTTCATAAAACTTTCAATACCCTTTGACATCTCGAGTTCCCTGGACTTCCTGCCCTTACCCTTCACTCATAGAGGTCCTGAACACCGCACTACTTTTAAAAGATGACGACTTTCCGAATGTAGGCTTACTTGCAAGCAGCTGATCCCAGTCTATGTTTACTAAATCCTGTCTGATGATCTTCCCCCAATTTAGACACTTAATTTCTGCACTATCCTTATCCCTTTTCATAACGACTGTGAAACTTACAGAGTTCTGGTCATCATCCTCAAACTGACCCATTGTCACTTAAATCACATTCCCTAGGATTGGGTCTTGCCCTGCCTCATCTCAGTTGGATTATCGATGTTCTAGCACAAGAAGCTCTCCTGGATGCACTAAAAAATTCCACCCCATCCAATCTTTTCATACTAAGGCAATCCCAGTTAATGTTAGCAAAGTTATAATTCCTCACAACTATAACTCTGATTCAATCACACTTGCCTGCTTCTGCATGTCCCTCTGACCTTTGCGAGGTCTGTTGCATAAACCCAGCAAGGTAATTGCCCCTTGGTCACCCTGATATAGGAAGAATAACATTAAACTGGAAAGGGTGCAGAAAAGATTTACAATGATGGTACTGAGACTGGAGGGTTTGAGTTATAAGGAGAGGCTGTATAGGGGAATACTTATTTCCTTTGAGCTTAGGAGGTTAAGGGGTGACCTTATAGAATTTCGTCAAATCATGAGGAGCATAGAAAAGGGGAATATCAAAGGTCTTTATGCTTGGGTAGAGGAGTTCAAGACTAGAGGGCATAATTTTAAGGTGATAGGGGAAATATTTAAAAGGGACCTCAGGGTGGTTCCCATGTGGAATGAACTACCAGGAGAAGTGATAGCTGCAGGGACAGTTCAAACATTTAAAACACATTTGGACAGGTGAATGGAAAGGAAAGGTTTAAAGGGATATGGACCAAATGTAGGCAAGTGGAACTAGTTTAATTTGGGAAACTTGGTCAACATGGACGAGTTGGAATGAAGGGTTTGTTTTCATGCTGTATGTCTCTATGACTCTCAGTTCTAACCAGTTGGCCTCATTTGCAGACCCTCCTAGGACATCCTCCCTCATTATGGCAGCGATGGTTTTCTTTACCAATAATGCACCTCTTTGACATACCCCCTTAATTTACCTGAAACTTCCAAACCCAAGATTATTGAGCTTTCATAAAACCATAAGATATTGGGACAAAATTAGGCCTTTTGACCCATCACATCTTTGCCCCCATTCGATCATGACTGATACGTTTCTCAGCCCCATTCACTTCTCATTTCCCTGTAACCCTTGATTCCCTTACACATCAAGAACCTGTCTATCCCTGTCTTAAATACACCCAATGACTTGAGCTCAACTGCCTCCTGCGGTAATGAGTTCCTCAGGCTGACAGCTCTGGGTGAAGAAATTTCTCCTCATCTCAGCCCGAAAAGATTTATCTTTATCCATTCACTATCCTGTGATTCTGGACTCACCCACTACCGGGAATATCCTTCCTGCATCAAACCTATTTAGGTCTGTTAGAGATTTATAGGTTTCGATGAGATAGCCCACTCATTCTTTTAAACTCAAGTGAATACAATTCTAACTGACCTCATTTCTCCTCGTGTACAGTTCCACCACACCAGGAATCAACTCAGTAAACCTCCAGTGCACTTCCCCTGGAGCAAAGTGGTTTGCCTTCTTTACTGCTTGCTGTACCTGTTCCCTTACTTTCAGTGACTGGTGCACAAGAACACCCAGGTCTTGTTTAGCATTCCCCTCTCTCAATTTACAGCCATCCAAATAATAATTCACCTTCCTATATTTTGGGACCAAAGTGGACAGCCTCATATTTATCCCCAGTATACTGGGAGAAAGTGAGGACTGCAGATGCTGGAGATCAGAGCTGAAAATGTGTTGCTGGAAAAGCGCAGCAGGTCAGGCAGCATCCAAGGAGCAGAAGAATCGACGTTTCGGGCATGAGCCCTTCTTCAGGAAAATGTATACTGCGCCTGCCATGCATTTGTCCATTCACCCAACCTGTCCTAAACACACTGCAACATCTCTGCATCCTCCTCACATCTCACCCTCCCACCCAGTGTTGTGTCATCTGCAAATTTTGAGATACTACATTTAGTTCCCCCATCCAAATCAATACCATTTACTGTGAATAGTTGGGGTCCTTGTACCAATCCCTGCAGTACCCCACTTGTCACTGCCTGCCATCCCACAGAAGACCTATGTATTCCTACTCTTTGTCTCCGGTCTACTAACCAATCTTCCATCCAATACAATACACTTGTTCAGCTTAAACTAGAATATTGCATCCAATTCAGGACACCACCCTTAGGAAGCAGAGAGAGTACAGAGAGATTTTTGAGAAAGGTTCCAAAGGTGAATGAGTCCCAGTTACAAGGCTACATCAGAGAAGGTAAAGCTGTTCTCCATAGAAAAGAGAATCTCGAGAGGAATTATGAGGAATTCAAAATTATGAGGGGTCCTGAGAAAATCGAGAAGGAGAAATTGTTCCCATTGGCGAAATAATCAAGAACAGAAGGACGTTGATTTAAGGTGATTGGCAAAAGAACCTTAATGAGGAATAATGATCTTACACAGAAAGAGGTTGACATCTCTTACAAACAGTATTAAGTAAGGACCCAATAAAAGATAACATGCTAAGCCTTTGGAAAGACCTGGGGTCAGGGATGAGCCCAGATGCTCTTGCAAAAAACCAGCATTGACACTTGGGCTGAATTACCTCTTTCTGTGCTGTAACCATTCTGTCCATTAGTGAACACTGCCTGACATCAAATGGAGAGTTGTTGTTATTAGTACATAATGTTTCTGGATTAGAATGTAACTGTAAATTCCTCGGTCCAGGCTAAGGATGAATGCACAGCTCAAAAAAAACCTCTCTTCTCATATATATTTAAGTTGTCAGAACAATTTACATAAATCACTCTCCAGTGTCACAAGCCATTAACCAGTGTATGTTACACAGTGACATTATCATTAAGAAATAGCAAAAAAATCTATTAACTTAGAAATCATTGCCCGTACAGTTTGACAATTGCTTTGTAACATCCTCAGCTCCAAAGGTCACTGACTCAACTGTATAAAAGAATAACATCCCACATTGTTTCACATTGAAAGGGAAACTTCAATTTAAATGTTTCAGTGATTTTCTATCAGCATTCTGCCCCAGAAATTCCAATTGCAATTATGCCTCTTTCAAAGACCCAAGACGTGGAAGATGCGTTGTATGGTTTTTGTCTATCACATACATCTATACATAGGTAGACTATTTGACCAGAAGGTGTAGGAGCATAAATTAGGCCATTCAGCCCATTGAGTCTGCTCTGCTATTCAGTCATGGCTGATAAGTTTCTCAACCCCATTCTCCCTCTTTCTCCCCGTAACCTTTGATCCCCTGGACAATCAAGAACCTTTCTCCCAAACAAACTTTTTATGTAATTGTTCCGAAGGTTTGCTTTATGACCCATATCTCCAACACGCCAACATAAACAAGAAAATAAATATATTTTAATTTTATGATGCATGAGTGGATTTTGATGGTGTTTAATATTTCTCTCGTTCTGAACATGTTTTATATTAAATATCACTTGAAGGACGGAAGGGTTTGTGGATAGTGGATTTGTTTGTAGAAATACCTGGAGAGATTTCTTTAAAAGGTGTGATTAAAAGTTCACTGTGGACATTGGAGATATTTCTCTAGCTAGGCTTCTTACAGATCACATGGTTAATGGCTTGTTGTGCTGTAATGTCTGTTGGGACTGATTTGAACAGAGATGGCTTGCAGGAGAGCTTGCTTTATCTTGGTCAGTTATTGAGAAGCCTACTGAGAGCAGGCTGAATTGGAGGCAGTTCAGAGGGTTCTGAGGAAGGGTCATCGGACCCAAAACATTAACTCTGATTTCTCTTCACAGATCCTGCCAGACCTGCTGAGCTTTTCCAGCAACTTCTGCTTTTGTTTCTGATTTGGAGGCAATCCTACTTAGAGAGAGCGGAGTTGGATGAAAGCATGCAAAGAATGAGATGCCCAGCTGATTTCTTGCATTTCTGAAAAGAAATCCCTTGTGCTGAATAGAGGGTAGAGCCTATTTGTTGTTTTCAGAGAGTAGTTGAAGAAACATTTCAAGATTGTTTTTCCTGAGGAAACTGTCTGTAAAACCTCAGAGACAACTATACATAGTTAGTGATCTGATTTGATTTGTCATTGTCACATGTAACGAAATAGAGTGAGTATTGTTTTGGGTGCTGATTAGATAAATCATACCTTATTTAAGTAAATCAGGGTTACAGATCAGAATACAGAATAAAGTGTTACAGCTACAGAAGATGCAGAGAAAGATCAACTCTAATGTATGATAGGTCTATTCATAAGTCTGATAACAGTGGGGAAGAAGCTGTTCTGGAATCTATAGGCAAATGTTTTCAAGCTTTTGTATCTTCTGCCCAATGGAAGAGAATGTAAAAGAATATAACCGGGGTGGGAGTGGTCTTTGATTATGTTGGCTGCTCTCCCGTGGCGGGGAGACGTATAGGTGGAGCCAATGGAAGGAAGGCTGGTTTTCCTGATGGACTGGGCGGTGTTCACAACTCTCTAATCTTTTGTGGTCTTGGGCAGACTCGTTGCTGTACCAAGCAGTGATGCATCCAGATAGGATGCTGTCTGTGGTGCATCTATAAAAATTGGTAAGCATTATTGAGGACCTGCCAGATTTCCTTAGCCTGCTGAGGAAGTAGAGGCAATGATGGGATTTTTTGACCGCAGCATCCACATGGATGGATCAGAACAGATTGTTGGTGATACTTACTCCTAAGAAGTTGAAACTCTCAACCATCTGCACCTCAGCACCATTGATACAGACAGGGGCATGTCCTCCAGTTCAATGAGCAGCTCCTTCCTTTTCCTGACAGTGAGGGGGAGATTGTTGTCTTTACACCGTGTCACTGAGCTGTCTCTTTCTTGTACTGGGCCACGTCGTTGTTTAAGATCTGACTGACTACGGTGGTATCATCTGCAAATTAGTAAGTGGAGTAAGAGCTGAATTTGGATAAGGAGTACGGTAAGGGGCTGAGTACACAGCCTTACAGGGCACCAGTGTTCAGGATTTTCATGGAGGAGGTTTCAGCTTGACCATGCGACGGGGTGATAGAAATCACTGAATTATAGTTTACGGAAGAAATCCTTTGGCCCTTCCAATCTGTACCGCCAAAAATATACTAAATCTACACTAGTTGCACTTTCCCATAGCCTACAAATGCTCATCCAAATACCTTAGAAAGATTGTGAGATTACTTGCCTCAACTGCCCTCCCAGGCAGTTCATTCCAGGCATGCACTATCCTCTGGGTTAAAATCTATTCCCTCAAGTTCTCTCCAAACCTCCTGCCTTTCACCCAAAGTTATGACTCTTCTTAAAAAAACCCTACGTGTGGAAAAAGGCCCTCCAGTCCAACATGTCCACACTGACTCTCCGAAGAGTATCCCACCCAAATTATTCCCTATTACTCTATATTTACTCCTGACTAATGCACCTAACCTACACATCCCTGAACACTATGGACAATTTAGCATGGCCAATTGACCTAATCTTTGGATTGTGGGAGGAAACACACTCAGGCAAATTCCACAAAGACAGATGCCCGAGGCTGGAATCGAGACGCCTGGCACTGTGAGGCAGAGGTGCTAGCCCGTGCTGCCCCAACTCTTGTCACTGACCCTTCAGTTAAGGGCAACAGCTGCTTTCTATCTGCACTCTGTTCATGCCCATCATAAGTCTTGTATTTTTAATCATTCAGGGGATGTGGGCATCACTGGCTGGGCCAGTATTTATTGCCCATCCCTAATTGCCCAGAGGACAGCTCAGAGTCAACCATATTGCTGGAGTCACATGCAGGCCAGACCAGGTAAGGTTGGCAGATTCCTTCCCAGTGAACCAGATGGGTCTTTCCAACAATTGAGAATGAATTCAGGGCCATCATGAGACTCTTAATTCCAGACTTTTATTGAATTCATATTCCACTATCTGCTAATAACGCTAAGCCATTGTCTCCTCTATCAGGTTCCCCTTCAACCTTCTGTATTTCAAAGAAAACAATCCAAGCTTATCCAGTCTCCCTTCATAGCTAAGTTGATCAATTCTAGGCAATATCCTGGTGAAGCTCCTCTGCACCCCCTCCAGTGCAATCACATCCTTCATATAGTGCACACAGTACTCCAGCTGTGACCTCACCAAAGTTCTACAGCTCCAGCTTAACCTCCCCGCTCTTGTAAGCTATCTCTCGACTGATAAAGGCAAGTGTCCCATCCGCCTTCTTATATACCCTATAAATTTTACCTCTTGCCTTCAGGAATCTGTGGTCAAGCATTGCAAGATCCTTCTGATTCTCTGAGCTTCCCCAGTGCCCCAACATTCATTGAGTGGTGCAATGGTAATGGTACAGGACTTCCAATCCAGAAACCCAGGCCAATGTATTGAGGCCATGGCTTTGGATTTCATCATGGCAGATGGTGGGATTTTAATTTCATTAAAACAATCTGGAATTTTAAGTAAAAAGCTAATCTAATGGCAACCAACTGTCCATTTCTGTCAAAAACCCATCTGATTCAGTAATGTTGTTTAAAGGAGATCTGTCATTCTTACCTGGTCTGGCCTGCATGTGACTCTATGACCACAGTAATGTGGTTGACTCTTAACTGCCCTCTGGGCAATAAGGGATGGACAATAAATGCTGCCTAGCCAGAGATGCCCTCATCCCATGAATGAATAAGAGAACCAACGGAATCCAGAATATTCTGTGTTTTTCATTAACTTCAAGAATATCCCTTTGACCAAAGTTTCTTTTATATCAGAAGGCTGTCTGCAGAGAAATCTGATTACTTATCCCCCAAAGAGTCACTTTAATCTCACTACTTTGTATGCTTTTGATATATTTTAAAGAATAAGCATTTTTTAATTGTATCATTATTAAATAAGTTTTGTTTTGATAATAAACCAATAAAAGTATTTCTTAAGAATACAAATTGACAGGTTTTGTTGTTTAGAACCTGATGTAGACATTTCAACAGCCATTTTAGTAAATGGAAAGCATTTTATTCATAGGATCATGGAATCCCTACAGTGTGGAAGCAGGCCATTCAGCTCATCAGGTCCACACTGATCCCTCCAAACAGCATCTCACCCAGACCATCCCATCCCTGTATTTCCCATGGCTAGCTTGCACATCATTGGACACAATGCAAAATTAAGCATAACATACACATCTTTTGACACAGGGAGTACGTGTAAACTTCACACAGTCACCCAAGCGTGGAATCAAACCTGGATCCCTGGTGCAATAAGGCAGCAGTGCTAACCACTGAGCCACCATGCTGCCCATATGATGCTGTGACCCATGGAACTGTGAGATTAAAATGAAAGTGCACTCCTCCAACCTCAGTCTTAACACCATCCAGACGAAGCAAAGAACTAACAAAGGATTTCCACAGAGTCAAACAGTAGGTCTTCCTTGTTTGCATTTCAAAATGGCTTTGAAACAGTTGTAATTTGTTCTCATCATGGAAAAAGGTTTGAGGTGCCTTTTCTGACTCCACCATTGCAGTAGGCTAAACACCTGTTCATATTGGTTTGGTGAGGTCGAGGTGTTTATATTCCTGTGATTAAACCATTCGTGACAGTAGGATAAAAGCCAGAATACTCAAAACCTTCATCAGCAAATAGCTCTAATGGTTGCAGCTTAAGCAGTCAGTTGATGTCAGAATTGTATTTTTTATTGTGCAGGTCCTGTCTGACCAGTGAAAATTACAAGTGCCTGCTGCATGATGACATTTATCCACACTATTACATTAATTTCAATTATATGCACTACAATGTCACTTCTGTTTGAAAAGGGCTTGATTTTAATTATCTTTGCGCAGAGAGCTGTGATTTTGTGAAATGCACTTGAGCAAGATTATGAAAAGAGTTTTATTCCAAAAGTGAACAGTTTAAAGACCAATTAGTGAATAAGTGGGCTGGCTTAATGCTAACATGAATGTACTAGTTTCCATCTGAAAGGTTCTTAATTACCCCCAGATTCTCTTGTTGCAAAGTAAAATTGCTTGTTATCTTTGCAACAAATTAATATGCAGTCTCCCACTTTTTGTAAATGGAAGTTTTTTCTTCTACAATAAGCTTTTCACACTGACTGCTCTGTTGTCTAAAAACTGAAGTGCAGCTGTCCAAGGTTAGCATAATTAGTAAAATATTGGTATGTCCATGTTCTATATCCATAGTTTTGCATCTCCCGTGGAAAGGGTTGTGGCAAATCAAAGATAGACAACCACAGTAAAAGGAGGCCATTGGACCCATCATGCCCAAGCAATCTCTTTGCAAGTAACACTGAAATAAGTAGCCCCAGCCCCCTCTTTCCTCATAAATGTGCAATAAAAATGCATCACCTAAGGTGAA
This sequence comes from Hemiscyllium ocellatum, assembly GCF_020745735.1. NCBI lineage: Eukaryota > Metazoa > Chordata > Chondrichthyes > Orectolobiformes > Hemiscylliidae > Hemiscyllium > Hemiscyllium ocellatum. The sequence goes on along the minus strand of NC_083411.1, from coordinate 12,133,833 downwards.
GCATTTACACACTGTTGTCTTTTACCCTTCAGTTTGGTAGCTATGAATGCTGCAGGGATAAACTGTAACTGAAGAAGATGAGCAGCCTGGACACGCTTTTAAAGTATAGACGAAACCTATAAGATTTATAAATCTATGTAGAGGAAACCAACACAAATCTTTCTTTTCATTAAATGTTTTTGCATCCTGAAGAAGAAGTGAACATTTGCCAGTCAGAAAGCAGTATTTTTGGTTTCTATGTCATAAACATACTCTTTCAATTGTTATGAAGGTTACACTCCAGCAATAGAACTTAAGAATCCTGCTCCAGTACTTGCCACCCCCCAAGCCAAGCTGTTCCAATCCAGTTACAGCACTGGCACTTATCCAACAATGTGCAAAATTGATCGGGTATGTCCTGTACACAAAAAGCAGGACAGATCCAACCAGGCCAATTACTGTCTCATCAGTCTACCCTTGATCATCAGTAAAGTGATGGAAGGTGTCATCAACAGTTTAACGAAGAAGCACCTGCTCAGCAATAACCTTCTCAGCGATGCCCTGTTTGGGTTCAGCCGGGGTCACTCAGCACCTGACCTCATTACAGCCTTGGTTCAAGCATGGACAAAAGAGCTAAATACCAGAGGTGAACTGCGAATGACAGCCTTTGATATCAACACTGCATTTGACTGAGTGTGGCATTAAGGACCTTTAGCAAAACTGGAATCAACCATGTTCTCCCCGTGTCTGTGTGGGTTTCCTCCGGGTGCTCCGGTTTCCTCCCACAGTCCAAAAGATGTGAATTGGTCATGCTAAATTGCCCATAGTGTTAGGTAAGGGGTAAATGTAGGGGTATGGGTGGGTTGCGCTTCGGCGGGTCAGTGTGGACTTGTTGGACCGAAGGACCTGTTTCCACACTGTAAGTAATCTAATCTAATCTAATCTAATCTAAACGGGTATAAGGCGGCAAAGTCTCCAGTGTTTGGAATGGTACCTGGCACATAAGATGATGGTTATAGTTGTTGGAAGTCAGACATTTCAACTTTAGGACATCTCTGCAGGAGTTCCTCAGGGTAGTGTCCTCGGCCCAACCATCTTCAGCTGCTTCACCGATGACTTTCTCTCCATCATAAAGTCAGATATAAGAATGTTCACCAATGACCGCACAATGTTCAGCACCATTTGTGACTCCTCTCTGAAACAGTCCATGTTCAAATACAACAAGATCTGGACAATATTCAGGTTTGGGCTGACAAGTAGAAGAAAGTGAGAACTGCAGATCCTGGAGATCAAAGTCAAAAACTGTGGTGCTGGTAAAGCACAGCAGGTCAGGCAGCATCCAAGGAGGAGAATCGATGTTTTGAGCATTAGCTCTTCATCAGCTTTTCCTGTTGATGGGCTTATGCCTGAAACGTTAATTCTCCTGCTCCTCGGATGCTGGCTGACTGGCTGTGCTTTTCCAGCACCACACTTTTTGACTTTGGGCTGACAAATGGCAAGTAACATTCATGCCACACAAATCCCAGGCAAACCATCACCAATAAGAGACAATCTAACCACTGCCCCTTGACATTCAATGGCATTGTCATCACTGAATCCCTCACGATCAATATCCTGGGATTATCGTTGACCAGGAACATAACTGGACCCGGTCAGAGGCTAGGAATACTGCAGCGAGTAACTCAACTCCTGCACACCTCCCCAGAACCTATCCACCATATACAAAGCACAAGCTAAGAGTGTAATGGAAAACTTCCTCTTTGTCTACTGGTTGCAGTTCCAAGAACACTTAAGAACCATGACACCATTCAGGATAACTCTATTCTTTTTGAAATAGCACACACTCACTCTAAGATTACCTGGATGCTCCCTGCCCTGCATTGCCTTGAACTTGGCTTTTGCTCTGTTCCCCCATCAGCCAGAAATATCAGGCTCACATTCCTTCAACGTTGCCAAGCCATTTAGTGCAGACACAAAACCAAGAAACTTGTCAGCGGTGATCAGTCAAGTCAAGAGAAACAGCCTTTGGCCAGAGTGCCCTGGCATTAAGGAGCCATCGCAAAACTTGAATCAATGGGTATTAGGGGCAGCGTCTGAAAATAGCCCAGGGGTTTGGACACAGTCAGTCAGTCATTCGAGGAGGTCAGGGTCAGGAGCAAGGAGTCAAATGTTATGTAGTCCACCACCTGAGAGCACTTATAAGCAAGCAACAGGGTAATTTGTTAGGTTGTAGAATCTCCAGGTCACCAAAGTTTGTAGAAGCCCTTTAACTCTCAGAATTGTAAAGGACTCCAGGTCCTCAGAACAGAAAAGACGATTTACAAACTGTTTCAGTCATCCAAGAAGGGAAACGTGAAAAAGTCAGTTAGACAAGATGTGAAAGAAATAAAATACGAGTGATTTTTCTCTGACATTGAGAATCTGAAAAGGATATTGCTGGGAAAAAGGTTGAATCAATAGACAGAAGGTTGAATCAATAGACAGAAGTTTCCATAAGCAGAGTAAGCGATGGTGAGAAATTGGGTAGAAATAGTGAAAATGAAAAAAAAATCAGGTTCTCAATGTTAGTAAATAATTTATCACTTTCCCCTTAAGGTTTAAACAGTGAGTTCATAATCGCTCCAATGAGTATTGAGCACCATATTTCCATGTATCCGTATCTCAAGTGTAGCTCATTTCTTTTCAGATCCCCAATCCTCCTCTCTTTTCTGGCGAAACCGAGTGCTGTCAACTCCTGTGATGGGGGTTACTTGGTGGCAATAGCTCATCACTTGCTTCTCCAGGTCTTCAGATAACACTGTCTTCATCTCCGTGACCTTGCATGTTCCATGAACAACATTCTCCTCCACCCTTCATTCAAGCAAGATTGCAATGGCAGACCCACCAGGATCAAAACTTCTCCCCAGCCCTGATTGCTTAGAGACTGAAAATAGCAACACCTCTGCTGTTATAGCCATAAGACCTGAAGACATAGGAGTGGAAGTCAGGCCATTCAACCAATCGAGTCCACTCCGCCATTCAATCATGGCTGATGGGCATTTTAACACCACTGACCTGCACTCTCCCCATATCCCTTAATTCCTTGCGAGATTAAGAATTTATCAATCTCTGCCTTGAAGACATTTAATGTCCTGGCCTCCACTGCACTCCATGGCAATGAATTCCACAGGCCCACCACTCTCTAGCTGAAGAAATGTCTCCTCATTTCCGTTTTAAATTGGCTCCCTCTAATTCTAAGGCTGTGCCCACGGGTCCTAGTATCCCCACCTGATGGAAACAAATTCCCAGTATCCACCCATTCTAAGTCATGCATCTCCCCAACCCTATTCCCCACATGAACCTGCTTATGGCTATGTCCCTCTCTCTCTTTTGATGCTGTAAAACTCAAGTCTGCAAGCACGTAAACAAAGGGTTCACCAAAAGTCCCACTGTGACACCAATCCAAAGCTTCAATATTGCAGTGGTCCCTCAACAAGGTGGGTGAGAACTCTATATTTCTGACAGGAGATTCTGAGCAGGAGTCCACCAGAAATGCAGGACAAACTCTAAATCATACAGGTCCCTTGTAGTGCTAGAGAATTCAAACCATGTGTCCTTTTTTTGTGGCAGTTCTGGCCTTACTTTGAAAATTCAAATGTCCAGCATCAGAGGGAGCCTCTTTAAAGGCTCCTGTGAAAGAATAAGCTTGTAATTTAAGAGTAAGGATTAGACACCAGGTACAGAGGCTGACAAGCCACAAAGTAGAAGGGAGCAAGGAACGTTACAGATTTCCTCAGATGTTGATGGCTAGTACGAGGGGACATCGCTTTAAACTGAGGGGTGATAGATTTAGGACAGATATTGAGGTGGTTTCTTTACCCAGAGAGTAGCGGGGCATGGAATGCACTGCCTGCAACAGTAGTAGACTCGCCAACTTTCAGGGCACTTAAATGGTGATTGGATAGACATATGGATGAAAATGGAATAGTGTAGGTTAGATGGGCTTCAGATTGGTTTCACAGGTCAGTGCAACATCGAAGGCCGAAGGGCGTGCACTGCGCTGTAACGTTCTATGTTCTTGATTATCAAGAGTATGTTGGAGTGGCTGGGGAATATCGGATCCAGTAAGATGCAGCAGTGGCAGATCCCATGGGGACAGGGAGGGTTATGTCAGGTCCTAGCGGCTGTCAGGTTCCAGGGAGGCAGGGTGTCTGGCGACAGGAGTGGATTTCCTGGGGCTTGTGGTGGATGTTTGTTGAAATCCAGGTTGGAGGAGAGTTGTAGAGTGCTGGGAAGAGAGGAGAGGTGTGACAGTGAAAGAATGGTGATATATTTCCAAATCAGGATGGTGAATAGCTTTGTGGGGAGTTTGCAGGTGGTGGTGCATGTATCTGCTGCCCTGTCCTTCTAAATGGAAGTGGCCGTGGTTTGGAAGGTGCTACTACTGAACGTCAGTGGTGAGGGACTGGAAGTTTGCGGACAGGGGGGGCCAATCAAGTGGGATACTTTGTCCTGGATGGTGTATTGTTGTATATTGTTGGAGTTGCATTCAGCCAGGCAAGTGGGAAGTATTCCATTATACTTGTGCCTTGTGAAAAGTGAACATAGGCCCCTTAGAAAATCAGTCTGGTGGTATAATTGTGGAGAACAATGAGTGGTGGAGGAGCTAAACAATTATTTTGCATGAGTCTTTATGGTGGAAGATCCTTCAAATATCTCATTAATGCTAAAGAATATGGAAGAAGGATTAAGTACAATCTCCATCACAATAGGAATAGCATTAGACAAACTAAAGACAGATAAGTCTTCTGGTCATGATGGCTTGCATCTGAGATCCTAAAATAAGAGGACTGGAAAACTACCGATATGACACCTCCATTCAAAAAGTGAGAAAAGCATAAAGTGGGTAACTATGAGTCATTACCTTAACATCTATTGCTGGATAAATGTTAAGGAAGTAATAGTAGCACATTTGGAAAATCATCATCTAATGAAACAGAGTCAACACGGTTTCATGAAAGGGAGATTACGTCTAAGTAATTTCCTTGAACTTTTCAATGAAGTCTCAACCAGAAAGGAACCAGGAGATGTGTTGAATTTGGACTTTCAGAAGGTGTTCAACAAGGTACATCACAAAAAAGTTAAGTCATGAAACAAGAGCCCATAGTGTTGAGGCAATGGATAGAGAATTGGCTATTGGGCAGGAAACAGTAATTTTGATAAGGGGTTCTTTTCCAGGTTGGTAACCTGCAACCAGTGGGGTTACATAGGGATCAGTGCTAGGAGTTAGGAAATGCTTTTGCAACGATACAAGGTGTTGGTGAGACTATATCTGAAGTACTGTCAACAGTTTGAGACCCCTTATTTCAGGAGATATATTGTTTCACTGGAGGCAGTTCAGAGAAGGTTTTCTAGGATGATCCCTGGTGCAGAGGGATTGTCTTAAGCTCAAGCTCAACAGGTTTGAATTGTACTCACTGGAGTTTAAGATCTCCATTTGACCAGACCATCGGACCACTCAAACGTAAGAAGCCTGTGAGGAAGGGGTGTAAGCGTGCCAGTCTGCTAGTATGACTGAGACTACATGGTTTCAAGACCCCCCCCCTTTCTAGTTTACTCCTAGCAAAGGTACAATCTCTGGAGAACAAGATGGACAAATTCAGATCATAGCTCAGCTTCGAGCGTGAACTGTGGGACTGTTGTGCACACTGTCTCACAGTAACCTAGTTCAACCTATCTGTTCCTGACTGCGCACTTTAGGCTGCTGATGGTTTTTCTATCCATTGTATGGACCGTACAGCATCCTTGGGTAAGACAAAGGGTGGAGGGGTTTGCTTTTTAATGAATAACTTGTGGTGCATGGACAATGCAACCCTGGGCAGCCATTGCTCCTCAAACGTTGAATTCCTTGCCATCAAATGCTGCCTTTTCTATCGACCACGGGAATTTACCACTGCTATACTAACTGCTGTGTACATACACCATAAGCAAAGGTTGAGGAAGCTCTAGATGTGCTGTACTTCGCTACTATCACCCTGGAGACGGAACACCCCAAGGCCCTGTTTATTGTAACTGGTGACTTCCATCAAGCCAGTCTACGGAAGGTGTTGCCCTTCATCCTACCGCTCCACCCACTGCCCTCATTTCAGAACTCCAACCCCAATGCTGTGTTTCTTCTTCCAGCTTACAGGCAAAAGTTCAAGCTGGAGACCCCTTTGTGGATACAGGTCTAGTGCTGGTTGGAGGAGGCAGGGGATGAACTCCGGTGCTGTCTGGAATTGGCTGATTGGGCCATGTTCAAACAGTCCACAGGTACCTTGGATAAGTACGCCACCACCGTCACAGATTTTATCAGCAAGTATGTGGAGGACTGCATACTGAGGAAGTCAATTCGAGTGTTCCCCTACAGGAAACCTTGGATGAATCAGGACATACAGAAACTGCTAAAAAAACAGGCGTGAGCCCTTCAGATCAGGAGACCCACTCAAACATAAAGAATCCAAGAATGACCTTCGCAGAAACATTAAGACAGCCAAGGTCCAATCCTGATCCAAACTAGAGACCCAGAGAGACACCCAGCAACTACGGCAAGGACTGAATGACATTATAGGTTCTAAAAAGAGACAGTGCAAGATAGCAGATGGTGACACATCCTTCCCATATCGTCTCAATACCTTCTATGCTCGCTTTGCGCAGAATTTCGTTGGAGAGGTAACACCTATTCTGACAAGTCCTGACCAACCGCTCCCAACAATCACTGTATCAGAGGTCAATCTGGTTTCCTTTGTGTGAATCCAAGGAAAGCAATGGGACCAGCCAGAGTTCCAGGCCGTGCACTCAGAGCATGCGCAGATCAACTGGCAGAGGTCTTCTTGGACATCTTCAACCTCTCCCTGCAGCAGGCCACTGACCCTGCCTGTTTCAAGAGGGCGAACATCACCCCTATGCCTAAGAAGGCTCATGCAGCATGTCTCAATGACTACCACCCAGTGGTCCTAACCTCAGTGGTCATGAAGTGCTTTGAAAGGCTGGCTATGGCATTAATCAACTCCAGCCTCCCCACTACTCTTGACCCACACCACGTTGCCTATTGGACCAACAAATCCACATCAGATGCCATATCACTTGCCCTTCACTTCTTCCTAGAACATATTGACACCAAGAACAGCTATGAAAGAATTCTACTCATTGACTACAGTTCAGCCTTCAACATTATTATCCCCTCGAGACGGATTACTAAACTTAGTGATCACGGACTAAGACCCACAGGCCACAATCAGTGAAGGTTGGGGACAATATTTCATCCTCACTAACACTCAACACTGGAGCCCCCTAGGGGTGCATATTCAGCCCCTTACTATACTCACTGTATACTCATGACTATGTTGCCAAATACCAGACTAATGCTATTTACAAGTTCACTGATGACACCACCATAATCGGTCAAATCTCAGATGGCAATGAAACAGACAACAGATGGGAGATAGAAGACCTGGAAAAATGATGCACTGATAACAACCTAGCTCTCAATGCCGGCAAAACCAAGGAACTCATTATTGACTTTCAGCAGGATGTTGCCATTGCCCCCCTATACATTAACAGCACAAAGGTGAGGAGTGGAGAATGGAGTGTCAAGCTCTTGGGAGTGATCATCCACAACAAGCTTTCTTGGACTCTTCATGTGGATGCACTGGTTACAAAGACCCAACCATGTCTCTTCTTCCTCAGGCAGCTGCGGAAATTTGGCATGATGGCGAATACCCTTGCCAACTTTTATTGGTACGAGAGCATTCTGTCTGGATGTATCATCACCTGGTATGGCAACTGTACCATGGAGGGGTGAGCTTATAGAGGTTTATAAAATCGTGAGGGGCTTGTATAGGATAAATAGACAAAGTCTTTTCCCTGGGATGGGGGAGTCCAGAACTAGAGGGCATAAGTTTAGGGTGAGAGGTAAAATATATAAAACAGACCTAAGGGGCAACTTTTTCACTCAGAGCGTGGTACGTGTATGGAATGAGCTGCCAGAGGAAGTGGTGGAGGCTAGACGAGTTGGACCGAAGGATCTATTTCCGTGCTGTACATCTCTATGATTCTATGACTCTATACGATCGGAAATGGTCACAGAGAGAGGTGAACTCGGCCCAGACAATCACAAAGGCCAACCTCCCATCTATAGAATTCATCTACCATGCCCGCTGTCAAGGAAAGGCCGCCATCATTTTTAAAGATCTATCCCACCCTGGCAATGTTTCTCTACAACCTCTACCATCAGGGAGAAGGTACAGAAGCCAGAACACACGCACTAGCCAGTTTTGAAACAGTTTCTATGCTACTGTTGTTAGAATACTGAATGGACTCACAGTCTCTTAACATTCACCTGTACCTGTGTTTTTGTTTTTGCCTTGTTTACCTATTATTTACTTATCTATGCTACTTAACTCTGTAATCTGACTGTATCACTTGCAAGACAAAGCTTTTCACTGTGCCTTCGTACACGTGACAATAAATTCAATTCAATTCAATCTCATTGAGACTTTTGGATTCTTAAAGGAAGTGACAAGGTAAACGTTCAGAGGGTGTTTCCCCTCATGGGAGATTCTCGCACCAGAGGGTATCATCTCAGAATAAAGGGGCACCAATTTGAAACTGAGATAAGGGAAATTCCTTCTCTCAGAGAGTTGAGTCTTTGGAACTCCTTACCACAGAGAGCTGTGGGGGCAGAGTCCTTGTGTATATTTAAGGCTGAGATAGATGGATTCTTCATTAGGAGGGGAAATCAAGGATTATAGGAAAATGCAAGAAAGTTGATGTGAGGAAAGTCAGATCAACCATGATGCTACTGAGAGGTTCGAGGAGCTAACCAGCCTGCTCCTGTTCCTATTTCTTATGTTTAATCAATGCCACCAGGATCGGTGCTGGGTCCTCTACGTTTTTCCGTTTACATAAATGATTTGGATGTGAGCATATGAGCGACAGTTAGTAAGTTTGCAGATGACACCAAAATTGGAGGTGTAGTGGACAGCGAAGAGGGTTACCTCAGATTACAACAGGATCTGGACAAGATGGGCCAATGGGATGAGAAGTGGCAGATGGAGTTTCATTCAGATAAATGTGAGGTGCTGCATTTTGGGAAAGCAAATCTTAACAGGACTTATACACTTCATGGTAAGGTCCTAGGGAGCGTTGCTGAACACAGAGACCTTGGAGTGCAGGTTTATAGTTCCTTGAAAGTAGAGTTGCAGATAGATAGGATAGTGAAGAAGGCGTTTGGTATGCTTTCCTTTATTGGTCAGAGTATTGAGTACAGGAGTTTGGAGGTCATGTTGCAGCTGTACAGGACATTGGTTAGGCCACTGTTGGAGTATTGCGTGCAATTCTGCTCTCCTTCCTATCGGAAAGATGTTGTGAAACTTGAAAGGGTTCAGAAAAGATTTACAAGGATGTTGCCAGGGTTGGAGGATCTGAGCTATAGGGAGAGTCTGAACAGCCTGGGGCTGTTTTCCCTGGAGCATTGGAGGCTGAGGAGTGACCTTATAGAGGTTTACAAAATTATGAGGGGCATGGATAGGATAAATAGACAAAGTCATTTCCCTGGATTTGGGGAGTCCAGAACTAGAGGGCATAGATTTAGGGTGAGAGGGAAAGATATAAAAGAGACCTAAGGAGCAACCTTTTCACACAGAGGGTGGTACGTGTATGGAATGAGCTGTCAGAGGATGTGGTAGAGGCTGGTACAATTACAACATTTAAGAGGCATTTGGATAGTTATGTGAATAGGAAGGGTTTGGAGGGATATAGGCTAGGTGCTGGCAGGTGGGACTAGATTGGGTTGGGATATCTGGTCGGTGTGGACAGGTTGGACTGAAGGGTCTGTTTCCATGCTGTACATCTCTATGACTCTATCTGCTCTGCAAACTCCAAAAGCAAATAAGTGAAACTAAATGACAACGTTGAATCATAGAACCCCTAAAGTGTGTGGAAGCAGGCCCATTGTCCCAACAAGTCCACACTGACCCTCTGAAGAGTAACCCATCCAGATCCATTCCCCTATCTTTACCCCTGATGAATGCACCTAACCTACATATCCCTGTACACTATGGGCAATTTAGCACGGCCAAGTCTCCTAACCTGCACATCTTTGAATTATGGGAGGAAACTGTAGCATCCAGAGGAAACCCACACAGACACGGGGAGCATGTGCAAACTCCACACAGACAGTCGCCCGAGGCTGGAATCAAACCCGGGTCCCTGATGCTGTGAGGTAGCAGTGCTCACCATTGAGCCACCCTGCCTCCCCACAAATTGATATTACACATTTCATGCTTTTTAAAAATAATGCCAGGAAATTGTTCAGTCTTGGGACATAGACTTCTTTCAAAAGCTAAATAGAAACTCTCATCATTGATGTACTTTGTCTTATTTTGCTCCATTTTGAATTTACTCCCAAAAGCTGAGCAACGGTTTTGTGCTCATTCTGTACTCTCTGGAGCTTTGTAAAAACTTAACAATTTCCTTTAATTTTATTCCCTGTTTCTATGTTATTTGATCAATAGCACTATTATCTGGATTCTTTCTTCCTGAACTATTTTCCAGTCTGATCACTGCTCATTCTCAAAAATACTGTCTCACAATGGAATTCTAAATTTCATATAAACTATAAATGAACCATAGATACAGCACAGGAAGCAGTCATTTGGCCTGTCATTCTATCCAAGTGGCCCTGCTCCTACCTTATGGTTCTGTGATTTAACTTCACCACCTCGGGAACTAATCATAGAATCCCTACAACGTGGAAAGCAGCCCTTCAGCCCCACAAGTCCACTCCGACCCTCCGGAGAGTAACCCCATGCAGACAGAGGAAGAATGTGCAAACTCCAAATAGTCACCTGAGGTAGGAAAAAAAGCCAGGCCCCTGGTGCTATGAGGCATCAGTACTAACCACTAAGCCACCATGCCCTTGAAAGTTGTGCTTCAATCTGCTTCTACTGTCCTATCAGGCAGTACATTCATGATCACAGCAGCACATAACAAAATGATAAATAGCTTATGTTGGTTCATATTACTTTGAAAACTTGTCCTAAATAAAATTGTGCCTCAGTTTTAATGTCTCATCTGATAGAGGCAGGGGAGCACAGCACAGCACCTAACACTGTACAATACTGAAGAATCAGTCTAGATTATTGTACTTAAGGACTGGAGTAGGACTTGAATTCACAGTCCCAAATTTATATTTTTTTTAAATATGGGAGCATATTTGTACCCATATAATCGTCCTTTTTAAAGAAATTTATAATTACAGCACGTACCTCAGCATTGATGATAAATGGCAGCTTTCCCTTTACAACTGGGAAGAACACCACTTTGACTGTTCATATATATCTTTCTTCCATTGGCATACACTTCTGTCCAGAACATTAGATACATCTAAATTAATTTGGGGGACACTATGTGCAGCTGCCAGCTATTAAACTGTTACTTATCATCTGTGAAATAATTCATTTGGATTTTATCACTCTTTGTCCAGTAAAAGTAGCAGTCTTTCCTGGCAGTTAAATCAAATTGTTATTAAACTTAGATTAGGGCTATTCTGAAGTTGAACAGTTCTTGTACTCGGTTCACAGGGACTTCGATTTCAAAGGTCAATTCTTGCAGAAAGAACTTTAATAAGTGAAGAAAGTGTTGAAAAGCTTGGCAAATAAGAAATTATTTGCTTTTGTTGCTAGGCGCTGGAAAATACATGAGGCCTAAAGTTGCCTGAGTTTGTTCAAGTCTCTTGTCGTCTCTTCAGAGCTCTTTCTCCAAGCAATGTTCAGACAATCATTAGCAGCCAGGCAATGCAATATTCCCCTAATAACTTTTCCCAAGAACTCGGTGTGACTGAAACCCATTGTTTATCTCTTTATTGGGCTTTTTGTTCACCCTGGCACGTTGACCCTGTCTGGGCAGCTTTACCCCTTCAAAATCTATTTTATACCACAACGCTTAGATCAATTAGAAGCACATTCTGAACATTTTAAAGTCTTTTCACTTTTTTTTTTCAGAAAATGATGTTCCAACAGCAACGGATCTGTGCAATAAAAACACTGACATAATACACAAGTTGAATATTGCAATTAATGAGCGTCTGCTGATAACTTGGGGTAAATTCCAACAGCAAATGCTCATCTCCGATTTGTTTTAAGTAGCATGAAGAATGTAAAGCTAATCTTTAAAAATTAAAGTAAATTCTAGTTTATATTACAGACGGTTTTTCTTCATCTTCTATGTTTTTATAATTTTGTTTCCATTTTTAAGAGTTTGTAAGGTTTTTAACATTGGCTATTTCAGAGATTTGGCTGCACCAGCTCATTCCTGGTTGGCAGCAATAATTAATATTCCAGAAGTTACAATTGTGGAATGCCAAAAAGGCTGTAGTGCAAATACTTGGTTCAAGTTTGCACTCAATCTCCCCATAGTTCACAGGGGTGCAATTTTCCTGCTGGCCATGGAGAGGATGGCAGGACAGAATGTCTTTCTTCTGACATACTTAATCATGTTGACTGCTGGGATAGCATTGAGGACATCATTACACAGATGTGCACAAGAGATGGACCATTACTGCTAGTTAAGCAGGTCATAAATAGATTGAGGCTGTGGCAGCGAAAGAATTAAAAAAGGAAGCTAATAAACAAAAAAGACATGCTTATTCTTTGAAATAACAAAGCTTGGTAAATTTTGGATCTTTAAAGATAGTTTAGAAATCAAAGAGAAGGTTTGCAGTGAATCAGTCAATTTATTTGTTTGTCAATTCAACTGAAAAGTAACTGATCCACCCAGGCAGACTTGTAAGCATAAAATGTAATGTTTAAGAATATACAAAGGAACTTGCATTTTGTAGGACCTTGCATCACATAGCATCCCAAAGTGCTTTAAAACCAAGTGAAGCACAGCTGCTGTTGTAATGTGGGAAACATGACAGCCAAAACACAGAGTTATACAAATATAATGGCACAAAGGGAGGCCATTTGGCCCACTGTGCTTGTACCAGTCCGTTAAATAACCATCATGACCCAGTGCTTTTTCCCCATACCCTCACACATTATTTTTATTCAAATAATCATCCAATGTCCTCTTGAACGCACCATTTAAACCTGCCTTCCCGACACTTGCGGACAATGGATTCCATATCCAAACTTTTGGAATACTGCGTTCAGTTCTGGTCTCGCTGCTGTAGAAAAGATGTCATTAAACTTGAAAAGATCCAGAAAAAGATGTTGCTGGGGTTGAAGGGATTGATCTATGGGAAGAAGCTGAGTAGCTGGGGCTATCCATCTGGATGGGTACAGAGAGTCACAGGGATGTACAGCATGGAAACAGACCCTTCAGTCCAACCCGTCCATTCCGACCAGATATCCCAACCCAATCTAGTCTCATCTGCCATCACCCGGTCCATATCCCTCCAAACCCTTCCTATTCACAGAACGATCCAAATGCCTCTGTACCAGCCTCCACCACATCCTCTGGCAATTCATTCCATACACGTACCACCCTCTGTGTGAAAACGTTGCCCCTTAGGTCTCTTTTATATCTTTCCCATCTCACCCTAAACCTATGCCCTCTAGTTCTAGACTCCCCGACCCCAGGGAAAAGACTTTGTCTACTTACCCCTATCCATGCCCCTCATCATTTTGTAAACCTCTATAAGGTCACCCCTCAGTCTCTGACGCTCCAGGGAAAACAGCCTCAGACTGTTCAGACTCTCTCTATAGCTCAAATCCTACAACCCTGGCAACATCCTTGTAAATCTTTTCTGGATCCTTTCAAGTTTCACAACATCCTTCTGATAGGAAGGAGACCAGAAATGCATGCAATATTCCAAAAGTGGCTTAACTAATGTCCTGTACAGCTGCAACATGACCTCCCAACTCCTGTACTCAATGCTTTGACCAATAAAGGAAAGCATACCAAATGCCTTCTTCACTATCCTATCTATGTGCAACTTCACTTTCAAGGAGTTATGAACCTGCACTCCAAGGTCTCTTTGTTCAGCAACACTCCCTAGGACCTTACTATTAAGTGCATAAGTCTTGCTAAGATTTGCTTTCCCAAAATGCAGCACCTCACGTTTATCTGATAGGAAGAGTTTAGAGGGATATGGGTCAAACGCTGGCAAAAGAGACTAGATTAATTTAGGATATCTAGTCAGCATGGATTGGTTGGACTGAAGAGTCTGTTTCCATGTGTACATCTCTATAAGCAACAAGTAGTACATAGCAAGGTCCCAACAAAAAGATAATAATCAGATATTACATTTTTGAGATGTTATGAAGGATCAATAATAACCAGAGAGGGTAACTCTCCCATTCTTCTTAAAAATAGTGCAATAAGAACTTTCATGCCCGTCTGAGAGGGCAGAAAGGACCCTTTCGAGATCTCATACAAAAGGCAAGACCTTCAACGATCCAGCACTTCCACAGAAATGTACTGGATGGTCAGCTGTGGTTTTTGCTCAAGTCTCTAGAGTGAGACTCAAAGCCACAATCTTCTGAATTAAAGGTCAGACAGCCAAGTAGTTAAGGGAAGTGATGACCTAGTCATATTATCAGTGGATTCTTAATCCATAAACCGAGGTGATAGAACATAGAACATCGAAAAGTACAGCACAGAACAGGCCCTTAAGCTCAGGTTGTTATGCCAAGGATTAATCCTAATGTAAAATATAACACCTTAACCTACACAACCCTCAATTTACTGCTAACATGTGCATGTCCAGCAGTCGCTTAAATGCCCCTAGTGATTCTGCTTCCACCACCACCACTGGCAGCGCATTCCATGCATTCACAACTCTCTGCATAAAGAACCTACCTCTGACATCTCCTCTCTACCTTTCTCTGAATATCTTAAAACTATGACCCCTCGGACCAGTCAGTCCTGCCCTGGGGCAAAGTCTCTGGCTATTGACTCTATCTATTCCACTCATTATCTTGTACACCTCGATCAGGTCTCCTCTCTTTCTCTTTCTCTCCAGAGACAAAAGTCCAAGCTTATTCAACCTTTCTCCATAAGGCAAGCCTTCCAGTCCAGGCAGCATCCTGGTAAACCTTCTTTGCACCCTCTCCAAAGCCTCTGTAACTTTCCTATAGCAGGGCGACCAGAACTGGACACAATATTCCAAATGTGGTCTCATCAGGGACTTGTAGATCTGCAGCAAAACCTCACGGCTCTTAAACTCGATCCCCCTGTTAATGAAAGCCAAAACACCATATGCTTTCTTAACAACCCTATCCACTTGGGTGGTAACTTTGAGGGATCTATGTACTTGCATACCCAGATCCCTCTGTTCCGCCACACTGCCAAGAATCCTGTCTTTAATCCTATATTCAGCATTCGAGTTCAACCTCCCAAATGCATCATTTTGCATTTATCCAGGTTGAACTCCATCTGCCATTTCTCAGCCCATGTCTGCATCCTGTCTATCTCGTGCTGCAGCCTGCAGTAGTGATGTTCTGGGGACCCGAGTTTGAGTCCTGCTGTGGCAAATGAAGGAATTTAAATTGGATAGACATATGGAAATAAGAAACGAAAAATGGCAATGTGTCGATTGTCAGGAAAAACCCATTTGGTTCATTAATTCCTTTAGGGGAGGAAACTTCCATCCTCACCTTGTCTGGCCTACATGTGACTCCAGATTCAATGTGATTGACTCTTAACTGCCCTCTGGGCAAGTAGGGATAGGCAATAAATGCTAGCGTGTCCAGAGAAACTCTCATCCCATGAATGGATTATTGTTGACACAACTACAACAGAAAAATACCTGAAAAACATGAGAAAAGCATATCAAATGCAATATAAGAAGTTGAAATCAATAATATTACATTACCATTCTTATTCAAGCCTTGTGTGCCTATATATTATATATCCAGGAAACATTGAAACGATATGTATGGAATATAGAAATGAGAGATAATCGGAACTATCCTTCATATATATAAATTCAGGCTTTCCACCAAATATCAGCAAAAACGTTTCCACTCTGCACATCTTTGGTTAATAGAGACTATCGCTATTCAATGTGCTGACCTTCAGTTCAAAGCAATATTATTAGTTGTCGCTGTTGCTAACGGCAACTTATGTGGTGAACATAATTGCAGCAATTTGTAAAACACCATGGTGACCTGGATTACAGCTAGATAAATACTTATTTCTTTCACCGTATCATCAATTTCAGAAATAGCTGAAGTCAAAGGCTGCTGGACAAATGAACAAACAATCTGAATTTGTTTTGTCTGAACAGAATGTAAAATTGATACTGACAATCAGAAAAAGCAACCTCTTCTGCAATGTTTAAGCTGATCTATTGCAATTAGGAGCATCTGCAATAAATCCTCATATTTCATCTCGGAGATCAAACATCCATACTTCAAGTCTTTGTCAGTCACCAGTTTTTTTAACCCTATGAATATGCAGACATTTTACAGCTTGTGAATGTTGCACTTTAGCATGTAGAATCTTACAGCAGAGAAGGGAAAACATTCTCCCCATTGAATGTGCGAGCAAAAGAGCTGTCATATTAGTCATCATCCCTTTCTGCCTACCCTTGCAAACGTTTCCTTTGCAAACAGTTATCCAATTCTCTTTGGAAAGTTGTTACCAAATCTGCTACCACCACCCCTTCAGGCTGTGCATAACATGATGTAAAATCAAGGAAGGTACTGTACATTGTGAAGTGAAACGAAAGACATATTCTGAATATTAGCTGATTTTTTTGTTCGCAGCATTTAATGGTTAACCTGTAAAGTTTGAACATTTTAAAGGGTTAATTGTACTCAGTTGTCAACCTTCCATCACTCAATTGAACCGAGTGTAAGAAATAGACTCTTGCTCTTGGTCAGATACTCAAACCATCTAGAAATACAAAGAAAAATATGAAAATGACAAAACTACAGTCACACTTCATTTTAATGGCAGCACAGTGGCTCAGTGGTTAGCATTGCAGCCTCACAGCACCAGGGACCCAGGTTCAATTCCAGCCTCGGGAGACTGTCTGTGTGGAGTTGTACGTTCTTCCTGTGTTTGTGCGGTTTCCTCTGGATGCTCTGGTTTCCTTCCATACTCCAAAGATGTGCAGGACAGGTGGATTGGCCATCTAAATTGCCCACAGTGTTAGGTACATTAGTCAGAGGGAGCTGGGTCTGGGTGGGTTGCTCTTTGGAGGGTCGGTGTGGACTGGTTGGACCAAAGGGGCTGTTTCCACCACTGTAGGGAATTTAATCTAATTCAGTCATGGGATGTGGGCATCACTGGACAGACCAATGTTTATTGCCCATCCCTAATTGTCAAGAATTAACCACATTGCTGTGGGTCTGGAGTCACATTTAGGCCAGACCAGGTAAGGATAGCAAATTTTCTTCCTCAAGAGTCATTTGTGAACTAATGTTTTCTTCTTAATATGACAATCGACATGGTCTCTAGCTTTTACTGAATTCAGGTTTCACTCAATGCCACAGTGGGATTTGAATTCCTATCCCAGAACATTAGATTGGGTTTCTCGATTACTAGCCCAATAACAATATCACTATACCACCACCTTTTTCCATTTTGTATATTTAAAGTTGGCTTTGTCTCTTTGCTGGATGTTTTATACATCCCCGTCAAATTCCAGATCAAAATTAGTCTCATTTATCTTGTGTAAAATTAGGTAATCAATTTCCTTTTTTAGAAAAATTAAAGACCAATTTATGAATCAGCACAGAACTGGATCAATATTACATAGCAGCAAGAGGAGAAGACTCTGCATTGCAAATTCTCTTTTCACCCTTTATTTTTAATTTTTCTCTGTCGTCAACCTTGACCAGACATCAGGAAACAGGAAGGACTGAGAAATCATTACATTAGTGACCTAAAGATTATAATATGAGAATTTGGGAATGAGAGGGTCAGTGTTCAGATCACATCTCACATTCTCAAACTTCCTACAGTCCATGAACTTGCTACTCTCAAACTGTTTGTCCAGGAAAATAGGTTAGGGCAAACGAACTGATTGTAAATGCATCACTAAATTCACTTTTGGCAAATTGAGCAGCATTGAGAGTTGGCTTAGCTAAAATCTAGAGTTTGGGATGAGCAATGAACACTGGTCTTTCACCATTTAAATCTTCATTGGCGAACAAAGGACAATATTTCTCGGCAATTTCATTTTCAACACGACAGCTATAACAACCCACTTTTTTGCTATGATTCATCTATACGCAGAAGATTAAATCAGTTTATTGTGAAAAAAAAATAGGAATAGTCTGAAAAGAAACCATTTATTTTTAAGTCAATTGTTTTGTCTTACATGGCTGGAGCATTTTTATATTATACTCTGCTTTAAGTAAGTGGATTCTTGTCTTGTCAACACTGGTGTTTGAAGCCTGATGTTTGTCGTCATCTGTTTTGTGAAGAACATTCAGAGTGTCTGAGTGGTAATCACAGTCATACTGTGAGCTCTTTTTTCAGTCAGCACCTCATTAACTGCTTTACATCCCAAGTTCTCCCCAAAGAATACTCAGCTCTTAACCCATTAAAATAATAACCTGCTGTATGGAAAGTAGTACTGTCAAGTAATAACTTACAGCTGTTTGTGTAACTCCAAAAAAAAGTGACACTCTTCCTTTTCTAGACCGAGCATGCTGCTGTTTGTTAAAACGTTTTAATTTCAACATTATCAAATGTGTTTACACTTAAGGTGCCAGTAATGAAGTGTTTACATTACAGGGCTTGTAATTAATAGAGGGAATGTCAACTAAAATCCCAGTTTGAGAATTTGAGTTTAGTTTTAAAATTTAACAAAATATAAAAACTCGCAACAGTAAACAAAAAATGACCTTCAACTATCATAATTCCCCAACTCCTCCAACATTAGGGGGAGGTGATAGCTTAGTGGCATTATCGCTGGACTGTCAACCTAAATAACATCTGGGGACCTGGGTTTGAATCCTGCTCATAGCAAACAATGGAATTTGAATTCAATTTTAAAAACCTGGAATTAGGAGTCTAAGGATTACCATGATCTATTGTTGGGAAAACACCCCTCAGGAAAAAGTGAGGGCTGGAGATCAGAGTCAAGAGAGTGGCGCTGGAGCAAGTCAGGCTGCATCGGTGGAGGAGAAGGGCTTATGCCTGAAATGTCAATTCTCCGTTTCCTCAGATGCTGCCTGACCTGCTGTGCTTTTTCACACTCGACACAAAACACCCATCAGGTTTGGCAAAGTCCTTTGAGGAAGGAAACTGCCAAGCTTACATGGTATGGCCTGCATGGGACTCCAGACCCACTGCAATGTGGCTGACTGTTACCTGCCTTCTGGGTTATTGGGGATAGGTAATAAATTTTGCTTGGTTAGCGACAACCTCATCTTGTGAATGAATATAGGGAAAAAAATGTACTTTGGGGGGGAAATGAATAGGGTGTTCCAGCTGGCCCTTTACATGGCTACAGACCACAGCAAAGTGAAAATGCTTTTATTTGCCACTAAATAGCCCACCAACCCAGTCCCTTTACAATTTCTGTTGATGGACTAAACTTAGTGTGTTGCTTTTAAAGACCGACAACACAGAGAGAGAATGGAGTGAATAGCTTCCTTCTGTGCTACAACCATTCAACGAGTCAAATTTTCATTTGAAATGATTGAACTAGAGGACTCTGATTAAAAATTGGGAGTCACCCTTTTAGAGTGGAGAGAGATGTGCAAATTTGTGACTCTCTATAGAATAAAAAGAATAGCTGGGGATGTTGGAGGTCTGAAACAAAGAAAAACAGAAATTGATGGAGAAACTCAACAGGTCTGGCAGCATTGGGAGAGAGAAAATAGAGTTAATGTTTGAGTCCAGTGACCCTTCTTCAGGATTACAGAAGAAGGACCATGGGACTCGTGAAACATTAAGTGCTTTCTCTCCACAGATGCTGCCAGACCTGTTGAGTTTCTACAGCAATTTCTGTTTATGTTTGTGATTTTCCAACTTGGGGCAGAGGAAATGGAGTAATTGAACATTTTTAAACTTATAAAACACACGTCACCAGGTTATAGTGTAACAGGTTTATTTGGAAATACGAGCATTGAGAGCGCTGCTCCTTTATCAGACAGCTGTCTGACGAAGGAGCAGCTCTCTGAAAGCAATGCTTCCAAATAAATCTGCTGGACTATAACCTGGTGAGGTGTGACTTTTAATTTTGTCCAACCCAGTCCCAACACCGGCTCCTCCACATTGTGAATATTTTTTAAGGCAGGGATAGATTGATTCCCTTGCCTAATAAATATTGAATGTTACTAGGAGTAGGTGGGATTGTGGAATTTGAAACACAAACAGATCAGCAGACTCAAGAGGATGAGTGGCCTACTCCTCAATCACCATATCTTCTCCATGCATTTCTTGCCCAAAATCCTAAATCTGTGTCCCCCTTGTCCTTGTATCACTAGCTCAAGGAAATAGCTTTTCCCTGTAGATCCTGTCTCGCACACCTCCATCAAATCTTCTCTCAACCCCTTTTATTCAAAGAAGAACACAACATAACTTCCCAATTTAACCATCTGATTCAAAAGAAAACCCGACCTAGAGGGGTTTAATTGATATAAATGTGAAGTATTGCATTTTGGTAAGGCAAATCAGGGCAGACTTATACACTTAATAGTGAGATCCTGGGGAGTGCTGCTAAACAAAGAGACTTTGGGGTGCAACTTCATAGTTTCTTGAAAGTGGTAAACAGGTAGACTGGTAGACAGTGATAGGTAGACAGGGTAGTGAAGGTGGAGTTTGGTACGCTTGCTTTTATTGGTCAGTGCATTGAGTATAGGAGGTCATGGTGCGGCTGTACAGGACATTCATTAGGCCACTTCTGGAATACTGCGTTCAATTCTGGTCTCCCTTCTAGGAAAGATGTTACTAAACTTGAAAGGTTGCAGAAAAGAATCACAAACATGTTGCCGGGGTTGGAGGATTGAGCTATAGGGATAAGCTGAGGCTATTTTCCCCGGCGCGTCAGAGGTTGAGGGGTGAACTTACAGAGGTTTATAAAATCATGAGAGGCATAGATAGGTTAACCAGGCAAGGTCTGTTCCCCAGGATAGGGGAGTCCAAAACCAGAGGGTGTGGGTTAAGGTGAGAGAGGAAAGATAAGGGGCACCTAAGGGGAAACTTTTCCATGCAGAGAGTGGTGAATGTATGGGATAAGCTGCCAGAGAAAGTGGTGGAGGCCAGTACAATGACAACATTTAAAAGGCATCTGGATAGGTACATGAATAGGAAGGGTTCAGAGGCAAATGGGCATATAGGATTAGGTTAATGTAGGATATCTGGTCAGCATGGACAAGATGGACAGAAGGATCTGTTTCTGTGCTGTACGTCTCTCTGATTCTCTGACACCATCATGGAAACTCGCTTCTGCAGATTCTCAAGGATTTTTGCATTTTTCTTAATTACTGGCTGCTCACACGATGCTGACAATTCAAGAATAATATTTAAGAAGAAATACCATGATCAGTTGAACAAGTTCAAATCATTCATACAATCATAACCAATCTTTGTGTATGATAGAAGTCATTACTTTCTTGATCCCTACAATAGAGTCTGTTTGTCTCAATTCAAACATAATTAGCTTAGAAATAAGAAATGTCAAAAAATCGAGTACAGTAAATCTGAGTGAACAAAGCTGCTATCGTTAATTAATCAAATAATTGTTTTGACAAGTAACTGGCACAGGAACAATACAAAATTATACACACATCTAATCAGCTTGTTCTTCTAAAGCCAACGTTAGGTCTTAATAACAGTATACCGAAATTGTAAATGTAATTGTTGCTTATGAGTTTGACAACTGACACATATAAAACTGCCAGGGTACTTGTGAATACTAACAAGCTGGATGTCATTCAGTATGACCTGAATACATTACTCTGAACGCTGTTAACATTTTCATCAGCCAATTCTGCTGAGAAAGGTGTCCACAGGCTCGGGAGAGTGCTTAGCTCTGTTTGCCAAAGGGTTAACTCAATGTTTTTGTTTAGTTTGCTGAGGGTTTGTATCCTGGATTTTGTCGTGTTTCTTATCCTGTCTTTAATTAATATTACTGCATAGCTGCACAAAAAAAACCTTGCAGCTAAAATAAATTCAACCCACTCATAAATTTAGCAAAAGAGAAAGCAGCTGAGCATTTATTCATTTAATTTAATACTGTATGCAATGTGCAGTTAGAAATAAACAAGATGACAAACTTGGCTGTTAATCATGACTGAACATCTGAGTAAAGATAGAAAGGACATGTATTTACATAATGCCTTTCACAACCTCAAACTTCTAAATTGCCGAACAGTCAATGAAGCACTTGACAGATGTTATTATTGTCATGTGTGAATGGCAACAGCAAGATCCCACAAACAGTATCGGTGGTCATTTGTGCCTTTTAATAATGCCAATTTGAGGATTAAATATTCAGGATTCAGAGAAGTCAGGTGAGGAGTGATTGGGGTAGAAGTGTCCCAGATTCAAATCCCTCTCCTGTTATTTCTAGTTTGTTTAAAGCCCAGACCTGCAAAATGCAGTATGATGGAGAATGAGCCAGTCTCTATTTCTTTTCAGCTCACAGATACCTCCTTGTGGTCAGAACAGGGATTGGCACCAACATTGGTAATGAAGTTAATCACTGATGTGCCATGTTGCAGTCTCCCTGAGCATAAATAGTGATGGGGAACATTTGGAAACAAACTAAAATCCAGGCTCAGCCATCCAGTAAAAAAATGTCTTCTAGCATCGTTTGTAAGTGATTGCATTATTTATGAATGGACCAAATTCATAAATAAACTCAAACACGAAGGTCATAAACTTCAGCTGTGGCGTGCAGCTGTTTTCAGAGTTACTTTAGGTGGGTAACAAAGAAAATGAGATGGTGTCTGCTACTGTAGGTAGAGCATGATGTCAAACATTCTATTCAACCTACACCACTCAGCCCCCTGAAGTCAGTGCTAATTCAACACTGAACCAATCTCCATGCAATGTTTGTGATCCAGCACGTCTTCTCTTATCTTTCCTTGAACCATCTCTGTAGTTCATTCTCTTTCATTAACTTGTCCACTTAACAGCACCTATATAGAATTATATAATTCCCACAGTGTGAAAGCAGCCTATTCGGTCCATTGGATCCACAATGACCCTCTGAAGAGCATCCCACCTAGACCTGCCCTCTACCCTACCCTTGTAATGCTGCATTTCCCATGGCTAATCCACTTAGCCTGCATATCCCTGGATACTATGGGCTATTTAACATATCCAATCCACCCAACCAATGCGACACAATTGACACATGATCCACCTGCATGATTCAATTTAACCACTTCCTGTCATAGTGAGTTTTAGAGAGCTGATGCTACAGTGGTAATGTTATGGGAATCTGGACACATGGAATCAAATCTTCATGCCTTCTGTCAGAGGGTGCTTCATCTGTGGAACTCATTGCTGCAGAGGCCAATTTTTGGAGTGCATTTAAGACTACTTCTTAGCTTCTTGCTTAGGAAGGGGATCAAGGCTGATGGGGAGAAGGCAGGAGAGTAGGGTTAAGAAACATATTGGCCAGGATTGAATGGCAGTGAAGCTGAATGGCCTAATTCTGCTGCTATGACTTATGGTCTTACCAACAGTGTACAGGCATATGGGGATAGTGTAGCTGGAAGTAGTTGAAGTGTTTGATCAGCATTACCTTATCGATGAGCTCAATAGCATACTTCTGTTCCTCAATACATTCTTCATGATAAACTGATCTCTCTTCCCTCAAAGCGACTTATCTATTTATCTTGTACTGACATCACAAGGATAAGTAAGAAAGTAAGAAAATTTATAAGACATCAGTAAGAAAGTAGTGAAGGTGGAAACATAATACATCAACTCAGAACACAAAAAATGAACAATTTAAGGACTTCTAAACTATAAATTGCCTTTTACAAAAGTTCTGAAATACAATTAAAATACATTCATTAATAGAATACCACTTCATTGAAATAAATATTTCTTACACTCTGGGGATACTGTAGCTTAAAGTCTTTAACAATTTGCAATGATGCTTCCAGCATCTACAAAACAAGGCAATGTAACAAAGATGTACTGTTTTAAAAAAGCAGTTAAGAAGTCTATTAATATTGGTAATTATGTCAGAGAGGTTTTACTTTTTTCTATATAGTGGAAGTAATGCACTCCTTAAACACATAGAATATATTGGGTCAGTGAAGTTAAACAAAGATGAGAGATATGTCATTTCATAATAGTACTAATGGTGAATGAGTCACAGTTTTGAATTTCATAAGGACTGATCAAAAATCAATGTTACCAAGTGACACCAAAAGGCCATGCTTCCATTACAAAACAAAATCAGGTTAACAGGGCTCAAAGGAATAATGGATTTATTCAAGCTAATGTCATCTTTAGCCTACAAATCTAAACATAAACCATCAAAGTACACAGGAAATATGCGTGCAATAAAGCAAAAGAAATTCACGATCCATATCCAAGCACTTTTAGCATCCATCACCGAGCTGTGCAAATATACATATGAATTCATGTGTTCAAGACAAATTACAGCAATTTGAGGGACATGTTTGCCGTATATTGAGCCTATCAGCAGATTACAGTTAAAAAAAAGATAGATATGATTACGTTTGGCGGGATGACGAAAGTACAATTTGATAATCTTGTTCGAAATGATTCCCACTTTATCAGCTAGTATTTCAGATTAAAATTGGAAAGGAGTAGGCTTAATGTGCTGTCATAACTGAGATAAAGTTAAGAAATAATTAACAAATGGCATTGAATGCTGAATTTCTTCTGTCATCAATGAATGTGTCAACAAAAGCTATATTGTCCCATAAATAATTATAATATGGACAGGGAACTTCAACTTAAAAAATAATATTAATTTGGTCAAAAAGTTGAAGGTTGGCATCAATTATTTACCACTTGGCTTCTGTTTACTGCAGTTGAGAGAGAAAGAAACACCATGTTATATATATACAAATATTATTCCTTAAAATTAACTTCAACAGCTGCTCCAACATCTTTGAATTGTCTGGAATTGAGGGCAATTAGGATTCATTGAAAACCAGAGCTGGCAGAGGTTTCACTGTTAAAAAGCAGCACATTGACATCACATCTTTGTTCTCAAGTATTTCATTACAGGTGAAAGCCACGTCGGACCAGGGCAGTATACATTTGATGGTTCATAACATCACACTGTTCTATTCTACTAAATACTTTCCAAAATGAATAAAAGATCAACAGAAATCACAATGCTAAATATTCATGGTGGGTGCTGTCCCGTCCTACCACCCATTAAGTTGTGACATCAATAAAAATTGTGTTTTATTAGACTTTACAAAGCATTAGGATTACTTGAGTGTGCAGAACTGCATTAATATTCAAGTAATGACTAATTTTGTTTTGTATATGAGTAGTGGTTATTTATGTCATCTTTGTTTTCAAATCCTCCCATGGCCTTGTCCATCCTTACCGCTTAAAGTATTTTCTAGTCAAATAACCCTCCAAGATCTTTGCATTCTTCCTATTTTGATCTCTTGTGCACCATCTGTTTTAATCTTTGCGCCAAAGGTGGCCATGCCCTCAGTTATTCTTGGCCCTAGCTGTGGAATTCACTCCTATCATTTTCTACATCTCTAATATGATCCCTTTAAAATTCTCCTTTAATTCAACTACATTGACCAAGGTTTGTTATCTGTCCTAATATCTCAAGTGGGAGAAAGTGAGGACTGCAGATACTAGAGATCAGAATCGAAAAGTGTGGTGCTGGAAAAGCACAGCAAGTCAGGCAGCATCCAAGGTGCAGAATAATCGATGTTTCGGGCATAAGCTCTTCATCAGGAACGATGGCATTCCTAATAAGGGGCTTATGTCCAAAATGCCGATTCTCCTGCTCCCCACATGCTACCTGACCTGCTGTGCTTTTCCTGCGCCACACTTTTTGACTAATACCTCAAGTGGTCCAGTATCACATTTTAAGATTTCACTCATGTGAAATAACTTGAGACACGATACTGCATGATGGCTCAATAGTTAGCATTGCTGCCTCACAGCATCAGGGACTCGGGGTCAATTCCACCCTCAGGCAACTGCTTCTATGATGTTTGCATGTTTTCCCTGTTCGTTCAGGGGTTTCCTCTGGATAGTCCAGTTTCCTCCCACAGTCCAAAGATATGCACATTAGGGTGATTGATGATGCTAAGCTGCCCATAGTGTCCATGGGTGTGTAGGTTAGATTGATTAGCCATGGGAAATGCAAGGTTACAGGGATAGAGTGGGGGAGGGGGTCTATGTGGACTCAATGGGCTGAATGGCCTGCTTCCTTACTGTTGGGATTCTGCATTTAAATGGAAGTTGTTGTTGTTGTTGTTGATGGTAAATAAACATACAATTATTCTCACTCAAGGTCAAATAGATATACATTGTCATAGGATGGATCTTCACTGAACTCATTCACGTGCTGCAAAATTGCTTTTATCACATTATCTTAGAAATCTGTACCTGAAAGCTGCTTGTGACATACTTTGGTGATGAAATATAAAATCAATGCACTGTGTCATCTTTACACCCAAAACTTTGACTTCTCCATCTCACATGCTGCCTGACTTGTTGTGTTCTTCCAGCCTTCTGCTTGTCTACCTTGGATTCCAGCATCTGCAGTTTTTTTTTGTTTGTCATAGAATCCTTACAGTGTGGAAACAGGCCATTTGGATCAATAAGTCCACACTGACCCTAAGAACAGTAACCCACCCACTCTCATTCCTCTACATTTACCCCAACTAATGCGCCCAATCTACACATCAGGCCATTTAGCATGGCCAATTTGCCTAATCTACACACCTTTGGACTGTGGGAGGAAACCCACACAGACACAGGGAGAATGTACAAACTCCACATAGACAATCACCGAAGGCTGGAATTGAACCCAGATCCCTGACACGGTGAGGTAGCAGTGCTAATCACAGAACCACTGAGCCACCTCTAACATCTTTGACATAAAACTTTAAGGCTGGGGATGTTGCATTGGTTCACTAGCAAGACAAAAGTAACCGCACACTTCCTGAAGTGCACAATTAGATGTGGTCCAACTGAAGTGTTTCCAGATGATTAAAGGATTCAGTAGTTTCTGTCTGCCTACTAACCCACAAGGGATTAGGGTGTTAAAGGGTACTTCTTCCCACAAAGGTTAGTGGAAATTTGGAATGCCCTTTCCTCAAAAACTGTTGAGGTTGACTGGTGGGTGTATGTAAAAGACACGTAAAATGAGTGTGTGTGTGTGAGAGAGAGAGAGAGAGATTGAGATGAAGAGGAGGGTGTTAGTGGCGAATTTTAGGACAGGGAATGATGATGAATATTTTTATGTCGGATTGAGGGTTTTGAAACAAGGTGGGTAAATAGGGTAGGTGAGCCATGGTTTTGGGGGTCCTTAATTACCTCACAAGTCTTAAAATCCACTTCATTTAACTTAACTCACTTGGTACAGTGCCATAATTTAGTATAAAAGTCTTGTATGTTTTATTATGTTAAAGATTCATTATAAATATACTATTGCCACTTTGATGGCCTCAGCAGTGAAGTCCATTCAAGAACAATTGAATTATTCAATTTTCTGTATGAATTACCATGGGCTAGTTGCATTCCAGGTTTTAAATGTACCTCTAAGCATGGCTGGGTGGTTAAGGCAATTGATTAGAAACTGGTTATGCTTTCTCCACGCAAGTTGTAATGCATGCAAAATAAAACTTTTCACTGTACCTAGGTACGTGACAATAATTAATCAAATCAAAAAAATCTTAATGATTGCACCAAATCTTATCAATCGTGCACATTCCACCTGACCTGCAGATGTGACATAAAATACCTGAAAAAAGCTGATTAAAAATAATTGTTTTAAGTTCTTACTTGTATCTGCAAAGTCATTATTATTTCCCTTCTACATATTGCACACTTTTCGATTGCACACCTCAGGACTCTTAGCTGAAATTGAATCTAGGATCCAATACCTACAGGTCCTGGAATCGCTGAAGCTTACAGTACAGAAAATGGCCATTCAGGCCATGTGTGTGTACCGGCTCCTGAGCTACCCAGCTAGTCACAGTCTCCAGCCCTATCTCCATAACCATCTAAATTTATCACCTTCAAATATAGGTCCAGCTCACTTTAAAAACCTCCCATAGCTTTTGGCCCATCAAGTCTGCACCAACCTATTGAAGAGCACCCCACCCAGACCCACATCCACATCTCTGTTACAGACCAGGCCAAATCTCCTCAAAAGGTATCAAGGAGATAGCCCTTTAATTTAAAGGCAAGTATAAGTGCAACAAAGCTAGTCCTTTTTTTCCCTAAAAGCTGTTCCTTGGCTCAAGGAGACCAGTCCTTGAATTTTTTCAGAGGGCTAATAAACCGGGCCAGGGTCCGATCAGTCTGGTTTGCTACAGAGATGAAAAGGATTTTGAAAGGCCTTTTGTTTATATGTAAACAGATGAGACTCCAGGCCAAAGTGGTCATGTTTTAGAAGTGACCTGTACAAAGAATAGTGGAGTGGTCAGCTCTCTCGCTGAGCTGAGCAGTTTAGTTCAGTCTTGATCTGGTAAGGAGTTCAACAGCGTGTTGCGTAGAAACTCTCTGTCATTCTGTCCTTCAATTTCAACTTGTAAGCATGTGTTCCAATTATACTGGTTTTTAAAGGGAGTTTGTTATTGGAACTGTTGTATATATTCAGAACAGCATAATTAAGGCTAGTTGGATCAGCTGAGTTCTGTAGGTGTTCTTTATTCTGTTCTTTGTGTTTCATCGTGTAATTTTGTGAATATATTTTTGTCTGTTTTAAAATCTAGTAGTCAATCTAGCTAACTTAATTCGGGTAATTTTCACTGTACACTTACCAAAACAAATTGCAAAGTTATGGTCTGAGGTGCCTGTGTAAGAATGTTTTGAGTGGTCTGGCCTAGTCCATAACATAAGGCACTGTGTTCCAGATGTGATTCTACTGGTCTACCATAAGGCTTTAAGCAAAACACTTATTATTATTACTCTTATATTATTCTTACAATATAATTAAAATATTTTTTTAAAATGGTTATAACTTTACTCTGTTGAAATATTGAATAAAATAATATTTAATTTAACTATTAATCACCACCGTAGCTGCAACCCATAAGCGCACCTTTGGCAGAGGCAAATTTAGTAAAACAGATTTTTCTCAAATGCTATTCCAATCCAGGACAAATTGGACTGTGGGAGGAAACTCATGCATACACAGGGAGAATGTGCAAATTCCACATAGACAATTGCCAGAAGGTGGAATCGAATCAGAGTCCCTGGCGCTAAGGCAGAAATGCGAACCACTGAGCCACCATGCTGCCCTTCTTTCTTCATTACCCTAAATTGTTCATAATTTTGAATGTTTCAATAAGGTCACCTCTTAATCTTCTCTGGTTCAAGGTGCGAGCTAGATTTGGGGTGGCACAGTGGTTGGCATTGCTGTCTCAAAGTGCCAGGGACCCAAGTTTAATTCCAGCCTCAGGTGGCTGTGTGTGTGGAGTCATAGAAATGTATAGCATGGAAACAGACCCTTCGGTCCAACCAGATATCCCACCCCAATCTAGTCCCACCTGCTAGCATCTGGCCCATATCTTCCAAACCCTTCCTATTCATATACACATCCAGATGCCTTTTAAATGTTGCATTTGTACTAGCCCCCACTACCTCCTCTGGCTCCACATACACACCACCCTCTGTATGAAAACATTGCCCCTTAAGTCTCTTCCATATCTTTCCACTCGCACCCAAAACTATGTCCCCCACCTCAGGGAAAAGGCCTTGTCTATTTACCCTATCTATGCCCCTCATGATTTCAGAGTTTGCACATTCTCCCCGTGTCTATGTGGGTTTCCTCTGGGTGCTCCTGTTTCATCCTACAATCTAAAGATGTGCAAGTTAGGTGAATTGGCTATGCTGAATTACCCATAGTGTTCAGGGATGTGTAGGTTAGAGGCATTGACCATGGGAACTGCAGGGTTACAGGGATAGGGATGGATGTGGGTAGCATGCCTTTGGTAGGGTTCCTGTGGATTTATTGGGCTGAATGACCTGTTTCCACACTGGTGATCCTACATCAAAATGTTTTCTTTCTTTGATACTTAAAAGGTAAGTTAATGGGGAGTACATATCGGCCATTCAACCCCTTGAATCTACTCTGCCATTTAATAGGATCGGTTTTTACTTCAAATTCCACATTCAAATCTACAGCCAATACCCTTTCAGTCCCCCAATGAACAAGAATTGACTCATCTTCCCCTTAAACATTCTCTACCATATGGAGGTGCTGTGTACCTGATGCAGAAAGCTTGTTTTCAAATGGACTGTATCCTGAACTGTATCCTGGTGTCATGTGATTTTTGACCACATTTTGAGTCAGAGTTGCAGATTCCAACAAACCTCAGAAAAAAATGTCTCCTCATCTCTGTCCCAAAATGGCAAACCCGAATTTTACAAGTGTCTTCCCCAAAGCTAGACTCACGCTAATCTAGAATCTTTGCCACATCCGCCTTGCCAATAATGCTCAGGACCTTACACACTTCATAATGTCACCCCTCCCTCTCCAGTGAAAACCAATAAAAGCCAAAATACTGTGGATGCTAGAAATCTTAAACAAAGGCAATCAGCTGCTAGAAAAACCCAGCAGTATCTGTGGGGTGAGAAACAAAGTTGATGCCTGGTGGGACTCTTCTGTAGTGAGAACAAGCCCAGTCAGTTCAAACCTCCCTCATAAGACAATCTTTTCATTGTGATAATCAGCTTTAGAAGTTTGCATGCAGAGTTATTCCCGCGCAGGAAGTAGCGATTCTGCCCATCGAGTCTGTACTGGCTCTGTCCCAATATCCTGGCCTTCTCCCCATCTGCTGGTACACCATAACTATCCAAACAATCGTCCAATGTTCTCTTAGATGTCTTAATTGAACCTGCCTCCACCACACTTCCAGGAATTTGCATTCTACATCTTAACTACTTGCCACGTGAAGAACATTTTGTCTCACATCACCCTTTTCTTTGTTTGCACCTCCTCCATTGCGTTCATATGCTTCCAAGTGGACCAAAACAACAGTGTGAATAATGTGCTCAC
The DNA here is from genome assembly GCF_020745735.1 of Hemiscyllium ocellatum. Taxonomy (NCBI): domain Eukaryota; kingdom Metazoa; phylum Chordata; class Chondrichthyes; order Orectolobiformes; family Hemiscylliidae; genus Hemiscyllium; species Hemiscyllium ocellatum. Next base: position 12,102,716 of record NC_083411.1, on the reverse strand, counting down.
TAATGTCCTGTACAGCTGAAATGTAACATCCTTACTGATATGTGCAATTTCCCCCATAATAAAGAATAGGATTCCATGAACCGCCTTAACCACTTGCTTTATCTTGCACATTACACACTTGATCATGCAGTAGTTCTCCATTAATTTTTTAATTCTTCCTTCCAAAGTAAGCAACTTCACTTTTTCTCACATTGTACTCAATTTATAAATATTTTGCCCACTTGATCTATCCATATAAGTCTTGGACCTCCTAGTTGCTCTTCCCTGCATGCTTGCCTAGCTTCGAAGTTAACCATTGTGCCTTCACTCATCATCTAAGCAATTGACAAGTACTGTAGAAGGCTGAGATCCCAAACACAGACTCCAATCATTATACTTTGTTGACCAGAAAATCAACTACTCATGCCTACTCTGCCTTCTGAGGGCTAGTTATTTTAAAATTTCTCCTCATAAGTTACCACCTCTTCCATGTGCTTCAACTTTACTGAATAACTTCAGAATTTGTCCAACGCCTTCTGGGAATTCACTTTACAGGGTCGCCTATCGAAATGCATGCTACTCCTTCAGAGAACTCCAACGAGCTGGGAAAACATCACTTGCCCTTCACAAAACTAAAATTAACTCTTCCCAACGACGTTGGTTTTGTTCTTCCCCCCAAGTGGCCAGTCCTCTTAATGACCAATTATAACACCTTCTCCATGACAGATAGCATGCTAAATGACCTCAACAGTCGCAATTTCCCATAGTAGCAGCTTGAAGTACTCAGGGTCATCATAATTTAAAGTTAAAGACATTCTCAATTCTGAAATGCAAACCAAGAAATTCAGCAGGTCTGGACGCATCCGTGGAGGGAGACAGAATTAACATTGAGAGCCTGATATGACTCTTCTTCATAACTAAAGAGATCAAAACACTATAAGATATAGGAGTGGAATTAGTTCATTTTGGCCCATCAAGTCTGCTCCACCACCCAATCATGGCTGAGATGTTTCTCAAACCCATCTTCCTCCCTTCTCCCTGTAACCTTTGATCCCCTTACTAATCCAGAACCTATCTCTGTCCTAAATACACACAATGACTTGGCTTCCACTACCGTCTGCAGCAATGAGTTCCACACATTCACCATCCTCTAGCTAAATTAATTCCTCCTAATCTCAGTTTCCAATGGTTGCCCCTTCACTCTGATGCTGTGCCCTCAAGTGCTCGTCTGTCATACTAGGGGAAACATATTTTCTACATGCACACGATCCAGGCTTCTCAGTATTCTGTAAAATTCAATTAAGCATCTCTTCATCCTGCTAAACTTTACCATGGACAGACCCAGAGTCCTCAACCACTCATCATATGACAAGGTCTTCACCTCAAGATCATTCTTGTGAACCTCCTTTGCACCCCCTCCAAGGACAGCACATCCTGCCTGAGATATGGGGCCCAAACAGCGCACAATATTCCAAATGCAATTTGACCACAGCCTTAGATAGCCTCTTGCATATCAATGCTTTTGTATTTTAGCCGTCTAAAAATGAATTTGAACTTTGCAGAGATAGCATCTCTGTTTCTCTCCTCAGAGATGCCATCAGACCCAAAGTTTCTGGAGCACCTTGTTTTTATTTTGGATCTCCAGCACCCACAGGATTCTTTTTATTTGAATCGTTCATTCTTATCCTGGCTGCCTGCTTAACAGCTTTGACTCTCTGGTAGCACTTATACCTTCGAATGAAGCCTCAGAATCCACTCACTTCTTGACTACTTCATTGAGGTGTGACGAGAATGCCGCACAGCTGAACGTGCAACCATCGGAAAAAGATGTTAAGCTGAGGACAACAACCAGTGGGCTTCGAAGATGGTATGATTCAAAGACAAGGCGAGGTTCTTCTGGTATTATAGGCACATTATATCCATCAACATCAGCACCAGATCATTTGACAAATGTTTGTAAGATTCCATGCACGATTTGACTCCACACATTCTCAAGTGAGAATATCAATGGTTCAAAAACAGACCAAAAAAGATTATGAATGGAGACACATAGAGTTTTCTTTAACACATTAAAAACAAACACTCAAATTGTTGAACATCAATTGTTGAGTTCAATGATCACATAATCAGTAAAAATAAAGCAGAATACAGAAACAAAATGATGAATTAAAATGAGGATTGGTCTGGTCGGGATGCACTCATGCTGATCAATAAGTACACTCAAGCACCTGAGCCAGTGTGGTAAAGTACCATTAGGCTGACCTCTAGCATAAAATGTTCAAGTTACCAAAAAGCAACAAAAAAAACTTGGATTTCTCAAGGAAAGGGATATATCGGAAACCTAACCACACTATGTTTTCAAAATAGTAAAGGAATGAAGGTGGCAAATATGGACTAACATAACCTAAAGGGCAGCACGGTGGCTCAGCGGTTAGCGGGTTTGATTCCTGCCATGGGCAACTGTCTGAGTGGAGTTTGCACATTTTCCCTGTGTTGCGCGGATTTCCTCCGGGTGCTCTGCTTTCCTCCCACAATCCAAAGATGTGCAGATCAGGTGAATTGGCCATGCTAAACTGCCCATAGTGTTAGAGGCATGAGTGAGGGGTAAACATAGGGTCTAGGTGGGTTACTCTCCAGAGAGTCGGTGTGGACTTGTTGGGCCAAAGGGCCTGTTTCCATACTGTAGGGAATATACTCTGAAGTAAGATCACACAGAGTTAAAAAAGGTCAATTGACGCTTATTATCGAACTGCTCATAAAGGAATGGAGAGTTGCAGGGGAGAGGTTCTGGAACCATTTTGGAAACAATTCAAAGTTATGATGGGGAGGAGGAATTGTACAGCCCGTCTGATCGGGTGAAATGAGATGGAATAAGTGTCCTCTCTCATCCTTAATTGCCTCGAAATCTTGTTTTCATGCACAACTGTAAGCAATGCATTGATCAGAAACAGTTTGGCTCAACGAGACCATGCCAGACCTTATACTCTGTACACACCTTCTCCTACCTTTCTTCACCAAATCCTTATCAACACCAGTTCTATCTAGATTCCCTTTAAATGCACTATGTTTCTTACAGGCAGAGGCTGCATTCAGATTGAACATACTTTAACTTTTACTTAGGCATTTACTGATGAGTTTTAAAACACATTTAATGCTGATCAAGTTACACCAAAGATTTCAGATGGAATGAAAGTGTATTAAAATACACCAACTTGCTAACTGACGTTGAGACCAATACAGTAATTTACATCTACCATGCTTTGAAAAACATAAATTACTATCCACAAATTTCAAGAAATAGTTCTTGTTTAAATTCACAATCTCTAATTCCTCACAACTTACTTTTAAATTGGCAGAATTTGAAAGGTTTTTGAGAAAGCAGGACACATCCACTTTAAACTTTTACATTGCCTAACGATAAATAAACAACTCATGTCACAAAACTCAGCTGTTTAGGCAGAATAGTGAATAGCTAAAAAGAAGTATCAGCATATGCACTGTTTAAGTAAAATGCTAATATATTTTGAAATAGAGAAATCTGCATTAGGGCTACCTGCTAGAAGCTTGTAAGACTGTAAAATGGATAAAGTGGAAAGCATGAGACGCTCCCCACCTTCCTCCCCCCGCCAACCCTCACCAACCCTTCAAATCTCTAGCATTCACAGTGCTTTGTTTTTATCGGACACCACCCAGACTTTGACAGAACATTTTTTATAAATTTTATGTCGGAAATGATCAATAAACTGCTTAAGGCCATCTTTATCTGGATGTAGGTTTGCTCGCTGAGTTGGAAGGTTTGGTTTCAGACGTTTCTTCACTATACTTGGTAAAATCATCAGTAAGCCTCCAGATGAAGCACTGGTGGTATGGCCCACTTTTTATTTATGTTGTTTAGGTTTCCTTGGATTGGTGATGTCATTTCCTATGGTGGCATCATTTCCTGCTCTTTTTCTCAGGGGGTGGTAAATGGGATCCAAGTCAATGTGTTTGTTGATGGAGTTCCGGTTGGAATGCCATATCTCTAGGAATTCTCATGCGTGTCTGTTTGGCTTGTCCTAGGATGGATGTGTTGTCCCAGTCGAAGTGGTGTCCTTCCTCATCTGTATGTATAAATACTAGTGAAAGTGGGTCATGTCGTTTTGCGGCTAGTTGATGTTCATGTATCTTGGGGATGAGTTTTCTGCCCATTTGTCCAAGGTAGTCTTTGTTACAGTTCTTGCATGGTATTTTGTAAATGACATTAATTTTGCTTGTTGTCTGTATGGGGTCCTTCAAGTTAATTAGCTGCTGTTTTAGTGTGTTGGTGGGTTTGTGGGTTACCATGACGCCAAGAGGTCCGAGTAGTCTGGCAATCATTCCCAAGATATCTTTTGATGTAGGGGAGAGATGCTAGGATTTCTGGATATTTTGTCTACTTGTTTGGGTTTGTTGCTGAGAAATCGGCGGACTATGTTCATTGGGTCCCCAGTCTTTTTGAATACACCCAATAGGTGACTTTCCTCTGCTCTGCATAGTTCCTCTGTGCTGCATTGTGTGGTTACTCGTTGAAATAATGTTCTAATGCAGCTTCGTTTGTGGATGTTGGGATGAGTGCTTCTGTAGTTCAGTATTTGGTCATACATGTTGTTTTCCTGGAGATGCTAGTTTGATGTTCCCCATTGGCTGTTCACTCTACTGTGACATCTAGGAATGGCTGCGTGTTGTTGTTTTCCACCTCTTTAGTGAATTTTATGCCAGTAATAACATTATTAATGGTCTTGAAGGTTTCCTCTAATTTGTTTCATTTAATGATGACAAAGGTGTTATCCACTTAGCGAACCCAAAGTTTGGGTTGGATGGTTGCCAGAGCTGTTTGTTTGAATCTCTGCATTACTGTCTCTGCTAAGAACCATGATATCAGAGATCCCATGGGTGTTCCATTGGTCTGTCTGTAGGTTTTGTTGTTGAAGGTAAAGTATGTGGTAAGGCAGAGGTCCACTAGCTTGACAATACTGTCCTTGCTGATGAAGTTGGTGGTGTTTGGTGTATGTGTCTTTGGTTCTTCTAATGGTGTAGTCGGTGTTTCTTTGGCCAGATTGATGTTGATGGATGTGAACAGGGCTGTTACGTCAATGGAGACCATTATTTCATCCTCTTCTATCTTTGTCGCTTTGCTGGTCTTCAGGAATTCTTGGGTGGAGCGGATGGAGTGGTGTGAGTCTTCTACTAAATATTTTAGCCATTGGTGTAGCTCCTTAGCGAATCTGTAGCCAAGTAGCAAGACTATGGGTCTGAGGGGGGCTCCTGGTTAGTAAATTTTGGGTAATCCGTAGAAGCATGGTATGTTGGATCCATCTGGTTTCATTTTTTGGAAGTTGATGTTATTTATTTCTCCAGATTTCTGAAGTTTTTAAGAGTAGGGATTTGATTCGGTTCTCTCGTTGTGGGGTCGAGTCCATCTTGTTGGTATCTGCAAGCAGTGCGTTCGCTTTCTCAATGTAGTCTCTTTGATTTAAAATGACTGTCAAGCATCCTTTGTCTGCAGTAGGATAATGTTTTTTTTTGTCCTTCTAGGGCTTTCCTTTCTTGCGTATTCAGTGTGTTTCCTTCCTTCTTCCTGCTTAATGTTGGTGAGACTGTCCTATGGCTTGCTGGGTTTCTTCTGAGAGTTTGTCGTCTTTCAGTGTTGTTGCTAATGCTGCTAAGAATTCTGTAAACTGGAAGGTGTAATTTAATCCTCTTACTAAGAAAGCTTTTTCAGTGTCTGTTAAGGGTCAGTCAGATAAGTTTTTTATCCATGCTTCTGTGTTGTCAGTGTTGTTATTTTGTGTAAGTTTGTCTAGCTTTTTCCACAGGTCTAGTTTTTTTTAATCTTTTGTGTTTGTTGCTGTCTAATGTCTATGGCTTGTTGTACTGTGTCTGTCCATTTGTCTGTTGCATCAATGAGTAACTTTTTTTGGCACAAAATTTCCAGGTTGTGTTTACGGAGTCTGTTGTGGGCATCAGTGACCATTTCTCTTAGCATTCTGGGGTCGTTTTGCTCTGCCATTCTTTTGGCTGGTGAGGTGTAATGGGGAGGGTTGTACTTAAGACATTTAAGTAGTACCTGTTTCCTTAGACATACGTGCAGGAAGTACAGCTGTTCACGGGTGACCCTGAGAAAAAAATGGGAAATGACATCACCAACCCAAGGAAACCTACACACTTATTTAAAAAGCGGGCCATACCACCAGTGCTTCAGCTGAGGCTCGGCGATGTTACCTAGAATGGTGACAAAACATCTGAAAGCAAGCCTTCCAGCTCAGTGAGCAAACCTACATCTAGAACCTCAACCTGAGCTAAAATTCTTCTCAAAACTCACTGCCATCTTTACCATTATTCTTGAACTTCCTTCAAATGCAGAAATGCCTTAAAGTTCTTTGAAATGATGAATGCAAAACAATGGCCTTTATTGACATGTAAACAATTTTAATATACTCCAATAGAAAAGAGCAAACTGCAGAATTCATAAAAGATTCTGCAATGCAAAAAAAAATCCAAAACCTGCATTCATTGTTTTTTTTAAAGACCATGATCACTGTACAATTCTGAACAGGCATAGCAGCAGATATAGTAAAATGGAATGGCCCATTGCTAGACAGTACTACAGAAATCATTGCCACTATTTTCACATTTTCGTAAATTCAATAGGGTGACAAAAATTACATTAAAATATCAAGATGCAAACTTATATACAGCCCTGCAAGATGGAACTTTCATGCCAATATGTTTTATACCACAAGACATGACTTTTACAACAGCGATTCTGCAGTATTCAAGTAGTTAATTAGTGGTGCAGAGTGTGAGCATTGCTTAAAAAAAAGAAACATGCTGAACGTTTTTAACTTGCACTCAGGACAGAAGATCGCTAAATTTCAAAAGGGAACAACATTTTAGACTGCACAGGGTGATGAGTCAGCGAAGGAAATTTCTTGTCAGCCATGCACTACCCTTTCCACTCGAGCATTATAAATTGCAGGTCCCACTGAGAACTGGTATTCTTGCTTCTGTCCTGATGGGCACAAGATACAAAGCTTTGCCAAAATGTTTCTCATTTTCAGCAGTATTCAAGTAGTACTGGTTTGACTTTTAAAACGCAATCCCACAACTGAACACATTCACTATTCCAGTTACTGGACAAAGTAACTCCTATGCTCACAACTGTGCTTGTGCTGGGAGCAAACTGTTCATATGCAATGCTCCCCTGAAGACACCAGCCTCATGAATCTATCCAATGGGGTTAACATCAGCCACACTGCCACACCTACCTACCTCAGTTGTTGGTTCTTCTGATACAGCCATGTACTGAAATAACTCCACTCTGATATGCAACCTATTATTATTCTCAAATTGCCAGCTTGTTACTCTTGCTCTCGCACAGAGATTTTACATACAATTCCTTTCCCAAGTTTCACCTTCAGAACTGTTCAAAGAAAACACCGAATCAGCCAATTCTTCATCCCAAGCAAAAAATAACTCCACCAGAAGGAATAATTAATTTCCCATACATCTAGATGAGAAATTACAGTACAGACAAATGCACGCGCAAAACAAAAGGGTTTTGTTTCATCTTTCTCATCTAAAACATCTCAACACATTAGTAAGTCATTTTGCTTACGTACAAAAGGTATCAATTACAAGGCCGCAAAGGTTTTAACAACAATGTAACTAGGAAAAAGGCCACCAACTTCTGCTCTTTGGAGCACAGCAATTATCTTTTTAAAATTGAAAGCTGACGTGATCAATTAATGCCTCTGCATCATTTTTCCTTCACACATGAAGGTGTGCAAGAATAATCGATTCCCCTGTGCTTAATATTGGATCCAACACACTTGTTTTGACACTTTTCCTTCATGTTGTTAACGCAATAACCTACATAAAGTGCTGGACAAACTCTGGTCACTGGACTCAAAACGCATTTCCTCTCCTCAAATGGTGCCAGACATGCTGGAATTCTCCAGCACTTTTTGTTTCAGATCTCCAGCATTCGCAACTCTTCATTTTCTATTAAGCTACTTTCCAGTTCCTCTTCTATAGCACTGCATGTAATATACTGGCCTACCACAAAATTTATAGTAAATATTGCACACAGCATTTATTCATCTATCTCCTCTTTACTATACAGCATACATAGCATTGTTGTGGCAAAGAAAAACAAATCTGGGGTCCAGGGAGACATGAGGGAAGGGGTTAGGCAAAGAGTTACTGGACTCGAAAGGTTAACTGGTTTTCTCTCTACAGATGCTGCCAGTCAGCAATGTTAGAGGAAGGGAAGTCATCTTCATTGCAAATTAAAGACTTTCTCATTAAAAAGCAGCATTGGCACTGTCTCAGAAGGTTGGACTCATCAATTTGGTTTCCATTCTCAGCCCATATGGCGCCATTCCATACATATAGTGATGGTTCATTGGAGTTATAACTTCCTACTGACCGTAATATTGGAAAGCAGGTTGTGATGGGAGTTGAAATGAAACTTCCTCAATGATCCAAGAGTGAATACCACAGCTGGGAAACAGGCGTCAAGCCAATATGAAGGTCTGGGTCTTCAACATAGTCTCTTCAGATTATTCCCCAGTGACAATATCACAAGTGGTCTGTTTGGAGGGAAACTTGACCTTGAAAGCTTTGCGTCAAAAAGAAATGCGACTCTCAACAAAATTCTGCTCCAACTATTATATTTTCCCCACTGTAATTATGAGGTGAGACAGGTATTTTCAATAACAGAAATATTCATTTTCGACTTTCCTTCTCCATCAATTATTCTCTGATAGAAATCATTGGACTTGGAAGGAATTTCTATGCCATAGCCTTTGCATATGCCGGGATTCCCTATGTGCAATGTGGATAAATGCATAATTTCTCTAAAAATGTTAAAAGCTAACTGAGCTAATCATGCAATTTGGTAATGGCAGATAATTACTCCACTGGTGGCAACAATTATTAAACACTGCCAAACTATCCAAAGATTTCACATAATATTTTGCAAGTAAAGCATCAAAACATGAATTATCTTAATACACATATGTATATTACACAGGCAATATTTCAAATACCACAGTGATGCACAAATAAGGAAATATATTTCCACTAAAATAGTGCACTTCACATTAGTGCTATGGGAGAATATATTGTTTCAAAAGCACATTGTTGTTGCCAGGTCATTTAGATACGTTATTAACTACATTAGTTTTCTGTACAAATTAGTGTTCAGCAGCTTCATTAAACTTATCGAGATGTCTTAAAAACACAAAATAAGGTACAGAATGTTAAGTTGGAAACGGAAATCACCCCCTTTTGTCTCAAGCTTTCAGCTCCAGTCTTTCGGCTGGATAGTGTTATCATGGATTATCTTTTAAATTCAACACATTTTACAGTTGGTCACATTAAGATGTCTACATCTGCTTCATGATCTTCCTCTGCCACTTTCACAGAGAGCACTTCCTCGTTTAGAAATAAGCCACTCAGTCTCTCTTTCCTTGCTTGTCGCTGCTCTTTCAACTGACGCTTCCGCATGGCTTTCTGTTGCAGCTTACGCTGTTTGGATCGCTTCTGTTGAACAATTGGGAAGGATTGGGTTGAGAAAAGGTAGGAAGAAAGATACGAATCGCCTCAGCACATTCATCCTTTGTTTTTTAAAAAAATGGTTGTCAGCTATTTAAGCCACAGAGTACTCTGTGGACTAGGTTTATTGACTGTCCAAAGATTAGAGATTGCAAATTGCATGTGTGTCTTTCAATAGTCCATTATTTTACATTAAAGTTAAGGCAATAAAAAGCAGATTATCTCATTGATCAACTTGGTCCTGTGCACTGCAGGTAAAACTCGATAGTTCAATGTGACGGACAAAGCTCAGAAAACATGCTGTTCTAGACCACTTCTTCCATGTCGCACCACACAACTCTCACTTTCAGAGAGTACAAACCCCATGTATTCTTCTTTTAAATAAACCGATAAACAAATCTGATTTCTCCATCCGTAGGAGATCATGATATGCTCCTGCTACTCAAAAGTGCAGTGCTTTGGTTTTCATGACATTGGCTCACATGTTTGAGTTTGGTGCCAAAGGAAGAAGGGTGTTGATTCAGATTTTTCTGACGAAACAAATTTCGCAGCATCTTTCCTGATGGATCTTCACCGTATTACTCGTGCACTCAGGGAGAAAGAACCTGTGGGAACATTTGCATGTTTTTCCCGACTTGCTCACATTATTCCTTTTAACTCAGCGATAGAAGTCCAGTTTTTAAACAATTATTGATTTAGCAATATTGCAATACAAATATATTCTTTAAACAAAGGAGTCGGGATCGCTAACAATTTTCCCCAACGTACGGATATGAAAGAAAGGTAGTGAAACATTAAAATCTGACCGAAACAATTTAGTGTCTGAAACTGCACAGTTCTGTACAATACGCTCATTGCTACACAGACATCAAAAAGACAAACTGGATTACATACAGCACCAATGAAAATCAAAAGCACGGATGACCCATGAGCAACATCTAAGCTTGTAAATATGATGGTTTGGAATTAATGAACTCCATACCTTTGAGTCTCTTATTCTCTCAGCTGCACTTGAGGACAAGTTACTGTCGCTGTGTGCCCGGCTCATGTTGGCACTTGAAGCAGATGCAGAATTACAGCCACTGGATCCAGTGCTGCTAGCTGAGCTTACCATACTGCCACTGCTGCTACTGGCTCCACTCAAACCGCTGACCCCACAGCCAGCGTAACTACCTCTTCTCCAGCTTTCACGTACAGAGCGCTGGCGGGCACCATGTTCTTTGATATAATTTCTTACCTAAACAAGATAATTGGAGCAGGTCACTTGCCACCATGGTCATGAATAGAATTTATGCTATTTTAATTAGCGGCTGTGGCTTTTAAAACAAAAAGCTTCTATTTTGAACACTGCCAAACTATTCATTCTTCGAAAGTTTCATGTAATAACTGTTGCTCAACAATCAAAACATGATTTATCTTGATACATGTGTACACTTCACAGACAATACTTCAAATACAGCAGTGATGTACAAGTAATGAAACACACTTCCACTAAAATGGTACACTTCACTTTAGTGCTATAAGAATAGAACACAAACCGGAACACACCTTTTGGCCCACGATGATATGCTGAACATGACGCCAAATTAAATTACTCCCTTCTGCCTGCCCTTGGCCCACTTCCCTCCATTCCTTGCATATTCATGTGTTTATCTAAAAGCCCCTTAAACGCCCCCTCGTGTTTGCCTCCACCACCATCCCTGGCAGCATGTTCTAGACTCTTACCACTCTCTGTACAAAAACCTTTCCCCCCTCACCTTAAATGCATGCCCATTAGAACAGATACAGTTTCAAAAGGTACATTGTTATTGCCAGGTTATTCAGATATATTGGTGATTACACAAAGTTTTCTACTCAAAAATCAGTATTCACACTTAAAACATCTAAGCCTTCAACTCAACACATCTGGATGACTTGCAGCTTCACTTTCCAAGCAGGCTTTTCCATCACTGTTAGGTCAACAAAACATCAATTGAACGGAATTGTTTTCTGTCTGCATTATATGCTAAAACAAAACAGATGCATAGGAACATCACCACCTGTAAGTTCCCCTCAGGGCTGCACACCACTGAGACTTGGAATTACAATGCGATTCCTTCATTATCACTGGGTTAAAATGCTGGAACTTCTTTTCTAACACCATTGTGGATTTGCCTGCACTCCAAGGACTGAAGTGGTTCAAGAAGGTGACTTACTACCACCTTTTTTCAGGGCAATTAGGGATAGGAAATAAGTGCTTGCCCAGATAGTGATAGCTATATTACAAATTTCAGATTAATTTCTTTTCAAATCATGATAGTAATGTTTTATCATTTTCAGGTTGAAAACCTCTTCAAAACCAAATATTATCAGTAAGTTATAGTGAAATACTGCAACAAATACTAACTGGAACTGCTGAGATTCAGTTCCAGATCAAATAATATTTGGTCCCTTCCTGCAGGTCACACAACTTACAAACTGCTCTACAAATTCCCAAAGACTCCCAAACCAAACCCCTCCCCCACCCCTCCAGACCAGCGCCACCCCATTCCACCACCTTAAAATGTTTTTGAGGAATGCTAGAAAATACTGCACTTGTCGGCAGAGTGACAGAATTTACATATTTGTAAGCATGAAATTCCAGAAACTTGAACAGAAATTTGAGGCAATAAGAGATTTAATTCTACTCACAAACACAGCACAAGCAAACCTTTACAAATAGTGGTAGCTTAAAAACAAACAGATAATAGTTACACCTATTTACAATATATATTAATGATCTGGATGAGGGAAGTGATCAAGTTTGCTGATGACAAAAACAGATGGGAAGGCAAGTGGTGGGGCTGACACAGAATCTGCAAAGGGATATAGACAGATGGGAAAAATTGGCAAATGGAATATTTGTGGGAAAACATGAGGTAATGCAATGTGGCAGAAAAAAAAAGGAGCTGAATATTAGTTAAATGGGGCAAGACTGCAGAAAGTTGCAGCACAGAGGGATTTAGAGGGCCTTGTGCATGAACCTTAACAAGTTAGTGTACAGGTTCAGTAGGAAATAGAGAAACAAATGGGTCTTTATTTTAAATGGAATGGAGCATAAAAATAGGTAAGGCTTGGTAAAACTATACAAGGCACCAGGTGACATTTTCAAACACTCCTCCAAAGGTTTACACAAAAATTAGATTACAGCAATTGTTTGTTTAACTTGTCAATTGGATATAAAATTAACTTAATGGTACGAGACAGAGGATGGTAATGGAGGGTTGTTTTTCGGACTAGAGGCATGAAACCTGCAGTGTTCCACAGGGATTGGCACTGGATCCACTTTTGTTTGTCATTTATATAAACGATTTGGATGAGATATTTGATTACTCTAGGTCAAGTTGCCATAAGGAGGGAGGAAGTTTGGGTATTCTAAAAGGCATTAAGATGAACAAGTGCCCAGGTCCGGATGGGATCTATCCCAGGTTACTGAGTGAAACGAGAGAGGAAATAGCTGGGGCCGTAACAGATATCTTTGCAGCATCCTTGAACATGGGTGGGGTTCGGGAGGACTGGTGAATTGTTAACGTCTTGTTTAAGAAGAGTAGCAGGGATAATCCAGGTAATTACAGATCTATGAGCTTGACGTCAGTGGTAGGGAAGCTGCTGGAGCATATACTGAGGGATAGGATACATTCCCATTTGGAAGAAAATGGGCTTATCAGCAATAGGCAACATGGTTTTGGACAGGGAAGATCATATCTTACAAACCTAGTAGAATTCTTTGAGGAGGTAACAAAGTTGATTGTTGAGGGAAGGGATGTCGATGGCATATGCATGGACTTTAGTAAGACATCTGATAAGGTTCCCCATGGGTAGGGTGATGGAAGAAGGTAAAGTCGCATGGGGTCCAGGGTGTTCTAGCTAGATGGATGGAGAGCTGGCTGGGCAACAGGAAACAGGGAGTAGTAGTGGAAGGGAGTTTCTCAAAATGGAGAACTATGACCAGAGGTGTTCCACAGAGATCCGTGCTGGGACCATGTTATTTGTGATACACATAAATGATTTGGAGGAAGGTGTAGATTGTCTTATTAGCAAGCTTGCAGATGACACTAAGATTGATGGAATAGCAATAGTGAAGTGAACTGTCAGAAAATGCAGCAGAATCTAGATAGATTGGAGAGTTGGGCAGAGAAATGGCAGATGTTGTTCAATCCAAGCAAATGTGAGGTGAAGCATTTTGCAAGATGCAATTCAAGAGCCAACTATACAGTAAATGGAAAAGCCCTGGGGAAAATTGATGCACAGCGAGATCTGGGCATTCAGGTCCGTTGTTCCCTGAAGGTGGCAGCGCAGGTCGATACAGTGGTCAAGAAAACATACGGCATGCTTTCCTTCATCGGACGGAGTATTGAGTAGAAGAATAGGCAGGTCATGTTACAGTTATAGAAGACTTTAGTTCAGCCATATTTGGAATACTCAGTACAGTTCTGGTCACCATATTACCAAAAGGATGTGGATGCTTTGGAGAGGGTGCAGAGGAGGTTCACCAGGATGTTGCCTGGTATGGAGGGTGCTAGCTACAAACAGAGGTTGAGTAGATTAGGATTATTTTCATTGCAAAGGTAGTGGTTGAGGGGAAGACCTGATTGACGTCTACAAAATCATGAGGAGTAAAGACGGGGTGGATAGCAAGAAGCTTTTTCCCAGAATCTGGGACTTAATTACTAGGGGTCATGAGTTCAAGGTGAGAGGGGAGAAGTTTAAGGGAGATTTGGGTGGAAAGTTCTTTATGCAGAGAGTGATGGGTGCCTGGAACACGTTGCCAGAGGAGATGGTAGAGGTGGGAACGATAGCAACATTTAAGATGTACCCAGACAGACACATGAATAAGCAGGGAGCGAAGGGACACAGACCCTTAGAAAATAGGTGACAGGTTTAGATTGGCACAAGCTTGGAGGGCCGATGGGCCTGTTCCTGTGCTGTAATTTCTTTGTTCTTTGAGAATAAGGGAGGCATGATTAGTTTGCAAATGCCACCAAAATGATGTATAGCGAACAGTAAAAAAGGTTATCTAAGATTACAAAGACATCGTGAACAATTGGGTCAACGTGCTGAGGAATGGCAGACGGAGTTTAATTTGGATAAATGTGAGGTATGGCATTTTGCTAATACAAATTACGGCAGGACTTGTACAAGTAATGGTCAAGCCTTGGATAGTGTTGTAGAGCAGAGAGACAGAGGGATTCAGGTACATAATTCTTTGAAATTTCAATCACATGCATACAGGATGGTTAAGGCGGCAGTTAGCACGCTTGCCTTCATTGGTCAGACAATTGAGTATAGGAATTGAGATGTCATATTAAGGTTGTACAGGACATTGGTGAGGTTTCGTTTGGAGTGTGCTGTGTGCAGTTATGGTCGCTATGTTATAAGAAGGATATTATTAAACTGGACATGGTTCAGAATCGATTTACTAATACGTTGCCAGGAATGGGGGGTTTGAGTTATTAGGAGAAGTGGGATAGGCTGGGACTTTTTTTCACGGAGCATAAGAGATTGAGGGGTGAGCTTATTGATGTTTATAAAATCATGAGGGGCATAGACAAAGTGAATGACAAGGGTTATTTCCATAGAGTAGGGGAGTTCAAAACTGGGGTATATTTTTAAGGAGAGAGGCATGAGGGGCAACCTTTTGACACAGACAATGGTTCATGTGTCGAATGAACTGCCAGAGAAAGTGGTGGATACAGGGTACAGTAATGTTTAAAAGACATTTGGGTAAGTCCACAAAAAGGTGATTTGGGGAGATATGGGCCAGGCACAGGCAGGTGGGACTAGTTTAGTTTGGGAACATGGTCAGTGTGGAGTGGTTGAACTGAAGGCTCTGTTTCCATGCTGTATTACTCTATGATTCTAATTGGACGTGATTGCAAACTGTGATATACAATTTGCATTCACTTGCTAATACAAAGTTTAATTCTAAATTGCAAGCATAAGGAGAATATTGACTTTGAGCCAGTGACACTCAGATTTATATTACAGAATTGACTGTGACAGCCAGAGAAAACAAATGAAATAAAAGAAGGCTATCATCTTCATAAAAAAAATTTAAATACAGCATCTGTTTGAGTGCATTAATCCTTTACAGGGATATACACTTATGGCTTTCATTAAATACACTTAAATCTGATCTTCATAGTTACCTGTTTTAGCTTTTCATCTGTTAGACAGTTCAGCTCAATTATAAATTCACTGTCTGTAGGGGAAATCTGAGCATTTGGATCAATAATTTTAATAATGTCCAGCTGTTCCCGCAGACCCATCTCTGTACTGACTTTACGACTCAGGTATTCAATATATTCAACCTGAAATGAGCAGAAATGATAAGGAGGAAAACATTTACAATCACTCGCAATTAAGATAAATTGTTCAATACATGTTCCATTTGCATTCGGTCGTATAGTGACAAAATTTCATTTTTATGATTTACTTTCTTCTCTTTGTAGTCATGCTTTTGAATTTTAAATCAGTTCTGGGAACTGGTTGATTACTGGATGCAACATTTATCATTGTTTGAGCAATATCCCAGTTAATGAAAGTGAGCAAGGAATCGAAGTTGATAAATAACAAATAGCCTTCACAATCAATGTTTTGCATTAGAACTGTTGCAATGTTTAACTTATGAAACATTCTTATGAAAGATTTTTGAGACATTGTAGAAAATACTGCACTTATCTGTAGAATGGCAAAATGTATATATTTGTAAACAAGAAACTGCAGAGATTTGAATTGGCACTGTAGCAATGAGAAACTAACCATAAACAAACAGCACACATAAAGCCTGACAAAAAGTGGAAGTTAAAAACTAGGAAGAAAATAGTTACAATTATTTATAATTATATATTAATGGCTTAGATGAGGGAAGTGAATGCAGTGTTGCCAAGTTTGCCAATCACACAAAAAGGCAATTGGTGAGGTCTGCAGAACTCACGGACTGTTAATCCAGAGACCCAGATAATGTTCTGGGAACCAGAGTTCAAATCCAACCACAGCAAATGGTGGAATTTGAGTTCAATAAAAATCTGGAATTAAGAGTTTCATTCACCATGAAAACCACTGTCAATTGTCAGGAAAAACCCATCTAGTTCACTAATGTCCTTTAGGTAAAGAAACTGCCATCCTTACCTGGTCTCCATGTGACTCCAGACTCACAACAATGTGATTGGCTCTTAACTGCCATCTGGGTCATTAGGGATAGGCAATAAATGCTGGCATAGCTAAATACACCCTCATCCAAAAAATGAATTTTAAAAAAGTGCAGCAAGCAATAAGCAAAATAAATGTTGCTGTTCATTTCAAAGGAATTGTGCATGAAAACTGGGAAATCATGCTAAAATTACACAATGCACTTGTTGGACCACATCTGTGAGCAATTTTGATCCCTTTATCTTAGGAGAGATGTATGGCCACTGGAAGCAGTGCACAGAAGGTTCACTGGATTGATTCAGGTATGGAGGAAGTGAGGACTGCAGATGCTGGAGATCAGAGTTGAGAGTGTGGCGCTAGAAAAGCACAGCAGGTCAGGCAGTAGCCAAGGAGCAAGAGAATCGGCGTTTCAGGAAAGAACCTTTCATTGGGAATGAGGTTTGAGAGCCTTCAGGGTGGAGAGATGAATGAGAGGGGAGTGAGGCTGGGGGGGGTAAAGGTAGTTAAGAGTGCGATAGGTAGACAGAGATGGGGCTAGTGGTGATAGGTCAAAGAGGAGGGTGGAGCGGATAGGTGGGAAGGAAGATGGACAGGTAGGACAGCTCATGAGGGCAGTGCCAAGTTGGAAGTCTGGAACTGGGATAAAGTGAGGGAGGGGAAATGAGGAAACTGGTGAAATCCACATTGATGCTGGGGGGTTGGAGGGTGTCAAGAAAGAAGATGAGGCATTCTTCCTCCAGGCATCAGGTGGTTAGGGAGTGGCGATGGAGGTTGCCCAGGACCTGAATACCCTTGGCTGAGTGGGAGGGGGAGTTGAAGTGCCCGGCCAAGGGCGGCGGGGGGGGGGGGGTTGAAGAGGTGTTGGTTGGTGCGGGTGTCCCAGAGATGTTCTCTGATTGCTATCATATGAAGAAAGGTAGAAGGGTGGAGTTGGTTAGGCCTATACCCTTTGGAGTTTAGAAGAATGAATGCTGACCTTATTGAAACAGAGAATTGACAAGGTAGATACAGAAAGCATTTTTTGCCTTGTGGGAGAGTCTAGGACCAGAGGGGATACATTCAGTCAGAGGTTGCCCTATTAAGACAAATGAGAAGAATTTCTTCTCTCAAGAGAGTAGCGAAGCTGTGAAATTCTTTACTACAGAGGGTACAGAGGCTGAGTTGTTAAGCTGAGATAGACAGATTTCAGAGCATTAAGGGAACTAAGGATTATAGGTATAAGTGTTATGACATGGGGTAAACTCTCCTGCTTAATTTAAAACCAGCAACGCAGAAAAGGTTTATCCCATGCAGTAATCTGTAAAAATTGAGTGGCCAAGAACTATTTAAAGTCAAAATTAACAGCCTTATTTCTGAACGTATAACAGAATAATTAACTAACCATTATTTACAACACCCTTCTCTAACCTACCTTTTACTTTCCCTTCTATAATACTAGTCTGATAATCTCCCAATTAAGATTTACAATTTTTGAGAAGATTTGTAGCTCAGGTTGAGGTTCTGGTGTAGTTTTGCTCGCTGAGCTGAAAGGTTCATTTTCATTAATATTAGTATTGTAGTATGCACAGCCTCTTCTAGTTATATTGTTGGGTCACATGGTAGAGGATGAGGGCACAAGAAAGGAGAAATCAAATAATTTAGAAATGCAAGCCCTTTAGCCTGTTGATAATACCGGCTTCTTATTCTTTGAACACATTTATACAGACTGGGAGAACTGTTGATCACTGTTGGACTTTCCCATACAACAAAATAAATTATTCCAATAGTCTCTTTCATGGGGTGGCACGGTGGCTCAGTGGTTAGCACTGCTGCCTCATAGCACCAGGGTCCCAGGTTCAATTCCAGCGTCCGGTGACTGTCTATTCTCCCCGTGTCTGCATGGGTTTCCTCTGGGTGCTTTGGTTTCCTCCTACATCCAAAGGTGTGCAGGTCAGGTGAATTGGCCACGCTAAATTGCCCATAGTGTTAGGTGCATCAGTCAGAAGGAAATGGGTCTGGGTGGGTTATTCTTTGGAGGGTCGGTGTGGACTGGTTGGGCCGAAGGGCCTGTTTCCACACTGTAGGGAATCTAACCTAATCAATTTCAAGAAAGAGTTGGACAGAGCTCTTAAGGATAGTGGAATCAAGGGTTATGGGGATAAGGCAGGAACAGGATACTGATTGAGGATGATCAGCCATGATCATAATGAATGGTGGTGCTGGCTCGAAGGGCAGAATGGCCTACTCCTGCACTTATTGTCTGTTGTCTATGATGTCTGAACTGCCCAAAGACCTTTACACACAATTAAGTACTTTATAGCAGGTTCGCAACTGCTGTAATGCAAGAAACACAGCAAATAACTTGCAAACAGAAATAAACTGATGATCAAATAGTTTGTGATTTAAATTATGGAATGAAATACTGGCCAGGACACTGAGGGAACTTGGCTTGCTCTTGAAAGCCATGCAACTTTCAGACTTAATAAAGTTCAGCTTTTTTTTAGGTATGAAAACAAGACTCCCAGATGGTATGTTGCCTACCAGGTGCTTGGGGCAGGGATGTCACTGATAGGCTACAGAGCATTCTAAAAAGGGAGGGTGAACAGCCAGTTGTCTTGGTGCATACAGGCACCAACAATACAAGTAAAAGATGAGATGAGGTCCTGAAAGAAGAATTCAGGGAGATGGGAGAGAAGTTAAAGAGGAGGACTTCAAAGGATTGCTCGGGATCTTGGGATTACTACCAGTGCTGCGTGCAAGCCAACATAGAAAGGAAAAAAATAGGCAGGATGAACACATGGCTTGAGGGATGGTGTAGGAGGGAGGGGTTCACATTTGTTGGACATTGGGAAAGATGGGACTATTACAAAATGGATGGTCTACATCTAAACCAGACTGGAACTAATGTCCTTAGGGGGAGTTTTTGCTACTGCTGTTGGGGAGGTATTAAACTAATGTGGCAGGGGGCTGGGAACCAGAAGAGAAAACAAGTCGGCGGCGAGGTGGAGACTGGAGACTGTAAGAATCATGAAGATAGCATTAATAAGGGGAAGAGTAGACAGAGAGCAGATGAATGCAAAAGAACTGGTGGCCTGAAATGCATCTACTTTAATGCAAGGAGTATAGCGGGTAAGGCAGATAAACTTAGGGCTTGGATTGGTGCCTGGGAGTATGACGTTATTGCAATCACAGAAAGGGCATGATTGGCAACTCAATGTTCCAGGGTAGAGGCTTCAGACAGGGCAGGGAGGGAAGTAAAAGGGGGGTGGAGTTGCACTGCTGGTCAGGGGTGATATCACGACTGTGCTAAAGGAGGGCACTATGGAGGTCCTGGTTAGTGAGGCATTATGGGTGGAGCTGAGAAATAAGAAGGGTGCAGTTACATTGTTGGGGCTGTATTACAGACCTTCCAACAGTGAGCGTGAGGTAGAGGAACAAATAGGTAAACAGATTATGGAAAGATGTAGAGGCAATAGGGTAGTGGTAATGGGAAATTTTAATTTTCCCAACACTGACTGGGATACGCTTAGCGCCAGAGATCTGGATGGGGTAGAATTTGTAAGAAGCGTCCAGGAGAGTTTTCTAGAGCAGTATGTCAATAGTGCGACGAGGGAAGGGGCCATATTAGACCTCATACTGAGGAACAAGCCAGGCTAGGTGGTAGAAGTTGTGGTGGGGGATCTCTTTGGGAACAGTGACCACAATTCTTTAAGTTTTAGAATACTCGTAGACAAAGATGAGAGTGGTCCTAAGGGAAGAGTACTAACCTGGGACAAGGGCAATTATATCAAAATTAGGCTGGAGCTCGGAAATGTGGATTGGACATAGCTTTTTTAAAGGAAGTCCACGTTTGAGATGTGGGAGGCTTTCAAAGATGGGTTAGAGATAGTGCAGGATAGGCATGTCCCGTTGAAAGCAAAGGAGAGGAAAGGCAAGATTCATGAACTGTGGATGACAGGAGAAATTGTACAACTAGCCAAGCGGAAAAGGGAAACGTACATAAGGTCGAGGCAGCTAAGAACAAATGGGTCCTGGAGGAATATCGGAAGGATAGGACAAGTTTTAAACAAGGAATCAAGCGGGCTAAGAGGGCAAGCGGGCTAAAAGGGGTCATGAAATAGTTTTAGCGAGCAGAATTAAGGAGAATCCCAAAGCATTTTATTCTTATATAAGAAGTAAGCGGATAACTAGAGAAAGGATTGATCCACTAAAGAATAATGAAAGAAGGCTCTGTGTCAAACCTGAGAGAATGGGTGAGATTTTGAATGATTACTGTGCATCGGTGTTCACTGAGGAGAGGAACATGATGAATCTTGAGATTAGAGACAGAAGTTTGATTAGTCTGGATCAAGTTGACATAAGTAGGGAAGATGTGTTGGGTAGGCTAGAGGTTATTAAGGTGAACAAATCCCCAGGACCGGATGGGATCTATCTCAGATTACTGAGGGAGGCGAAAGAGGAATTAGCTGGGGCCCTGACATATATCTTTGTGGCATTCTTAAATACAGGTGATGTGCTGAAGGACTGAAAGGTTGCTCATGCTGTCCTCCTGTTCAAGAAGGGTAGTAGGGATATTCCGGGTAACTACAGACCAGTGAGCCTGACGTCAGTGGTGGGAAAGTTGCTGGAGAAGGTACTGAGGGATAGGATCTATTTATATTTAGAAAAAAATGGGCTTATCAGTGATAGGCAACGTGGTTATGTGCAGGGGAGACCGTACCTCACCAACTTAATAGAGTTCTTTGAGGAAGTGACCAAGTTGATAGATGAAGGAAGGGCTGTTGATGTCACATACATGGACTTTAGTAAGGTGTTTGATAAGGCTCTTCATGGTAAACTAATAGAGAAAGTGAAGTCACATGGTGTGCAGGGTGTTCTAGCTAGGTGGATAAAGAACTGGTTGAGCAACAGGAGACAGAGAGTAGTAGTTGAAGGGAGTTTGTCGAAATGGAGAAAGGTAACCAGTGGTGTTCCACAGGGGTCAGTGTTGGGGCACTGTTGTTTGTGATATACATAAATGATCTGGAAGAGGGCACTGTTGGTATGATCAGCCTGACACTAAGATTGGTGGAGTAGCAGAAAGCATAAGGGACTGTCAGAGAATACAGGAGGATATAGATAGACTGGTGAGTTGGACAGAAAAGTGGCAGATGGATTTCAATCCAGACATATGTGAGGTGATGCACTTAGGCAAGACTAATTCTAGAGCGAATTATACAACGAACGGAAGAACCTTGGGAAAAGTGGATGGGCAGAGAGATATGGGAGTGCAAGTGCATTGTACCCTGAAGGTTGCTGCACAGGTGGATGGAGTGGTTGAGGAGGCATATAGTATGCTTGCCTTCATTGGACAGTGTATTGAGTATAAGAGCTGGCAAATCATCTCAAAATTGTGCAAGATATTGGTTCGGCCACATTTACAATACTGTGTACAGATCTGGTCGCCACATTACCAAAAGGATGTGGATGCTTTGGGGAGGGTGCAGAGAAGGTTTAACGAGGATGTTGACTGGTATGGAGGGAGCTAGCTATGAAAAGAGGTTGAGTAGTTTAGGATTGTTTTAATTAGAAAAAAGGTGATTGAGGGGGACCTGATTGAGGTTTACAAAATCATGAAGGGTATAGACAGGGTGGATATAGACATGCCTTTTCCCAGGGTGAAGGATACAATAATGAGAGGTCACGCTGTCAAGGTGAGAGGTGAAAAGTTTAAGGGGAATATACGCGGCAAATATTTCATACAGAGGGTGGTGGGCGTTTGGAACGCATTGCCAGCAAAGGTGGTAGAGATAGGCACGGTAGATTCATTTAAGATGCGTCTGGACAGATGGACGAGTAGGTGGAGAGCAGAGGGATATAGGTTTAGACAGTAGATTTAGATACGCTCAGGCTTGGAGGGACAAAGGGCCTGTTCCTGGGCTGTAAATTTTCTTTGTTCTTTGTTCTTGTTCTAGTTACCATTCAGATGAACAGGTCAGGCAGCATCCAAGGAGCGGGAGAATCGACATTTCGGGCATAAGCCCTTCTTCGGGAATGAGGAGGGTGTGCCAAGCAGGCTAAGATAAAAGGTAGGGAGGAGGGACTTGGGGGATGGGCGTTGGGAATGCGATAGGTGGAAGGAAGTTAAGGTGAGGGTATAGGCCGGAGAGGGGATGGGGCGGAGAAGATTGCAGGTCAAGAAGACGGTGCTGAGTCCAAGGGTTGGGGCTGAAATAAGGTGAGGGGAGGGGAAATGAGAAAGCTGGAGAAATCTGCATTCATCCCTTGCGGTTGGAGGGTTCTTAGGCGGAAGATGAGGTGCTCTTCCTCCAGGCGTCGTGTTGCCATGGTCTGGCAATGGAGGAGGCCAAGGACCTGCATGTCCTTGGCGGAGTGGGAGAGGGAGTTAAAGTGTTCAGCCACGGGGCGGTTGGGTTGGGTGGCCTGGGTGTCCCAGAGGTGTTCTCTGAAATGTTCCGCAAGTAGGCGGCCTGTCTCCCCAATGTATAGGAGGCCATATCGGATGCAGCGGATGCAGTAAATGATGTGTGTGGAGGTGCAGGTGAATTTGTGACAGATATGGAAGTAACCCTTGGGGCCTTGGAGGGAAGTGAGGGGGGGGGGGGGGGGGGGGGGGGGGGAGGTGTGGACGCAAATTTTGCATTTCTTACGGTTGCAGGGAAAGGTGCCGGGAGTGGAGGTTGGGTTGGTGGGGGGTGTGGACCTGATGAGGGAGTCACGGAGGGAGTGGTCTTTCCGGAACGCTGATAGGGGAGGGGAGGGAAATATATCCCTGGTGGTGGGGTCCGTTTGGTGGTGGCGGAAATGACGAAGGATGATACAATATATCTGGAGGTTGGTGGGGTGGTAGGTGAGGACCAGTGGGGTTCTGTCCTGGTGGCGATTGGAGGGGCGGGGCTCAAGGACTGAGGAGCGGGAAGTGGAGGAGATGCGGTGGAGAGCATCGTCAACCATGTCTGTGGGGAAATTGCGGTCTTTGAAGAAGGAGGCCACCTGGGTTGTTAGGTATTGGAATTGGTCCTCCTGGGAGCAAATGCGCCGGAGGCGAAGGAATTGCGAATATGGGATGGTGTTTTTACAGGGGGAAGGGTGGGAGGAGGTGTAGTCTAGGTAGCTGTGGGAGTCGGTCGGTTTATAGTAAATGTCCGTGTTGAGTCGGTCGCCCGAGATAGAAATGGAGAGGTCTTGGAAGGGGAGGGAGGAGTCTGAGACAGTCCAGGTAAATTTGAGGTCGGGGTGGAAGGTATTAGTAAAGTGGATGAACTGTTCAACCTCCTCGTGGGAGCACGAGGTAGCATTGATACAGTCATCGATGTAGCGGAAGAAAAGGTGGGGGGTGGTGCCAATGTAGCTGCAGAAGATGGACTGTTCCCATATCCAACGAACAGGCAGACATAGCTGGGGCTCATGGCTACTCCTTTGGTTTGGAGGAAGTGGGAGGATTGGAAAGAGAAGTTGTTCAGAGTGAGGACCAGTTCAGTCAGTCGAAGGAGAGTGTCAGTGGAAGGGTACTGGTTGGTTTGGCGGGAAAGGAACAAGTCCCTCCTCCCTATCTTTTATCTTAGCCTGCTTGGCACACCCTCCTCATTCCTGAAGAAGGGCTTATGCCTGAAACGCCGATTCTCCTGCTCCTTGGATGCTGCCTGACCTGCTGCACTTTTCCAGCAACACATTTTTCAGCTCTGATCTCCAGCATCTGCAGTCCTCACGTTCTCTACCATTCAGGTCAACCTCAATAATATTATTTTAGTTTGAAAAATCATAACTCCTAACACTTTTGGAAACTGCATCACTAACTGAATGAAAATTACAACATTTGCATGAGAGAGATGTTTAAGTTCTGCTCACATTAATTTTAAAAGCCGTAACTCCTTCAAGAAAATCAGGTTACATGGCTGTGCTGTGATACTGATACGGAAAATAAAATACTAAATACATATCTTCGGTTGTTATACTTTATATATTTCTAAGCCAGTCTTTTATCAAGTGGAATTGTCTGTTCTCATTCATTGAGGTACAGCTGGGTCAATTTAGCATAAAACCTAGCAATCTCCACATTAAACAATAATCTTTGAAATGAATATCACCACCCCTCCCCCGAAATACCTGCTCATCATTAGACATTGCACTCCAAGGAAGCTCATCTAAACTTCTGTGCTGTTTGCTTCTTCGCTTTAGAACAGGGCAAGGAGAACTTGGAATACTTGGAACCACATCAGACAAGACATCACTTCCACTTGCAAAATCACTCCCAGGCAACTTTGAAAGGAAACAGAAAATCTCAAGATCAAATTAACATGAAATAGCTATAAAAAAAAACACGCCTTTGATGCTTACGATTCAGAATAGTATCAGCATTTAGATTTAATGCACAATCTCATGAAGTGCAAACTCTGCTAAAGACAAAACTATGATGATCGTGCGTCAAGTGAAAAGGACTTTTGAAATCTTTCAACTCTTCAAGTCAGTAAGGCAAAACCAAGGTGGAAAAGCCTCTGGCAACATACAATAACATGCTCAATAAAAATTTCATAATCGCAGCTCATTGACAATTTGCTATAACACTCACTCACATTGTAAAAGAAAGCAAGACAACATCCCAATGCTCCCCATCCATCTTTTGAAGACGTTGATCTCTCACTGGACTACTGTTGCATTGCTGGCTACCTTTGACAGTAAAGTCAGCAAGCTATTCCACCAAAGGAGCTTTGCAGCATGAAATGAGTGCATATCTTCAAGCAGACATTTTAAGCAGAAATGAGCGACTGGAACTCTGAATCATGTTCTCTTGCTAACCCAGGGTGTCCAGACAGCAAACATGATCTGAGATGGGCTTGCAAGCACTGCTCCAAATCAAGGACCACTGCAGGTCCGAGATTGCCAGCAGCACATTTGATGGTTTGTTTTAAGGGGTGAGAGAACAACTACGAAAACACCCACTAAAACATCCGTTAGCCTTTTATATGTGATCTGGTGTTAGCAGCAAGGCGTCTGCCAACCCACGCAACACAATAACCTGAAATTCTTATTTTATTAAGCAACAAAGATAAAGAGATGGGCTGTTGAAGCTTTCCATGTTGCATTCACCAGGACAGATGCAAGAAAACAAATTTCAGGAGGAACAACAACTAATATCTAACAGCAAGCTGATCTCAAAGGATTTGGAATTGTATCTTGGATCTTGTTGGTCTTGGCTGCTCATGCAATAAAAATTGTCATGAAAGTGAAGAGTTGAGTTCATTTGCCTAATCTTTTATGGAAAAGAAAAATGCATTAATCACACATCTGTAAGCGAACTTGCTCAAGGAAAACTGGTAGTAATCGACCTATTCTGGATATGATAAAATCATGAGGGGCATGGATTGGGTGAATAGCCAAGGTGCCTTTCCTAGGGTAGGGGAGTCTAAAACTAGTGGGTTAGGTTTAAGACAAGAGGGGAAAGATGTAAAAGAGGCAACCTTTTCACACAGATGGTGATGTGTATATGCAATGAGCTGCCAGAGGAAGTGGTGGAGGCTGGTACAATTACAACATTTAAAAGACATTTGGGTGGTTATATGAATAGGAAGGGTTTAGAGGGATATGGGACAAATGCTAGAAAATGGAACTGGATCAGATTGGGATGTCTGGTCGGCAAGGATGAGTTTGACCGAAGGCTTTGTCCTCATGTCGTACACTCTGACCCTAAAACAAATTTGAATCAAACCTACATTCGAAATTCCTTATAACAGGGATAAGGAAAACCTGCTTCAGATGAACATGACTTTGCACAGCATTAACTCTTGGGCACTCATTCTTGTAAATCTCACAAGAAACCAGCTTTCTGCTTGAAAATATTAAATGCATATTCATACCTCCATAAATATATTGATACAGAATGAAAGAAATCACAATGCAAATGGGTTCAAGTATGTGCTGCCAGCTTTTCAGCTCACAACCAAATCTCTTCTTTTCACTGATACTCTTTATTTTCAAGTTCTCATCCAAATCCACCATAAGGGGTACAAAACATGCCTACCATAATGAACAATCAGAGTATATCTCAAAGTATTTCACTGCAAACAGCACAGTAAATTTGAGCATAGTAAGATTTCACAAACAGCAATGAGACAGTAACCAGATAATCTGGTTTAGGTGGTGATTGAGTGATAAATATTGGTCACAACATTGGGAAGACTCCTGCTTTGCTGAGTTTTTGCATCCATCAGAGATGAGCAGTGAGTCAAACAGCCATTTGAGAAACAGCAGCTCAAATAATGCAGCACTAATTCATCACTGTCCTTAAGTCAACCACGTGAGTGTGAAACCAGTCTGCTGCTTCTCCCAGTGGTGAGTTGTCTCAATTGCCGACTTACCAACAAATTCAACAATTATTTCACTATCTACTCTCTCTAAACCAAAACGAAAAATAAATCCAACAGACTTGCCGGCTCTGTAAAATTTTCTCTCTTCAAAACTTCAAATTCTTAGGATGAATTTAGCAAATTTTTACTTAATCTTTTCTACAGCTGAGCTATATGTATATATCATTTGCGTGAATGAGCCATCAAACAGATTTAATAGACCCTCTCAATATAAACTTGAAAAGGAAACACTTCTGGCTAATTCCTTCAGGAAGCACTGGTGTGAAGAGCATAAAGGCTACTTTCCGAGCTGTACAAATATTCAATGCTACAACTGCAGGCAAGAAAAATAATTTTGGCTCACCTGCCATTCAAACTCACTGTCTGACCAATCCCAATAGGTACTGATTGATGAAGAAACATCACTACAGACACTACCCTCTGGAAAGAGGTCAAAAGATGCATTCTGAGTGAATTCCTGATCATCCAGCAGGGAATAGCAGTCATCCTGATCACCGCACGAAACAGATGAGAAGAGTTCCTCACTGCATTCGGAGCTTGCTACGCTTGTGCCACAGGAAGTCAAATTCCACCTATGTTTGAGCAGAAAAAAATGCTTTCATTTCTTGAAGTACTGGTGAAAGTTAATAGGCCTCATCATTCAATTTTAAAATAAAGGCATCTTAAATATACTATATATATTTAGATCAGTGTTGGTTAAGTCAAGAGCTTAAACAAGGAGCTCTGAACTGTGTTGGCAATTCATTTCTTCTTAGTGAGGAGACATTGAAGTGATTGCATAAGCTAGTGATCTCACTGGAAGACGAAAAAGAATTGGAAATTCCTTTTCACTTTTCCTCAAAGAAACTATTCTCCTCCCTCACCGATTCACGCCAATCCAGAAATTGCTGGATGCTGCACTCAAGGATGTAGTAACTAAGACACCAACGTCTGAAGCTACATCCCTTGCACAGACCTGATGAGGATTACCGATGCAAGCAGCAACACAGCTGTAAGCAAAGCAGCATTTAGCAAAACAATATGGCACTCATTACACAATAAAACATATTGCTGGAAACAGTCAGCAAGCGTGCCAGCACCTATAGAGAGAAAGCAGAGGCAATGTTTCAGGTTGAGGAACCCTTTTGTAGAACTGACATTCATTATGCTGTAAAAAAAACTTTCCATCAGCTGATCATACTGACACCATATGGACCACTTACATGATGGTTGACACAATAAATAGTGTAGATGGCAATAAAGTTGCACAGGGAAAGTGATAGATTAGGTGAATGGGCAAAAACCGGCAGACAGAATATAGGTGGTCACTGACTAAAAGCGTTTGCAAGAAAGATTGGATTGCAACCTTCATGGAAAAATAGAAGGAACTGGGACCCAGGACTTCCAGTCAAACTGCATCCCAACCCCACCCAAATCCCCATATAAAAAAAGCTCTTTCATTGGGAAAACCATCCCTTACTTTGATCTTGCGACCCTTTGCCATCCTCCTCCCAAACCTCTCCCTAAACAGAAAAGGCTGGGGTGAGTCTGTGAGACTGGCATATTCAGGCAATGTTTCAATGTCTCAGGGCTCCTGTCTCAGAACTGGGGTCTGGGTTAAGGCCCCCCCCACACCTCTAGGTTGATGAACAGGCTCAGAGACCCCACACTGGGGCAACACGGGCAGAGCAGCAGGGCACTGTCACTTTTGTGGAGCCTCACTGGGACAATGCAGACCGGGGGAAGACGATAGGCTCTGGGGCCTGAGGGGACGCATCCTGGGGGTGGCCTTAAGGTTTGTAATTTTGCGCCACACCTCCCTCCTACAAGGACTCTCACCCCAGTCCCTGCCGGAAGCTGTGCCGGCATTACTTCGAGCATAGGGCCCATTTGTGGTATCTCTGGGTGCTGATACTGGTGTTGGGGGTTGGCCGTTGCAGGGGGCGACACTGGGAGCTACTGGGATTATCTTGGCAGCCTCGGAGATGGGGTATTTCTTGCAGACGTACTCTGCCCCCTTACACAAATGGCACTGCATTCCATCTGCCATCCTACAGGCACTGTCGACAATCGCTTCATGGATAACTATAAACATCCCCTCGGTCTCCTCCTCCAGGGCCAAGCTCATGTAAACCTGGCGTCAGGAAGGAATACACATAGTGAAGGAAGCACTTCTCGAGATTAAGTGGGAACAGAGAATCCCTGGTCTCACCTCTCTGAGCTGATGCAAATGGGGGAGGAGGAGTTCACCAACAACATATGGCCCAATGTCAGAAATAACTACCCAACATGGAAGCCTCTATAGGGTTGGCCAGCAAGTCCCACCCATGGTGAGCCCCCTCATCGGGGATAAGTGCACAGCCTGATTGGTCCTCAAAAAGATACCAGCCTGACCAGACATTTTCAACATGGCAACAATGGCGGCCAGGCTAATGACAGCAGGCATTGCCTTAGAGCACACCTTGATGCTCTTGTCTGGTTTCATGGAGGTCTTCAGTGTATGGCTCTTTGTAAATAACTGAAACGGTGACAGGATGTTGCCAGGTATGAAAGGTTTGAGTTGTACAGAAAGGCTGGGACTTTTTCCCACTGGCACATTGGAGGTTGAGAGGTGACCTGACAGAAGTTTATAAAATAATGAGAGGTATAGGTAGAGTTAATGGTAGTTGTCTTTTCCCTGGGGAATTTCAAAACTAGGCGGCACATTTTTAAGGTGAACAGAGAGAGAGATTTGAAAAAGACATAAGAGGCAAATGTTTACACAGAGGGTGGTTTGCGTGTGGAATGAACTTCCTGAGGAAGTGGTGGATGTTGGTACAATTACAATGTTTAAAAGACATTTGGTTGGATACATGAATAGGAAAAGTTCGGAGGAATGTAGGCCAGGAGCAGGCAGGTGGGAGTAGTTTAGTTTGGAATTATGGTCAGCATGGACTGGTTGGACCGAAGGGTCTGCTTCAATGCTGTATGATTGTATGTCCATCGAGACAATGGGGGCTGAGGAAGTTCAGCTGCCACCAGTGACTCTGGAGTGGAAGTGGAAGTCACCGTTATGGAGAGAGCCTTGCCCACCCCTTAAAGAAACAGCTCTACCCAAGTGTAGAGTAGCTCAGATCCAAGTAACAATTCTTCCCAAGCCAGCCCAGGGCAGCCCAGCCCAGATAGCAGTTGCTTCTTAACTGCTCTTAGTATAAATAACAATGACTTCATCAAACAGTTATTTGTCTAAGCAACACTTTCTAGTCCACATAGCAAGGTGTACCAAGTTCTCCAGTCCAAACAGCTCAAGCCAATCAGCAACAGATTACAGCCCCAGACCAAGCAGCAGCAGCAAACCTCCATCTCCTCCTCAACAGGGTGCCATCTGAACTCCAAGGTCTTCTGGGTCAGAGAGAGGACAACTACTATTGCACTATCAGACATCTACTGAATTCAGCTCTTAGATATTTAGCCTGTTCAGAGAGGTCATTCAACACCTCGAGAGCAGATGGGACTCCTGCTTCAGAGGAAGGGATATTACCAATGTGCTCCAAGAGTCCCTGCCCAAATACAAGTTTCAATGAGCATCAATCAACTCTGGAGCTCTTTTGGTTGACCTAAGGGTTCTTATGGCCCAGTGGTAGTGCCCTTACCTTTGAGCCAGGAGGCCTGGGTTCAAGACCCACATGCTCCAGAGATGTGTCATAATGTCTCTGAACTGGTTCATTTGAAACTTTTTAGCTTTTACCGCCGAACCCAGCGGCCTGACTCCAAATGACATCTGCTTCGGAACTATGTAATAATATCTTCTGAACAGATTGATTAGAAAATATAGTTGACATTCGAGGGCTCTTATGTTGCAAAGCTACTGTGCCTATCTCGGGACCAGAAGGTCTGGAGTCAAGTCCCACCTGCCCCAGACATGTGTCATTTCATAACTCAACCCATTCAGGTATATTTTGGTTGACTATTAAAAGGAACCTGTATTTTTAACACTGAATTTGTGTTTATTGCTTAGTTTGCTTTCCAATCTGTGAGCCTTGCATATTACCCAACTTAAAAACAAAAGGGAGACAAGGGACGAACAATGCCAAATTTTTACATTCTTTCATGAGAAGGGAGCTTTGTGGACAAAGCCGTCATTTGCTGCCCTTGTTATGGATCAGGCCAAACCCCCTCAAGGTATATTAAGGTAGCTTAGACCCTAACTTTTTCTTATTTTAAAGGCAGATGTGAGTTGGATATTCCCAGTGTGATGCAACTTTAAGCAAAACACGTTTGATTTAAACACTACAGTTAAAACACGAACATCAGAAAGCGGATTTTAGAATAACTTAACTATTGGAAAATTCAACCAAATACTTATTTCACTAACTTAGTTAACTGTTCCAAAGTAGTAACATCCCATAAACACACCCTTTGCAAAAAGGTAAATTCAAATACAGAAGGGAAAAATATCCAGAGAAATTTCAGGAAATGTCAGTTAGGAATCATTTACTGAAGCTGGTAACCCTTCTGGACTCAAAACATCTGACTGTGACAGCTAAAAAAAACCTAGTAAAATCGGAACTGGGAGAACTGGACACTTCCCTTCCATTGTTAAACTGCTTTTTTTTGAAAAACTTAAAGGCTTTTACACTATTGATTCATGATATCAGGGTGCTGGTGCTGGACTGGGGCAGAAAACATCAAAAATCACATGACAGCAGGTTATCGTCCCATTTAGATTAGATTACTTACAGTATGGAAACAGGCCTTTCGGCCCAACAAGTCCACACCAACCCTCCGAAGAGCAACCCATTCACCTACAATTACCCCCTCACCTAACACTACAGGCAATTTAGCATGGCCAAATCACCTAACCTGCACATATTTGGACTGTGGGAGGAAACCGGAGCACCTGGAGGAAACCCACACAGACACCGGGAGAATGTGCAAATTCCACACAGACAGGGTCTCTGGCGCTGTGAGGCAGCAGTGTTAACCACTGTGCCACTGTACCGCCCAACAGGTTTATTTGAAACCGTGAGCTTTTGAAGCCCCCGCTCCTTCCTCAGGCAGCTAATGAGAGAGAATACATCAGACACAGAATTTATACGTAAAATATCAAAGGGTCATACATCCTAGGTGAATGTGTTAAACAGATTTAGATGGCTATTAAGTCTTTAAACAGTTAGAATGGAGGTGCAGATTTTGATTGATTAATATGCAAACCCCAGAATTTCTTTCAAGTCACTGCTCCAAGATAACTTTAGGTTTTATTAGAGTAAAGGTGACACCTCAGGTCAGACAATGCATTTTAGGTGTGAGGCCATGTTTCAAGTCTGTTTGCTTCTCAACCTACAGTCAGACTGGCTTTATTTCCAGGTTGAATTTTATTAGGAATAAATCGAGACTAACTACTAAGAAGAGAAAATACCCTGGGACCACAGGGAGAAGACCAGGCAATCATCGTCACGTGGATCAAAATCTAGTATGGTGGGGTATGATCATCCAGAGTTACATTAAAGCACAAGATATTTAATTAGATTTACAGTGTAAATTGTTAAGTTTGTATTTTATTATTATTAAGATGCAACTCGTAGTTTCTTTGCTAGGTATAAGAGTTAAGTACACTATAAGGCAGGCACAACAAATTTATAAATTCCTACTTTGGAAATAAAACCAGTCTGACTCCAGGTTGAGAAACAAACAGACTCAAAACATGGCCTCACACCTAAAATGCATTGTCTGCCCTGAGATATCACCTTTATTCTGAAGTTATCTTGAGGCAGTGACTTGAAACAAATTCTGGGATTTACACACTATTCAAGCCCTCCCAGATGAAGGGCTTTTGTCCAAAACGTTGATTCTCCTGCTCCTCGGATGCTGCCTGATCTGCTGTGCTTTTCCAGCACCACTCTAATCTAGATTCTATTTAACCAAAACCTGTGGCTCCATTCTAACTGATTAAAGACTCAATAGCTATCTAGGCTTTTCAATACATTTGGGTAAGTTATATGATCCTTTGACCTTTTGCTTATAAATTTTGGGCCTGATGCATTCTCCCTCATGAGCTGATTGAGGAAGAAGCAGGGACTCTGACAGCTTGTGGTATCAAATAAACCTGTTGGACCATAACCCTCACACTGTGATTTTTGACGATTGATTCAGGCTAGCTCCCCAGCCACTTTGGCACCTCTGCCTTTACACTGCTGTCTTCCAAAAAAAACCATGACAAAATTATCTTTTTAAAGTGACAGCATTATCACAACCTTTCCATAACTGCTCATAAGATGGAGGTACAGATGACAAAGGTAGGTGGAAGAATACATAATGTTGAGGAAGTGGGAGGCTGCAGAAGGACTTGGACAAGCTGGAGACTGGGTAGAGAGGTGTTAGATGGAATACTCTGTGGGAAAGGGTGAGGTTTTGCACTTTGATAAAAAGAATTGCACCACTGTAGCTGGTGAATTTGAACTTAAGTAATGCAATCTGGAATTGAAAGCTAGTCTGAGTGATGATCACCATGAAATCGTCTGCCATGTTTACTTATTCTGGCCAACATGTGACTCTGGATCCACAGTAAAGTAGCAAATTCTGAAGCTCCTGCTGAAGTAGCCGAGAGAGCCACGCAGTTCAAGGGCAATAAACGATGGACAAAAAATGCTTTCCTTCTCGGCACACCCACACTCAGGAAGGAGTAAAAGAAAGGTGACAGTGAAAACATTAGCATTTACAAAAGCAGCTTAATTCAGTAAGTAAAGGCAAGGAATAACTTATCCAAATTAAAATATTGTAATGAATAAATATTTTAAGGGCCAGCCAATTCTAGAAGAGTAAGAAAATAAACCCGTTTAAGGCCAACCCAAGAAATCTATTCCACGTACAGGTCGCTTTGCTATAACGTGCATCTCATTCACGTGAATTCGCTGTAACATCATTGACGAACTGGTGACACTGTTACTAAAGCATAAACTTTTAAAACGTGTTATCTGTAACGCAATTACTAAGCCAACAACTTAAGCGCTGTTTCTAAGGCACGACTTTTCTATAACATGGGGTTGCACAAGAAAACAACCATCACGTTATAGAAGAACTACCTGTATTTCTTCAAATAACAATATCTGATAAAACAGTTTTAGTTTAACTCAGGTTACGCAAATCTGCTTCTCTTGCAAACATTAAATAGAAACGAGTTGCCTCTCCTTAGAATAAAAACTGCCAAAGGGGATAACCGTTTACACAGTCATCTAATCTTGTACCATACATTACAGACAAATGGAGTAATAAGACCACTTGGCATGAATGGAGGTAATACTGGACAGTTGACTTGATGTTACCTACCTGTTGGTATGAAGTCTACGCAATGGATCCGTTCTGTGGCATGATGAAAGCTGGCAGCCAAAATCACTAATGTCAAGGCTGGCAACATCACTTGTGTGTCCCCTTTGTGGTAGCAAGGGGAATGGTTCATCTGGTGCTAGGAACTTACCATACAAATCATCTGACATTTTTATGCTGGTAGGGACCTGTCAAGAACAGATAAAGGAAACTTTTCATACAGTGCCATCAATTCCACTACCAAAGAATCATACAGAAGGCTATTTGTTCCCTCATGTCTGTACCAGCTCCCCAAAAATACCCAGCTCATCCTATTCTCCAGTAGCCACAAATACCACTTTATAATGAGACCCATCCCCCTGCACATTTCCCCCTCATTATGATTATATGCCATGTTTCTATTTCACAGAAGCCTTGCGATCTGTAATTTCTTAACACTGAGAATTTGGTTAAGCTTGTAAGACAGTTACTGAATTGGTAAATCTCGATTGTAGACCCAGACACTTGAACCGAAAATCCAGGTACACACCAAGAGCAGTAGCAATGGAGTGCTGCACTGTCAAAGAAATCAGTTTTAAGATGGAGCATTAGGTGGACATTAAAAGCCCAATGATTCTGCTTCAAAGTGAAGGAGCAGATCTCTCCCCACTGTCTTGGGTACTACTGATCACTCAATCAACAGCACCAAAATCGGTTACTTGGCGATCAGCATAATATTCCTCCTGAGAATTTGCAGTCTGCATCATTCCCACAACAGTGAAGTGTCCGTGAATACGAAGGGCGACTGGACTTGAAACATTAACTGTATTTTTGTCTCAACAGGTGCTGCTGAATTTCTCCAGCAATTTTTGTTTCTCTTCCCAATTCAGCCCAACAGTTAAAAATTCCATTCGTGATAAGTAGATATTATATGGGACAGGAGCTTCAACCCTCACTGTCAGTACATAAGCAAAGGAGATTTTAAAAAACAATACATTAGGGAAGGAATTTATTTTATCAACATCTGATCTCCTTTTTAAAAAAAGCATGAACACGAAGAACTATTTTCTCCAGTCAGCCTTTCCTTACACCAAAATGCTTTTCAAACTAGTTGTACATGTTAGAAGATGTAATCAAACTTAAAACCATATGGATTTAAAGAAAATGAAATTGTGCGCTTACAAACGAAATGAAAGGCATAGCAGTGTGGATGCTGAATATCTGAAACAAAAACAGAAAATGCTGGAAATACACAGCAGGGTATTCAGTGTCAGCTTTTGCAACAATGGTCCTTCATCCAGACCCCACTTAATATTTTCCTAATGTCATGATTAAATATTTATTGTCAATGGTCACAATCCAAATGCCTCTTAAATGTTGCAATTATACCAGCCTCCACCACTTCCTCTGGCAGCTCATTCCATGCAAGCACCACTCTCTGTGTGAAAAAGTTGCCCCTTAGCTCTCTTTTATATCTTTCCCCTCTCATCCTAAACTTATGCCCTCTAGTTCTGAACTCCCCGACCCCAGGGAAAAGACTTTGTCTATTTACCCTATCCATGCCCCTCATGATTTTGTAAACCTCTATAAGGTCACCCCTCAGCCTCTGACGCTCCAGGGAAAACAGCCTCAGCCTGTTCAGCCTCTCCCTATAGCAGAGAAAAACAGGATTTTGGTTTGAATAGGGAGAAAAGTATTTCTAAGGGGGAAGGTTTTGAAAGATGATTGGGGAGGGGAAAGCATGGAGAGTTGGCAGACTCAAGCCTGGGAACTAGCGAGCACAATGGCTGGCAGAAGCAGTTGTAAAGTAGGAGTTCAGGATCAAAGAAGTACCTAGCAGTCTGGAAAGAAGACTCTCTTTTGAACACCCAAAAGAAATAAGACTACCTTGATGAGTCATTTACAATAAGCTTAAATGTGGCCTACAAATGGGATGAGATGCTGACATTTTTGGTACATTAAAGTGAGGGAACCTATACAGCCCACTCTATTCAGTTGGTCCAATAGTTGGCTTTGGGAGAGTGTGGGAAATTTTACTTGAGGCCCCTTTAAGTCATTTGCAGCACTTCAGTTAACTTACATGAGTCAGACATGTGTGAGGGAGACTGAAAGGTTGCTCAGTGACTAGCCAGCTCAGAGGAAACAATGAACTTTGATTTCAGCTACACTGCTAAACACGGTAAACCAGTTCAACTGTGGATCACTTTACACGGAACAATGTTACCTCATGCTTGCCTTTAACTAACATATCAGCAGCAGCTAATCAATGGTGCTTTGGAGCCCATTTGGGACTCTCATCAATCTCCTTGTGCATATATTTCATATCAGCCAGATTTTTGACTATTCACCGGCTCTATTCAGGAAATCAGTGATAAAAAGAATTAAGCATAAAATAATGAGACTGGCACGTTTATAGCACCTTTTATGACCTCAAGCTATTACAGAGCTCCTTACAACTAATGAGGCACTTCTAAAGAATAATGCAGCAAAAACATTGCAAATAGAAAGATCCCATACACCAGCAGAATTGCTTTAGCTGATGCTGAAGACTACATGCGAGAGAGTTCAGAAACTCCAACTCCTTTCTTGAGTTTGTGCTCTGGGACGTTTCACAGCCAGCTGAGGAGTAGAAATGCCCCACTTGCACCCTAATTCCCTCTTCCCTCCTTTTTGCCCAACCACTCATTTCCTCACTCACATTCCTGCACAATCTCTCCCTCGCTTCCTCACTCATCACACACTCTCCCCTCCCCTCCACTTCTTGCTCTCTGTCCCATTTCCTGTTGCCTCCATCCCTTCTCTGACAGCGATCCTCTCCCCTTCCCTACCTGGCTCACTCTCAATCATCAGTCCCTCTCTTCACCCTCACCTCCCACAGTCCTCTAAACATGATCCCTTATTCCCTATCTGCACACTCCCCCATTCCAGTCTTCCACCTTCACTACTCCGCTACTCTCCCCCTCCACCCCCTCCCTTTCTCACCTCCTTCTTTACACTTTCCCTTGCAATCTCTTTTCTCCTCCTCATTGACAACCTCCCATCCTCCCTTCTATTGTACACCCACCACCCCTTTCCCACTCTCTCCTGCCTCTCTCACTCAGTCCCCTCCAACCATTTCACTCCCCACTCCCTCTCCCCAAACCGCCTTCCAACCCCATCTCTCCCGAACCTCCTCACTCCTGCTCCTCCCTCATCCTCGCACCCCGACGCATACTCCCCAACCTCCCTTCACCTCCTTCTCTCTCATCTGTCAAACCCATCCCTTCTCTCCTCTCCCCCACCCAGATCCTGCACTCTTCCCACCTCTCTCTTACCTGCAACTATAAGCACATCCTCCACATCCTCCCCCTCAACCCCAGCCCTCACGTACCTTCCTTTCTCCTCCCACCTACCCTCCCAAACCTTCTTTCAACCCATACCCTCTCTAACCCTAACCCTCTCCTCCTCCCCCTCCTGTCCAACCCCCACCTTTACCCCCTTCTTCCCTCACACAGCCTCCCCTTTGCCCCTCTCCCACTTCACAGCTTCACCTTTTCCTTCCCAATCCCCCAACTGCGCCCCGACCGCCGTCACACCCCTCCCCCTCTCTCAGCTCCTACCCCCCACCCTCAGGCCCGCCCCCAACTCCCTCACCCTCACTGTCCCTCACCCTCACTGTCCCTCACCCTCACTATCCCTCACCCTCAAAACCCGCTCCTCTATAACCCCCCCCATCCCCTCCACCCTCACACCCCCCTCCTCCCTCTCCCCCGATTATAATGATCTCGGTGCTTTTTATCGATTTCTAATTTCATTTCTGTCTTTTACCTGAATCTCCTTCGGCTCCGGCCTTCGCTCCGCGACGTCACTTCCGCCGCAGTATCTATTTCCGGTTCCGGCCCGCGGTTGTGTGCGGTACTGCAGATTCACGGTCACATACTGTCCACACTGCATTATTACTGTCCTTACACCAGTGTCACTGCATTATTACTGTCCTTACACCAGTGTCACTGCATTATTACTGTCCTTACCCCAGTGTTACTGCATTATTACTGTCCTTACCCCAGTGTCACTGCGTTATTACTGTCCTTACCCCAGTGTCACTGCATTATTACTGTCCTTACACCAGTGTTACTGCATTATTACTGTCCTTACCCCAGTGTTACTGCATCATTACTGTCCTTACCCCAGTGTTACTGCATTATTACTGTCCTTACCCCAGTGTTACTGCATCATTACTGTCCTTACCCCAGTGTCACTGCATTATTACTGTCCTTACCCCAGTGTCACTGCATTATTACTGTCCTTACACCAGTGTCACTGCATTATTACTGTCCTTACCCCAGTGTTACTGCATTATTACTGTCCTTACCCCAGTGTCACTGCGTTATTACTGTCCTTACACCAGTGTTACTGCATTATTACTGTCCTTACCCCAGTGTCACTGCATTATTACTGTCCTTACCCCAGTGTCACTGCATTATTACTGTCCTTACACCAGTGTTACTGCGTTATTACTGTCCTTACACCAGTGTCACTGCATTATTACTGTCCTTACCCCAGTGTTACTGCGTTATTACTGTCCTTACACCAGTGTCACTGCATTATTACTGTCCTTACCCCAGTGTCACTGCATTATTACTGTCCTTACCCCAGTGTTACTGCGTTATTACTGTCCTTACACCAGTGTCACTGCATTATTACTGTCCTTACCCCAGTGTCACTGCATTATTACTGTCCTTACCCCAGTGTTACTGCGTTATTACTGTCCTTACACCAGTGTCACTGCATTATTACTGTCCTTACCCCAGTGTCACTGCATTATTACTGTCCTTACCCCAGTGTTACTGCGTTATTACTGTCCTTACCCCAGTGTCACTGCATTATTACTGTCCTTACCCCAGTGTCACTGCATTATTACTGTCCTTACCCCAGTGTCACTGCATTATTACTGTCCTTACCCCAGTGTTACTGCGTTATTACTGTCCTTACACCAGTGTCACTGCATTATTACTGTCCTTACCCCAGTGTCACTGCATTATTACTGTCCTTACCCCAGTGTAACTGCATTATTACTGTCCTTACCCCAGTGTTACTGCGTTATTACTGTCCTTACCCCAGTGTCACTGCATTATTACTGTCCTTACCCCAGTGTCACTGCATTATTACTGTCCTTACCCCAGTGTTACTGCATTATTACTGCCCTTACCCCAGTATCACTG
Source organism: Hemiscyllium ocellatum (assembly GCF_020745735.1). Classification (NCBI taxonomy): domain Eukaryota; kingdom Metazoa; phylum Chordata; class Chondrichthyes; order Orectolobiformes; family Hemiscylliidae; genus Hemiscyllium; species Hemiscyllium ocellatum. The sequence goes on along the minus strand of NC_083411.1, from coordinate 12,063,184 downwards.
CGTTATTACTGTCCTTACACCAGTGTCACTGCATTATTACTGTCCTTACCCCAGTGTCACTGCATTATTACTGTCCTTACCCCAGTGTAACTGCATTATTACTGTCCTTACCCCAGTGTTACTGCGTTATTACTGTCCTTACCCCAGTGTCACTGCGTTATTACTGTCCTTACCCCAGTGTCACTGCATTATTACTGTCCTTACCCCAGTGTTACTGCATTATTACTGTCCTTACCCCAGTGTCACTGCATTATTACTGTCCTTACCCCAGTGTTACTGCGTTATTACTGTCCTTACCCCAGTGTCACTGCGTTATTACTGCCCTTACCCCAGTGTTACTGCATTATTACTGTCCTTACCCCAATGTCACTGCGTTATTACTGTCCTTACCCCAGTGTTACTGCATTATTACTGTCCTTACCCCAGTGTCACTGCGTTATTACTGTCCTTACCCCAGTGTTACTGCGTTATTACTGTCCTTACCCCAGTGTCACTGCATCATTACTGTCCTTACCCCAGTGTCACTGCATTATTACTGTCCTTACCCCAGTGTAACTGCGTTATTACTGTCCTTACCCCAGTGTCACTGCATTATTACTGTCCTTACCCCAGTGTCACTGTGTTATTACTGCCCTTACCCCAGTATCACTGCATTATTACTGTCCTTACCCCAGTGTCACTGCATTATTACTGTCCTTACCCCAGTGTCACTGCGTTATTACTGTCCTTACCTCAGTGTTACTGCGTTATTACTGTCTTTACCCCAGTGTCACTGCGTTATTACTGTCCTTACCCCAGTGTAACTGCATCATTACTGTCCTTACCCCAGTGTCACTGCATTATTACTGTCCTTACCCCAGTGTAACTGCATCATTACTGTCCTTACCCCAGTGTCACTGCATTATTACTGTCCTTACCCCAGTGTAACTGCGTTATTACTGTCCTTACCCCAGTGTCACTGCATTATTACTGTCCTTACCCCAGTGTCACTGCGTTATTACTGTCCTTACCCCAGTGTCACTGCATTATTACTGTCCTTACCCCAGTAGCACCACATTATTACTGCACTAATACAGTCCATACTGCATTATTACTGTCCTTACCCCAGTGTCACTGCGTTATTACTGCACTGATACTGTTCACACTGCATTATTACTGCCCTTACCCCAGTGTCACTGCGTTATTACTGCACTGATACTGTCCATACTGCATTATTACTGTCCTTATCCCAGTGTCACTGCATTAATACAGTATTGATATTGTCCATATTGCATTGTTACTGTCCCTACCCCAGCGTCACTGCATTACTACTGCATTCATACTGTCCATACTGAATTATTACTGTCCTTCACCCAGTGTCACTGCATTATTGCTGTTCATACTGCATTATTACTGTCCTTACCCCAGTAGCACCACATTATTACTGCACTAATACAGTCCATACTGCATTATTACTGTCCTTACCCCAGTGTCACTGCATTATTGCAGCACTAATGCTGTCCATGCTGCATTATTACTATCTGTCCCCAGTGTCACTGCATTAATACTGCATTGATACTGCCCCTACTGCATTATTACTGTCCTTACCCCAGTGTCACTACATTATTGCAGCCCTGATATTGTCCATACTGCATTATTACCGTCCTTACCCCAGTGTCACTGCATTATTAAAGCACTGGTACTGTCCACACTGCATTATTGCTGTCATTACCCCAGTGTCACTGCATTATTACTCCATTGATACTGTCCAACTGCATTATTACTATCCTTACCACAGTGTCACTGCATTATTACTGCATTGATACTGTCCAAACTGCATTATTACTGTCCTTACCCCAGTGTCATTGCATTATTACTGCATTGATACTGTCCATACTGCATTGTTACTGTCCTTACCCCAGTGTCACTGCAGTATCACAGCACTGATACTGGAGTAAGGGCAGTAATAATGCAGTATGGACTGTACTAATGCAGTAATAATGCAGTGGCACTGGGATAAGGACAGTAATAATGCAGTATGGACAGAATCAGTGCTGTAATAATGCAGTGACACTGAGGTAAGTACAGCAATAATGCAGTGACACTGGGGTAAGGAGAGTAATAATGCAGTATGAACAGTATCAGTGCTGTAATAATGCAGTGACACTGGGGTAAGGACAGTAATAATGCAGTATGGACAGTATCAGTGCTGTAATAATGCAGTGACACTGGGGTAAGGACATTAATGATGCAGCGACACTGGGGAAAGTACAGTAATAAAGCAGTATATACAGTATCAGTGCTGTAATAATGCAGTGTCTCTGGGGTAAGGACAGTAATAATGCAGTATGGACTGTATCAATGCAGTAATAACACAGCGTCACTGGGGACAGTATCAGTGCTGTAATAATGCAGTGACTTGGGGTAAGAACAGTAATAATGCAGTTTGGACAGTATCAATGCAGTAATAATGCAGTGACACTGGGGTATGGGCAGTAATAATGCAGTATGGACAATACCAGTGCTGTAATAATGCAGTGACACTGGGGTAAGGACAGTAATAATGCAGTAGGGACAGTATCAGTGCTGTGTTAAAAACAATGACTGCAGATGCTGGAAACCAGATTCTGGATCAGTGGTGCTGGAAGAGCACAGCAGTTCCGGCAACATCCAAAGTGCAGTGAAATCAATGTTTTGGGCAAAAGCCTTTCATCAGGAATAAAGGCAGTGAGCCTGAAGCGTGGAGAGATAAGCTAGAGGAGGGTGGAGGTGGGGAGACTGTCCCCATGACTTGTCCGGACTTGTCCTATCTGCCTAGCTCCTTTTCCACCTATCCACTCCACCCTCTCCTGCCTGACCTATCATCTTCATCCCCCTCCTCCACTCACCCATTGTACTCTATGCTACTTTCTCCCCACCCCCACTCCCCTCTAGCTTATCTCTCCACACTTCAGGCTCACTGCCTTCATTCCTGATGAAAGGCTTTTGCCCAAAACATCGATTTTGCTGCTCGTTGGATGCTGCCTGAACGGCTGTGGTCTTCCAGCACCACTGATCCAGAATCTGCTTTCCACCATCTGCAGTCATTGTTTTTACCATAGCACTGATACTGTCCATACTGCTTTATTGCTGTCCTTACCCCAGTGTAACTGCATTATTACAGCACTGGTACTGTCCATACTGCATTATTACTGTCCTTACCCCAGTGTCACTGCATTAATACGATGTTACTGACATTGTCCATATTGCATTGTTACTGTCCCTACCCCAGCATCACTGCATTACTACTGCATTGATACTGACCATACTGAATTATTACTATCCTTACCCCAGTGTCACTGAATTATAACTGCATTGATACTGTTCGTACTGCATTATTACTGTTCTTACCCCAGTGTCACGACATTATTACTGCACTGATGCTGTCCATGCTGTATTGTTACTGTCCTTACCCTAGTAGCACCGCATTATTACTGCACTGATACAGTCCATACTGCATTATTACTGTCCTTACCCCAGTGTCACTGCATTATTACTGCATTGATACTGTCCACACTGCATTATTGCTGTCCTTACCCCAGTGTCACTGCATTATTAAAGCACTGATGCTGTCCATGCTGCATTATTAGTGTCTGTCCCCTGTGTCACTGCATTAATACTGCATTGATACTGTCCCTACTGCATTATTACTGTCCTTACCCCAGTGTCACTGTGTTATTACAGCCCTGATATTGTCCATACTGCATTATTACTGTCCTTACCCCAGTATCTCTGCATTGTTAAAGCTCAAGTACTGTCCACACTGCATTATTACTGTCCTTACCCCAGTGTCGCTGCATTATTAGTGCATTGATACTGTCGAACTGCATTATTACTGTCCTTACCCCAATGTCACTGCATTATTACTGCATTGATACTGTCTATACTGCATTATTACTGTCCTTACCGCAGTGTCACTGCATTATAACTGCATTGATACTGTCCAAACTGCATTATTACTGTCCTTACCCCAGTGTCACTGCATTATCACTGCATTGATACTGTCCATACTGCATTGTTACTGTCCTTACCCCAGTGTCACTGTGTTATTACAGCACTGATACTAGGGTAAGGGCTGTAATAATGCAGTATGGACTGTACTAATGCAGTAATAATGCAGTGGCACTGGGGTAAGGACAGTAATAATGCAGTATGGACAGAATCAGTGCTGTAATAACGCAGTGACACTGAGGTAAGCACAGCAATAATGCAGTGACACTGGGGTAAGGAGAGTAATAATACAGTATGAACAGTATCAGATCTATAATAATGCAGTGACACTGGGGTAAGGACATTAATGATACAGCGACACTGGGGAAAGTACAGTAATAATGCAGTATGTACAGTATCAGTGCTGTAATAATGCAGTGACACTGGGGTAAGGACAGTAATAATGCAATATGGACAGTATCAATGCAGTAATAACACAGCGTCACTGGGGACAGTATCAGTGCTGTAATAATACAGTGACATTGGGGTAAGAACAGTAATAATGCAGTTTGGACAGTATCAATGCAGTAATAATGCAGTGACACTGGGGTAAGGGCAGTAATAATGCAGTATGGACAGTACCAGTGCTGTAATAATGCAGTGGCACTGGGGTAAGGACAGTAATAATGCAGTATGGACAGTATCAGTGCTGTGTAAAAACAATGACTGCAGATGCTGGAAACCAGATTCTGGATCAGTGGTGCTGGAAGAGCACAGCAGTTCAGGCAGCATCCAAAGTGCAGTGAAATCGACGTTTCGGGCAAAAGCCTTTCATCAGGAATAAAGGCAGTGAGCCCGAAGTGTGGAGAGATAAGCTAGAGGAGGGTGGGGGTGGGGAGACTGTCCCCATGACTTGTCCGGAGTTGTCCTATCTGCCTAGCTCCTTTTCCACCTATCCACTCCACCCTCTCCTGCCTGACCTATCATCTTCATCCCCCTCCTCCATTCACCCATTGTACTCTATGCTACCTTCTCCCCAACCCCCCACCCTCCTCTAGCTTATCTCTCCACGCTTCAGGCTCACTGCCTTTTTTCCTGATGAAAGGCTTTTGCCCAAAACGTCGATTTCGCTGCTCGTTGGATGCTGCCTGAACTGCTGTGCTCTTCCAGCACCACTGATCCAGAATCTGGTTTCCAGCATCTGCAGTCATTGTTTTTACCATAGCATTGACACTGTCCATACTGCATTATTACTGCCCTTACCCAGTGTCACTGCATTATTACTGCATTGATACTGTCCAAACTGCATTATTACTGTTCTTACCCCAATGTCACTGTATTATTACAGCACTGATACTGTCCCCAGTAACGCTGTGTTATTACTGCAGTGATACAGTCCGTACTGCGTCATTACTGTTCTTACCCCGTGTCACTTCATTATTACAGCACTGATACTGTACATACTGCATTATTACTGTACTTTCCCCAGTGTTGCTGCATTGATACTGTCCGTACTGTAATATTACTGTCCTTACCCCAGTGTCACTGCATTATTACAGCATTGATACTGTTCATACTGTATTATTACTCTCCTTACCCCAGTGTCATTGCATTATTGCTGTGCTTACCTCAGTGTCACTGCATTATTACAGCACTGATACTGTCCATACTGCATTATTACTGTCCTTACCCCAGTGTCACTGCATTATTACTGCATTGATACAGTCCATACTGCATTGTTACTGTGCTTTGCCCAGTGTCACTGCATTATTACTGCACTAATACTATCCATACTGCATTATTACTGTGCTTACCCCAGTGTCACTGTGTAATTACTGCATTGATACTGTCCATACTGCATTATTGCTGTCCTTACCCCAGTGTCACTGCATTATTACAGCACTGATACTGTCCATACTGCATTATTATGGTCCTTACCCCAGTGTCACTGTGTAAGTACTGCATTGATACTGTCCCTACCGCATTATTACTGTCCTTACCCCAATTTCACTGTGTAATTACTACATTGATACTGTCCATACTGCATTATTACTGCATTGATACTATCTATGTTGCATTGTTACTGTTCTTACCGCAGTGTCACTGCATTATGACTGCACTGATACTGTACACACTGCATTATTAGTGTGCTTACCCCAGTGACACTGCATTTTACAACACTGATACTGTCCATACTGCATTATTACAGTCCTTACCCCGGTATCACTATATTATTACTGCATTGATACTATACACACTGCATTATTACTGTGCTTACCCCAGTGTCACTGCATCATTACAGCACTGATACTGTCCATACTGTATTATTATTATCCTTACCCCAGTGTCCCTGCATTGATACTGCCCATGCTGCATTATTTATGTGCTTACCCCAATGTCACTGCATTGATACTGCACTGACACTGTCCATGCTGCACTGTTACTGTGTTTACCCCATTGTCACTGCATTACTACTGTGTTTACCACAGTGCCACTGCATTATTACTACATTGATACTGTCCATGCTGCAGTATCACTGTGCTCACCCCTGTGTCACTGCATTGATACTGTACATGCTGCGTTATTACTGTGCTTACCCCAGTGTTATGGTATTCATACTGTCCATACTGCATTATTAATGTGCCTACCCCAGTGTCACTGGTGGAGAAGTTGACATTTTGGGTGTAATCCTTCTTCAGGACTAGGGGTGAGTGTGGGGGGAGCTGCAGAAAAAGGGGGTGATGGGGACAGGTTGGTGAAATGGGGATAGGTGAAGACAGGTATAGGGAATGACCTGATTGGTCAATGGGAGGAATGAATATAGTTGGTGGTGGCAGGGTGGAGTGGAAGGGATGGGGAGGGGCTGGGAAGGGAGTTGGGGGATGGGAAGAGAGGTTATTTGAAATTGGAGAACTCAATGTTGAGTCCAGGCAGAAGGTGAGGTGTTGTTCCTCCAGTTTGTGGTGTGGTTCGTTGTGGCAATGGAGGAGACCAAGGATGGTCATGTTGGAAAGGGAGTGGGAATGGGAATTAAAATGGGCAGTTACTGGGAGGTCCAGTCAGCCCCTGGAGGCCAGGCTGTAATACTCAGCAAACCGTTCCCTCAGTCTATGTTCAGTCTCCCCAGTATAGAGAAGACCACATCGGAAGCACCTGATGGAGTAAACGAGTTTGGAAGAGAAGCAGGTGAACCACTGTCTCACCTGCAAGGACTGTTTGCCGCCCTGGATGGAAGTGAGAGGGGTGGTGTACCAGTAGGGTTTGCATCTTTTGGGTTGCAGGAGGAGGTATTTGGGGGCTTGGGGGTCGGGGGGCGGGGAGGGGTTCTGTGGGGCGAGTGGCGCAAATCAAGGATTGGCAAAGGGAATGGTCCTTATGGAACGTAGAGAAGGGTGGTGAGGGCAAGATGCTCTTGGTAGTGGAGTCTAGTTGGAGTTGGCGCAAGTGGTTCAGGATGACACATTGGATGCAAAGACTAATGGGATGGTAGGTGGGGAAAAGGGAGACTCTCTCTTTATTATCTTGTGGGTGTTTAGAGCAGTGGAACAGGGAGTGGTGGTGGTGTGGCAGAGGGTTGTCTGGATGACAGAGGGAGGAAAAGCACATTGTTCGAAATAGGTGGACATCAGGAATGCTCGTGAGTGGACTGTCTCCTTGTCCAAGCAGATGCGATGGAGGCAGAGGAATTGGTCGAATGGGGTAGAGTTATTGCAGGATACTGGGTGGGAGGAGGTGTAGTCCAGATAGTTATGGGAGTCTGTGGGTTTGCAATAAATATCTGTCGGGAGATTGTTGCTGGAGTTACTGTCCTTACTTCAGTATTACCGCTATTTACTGTTACTACCCTTAATTCACTGTTACTGTCAATGTTTTACTACTACTACCATTCGCTGTTACTACCCTTACTTCCATGTTACTGCCATTCAGTGTTACTGCCCTTACTTCAGACTTACTGTCATTCAATGTTATTTCCATTACTACAGTGTTACTGCCATTCAGTGTCACTGCCTTTACTTCAGTGTTACTGTCTTTCCCTGTTACGACCCACACTTCATTGTTACTGCCATTCACTGTTACTGCCCATACTTCAGTGTTATTTCCATTCAGTGTTACTCCCCTTGCTTTGCTCTTATGGCCATTGTTTCACTGTTAATGCCATTCACTGTTAATGCCCTTACTTCAGTGTTACTGCCATTCGGTGTTACTTCCATTACTGCAATGTTACTGTCTTTCACTATTACTGCCCTTACTTTAATGTTACTGCCATTCACTGTTACTTCCCTTACTTCACTGTTCCTGCCATTTAGTATTACAGTCATTCACTGTTACAGTCTTTACTTCAATGTTACTGCCAGTCTATGTAACTGCCATTACTTTAGTGTTACTGCCATTCACTGTTATTGCCCTTACTTTGGTCTTACTGCCATTCATTGTTACTGCCCTTACTTCACTGTTACTCTCATTCACTGTTACTGCCCTTCAATGTTATTGCCCTTACTTGTGTTACTGTCATTCAGTGTTACTACCCTTACTTCAGTGTTACTGCCATTCAGTGTTACTACCTGCAACAAGATAACTGCCCTTACGTCAGTGTTGCTGCCTGCAATTTAAATATTACTACAAGGTAAAGTATTTTACTATTGCAAAGATTGACCCTACTTCAGTGTTACTACCTGAAATCTGATGCTGCCTGAGCTGCTGTGCTCTTCCAACACCACTGATCCAGGAAAAATTAACCCTTTGTTTCACCCCACACAGCTGCTGCCAATCTTGCTGAGATTCTGCAACATTTCTGTTTCTATTGAATAATATTTCTTGATGATTTTTGTAGGATGTGGGCATCACTTGCACATCTAGCATTTATTTGTCATGTCTAATTGCCCCAGTGGTCAGCTGCTTCTTGATGCGCTGCAGGAGCAGAGGCAATGCTTCAGTTGTATCTTTTGCTGGCTCATAATTGAGAGACTAAGGTAAGGCTCTGGTTTGAATCCGACCACCCCATGGGTTGTGAAATTTGAGCTTTTAAAAACATATGGAATTACATGTCAAATGATGACCATGAAATAATTGTCTTAACCTTCCATCCCATTTACTAATGTCCTTTAGGGAAGGAAATCTGTCCACAGCTATTCAGGCTGATGTGATTCAAGACCCAGCACTGAGGTCAACTCATAGTTGCCCCCTGAAATGGCTGAGTAAGTCAATCTGCATCAAACTGCTAAAATTCTTAAGGTGATAAGAAGATGCAATAATTAGTGTTCAGATTTCTTAACATGGAAGAACCTTCTTTAACATGAATATTATAATTATAGACAATAGACAATAGTTGCAGGAGTAGGCCGTTCAGCCCTTCGAGCCTGCACCGCCATTCAATATGATCATGGCTGATCATTCCTAATTAGTATCCTGTTCCTGCCTTATCTCCATAACCCTTGATTCGACTATCCTTGAGAGCTCTATCCAACTCTTTCTTAAATGAATCCAGAGACTGGGCCTCCACTGCCCTCTGGGGCAGAGCATTCCACACAGCCACCACTCTCTGTCTGAAATGGTCTACACCATATTTTTAAGCTGTGCCCTCTGGTTCGGCACTCACCCATCAGCGGAAATATGTTTCCTGCTGCCAGAGTGTCCAATCCTTTCATAATCTTATATGTCTCAATCAGAAATAGAAAGACAGAAAATATGAGAATATCTCTTGAGCCTGATTCACCATTCAATGTGGTCATAGGTGATCATTCATCTTGACATCTTGATCAGATTCTCTCCCTTGACATCTTTATTCTCTTAAACTCTATCTGCTCCTCCACCCTCAACACCCTCACACCCCAGTTTGCCAGAATTTTCAATATTACAATTATATCCCGTCTCATTCTTGTAAAACATCTGTAAACTAAGGTTCAGTTGACCTAATGTCTCTTCATCCCAGGAATCAGTCTGGTGAACTTTCCCTGCATTCCCTCAAAACAAGTATGTTTTTCTTCAGTAAGGAAGCCGAAACTGCACATGATCCAGGTGTGGTCTCACCAACTGCAGATGCTGGAAACTAGATTCTGGATTAGTGGTGCTGGAAAAGCACAGCAGTTCAGGCAGCATCCGAGGAGCAGTAAAATCAACGTTTCGGGCAAAAGCCCTTCATCAGGGTATCCTGCTTTTGTACTCAAACGTTCTCACAATGAAGGCTTACCTTTTAACACCCTAAGTGCTTGCTGCAAAGGCTTGCATGCCTTCAATCCTCCATCCTGGGGAAAAGATACCTACCATTATTCCTATCTATACCTCTCATTATTTTATAAACGTGGGTAAGGGCACCTCTCAATCTCCCATGCTCTAGTGAAAAAAGTAATGTCATTGACTGTGTGGATGGCATGGTGGTACAGTGGTTAGCACCGCTGCCTCACAGCGCCAGAGACCTGGGTTCAATTCCCGACTCAAGTGACTGACTGGGTGGAGTTTCCTCCCACAGTCACAAAGATGTGCAGGAGAGGTGAATTGGCCATGCTATATTGCCCCTAGTGTTAGGTAAAGGGGTAAATGTAGGGGAATGGGTGGTTTGCGCTTCGGCGGATCGGTGTGGACTTGTTGGGCCGAAGGGCCTATTTCCACACTGTAAGTAATCTAATCTAATCGAAGACCAGAAATTTAATAAGCCATACAATGCTGTCACGAATGCAAGTAAGAGATTGGGAATTCAATGGTGATAGAAGAAAAATTGTGAATACTATATGCTTTAATGATAAAAATATTTATTGATATAAGAACGATCTTCAGAGCAAACTCATATTCATTTCGAGATAGTGCCTCACAGTAACTAAAAGTTGTTTTACCACAAAGTGTCGGACACAAATATTTAGAGACAATGCTGGAAAGATTAATGAGAATGCTTCAGAAGTTGATTTATATAGAGCCATTAGAAAGGATGGCACTATTATATTTGAAGAAAGTTGGGAGGAATTTTGATAAAGTTTACCAAAATTCTGAGAGGTCTGTTCAAGGTGAGCAACCATCCCAAATTTTCCGATCTGCCCCATAATTAGCTGTAAGGTATAGGGTTTAAATTGTGCAGAATAAGGGAACAGGTGTTGCTTCTGCAAAAGCTTATATTATAAAATTAAGCTGCACATACAAATACTAAACAGTGAGAAGCGAAAGCAGGTAGAATTATCTATGACTAATAGGGCAGAGCAACCGTGTAGGGGGATGTACCAGTAACAGGAGAATAGTGTGCCAGTCGCAGGGGGGATATGGCCAACGGATGGAATTCAGTTTGGCAGGATGATCGCACGAAGACAGCAAACTATGCCAGGATAGTCACATATAAGGAATGAGATAAATAAGAGTAAGGGGCGACAGGCTTAGAGTAATGGGAGAAGTAAACAGAGGTGGAGTGAAGCTAGACAAAGGTGGAGTGAAGCTAGAACTTGTGATACGCTACGCGCCACAGCAGAAGTAACCAATAGGGTGAAAGGGGAGGACCGGGAGATGCAGCTGAACAGCATAAATCAGAATGCAACCCTCAGATCGGGGTGCTTACTTGTTAGGCACCTGTTCTTGCAAGTACGTATCAATAAATTTCGCTGCTTCAGAATTTCACACAGACTGAAATTTATTAATATGTGAGTTTTATTTCTCACATTAGCCATTCCAGCCTGGGCCACACCTTCCCAGGATGTGTTTGTCCTTGTTTTAATCTTGGTCAGTGGGCTGTATGATTATATGTGACTACAGGCTGCAGCTGTTTGATGGTTGCTTAGGTTGGGCTGGGCACACCAATCTAACATTAGTCAATGTGAGGGGGCTCCAACACCTGCTGTCTGGCAGCATCTCTCCCACCCCCCAGCCCCTGAGGCTGGATGGAGTAGATGGGAACAAACTGTACCCATTGCTGGGGTAAAAAATGAGGTCTGCAGGTGCTGGAGATCACAGCTGAAAATGTGTTGCTGGTTAAAGCACAGCAGGTCAGGCAGCATCCAAGGAACAGGAAATTCGACGTTTCGGGCATAAGCCCTTCATCAGGAATGAGGAGAGTGTGCCAAGCAGGCTAAGATAAAAGGTAGGGAGGAGGGACTTGGGGGAGGGGCGATGGAGATGTGATAGGTGGATGGAGGTCAAGATGAGGGTGATAGGCCGGAGTGGGGTGGGGGCGGAGAGGTCAGGAAGGAGATTGCAGGTTAGGAGGGTGGTGCTGAGTTGAGGGAACCGACTGAGACAAGGTGGGGGGAGGGGAAATGAGGAAACTGGAGAAATCTGAGTTCATTCCTTGTGGTTGGAGGGTTCCTAGGCGGAAGATGAGGCGCTCTTCCTCCAACCGTCGTGTTGTTGTGTTCTGCCGGTGGAGGAGTCCACTGCTGGAAGACATGACGTGAAGGTGCCAATGTTGGACTGGGTTAGACAAGGTCAAAAATCACACTACACAAGGTTTTCGTCCAGGTTATAGTCTAGCACCTGAAGGAGGAGTGAGGCTCCAAAAGTTTGTGATTTTAAATAAACCTATAACCTGGTGTTGTGTGATTTTTTTTTGACATTGCTGAAAGAATGAAGGAGCAGATTGGAGAGCACAGTTTGGAGATGGTTCCAAGAAGCAGTGGTGGTATGGAAGAGGAGCAGTTCCACCCAGTGCTGGCATGAGGGGCAGGCTCCCTTGGAGGGGGATGAGGGGGGTGAGGGGGGGATGAGGGGGATGAGGGGGGGGTGAGGGGGATGAGGGGGGTGAGGGGGGGGTGAGGGGGGTGAGGGGGATGATGAGGGGGGTGAGGGGGATGATGAGGGGGGTGAGGGGGGTGGGGGGAGTGTTTGATGTTAGGTCCATTCAGGATTTTAAAAGGTAATTGGATTATTATCTGAAAAGATTAAAAAGGTGCAAGTGGACCACCACAGACACAACGGGCCGAATGGCTAAACTGCAACTAATGTGTGAATGAGTTACTGTTTGACATGTCTGACCCTGCCCCATGAGACCTGTCATTGACCGTGTACAACAGCGGATGTGAGGTCATGAGCGGGGCGGAAGTGTTGTCGCCGCGTGGATTAACGGTGAGTTCATGGGCGGGGCGGATGTTTCGTCACCCGTACGTACCCAGCTAGGCGGATGTGAGGTTAAAACGGGGCGGAAATGCTGTCGCTTTCCGTCGTTGCCGACAACACTCAGTCTCACTAACACCTGATGAAGGAGCGAGCCTCCGAAAGCTTGTGTTTTCAAATAAACCCTTTGGACTATAAAACCTGGTATCGTGTGGTTTTTCACCTTGGCCGACCAGGCAGACGGGAACAAGTGCGGGGCGGAAGTACTGTCTCCGGTTTGGCACAGGCGGAACGGATGTGAGGTCATGAGCGGGGGCGGCCGGACGGTCACCGGTTTTGGGGAAAATTAGCGAAACGGATATGAGCTCACAGGCGGGGGCGGAAGGATTACCACCGGTTTGTGAAAACAGCGGGACGGATGTGAGGTCACGGGCGGGGGCGGAAGGACTGTCGGCTGCCTGGAGGCATCGGAACGGATGTGAGGTCACGGGCGGGGCGGAAGGACTGTCGGCTGCCTGGAGGCATCGGAACGGATGTGAGGTCACAGGCGGGGCGGAAGGACTGTCGGCTGCCTGGAGGCATCGGAACGGATGTGAGGTCACGGGCGGGGCGGAAGGACTGTCGGCTGTCTGGTGTCATCGGAACGGATGTGAGGTCACGAGCGGGGCGGAAGTTAAGTCATTGCCTGGGGAACGGATTGTGAAGAGACACCCGAAGTGAGTGTGGAGGCTGAATGTGAGGGAGGTTAGAGCTGACTACCTTGGGGGTTATGAGGGTATGGGGCGTCTGTGGTCCACAGCCAAGGAGCAGCCTTAACCTTTGAGTGCCTTGATGCCAGTTTTTTTTAATGTGGTATACAGACAGGCGGGGGCTGTGTCCCTTTAACAACAACAACAACAACAACAACAACTGTGGTAGCACCATGTCCTCTGATCCTCTGATACAGGGGGACCACACCCTCTCAATGGCGAAGGGATGCAGAGCTCATGAGATGCAGAGGGATCTGGGTGAGCTGGCCCATGAATTCTGCAGAGTTAGTCTGCAATTAATTAGGAGAAAGTGAGGGCCGCGGATGCTGGAGATCAGAGTCGAGAGTGTGTGGTGCTGGAAAAGCGCCGCAGGCCAGGCAGCCTCAGAGGAGCAGGAGAATCCATGTTTTGCGTACCAGCCCTTTGTCAAGAATTCCTGAAGAAGGGCTTATGCCTGAAATGTCGAATCTCCTGCTCCTTGGATGCTGCCTGACCTGCTGCGCTTTTCCAGCAACACATTTTTTAGCTCTAATACAAAGCTCTGATCACCAGCATCCGCAATCCTCACTTTCTCCTTATACCTGAAATGTCAACTCTCCTGCTCCTCTGATGTTGCCTGCCTGCTGTGCAATTAATTAGGAAAACTAATATAAATGTTGTCATTTATCACAGGCAATTTAATGCAGAAATAAGGAGATTATATTTCAATTATACAAGACATTGATGACGCTGCAACTGGAGTACTCCACACAGGCTCAGGGCACCTTTATTTAATGAAGAGTGAAAAATATTAATGTTGTTCAGACTAATGCCTTGAATGGGCAGGTTGTTTTTTGAGGCAAAGCTAGTGGGGGGGCTAGCCTCCAGTATCAGCTGGAGTTTAGAAGAGTAAGATGTGAATTGTTTGAGACTTTTTATTAACGGGCACCTGTGGGACCAGGAGTGTGCTGGTTAATCAAAAGGTCCACATAATGTAAAAACATACAGTAACTGATAGAAATGTAATACTTTATTTACAATATAAATCACTTAAATAATAATTCAACCTTGCCTTATATAAAACTGACAAGCTGAGAACCTTCCCACTTGCACTGATGGGCTAATAATTGACTGGGTTGGATTTTTCCTGCTATTTGTATACAGAACATGCTTGGGCAATTTTCCACATTGTCGGGTAGATGCCAGTGTTGTAACTGTACTGAAACAGGTTGGCTGGGGAGTGGTGAGTCTTGGACCACATGTTGTCAGTAGTATTGCCGGAATCTTGTCAGAGATTCTTGCAGCCCTTTCTTCACATCAAATGGAGTAAATCGATATGGTTGAAGAGTGGCATCCATGATGCTGGGACCCTCTTGGAGGAGGCCGAGCTGGATCTTCCTGTCACCACGTCTGGCTGAAGACTGTTGAAAATGGTTCAACCTTGTCTTTTGCACTGATGCATTGGTCTTTTCCATCATTGAGCATAGGGGTTTTTTTGTGCAGTCACCTCCTCCAATAAGTTATTTAATTGTCCATCACCATTCATAATTGGGTGTCGCAGACCTTAGACCTGATTCATTAGTTGTGGAATCACATGGCTCTGTCCATCATTTGTCACTTATGCTTTTGGCAGAAAAGTAGTCATGCTTTTTATTTTCCGATGGTTAACACTTAATTCGTATACTTGGCCGGTTCTGCTCTTGCAATGTCCTTCTGCAGTCTTCACTAAATCGGGGTTGATCTCCTGGCTTGATGGAATTGGTACAGTGAGGGTGATATCATGCTGCGAAGTTACAGATTGTTGTGTGTGATTCTTCCACTTTATATATGCAAGGTACCTAACACTTACTGTAAATGCTGCTTACAATGCTGCTGTCTGCCTCTATTTTGAAACCCTAATCCATAAACTCACCATTCGTCTCTGGGGTAAAAGATGGGCAGGTAGAGTTGAGATAACAAAAAGCATTTTATCTAATGAAATGCTGGAACACACTGGATGGGCTGAATAGCCTACTGTAATTCTTGCTATGTTGTCCTCAGAAAGTACTCTCATTTGGCGTAACTTTATTTGCTTTAGCATGTCCCACGGAAGTTGTTTCCTTGGATCCAGAACACCAATGGAAGTTGACTTGATGGTAAAGCAGTTAAAGGATTTAGACAAAGAAATCTTCAGAAAAATACTTAAAGGTGAGTGTTAATGGTTATGACTGGGATTATAATTTTGCTAAGAAGATAGGCATCAAATTCCAATTTTCATGGGTTCTAAAAATACTCAAAATTGGTAGTTACAATGTCTGTAATGAAATGTAATGAAATAGAATCATAGAGTCTCACAGCACCGAAACAGAGCCCTCAGTCCAACTCATCCACTCCAACCATATATCCCGAGCTGACCTACTCCCATTTGCCAGCATTTAAATCCTTCATATTCATATATCTATCCAGATCCCTTTTAAATGTAATAATTGTACTCACCTCCACCACTTCCTCTGGCAACTTGTTCATACATGCAACACCCTTTGTCTGAAAAAATTACTCTACAGGTCCTTTTTAAATCTATCTCCACCCACCTTAAAAATTATGAATGGTGATAGAGTGCCAACCAACTTCAGTGGTAATACATAAAAGAGGCAGTCAGAATCCATGACACTTGCAAATTATGAATTAAGAGCTGCCTTCAATGGACTGATCCCTTTTACAACTTCGAACATGGGAGGCAGCCTGTTACAAAGCTGCAGAATCTGGAACTTTTGCAAAGTTAAAATCACTGACATTTTGAACTTGCAGTTTACTTCACTTCTGTCTTCATATTCTGGTCTGGTCAGTGCATTCTATTAGGCACTATGAGGTAGCAGCAAGTGTTCTCTATTTGAGTAGGGAGTCTGCTCTATCTCTAGATTAAATACTTGCTCAGCTCTTAGTCCAGATGTTGATTAATTTCCTTGCTGCCATATATGCTGGTGGCGGTCACAAATCACAACATTGTTACAGAGCAGAAGGAGCTCATTCAGCCCATCATGTCTGTGCGGGCTTTCCAAATGAACTCAGTGCCATGTTTTGCCTTCTGAACATTTCAGACACTAACCTGCTCGCTGCACATCCCCAGAATTGTACAGTTTACAGGTTTAACTGAATTGCTTGCATCTCACAATGAATATATTTTAATCAACAGTATTTTAACTTTGCTTTTGTGCCAAATATCCCTTTTACCTCACAAAGGCTTTAAATTCTGACTGCAGCGGAGATGCTGCCCTATGAATTCGACAACCAAGCGATGTCTCATCTGCCTTCTTAAATTGGATATAAAAGATTCCCCAAGCACTATTTCACTACAAATAAGCAGTTTACTTGGCAATGTTTGTCTCTCAAGCAGCACCATTAAAAGTAGATAAACAAAAGTGAGTTGGTCTGGATGCTGGAGTTCTGAAATTAGAAACAAAATATGGTGGAGGACATAGTCAGATAGACAGCTTTTGAATCTTTAACATTCTCCAGTTCTGGTAAAAGATCATTGACCTGAAACACACACCTTGTTTCTTGCTCCTCCAATGCTGCGTGATGCTTTGAATGTTTTTATGATGTGAACATTATTTATGTCACATGTTTGTGTGTGTCTTTGCTGTGTAAATTGATGATCAAGTGTTTTGAAACCGCACTAGTGTGGGAAAGGCTCTGTAAAAATGGACAGTTTCCTTTTTCCTAAGGTTGAAGTTTATGTATAAGAGAAATATTTGTCCTCAAACAAATAATCTTTTGACCCTCCCAACCTGCCTGCATTGCATCTGCTTTTGCCTCTGTTTTACTGAACTTAATCTCATTACTATTCTTCTGAATCTTCAATGGCATATCAAGGGGTCAATGTCTTTCGCTACTGTACCTCATTATTGAGAAGCCATTGTTCTCTCTGTTAAGTTTAGCCATTAATGGGATGTGGGTATTGCTGACAAGACCAGCATTTTTTTTGTCCATCTGTAATTGCCCTTCATAGAGCAGTTAAGAGTCAATCACGTTGCTGTGATTTGGAGTTACACGTATAGCTGATTTCTTTAGTGAAGGACATCAGCGATCCAGGTGGGCCACCATGTCTGAGACAACCTTCATAAGTCAGACTTGTGAATTAAATGCAAAGTCTGCCAACTGCCATGGTGGGATTTGAACTCATATTCCCAGTATCTTAACCTTGGCTTTTGACTTACTATCCGTGACATTACCACTGCACCACTGTCTTTGAAAGCACTTTACAAGTGCAAGTTGGTTACTGTCCTGAAAGGAAGTCCTTCCTGGCGCATACGAGCAAAACAAATAGGAGCAGCAGTAGATCGTGTGCCCCACCAACCGAATTTGTGAATCCCTATTTCCCTTTCCATTCCCTTTCCTAAAATCATCGTTTTCTTGCTTTGATCACATTGTGAGGTTTGAAATGTGCCACAGCAAATTCTAAGCCGATGAACTTTGCCCTCTTCAACCATAAAACATTGAGTCTGCTCTGCCATTCAATGAGATTATGGCAGTCTGATGATCCTCCTTTTGGAAGTTACCACCATCTTCCCTGAATTGTACTATTTCCTTCTCTTGTTGTTCCAGAGTCTCAAAACCTTGCACTTAAACTCTTCTCCCTCTGCTAGCGTCATAGTATTTTCTTGCTGAAATAGTTTCACATGTGGGTCATCGTATTCGGCTTTTCATCCTTCCTTCAAAAATAAAAAAAAATTAAATGCAGCTTGCTGTTGCATATGTGTTGTGGAACAAAATCATTAGAGCTATTAAAATGTTTTCCTGTGGATGCAGGTTGTATTGCACTTGTATCAAACAGGAAGCAGTTTATAAGAATGTGCATTGTTTTTAAAACGTTTACTAAACTAATATTCTAGCCAAAATCTAGAAATAGTGGTCTTCTGAACTTGAACAACAATATATTGATAATGCACAAACTGTTGTGCCCTTTCTAATGTTGGGTTTATTTGAATTTCAGCCCTGATGTGTGATGGATGAAAAATTTTGACTTTGTCTCTTTTTTTTTTAAAAGCAATGCTTAAGTTCTGTACCACAGACCAGATATTAAATATAATTTCACAGAAAGCACGATTATCTTCCATAGCTGTCGTCAATTCACTCGAAGGAAAAGATTCCAGAGAATCTGTGAGAAGTATCGTCGAGACAGAAAGCCTGTCTGAGGAGCAGCTAAGTTATATCCTAGCGGGCATGTACACTTTGCTTGGAGAAGCTCTGCGGTTACCACAAACATCCCTCAAGCAAGAGGTGAGTGTAAGTTGTGGATAAAATAAAGGAAAAAAAATCCAGCCCTACGCGTGGCTTTTAGTCGCACCAAGCATAAAGCCAACTCAGATGACATAAGCTGTGCAGTTCTGAAAATGCTCATGACTATCAGTGCAGGTTGGATATGCAGACTCCTGATGTTTGACTGCTCGATGTCTTCAAAAATAATCAACTCGATAATACTTTTTTGTTTACTGAATTTAGTTAAATAGAACAGTGGCACACTGTTTTAATCATGTAACTGAGTTGAATCAAATGATCCCTGACCCACCCACCGCAAGTGTCATAATTCCAGGAAAATCTAATATAACCCAAGGATGTCAGAGTTTGATATTCAACCTGCATTAGAGTCAACTAGTTGTGTGTATGCTTGCAACCTTCGTATCTAAGTGTTGTTAGTCTGTGAAAATGGAACAACGTGCTTTCTGATTAAAGTTTTGTTTGAATTTTGTTTGCAGGTTTTTAAGGGGGATCTAAGGGACCTCAGGTAAATAATACATTCTAGTGCTGAACAAAGAAATGAAATCTTTTCACATTAATGAATTCATTTGTTCCTATTGCTGTACAAAGTTAAGAAAGTGAAGGATTTTTACTGATTTTGCTGGCTGTTAGAAATTTTCAGTGCATTTGGTGCTTTGAATAGCAAGTGTTTGAAGATAGGTTCTGTTCTTGGATTTGCTATAGTACGTTAGCACATGAGAAGCTATAAAGTCAGTCGCCTGAGGTATAGCATAAGCCTAATTTTTGGAATTCTCTTGAAAAATCCTCTGTACTTTTAAGGCACTCCTTAGACTTTGCAACTTTGACCAAACTTCTATTCTAATAGCTTGCCCCATCCTCATATCTCTTTGTGCTAATCAGTGTCAAATTCTATTTGGTAACTGCTTCCATGAGTTGTCTTGGGATGTTTTACTACATTAAATACACTTTATTGTACTAATTGGTGACTGCTCTGAAAGGAAATCACTTCTGGCCCACAAGAGGAAAACAAATAGGAGCAGGAGACGATCATGACCCTCACCAACCAAATTTGTCAACCACCATTTCCTTTCTTCCCCTTTCATAAAACCATACTGACTTTGTTTGATCACACTGTGATGGTTGAAGTGTGCTGTGGCAAATTCTGACCCAGTGAACTCTGGCCTCCTAACCCATAAGGTTGGAGCATAGTACAGCATTCTGTTATGGATCAGGCCAAATCGCCCAATCCTCAAATATATTTAAAAACGTAGCCTAGATGCCATATTTTTATTTTGAAAATAAGTCTAAGGCATTGTATTCCAGATGCAATTTGATCGGTCAAACTACCAGGCTTGAAGCAAAACTCACTTTATTATTGCGCTCCAGTTAAAGTACAGACAAAAAAAACTTAATTGTAACTGTATTGAAATAATTAACAAGATAATACATATGTTAACTACCTCTAACTTGCTGTTCCAAGATAGTAGCATCTCATAAAGACACCCGTGGCAAAGGCAAATTCAGTAAAATAGATTGTCTGACATGTAACACTCCAATCCAGGAAGAAAAACATCAAGCGAAAGCTCTGAGAGAGAGAGAACTCTAGCATTATGCTATAGCAGGGAGAGATACATTTCAGCTTCCCAACCCAAACAGCTACTGCAAGTTAAATTAAAACCCTGGTTCTGTTGGGGGCTTAACCCCACCCATTCAGGCTGCTTTTATTGTTTTAACTTGAAACAAAAAATGCAAGGCCTCATGCTGTTTACTCTATTGACTTGGAGCAGACCGTTTGACACCTCTGCCTCAAGCTCTTCATGAAAAAAAATGACAAAATACAGCTCTTAAAGCTCTAGTATCATCACAATTCAGCCCATTGAGTCTGTTCTGCTATTCAATGAGATCATGGTTGGTCTTATCATCCTTACTTTCACTTTCTTGCCAGTTTCCCATAACTCTTGATTCCCTCTTGACTTAGAAATCTCTCTAGCTCAGCCTCTACAACACTCTGCAGTAACAAAAATCATTAACTTTGAGAGAAGAAATTCGTCCTCACCATGAAATTACGCTACCTGTTCGAAGACCCTCCCACAAGGGGGAACAATGTTTCTGCATCTACGCTGTCCAGTCTTGTATGTTTCGATTATATTCCAATGATTACAGATAAGGGGTCCGCAACTGTTCACAATATTCCCTTCTGTGGTCCGATTAAACCTTATGGTTTTAGCAAAATCTCTGCACTTTTGTAATCCGTACTTTTTAATGCAAAGGCCAATATTCTGTTTGCCTACCCGATTACATGTTGAACTCTGAAGCCAGCTTTTTGTGATTTATGGGTAAGACCCCCCCCCCGCCCCTCCAAAATTCCTGTGTTCTGTAGCTTTCTGCAGTCTTTCTCAACTAAAAACATATTTAACTCCTCTATTCTTCCTGCCAAACTCATTACCTCATGCTTTCTTACACGAGCAGCACATGTTTTATTTCCAAGTAACAGCACTTCACGGCTCTTTTGGGTCCTATTTTTAAGATTATCGATTGAAAATGTGTAAAGAATTCACTAAGAAGTCGTGAACTCTTGCTGCTGTAGTCAGCATCTAAAACATGTACCAGTTATTTCTGGAGATCATCAATTACTCAGGCACAGACAAAGGACAATTCAGTTTTATTCATCGGGATCCAGTATTGTCTGTTCGACAACAGTTGACGGCTTGTGTAAAAAGGAAAGTCTGATTTCATGTTTTAGACTGTAGATCGTTTATCAGAACTGCCAGGTGGTTTGACAAAAATAGGTTTCAGCTTCTGGAGAGAGCGAGAGACAGAAAAAAGTTAAAGGAAATTTGGATTGAATGATCAGCAAACATTCAAGTTGAATCAGAGAGGTAAAGGAATTGGAGGAACAATTACTTGAAAAAAGCATTAGAAGTTTCTGCCAGTTTCCTACTCTTAGTTCCTTATTTGTCAAGATTTGGAGGTGCCAGTGTTGGGCTGTACAAAGTTAAAAATGGCACAACACCTTGTTATAGTCCAACAGGTTTAATTGGAAGCACGAGCTTTCAGCGGCTGCTCCTTCAAAGTTATATTCTCAAGTGAACTTTAACAATAGGTGCCATGTTGACCCAGATAATGCATTGAAGATGTGAGGTGCCCTGCGCGAGGCAATGTTCAGACTGATTCTAATCTAAAAAAGGGATTTACCAAATCTTACATGGAGTCATGCAGTTTTTGAGCAAAATAAAATATAATTCTGCAAATACAAATTCACCCCACAAACTTATATGTGTATATTAGCATGCGCGCGCGTGTGTGTGTGTGGGTGTGTGTGTGGGTGTGTGTGTGGGTGTGTGTGTAGGTGTGTGTGTTTGTGTGTAAAGGGATATAAGTCTGGGAGAGGGTGCATGAGCATATGAGAGAGGATCTGCGTGAGTGTATGGGTCTGTAGGAATTGGTGTCTGTGTCTGTGTGTGTGCAAGACATGTCAGAGTGTTGACACAGATACCACCATTGCATGTGGGGACACCTCCCACTATGTATGTGGCAGGTACTCCTGTGACTCGGCCGACATTGTCTATCTCATACGCCGCAGGCAAGAATGGCCTGAAGCATGGTACATTGATGAGACTGAGCAGAGGCTATGGTAACGGATGAATGGACACCGCACAACAATCAACAGACAGGAGTGTTCCCTCTCAGTCGGAGAACACTTCAGCGGTCTGAAACATTTGACCTTGGACCTTCGGGTGACTGTCTTCCAAGATGAACTCCGGGACAAGTAACAATGAAAAGTGGCCAAGCAGAGGCTGATAACAGTGTTCGGTACCCTGGGGATGGCCTCAACCAGGACCTTGGGTTCATGTTAAACTACAGGTGACTCCACTGCACCACACACCCACACATAGACATATACCCCTTTACACTCACACTCACATACACGCACTCTCTCACAGGTACTCCAACCCCCCCCCGCGCACACGCACTCGCACACACACAATTTTGTGGGATGAATTTGTACTTGCAGGATTACATTTTATTTTGCTCAAAAACTGCATTCATCCATGTAAGATTCTGGAAATCTCTATTTTTAGATTAGAATCAGACTGAACATTGGGGCACAGACAGCCTCACACAGAGCACCTCATATCTTCAGTGCATTATCTGGACCAACATGACACCTATTGCTAAAGTTCACTTGAAATTGTAACTTCAAGAAGGTATGGAATTTACAAATGAAAGAACTGAAACCAACATGCCCATTCTAAAAGAAAAGAGACTTAATAAACAATCCAGGTCTTTTTCAATACATAATTTCAGGTACATCGCTCTGTAAACTAGTGCTGTAAATTCTGTCCTATGATCTTATACAGATCAAACGGCTGAAGCTAGTGCTTCTAAATTAAACCTGTTGGACTATAACCTGGTATTGTGTGATTTTTAGCTTCCTTATTTGTACTACCCAAGAATGACAGCAGATGGCAGAGGAACTGGAATTATATCTGTATTCTACCACTGAGGTTAATCAAGAAGATTGTTTAATTTAAAATAAACCGGATGATGATGATGATGATGGTTTGTGAATATATGTGCTGTGTTGCAAGAGGTATGTAAGATGAATGTGTGATTAAACTTACCTTCATTTCCAAAATGTGAAGGAAAATTATTTTCCAAGGACTTCAAAACGTTGCAGTTGCTAGTCATAGAATAGAACAGCACTGAAGGCCATTTGTTCCATATTTCTGTTGCTTGCTTCTTGAAGGATCTATCTTATGAGTCCTATTTGCTCACCATCACCTTGCACTTTTCTCCCCCTGAACAGCATCAACTGATAATTAATTAGCACTTTGAATGTACTATACTATCCCAGGGCACTTCACAGGAATGTTGTACAACAAAATTTGGCACTGAGCCACTTAGGCCAAACATTTGGTCAAAGCAACGCATTTTATTGAGCATCGTAAAGGGGTGCGGGGAGATTTAGGATGCAAATTCCAGACCTTAAGCAGCCAGAGGCATGGTTGTAAATTGAATGCACACATGTCAAATATTTACCCACTTCTTAGGGTAAGTTTTCTGTTTCTGAATTTAATTTGATCCGGAGGTGCTGGTGTTGGACTAGAGTGGACAAGGTCAGAAGTCACATAACGCTAGAGTATAGTCTAACAGGTTGAGTTGGAATCACGAGCTTTCTGAGCGCTTGTCAGGTGAAGTGTAGAGAGGCATGTAGACACAGAATTTGTAGCAGAGAGACCAAAAGATCATACGAGTGGTGTGACAGGAGTGTCAACCAGTTGAATAGTCTCTGCAGGTGATTGAAGTGTCAGCCAGTGTGAGTAAAGTGTCAACAGCTGGATAGCAAGCAAAGGGATCAGCTTTAATCCAATTAATTGAAGCAGTGATAATTGCAAAAAAAATTAGAAGGAAGGAGACAAACTAAATGGCTGGAATAATGTGAAAGGTATAGGGTCGCGTGCTTAGGGTCTAACCAAAGTAACAAATAATCCAGACCTGTACAAGCTAATTAAAGTAGAGCGATCATAGCAAGTTATCAAGGTAATGGTGTCAAAACAGGACAGTAAGGAAGATTTTACAGGTACAGAACAGTATGGTGGGGTACATGTAGCGCAACATGGACCCAAGATCACGGTTGAGGCAGTCTTTGTGAATACGGAACTTGGCTATCAGATTCTGCATTGTTTTGTATCTCAAAGGCCACCTTGGAGGTTCTTACCTGAAGATCAGAGGCTGAATGTCCTTGATCACAGAATGCATAGTGTCCGTTCGTCCACTGTCATAGCATCTGCACCTTGGGGCATCCTTGTCTGCAGCATATCAGGTGGATGACATAGGCAGAGTCACATGAGTATCTGCCATGTATGTGGTGGGTGGTGTTCCTGAGTATGATGGTAGTATCCATGTTGATGATTTGAACTTCTTGCAGACATTGCTATGGCACGGTTGTCTGGTGTTGTGGTCAATGTTATCCTGAAGGCTGGATAGTTTGTTGTGAACGTTGGTCTGTTTAAGGTTTGGTAGTTGATTGAAGGTGAGAAGTGGAGGCATAGGGATGATCTTGGCGAAATGTTCATCATCATCGATGACATGTTGAAGGCTGCAGAGAACATGGCTTAGTTTCTCAACTCCGGAGGAATACTGAACAATGACGGGTACTCTATTGGTCATGTCCTGTGTCTATCTTCTGAGGAGGTCGTCACTTTGTTTGGCTGTGGGACATCAGAACTGGCGATTGATAAGTTGAGCATCATATCCTGTTCTTATGAGGGTTTCTTTCAGCACCTTTAGGTGTCTGTTGCATTCTTCCTTCCCTGAGCAGATCTTGTGTATACATAAGGTTTGTCCGTAGGGATTGGCTTCTTTAATATGTTTCGCGTGGAAGCTAGAGAAGTGCAGCGTCCTGAGCTTGTGTTAGTGAGGTACTGAGGTGTCCATCATTGATGGAGATGCGTGGGTCCAAGAATGGGACTGATTCTGAAGAGTAGTCCATGGTAAGTCTGAAGGTGGGATGAAACTTGTTGATATTGTTGTGTAGTCGTTTCACTGAATCGTCGCCGTGAGTCCAAAGGATGAAAATGTTGTCAAAGTATCTAAAGTATAGTGTTGGTTGGAGGTCCTGTGCAGCAAGGAAGTCTTGTTTGAACTTGTGCATGAAAATGTTGGCATATTGGGGTGCAAATTTGGTCCCCATGGCTGTTCTGTGTCTGGATGAAGAACCGGTTGTTGAAGGTGAAGATGTTATGATTGAGGATGAAGCAGATGAATCGTAGGATGGTGTCTGGAGATGGCAGTTGTTATTGAATATTGTTGTTGTTGGGGGTGCTGGTGTAGAGTGCTGAAATATCCATTGTGAAGAGGATTGTTCCTAGTTCAATTGGTCCGTGGGTATTGAGTTTCTGTAAGAAATCTGTAGTGACATGACAGAAGCTGGGGTTTCCTTGTACAATAGGTTTCAAGATGCCCTTGACATAGCCAGAGAGGTTCTCTCCCAGGGTACTGTTGCCTGATACAATGGGATATCCAGATCTGTTGATTTTGTGTATCTACGGAAGGCAGTAAAAGTCTCTTATGAGACAAGTTTGCAGGATGAGGGTGTGTAGGATACCTTGAAGGTCTGGATCAAAAGTCTTGATCAGCCTGTTGAGTTGATGGATGTGTTCTTTGCTTGGATTGGCAGGTAGATTCCTATAGCGTTTCTGGTTGTTCAGTTGTGAGTATGTTTCCTTGCAGTAGTCTATTCTGTTCTCGAACAGATGTCAGAAGTAGTTTCTTTACTCGGAGTAGTTGGGGCATGGAATGCACTGCCTGCAACAGGAGGAGACACACCAACTTTAAGGGCATTTAAATGGTCATTGGATAAACATATGAAAATGGAATAATGTAGATAGATGGGCTTCAGATTGGTTCCGCAGGTCGGCGCAACATCGAGGGCCGAATGGCCTGTAATGTTCTATGTTCTGTATGATGATGACTCCTTGTATCGACACCATCACCAGTTGTATGATCTTTTGATCTCTTTCCGATAAATTCTGTGCCTATGTGCCTCTCTGCACTTCACCTGCTGAAGGGGCAGTGCTTTGAAAGCTTGTGATTTCAAATAAACGTGTTGGACTAAACCTGGTGTCGTGTGACTTCTAAATTTAATTTGAAACCCAACAGTAATTTGTGAATTTGAGTTTTTTTTTTGGTTTTGATCATATTTACAGTGAAAAATATTGATGTTGTGAAAGCTAGTGCTAGGCACCCCATGTGGCTTGCTTCACCTCCCTCTGTCGTTTTGAGGAAGCTGAGTTTCCCTACATGAGAGACTGATTTTCAAAGCTTTAATATGAGATGGGGTGTGAAATCTTGGAATAATAAGTGCAAAATTAGAAAACTCTAGCAACATTTTTTAAAAATTAAAATGATACAAAAAAGCCAGTATTAAATTCGAAAAAGAAAAATTAAAAAACTTTCACTTGGCCATTATCTTTTAACCAACATCATGGAACAATCCTGTAATGTCTTTTTCAGGGACCTTTCCCAAAGGAAATTTGATCCCATAAGAGAGTTGTGAATGCATGGAATGCGTTGCCAGTGGTAGTGGTGGAAGCAGAGTCATTAGGGACGTTTAAGATGGACATGCACATGGACAGCAGTGAATTGAAGGGTGTGTAGGTTAGGAATAATCCACGCACAACATCATGAGCTGAAGGGCCTGTTCTGTGCTGTGCTTTTCTATATTCTATAATTCCAGCTAATCTAATAACAACATTGACCAGACTTTAAGGGTACTTAATTATAAAGCATTTTAGAATGCTTGAGCATTATTAAAATAAACATTAAGTCATTGTTAAGTGAAATAATATGCATTTTTAAGAATTGGAAAACTAACGTTGATGCATCATAGTCAAAGCTTAAGCTGTCTGTTAGCAGAATTCCCTTAATTACAGAGAGTTTGTAATAAATTATGTATAAATCATAATTTTATGAAGTAAGTGTTTTGGCCTCCAACCTCTTCATATTTGTACCCAACAAGCAAAGGCACATTAATTATAAAAGCTGTAATTAGACCCTGTTCATGTGGTATCTTTGCTGTCCCTGTCTCTTTTGTGTTTTTTTTTGGTGCAATTTGTGTTCACATTTTTAAGTGCTATGCTACTTAGAATCATTTCTGTTTCAAAATGGGAGTTTATGTAAATTTTTAACATCAGTCGCTGATCTGTTTTCCTAGTTGCAGCTGTTTACTTGCATTAATCTGTCAAGTGTCTCACGGTACACCAGTACTAAGACCATTCTACTACTGCGTGTCTAATTTAATGAATGCTAAATTTCTCAGATCTTCTCTTGGAGAAGATTATTCCTCATTTAGTAAGCAGTTCCAGATTAAGCAGTCCTTTCAGTTCCATGTTACTTGCAATGAGATCACTTACTTCCTTTTGAGAATTTGCTTGAGCTTTCCATAATGGTATTAACGGATTAACTGAAAGACCATAAGATGTAGGAGCGTAATTAGGCCTGTCGAGTCTGCTCCACCATTTGATTATGGTTGTTATGTTTCCCAACCTCATTCTCCTGTCTTCTCCCTGTAACACTTGATCCCCTTACCAATCAAGATCCGATCTATCTCTGTCTTAATTACACTCAATGAGTCGGCTTCCACAGCTGTAAGTTACTCACGTTAGCCATCCTCTGGCTGAAGAAATTCCTCCTCCTTTCATTTGTAAAGGGTTCTCCTGAGGCTGTGCCCTTCGTTCCTAGCCCTTCCTACTCGTCGAAACATCTTCTCCACATCCAGTCTATCCAGGCCCTTCTGTATTCTGTACAACAAATTTACAGAAAGGAAGCTTCCACTAATGAGTAATATGTAGATTAAATCTCCCTTCTGATTCTGATCGAGAGAAAAATTTTGTTCAGGAAATGAAAGACATTAGATAAACGCAATTGAATTTTTTTTAAAGCGTGGATTTGAATTAAGTAAACGTAACTAATTTTCCTCAAATGCGTTGAGGATGTCCTGTTCAGACGATCATTCTCATGATAAAACAATTGGTGGCACAGCTGAGATTTATCGGCCATTTCTAATGCTAAGAACATCCCTTCCTTGAGCCAATTTTTATTTGTCATTATTTGAAACAGCCAGATCGCTATCTACACCACTTCAGAGGGCATTTAAGAATCAGCTTACAGTTAAGAGCAGGAATAGGCTGTTCCGCCCCTTGAGCCTACCCCACTGTTCAGTAAGGTCATGGCTGATCAGATTGTAACCCCAAATCCGCGTTTCCGCCTACCTTTAATAACCTTTCACCTCATTGCTTAACAGGAATCTGTCCACCCCTGCCTTTTAAAAATATTCAAAAACTATGCTTCTACTGCATTTTCAGGAAAAGAGTTCCAAAGACACTCAACTTTCTGACAGAAATAAAATTGCCTCACTTCTGTTTTTAAATGGTTGATCCTGATGGAAAGCAGTTACCCCCAAGTTCTTCACTCTCCAATGAGAGGAAACAGCCTCCCCACATCTCCCCTTTCAAGGCCCTTCTAAGTCTTCCAAACTCCAGCAGATACAAGTCTAACCCATGCAAGTTTTCCTGAGAAGGTAACCAATTGTTCCCTGTATTTGTCTAGTAAACATTTAAGCTCTTCCAAAGCATTCGCATCTTTCCCTATAAAAGGTAACATCTATTGGACACAGGAATTGAGATGTGGTCTCACCTTATATTTGAAGCATAACTTCTCTACTTTAGAAAGAATGATGATCTATTAGCTTTCTTAATTACTTGATATCTCTGCGTATCGATCTTTTGTGATTCACCTAGATCTCACTGCATCTCTGAACTCTTCAACATTTTACTAATTTGTTCATGTGCTTTTTGATTCTTCTTGCCAAAATGGGCAATTTGACATTTTCTACATGATACTCCATTTGCCAGATAATTTCCTTCTCACTTAACCTGTCTATAGCCCTTTGTAGCCTCATTATGTCCTCTTCACGACTTAGGTTTCCATTTATTTTTGTGTCCTCAGTGACCATACCTTCCTTATCTTCGTCACATTATTTGTGAACATTTCAGGCCCCAACAGAGGCACAACACTTGGTACATCTTGTAATGTTGACAAAGGCCCATTTCTGCTTATTTTCTGTTAGCCAGCCAACCTCTGTCCATGCCCATGTACTAGCCTCCACGCCTCAAGCTTTTATCTTCTGCAACAATCTTTGATAAAATGCTGTCTGGAAATCCTACAGTCAGCATGTGTTACTTCCTCCAAGAAGTCTAATAGGTTGATTAAATATTACTTTCCTTCCACAAAACAATTTTGCCTGTGCCAGATTACCATGAATTCATACAAGATTCCTGCTGCAACTTCTTTATTGACCTTCTCAATGTAACAACTTCATTTTCCCTATGTCAAATGTTAAACTAGCTGGTTTACAGATTTCTGCTTTGTCTCCCTCCCTTTTTGAATAAGTAATTACATTTGCTGTCTTCCAATCCAATGGGATCTTCCCCAAATTTTGAAAATATTGCAAAATTAAAACAAATGCATCAACTATTCTGCTATCCCAGAAGCCACTTCTTTTAAGACGTTAGGATGAAGTCTGTCAGGGCACTAGACACTTATCAGCCCACAACTGCAACAATTTACTCTGGTCATTGTCATTTTCCAGAGTTCCTCCTTTCCTTCCATTTCCTGATTTCTAGCTGGAATGTTACGTTTTGTATTGTATTGTAATCCCAACTGATGTTACTGAAAGAGTCAGATCCCAGGTTGAAATGTGGCCTAATAGATCAAATTTTGTTTGTTTTGGTTTTGATGAGACATTCTCTACCTGAGATGCAAATCCACAATGCTGCGGATTTTGTTTTAACAATAAAACAGAGGCTTATTAACTGGAAGAAGTGAAGATAAAATAGAACATATCCCCAACTTATAATACTAATTCAAAGAGTTTTAAATACGCAGTGAAAGTATAATCCTATTAATCCCAAAAATTTGATTACAAGTTTCAAAATAAAATAATATCTCTTATGCAATATCCAAGTCACCCTTTTCACATACTCATCTAAGAGAAAAAGATATTTCCTAAAACCTTGATAGGTTTAAGTGTGACCTTTTTCACTTTTCCTAGATCGGAAACAATGATGACTTCCCCCTGTCCCGGTGCTACTATACACCTGAGTTTAAACATGTTCAGATTCAAGATTAGGATTTTATTCTAATGCTTCTGGTTTGGAACCATCACTGACTTATTCCAAAGTAATTTAGTTTTACTATATTCTCCCCTTCTTGGCAGCAAAATTCTATATAACTGTTTCCATCCAAGGACTTAACTGATCAAAACAAAAGTTTAAAGCAAAAAGCCTTAGGTGTTTCACAAAGCTTACAAGCCACAAGTCTAGACCGAAAGCATAATGGTTAACTTTGCTAAGTCATAAAACGTTCTACAGTAAACAGGAACTCATTACTGTTGTCAAAGTAGCTGTGACAGACTGTTTCAAAATAAATCACCATGGCTACAGAAATACTTGGGTTAATTATTAAATTCAGGCATGCACAAAACTCATATATCCGAATCCGAAACCTGAATTTTAAATAAATGATTTTAAAATACATACAAATCAGAATATTCATGTCACTTTTATGACCTCCATAGTGAAGACTAGTGCAATATACCTGTTCACTTAATGTGATCATCTCCTTATTTTCCATTATTAATTCTCCATATTTTCCTTTTCTATTCTTCAATTTTATTCAGCCACTGAAGTTGCAGGTAGGCCACTGTTCTGTACCTGAATCTTCTCAGTTTTCTTCCATTTAAGTATTTATTAAATTCTGTTTTGAAAGTTACTATTGAAATGTCCAGATCACAACAAAGTGCTTATTAATCCTGCATTCCATTTTGTTTCACTTTTCCCTAGTCACACCTTTCCCTTCATTTCGCTTGCATCCTATAATATCTGTCCAAGATCTGCCTGTTAACAATAACACACAGACTTATTAAACAGAACAAACGAAGGTAGAATATATCAAACTCTTGTAACACCAATTGAAAGAGTGTTAAATGCACAGTAAAAGTATACTTCCATTAATCTCAAAACACTTTGTTCCAAAACAAAGTAGCACCTTTTTTTGCAGTATCCAAGTCACCCCTTTTTCAATATTCATGTCAGATAAAAGATCTTTCCTAACGCCATAATATCTTTAAGATTTAAGTGTGACTGATCTTACTTTTTTTTTAAGATTAGATTCCCTACAGTGTGGAAACAGGCCCTTCAGCCCACAAGTCCACACCGACCCTCCAAAGAGCAACCCACCTCCCTCTGACTAATGCACCTAACACTATGGGCATTTTAGAATGGCCAATTCACCTGGCCTGCACATCTTTGGACTGTGGGAGGAAAGCAGAGCGTCCGGCGGACACCCACGCAGACACTGAGCGAATGTGCAAACTCCACACAGACAGTCACCTGAGGCAGGAATCAAACTTGGACCTGGTGCTGTGAGGCAGCAGTGCTAACGACTGAGCCGCCCCTAAACCAGAAACACTAGCGGCTTCTTCCTGGTGCTATCCTGTATGTTAATTGCCTGTTCTGATGAAAGAATAGTCATATATTCTAAACCAGGACAATCTGAGGCTTGGAGGGGAATTTGCAGCATTCAATGTGTTTTATTTTTGTAAAATATTTCCTTGTATGCAAGTTTACACCATGTAGAGAATGAAACAAGTGCATATAAAAAGCAATTTGATCCCTTTCCCACAACCTGATTTTACAATCAACATTTGGAACTTGCCTTTATGATCAGTACTTGACTGTTTCCTAACGTTTCTCTATTTCAGGATTCCAGAGGAATTTATTTCTGACTTTGCGAGTGTTGTGTTTGGCAACAGGTTAGTTGTTATTTTTAATTGCTCATGAGGTATCACTGAACAGACTACAATGATGGGCTTCAGATTGGTATGACAGGTCGGTGCAACATCGAGGGCCAAAGGGCCTGTACTGCGCTGTAATGTTCTATGTTCTATGATTTTTAGTACCTCCATTATAAGTTATGTCTGCTGCTTCAAGCCTTCATTTATATTTCTTTGAATTATTTTCTTGTGAGCAATCAAGTTTTTAGATTAGATTAGATTACTTAGTATGGAAACAGGCCCTTCGGCCCAACAAGTCCGCATCGACCCGCCGAAGTGCAGCCCACCCATACCCCTACATTTACCCCCTTACCTAACACTACAGGCAATTTATCATGGCCAACTCACCTGACCTGCACATCTTTGGATTGTGGGAGGAAACCGGAGCACCCAGAGGAAACCCACGCAGACACGGGGGAGAACGTGCAAACTCCACTCAGTCAGTCGCCTGAGGTGGGAATTGAACCCAGGTCTCTGGCGCTGTGAGGCAGCAGTGCTAACCACTGTGCCACCGTGCCGCCCATAAGTTAGAACAGGGATTCCGGTCATTTATTGCTTGTCACACAGTAAGTAGAGTATGGCTAATCAGTTGATAGAAAAAGCGCCTTAACCCAGGGCAGCTGCTTTAAGCTGTTAAAAACCAAAGGGACTGCAGATGCTGTAAATCTGAAACAAAAACAGAAATTGCTGGAAAAGCTCTGCAGGTATAGCAGCATCTGTGGAAAGAAGTTCCGAGATAGGGTCATTTGACCTGAAATGTTAGCTCTGACTTCTCTCCACAGATGCTGCCAGACCAGCTGAGCTTTTCAAAACAAAAACAGAAATTGCTGGAACTGTTATTTGTTGGAATCAACTTAAGCATGAAATCTTGATACTCTCTGATGTAAAGATTTGGTAGTTTATTGCCAATAATTTATAGTGCACAATTCAGTGATTGGATCTGGTATTCATTGGAAACAGAATTGAGTAAAATCACCAATAATATTTTTTATGAATGTTAAAATGGAAAATTAAAGTTATAACGGAGATGAGTAAAAGCATGATCTTAGACTCATGTTCAAATCAGTCTGTACTGCTAAAATGAAAATTATTTCCTCCACCTCCTTTACCTTGAGCTGAATTTACAACCTAATGCTGTCTCTCTGACAAAGGTTTGTGTCTATATGTTATCACCCACATCTCTCTCCACTAATCTGTTGCTGAAGCCCACATCTGTGCTTTTGTTACTTAAGGACTTGAGCAGACCAATGCTTTGCAGACAAATCTTTCTTCTTCCTACCCATGCCATCAAAACTCTGCCTCCTTCCTGGCTATCACTGTGTTGTTCACTTTTCACCTCTCTGCTCACTAACCTATCATAGAATCCCTACAGTGTGGAAACGGGCCATTTAGCCCAACAAGTCCACACTGACCCTCCGAAGGATATCTCACCCAGACCCTTCCCCTATTACTTTACATTCCCCCCGACTAATGCATCTCACCTACACATCCCTGACCACTATAGGCAATTTAGCATGGCCAATTTGCCTCATGTGTGCCCCTTTGGACTGGGGAGAAAACCGAAGCACCTGGAGGAAATCCAGGCAGACACTGGGAGAATGTGCAAACTCCACACAGACAGATGCCCGAGGTTGGAATCGAACTCCGATCCCTGCTGTTGTGAGGCAGCAGTGCCAACCACTGAGCCACCATGCTGTGTATGTTGACCTATGTTGACACCCAGTCCATTGATACTTTGATTTTTAAAAACAACTCTCATCCTTGTTTTCAATTCTCTCCATGACCTTGTTCTTCCTTTACTTTGCAGCTGCTTTCAATCTCTACAGTTCTCTAAAGGAGTTTGTATACCACCCACCATGGCTCTTGTGTATCACCCACTCACAGATGCCAATAGAGTGCGTCATCCCTAAAACTCTGAAATATGAAATGTTTCAAATGTTGGACTGGAAGCAAATTGACTGTTAATTATCATTCATTGACAGTCTTAAGCAAAGACCCTCTTTTCCCTCCAGTCTATTCCAGATACCAGCAGGCTGAAGTTGGAATATGAAAAATATACTATTAATTTGTAGTATTGAAAGTCAAATCTGGTGGTTTAATTATTTTATTCTTTGTGTGCCTGTATTTGTCCCTTCTTAAAAAGATTCTTTCTCGATTAATAACCATTCAGCTGATAGGGTAGTTTTTGTTTTTATTCATTCATGGAATGAGGGCATTGCTAGCTAGGTCAACATTTATTGCCCATCCCTAATTGCCCAGAAGACAGTTAAGAGTCAACCACATTGCTGTGGGTCTGGAGTCATGTGTAGGCCAGACCAACTAAGGATGGCAGTTTCCTTCAGTAAAGGACATTATTGAACCAGATGAGTTATTATGACAATGGTCATCATTAGACTCTTAATTACAGACTTTTTAAAAAAAATTAAGTTCAAGTTCCATTATCTGAAATGTTGGGATTTGAACCTGGCTTCCCTAGAACATTCTGGATCACTGGATTAGTAATCTTGTGATAATACCACTCAGCTATCTCATTCCCTAATTGAGATTGGTTGTTCCCTGCCTAAGGTAGACCAAAAGGGATTCCACAGCAGTTTGTTTTTCTTCTCTCTCTTTCTGTGTTGGTTTTTCCCCAAGCTTTGTTTCATTTTTCCCCTTGGCTGCCATCCCCCAATTTTGGAGAGTTGCATGACTTCAGAATGCCACATTTCCCCCTTCCCCCCAATGATATTGTGGAAGTTTATAGAGTAGGGGGAATTGGTCATGTGTTTCTGCACCCCACTGTGCCTGTCCACTTTTTGTATAATAAGGAAAATGTGTTTTCATAAACTGCAGCTGTAAAAGAACATTAACTTTATATTGCCTCCAAACTTCTTCTCAGTGCCATTATGTTAAACCGGGGCACATGGGCTACCTTTAAATTCTAACTGTGTTTGATTCCAACATCCTTTCCAACCAAGCATTTCTCTGTTAGGAGTTTAATGTGAGAGCATAAAAGGTTTATTGCGAATTGAGTGGTTAAGTCTGCATGCAGCTTGACCATTGGATTAGTGAATGAATACAAATGGCGTCATAAAATCAACAGATTAATTAATTTAGCAGTGATTGATAATTAATCTTCTCCAGGAGGCAATAGATTAGGTTCAGAACCAAGAGGAGTAGAAAATGCTAGCTACTGATTATCCCTGGCTGTGAAGCATATGATAATCCACCTCTTCAGATATGGGTATCAGGTAAGGATATTCACTGACTGAGTTGTGATGGTTGACCAATCTCCATACTAAGAGAAAGTGAGGACTGCAGATGCTGGAGATCAGAGTCGAGAGTGTGGTGCTGGAAAAGCACAGCAGGTCAGGCAGCATCCGAGGAGCAGGAGAATAGACGTTTTGGGCAAGAACTTGGATGCTGCCTGATATAAATGACCACGCGTAGAGTGAAATATTTTCATTATAGATGCTGGGGGTACATGGCTGCAATTGCCATGTATTTTCACATGCACCTTTTTCAAAACAGTCTGGGTATTTAACTGTTTTAAAAAAAAATCAGAATAGACGATGCTTCATCCGCTATCCATAGCAACAGTGAAACCGTTCTATCTCTGTGTAACAACAATGCAAGAATTTAACTCCAGAGATGGTGAATTTCTTGGCTGTTAGAGATACTGGATAGAGAGGTCGCCCTTCGAAAAAAGATAGTGTTGCCTTGTAAAAAGGGCTTGATGATTAAAGGCCATTGTCGATAACTTGAATTACCTGTGGTTTCAGAATGCTTGATGTTTAGTTTATATTATGGAGATTATTTGCATAGAGTCATACAGCATAGAAACAGACCCTTCGGTCCAACCGTTCCCTGCCGATCACATTCCCAACCAACTAGTCCCACCTGCCTTTTCATTCACCTTATCTATACCCCTCATGATTTTATAAAACCTTGATAAGGTCACTCCTCAAGCTCTGACGCTCCAGTGAACAAAGTCCCAACTTTCCCAGTATATTTTTGTCTTAAACCTGCCATCCCTGGCTACAGCTAGGTAAATCTTTTCTGAACTTTCTCAAGTTTAATAATATCCTTCCTATAAGAGGGCAATCAGAACTGTGTACAGCACTCCACAAGAGGCCTCACCAACATCCTGTACAACTTCAACATGACATTCCAAATTCTGCAATCAAAGATCTAAGCTATGAAGGCAAGCATACTGAATGCCTTGTTAACTACCCTGTCTACATATGACGCAAATTGCAAAGAATTATGTACCTGAACCCCTCAGTCTGTGCCCAGAGCCCTACCATTAATTATATAAGTCCTTTCCTTGTTTGTTTTATCAGAATACGATATCTTGCACTTGTCCAAATTAAAGTCCACTTATCACTCTTCAGCTCAATGACCCAATTGATCAAGATCTCTTTGTAATCTTAGATAACCACCTTCACTGTCCACTGTCCATCAATTTTGGTTTCATCTGCATACTTACTAACCATGCTTTCTATATTCTCATCAAAATCATTTATATAAACAAAAACGGACCCAGTCACTAATCCCTCAGAACACCTGCTGATCACAGGCTTCCAGTTCGAAAAACAACTCTCATCCACACACTGGGTCTCCTACCATAAAGCCAATTTTGTATCCAGTTGACAAGCTGCTTGAAAGGGTTCAGAAAAGATTTACAAGGATGTTGCCAGTGTTAGAGGATTTGAGCTATAGGGAGAGGCTGAACAGGCTGGGGCTGTTTTCACTGGAGCGTCAGAGGGTGAGGGGTGGCCTTATAGAGGTTTACAAAATTATGAGGGGCATGGGTAGGATAAATAGACAAAGTCTTTTCCCTGGGGTCAGGGAGTCCAGAACGAGAGGGCATAGGTTTAGGGTGAGAGGGGAAAGATATAAAAGAGACCTAAGAGTCAACTTTTTAATGTGCAGAGGGTGGTACGTGTATGGAATGAGCTGCTAGAGGAAGTGGTGCAGGCTGGTACAATTGCAACGTTTAAGAGGCATTTGGATGGGTGTGTGAATAGGAAGGGTTTGGAGGGATATGGGCTGGGTGCTGGCAGATGGGACTAGATTGGGTTGGGATATCTGGTCGGCATGGACAGGTTGGACCGAAGGGTCTGTTTTCATGCTGTGCATCTCTATGACTCTAATTAGTCTACTATGTGGAACCTTGTCAAAGGCTTAACTAAAGTCCAAGTAAACAACATCTATTGGTCTGTCGTCATCAGTCTTTTTGGTTCATTCATTAAAAAACTCAATAAGGTTTTGATTTGAAGATGCCGGTGTTGGACTGGGGTGTACAACTTAGGCCACTATTACCTGATGAAGGAGCGGCGCTCCGAAAGCTAGTGCTTTCAAATAAATCTGTTGGACTATAATTCGATGTTGTGTGATTTAACTCAGTCAAGTTTGAGAGAGATACGATTTCCCTCATACACAACCTTGCTGGTTCTCCCTAATCAGTCCTCGCCATCTGTCTTGAGTTTTTCAGAGTAACTGTTTATACAGATTCACCATAGGAGGAAAGACCAAGTTTATTTATAAAATAGAGACTGCTTTTTATTGGAGTCAAGAAGGGTGTAATTTGCTGAAATTATTTAATATTCTGAAGGGATGAGACTGATTATCAGAAAGAGTCTATTTATTCGAAGGATCTGAAGGTTTGAAGATTCTAATCTAACGTTGAATGTCTGAACTTTAAGACTGACAGGAGTAACTCTCAGGGATTCTGTGCAGTTCCCACAGGAGTTGGTGATTGGAAGCAAAGACTGTCAACATTTAAGAAAGGATTGTTGATGGGATCTAGCAATGGGTCAGACTCATGGGGATAGTTCTAAAGCTAATGAGCAAGATGAATACAGACAACCTGTTTCAGAATTGCAATTTCTGTGTAATTCTGGCAATGGTTAGAATGGCCCACAACAGAAAAATCAGGCAGAAACTCTCTGCAGGAGATAAAAACTAGTTTGTGAAATGTTCAATTTCTTGCAGAATAATTTTCTTAACTTATTACTTGGCTTGTGTTCATATTAAGTGGTCATGTGACTTTTGAAAGCATCGTATTTGAACTCTATTTTTAAATGCTCACAATGGTATTGGAGTATGAAAGTAACAAAGTCTTGATGCAACCTCGGGGCATCGAAGATGAGACTTTGCTGAGAGTATTGTGTGCAGCTTCGGTCTTGTTACTTATGGAGGGGATAGACAGGGTGTCCCTGGTTTGTGACCTTGTTCCATTCTTGAGTCTGTTGATTCCACACAAATTGGAACATGGTGCAGGGCAATATAAAATAGCCTTTCATAAGTATTAAGAAGTATTTGTATGTCGACTCTTTAAAATTGCACCTTGAATTTCTAAGTATGACCAAATTGGACGTCCACACTCTGGGACCCCTTTACCTGCATTCAGAAACACTCAGAGAAGGTAAACTAGGCTGTTTGATAAGATGAAAGTTATCTTCAGAAGAAAGCTTGAATAGATTGGTTGATACTCATTTGAGTTGATAAAAATAACAGACTCTTACTGAAACATAGATGAATCTAGAATTAGGAGACATACTTTAAAAATCAAATATCTCCAATTTAAGACCATGATGAGGAGAAATTTTCTTGGTATGTGGATGTCTCGGCCTTTGGGATTGCCCTGCTCGCTGAACAGTGGAGGCTGTCATTGAATATATTTGAAGCTTGGATTAGACAGAAGTTTGGTTGACAAGTGAGTGGAGGGTCATTGGAGATAAGCGGCAATATACAGTTAGGATGCCATCAGATTAGCTGTGATGTCACTGAGTAATGAAACTGACCTAACAAACCACTGCTCCTGCTTCTTAATGTGATGGTCATATCATAAATACTATTTTTGATTTTAGACGGTCAGTACTGGAGACTGCAGCCTTGCAAAACCGGACTCGATTGCCAACTCTTAAGGATTTCAGATGGAGAGTTGATGTGGCTATTTCTTCCAGGTAAAATAGCATTTTCAATTTTTTTTTCTGCCTTTTGATTTTTATTTTCAGACGACCTACATTATTTTTCTGCCCAAGTATCCTCTGCCCAGGTTTCTGTTGATGCTCCTATCTTCCTGCCTGGAATCTTGTGGCAGGTGAACAAAAGTAGCACAACATTCTTAGGAACAATATTTCAGATTTATATAGTCGCCTTACCATGGCAAGTGGCCTCAAAGTGCTTCGCAGAAGTACAATGAAACAAAATTAGACCCAACACCACCAACAAAGTTAGTGGGATAGATGACTATGAAGAGAGAGATTTGAAGGGGTGAGTTGTAAATCAAGAAATAGGAAGATTTCTGTAGTGCCTTGACCTTAATGCATTCAGAGCTCTTTACATCTGATGAGGTTTTAAAGGGTAGTCACTTCCCAAAGCTTGACAATTGCACGTATGAGGAAAAATTGACAAGACTAGGTTTATTTTCTTAGAACAGAGGAGGCTGAGCATTGTCTTAATTGTGGGATAAAAAACTTGAGATTCTTAGACGGAGTTGCCTTTCCATAGCGGACAGGTCAATTACCAGGGGACGCAGCTTTAATGTGATTGGTTAAGAATTGGAAGGAACTTGAGAAACATCCATTTCACCCAGAAAGTGGTGGGTTTCTTGAATTTACTGCCCTGTTTGGTGATAGAGGTGAAAATCATTCTCATTTGAACGATACGATACCTGGATTATGCACCTGAAGTATTTTAATCTCCAAGACTATTTGCCAAGTGTTGGAGAGTGGGCTCAAAATAGAAGGCTCGTTTTAATTTCACCAATGCACAATTGGCTGAATGGCCTCTTTCTGTGCAGATTTTGGTTTCAGGTAATTCTCAATTTCGAGCAAATGATTTGTTTGTCTTTATTCTGACACTCATGCTGATTTTCTGTTCGTAGTTCTCTGACTCGCGCCTTGCAGCCTGCTATACTGATGCAGTTAAAACTGTCGAATGGTAATGTCCATCGTTTTGAAGTGAGTACATTGCAGAAAATTATATTTGTATCTTTTGGTATACTCTTTATCAACTGACTTGAGCCAATGGTCTGAGCCCTCTCGGGAACTGAATTTGAGCCCAATTGCTGCTGGGTTTTTTTTGTAGACTTTTATATCTACGAACGAAGCGGTCTCACACTTTGATTTGTCGTGCTAACTTCAGTAGCACTATGTCTTCCAGCATGTCCTTGGCAGAATGCTTGGATGAAATATTGGAGCTGGCTATAATAAAACATTGATGCTGTAGTTTGATCCTGTCCTGCTTCATGACACTGATTCATTAGGGTTTTCAGTTGCTGGGCATCTGTTAGGTGTCAGTTGGCAGAGTTGTCAGCTCTGTGTCACCATGTTATTGGTTCACGTCCACCTCTAGGATTTCGATACAAAAAGTTTAGGCTGATCCTCCAGTGCAGCACTGAAGGGGTGCTTGAGATGGCATCTTCGAGGTGGTCTGTTAAACAGAGATCCCATTTTCTCCCTTGGGTGGACATAAGAGATGATATGACACCATTTTGAAGACAAGAAGTGAAATTATCCCCAGTGTCCTGACCAAAATTTATCCCTCGATCAAAACCCCTAAAATAAATTAGCTTGTTATCATATTGCTCTTGGTGAGCACTTACTATTTACAAATTATTTGTTGCTTTGCCTGCATTACAACAGTGGCTACGTTTCTAAAGTACTTTGTTCACTTTAAAGCATTTTGGATCATCCTGAGATAGTGAAAAACACTAAATAAATGAAGATGTTTGTTTTCGCCAAGTTTTGATTGGCTCCTCAAGACTCAGCAGGTCCCAACCCTCTTTGTTCTTAATTAAAACTAAAAACATATTCTCTCTCCATGTGGGATCATTTAGATACTTCCCAACATCCTCTTCCATCTTCTATTGATGTGTTCCACTATTATCATTCGTTACTGTTTCAAACTAATTTAATGAAAGGCAGTATTTTGCTGCTGTACGTTCCTGAAATATAACGCAGATTCCAGTACTGGTCTTAATAACCATGATTCCCAGGAAACTAAATCTTGCTGTTGTAATTAGTTTAACTGAATCGGGTAAATCCTGTAATTCCTGAGCTAATACCAGAAGATTGCCATTACATTTGGTAGCTTGTTATAAAATCCCCATTGATTTACTAACATCCATCAGGTCCTGCAATCCGCTCTGGCTATTCACAATAAAAACAAAGAGAACTGCGGATGCTGTAAGTAGAAACAAAAACAGAAATTGTTGAAAGAACTCAGCAGATCTGTCAAAATCTGCAGAGAGAAACCTGAGTTAACCCTTTGGATCCAGTGACCCTTCCTCAGAACTGATGGTAGCTAGGAATATGTTGTTTTTTATGCAGAAGATAGGGTGAGGGAGAGGGGATAAGGAGTAAATGACAGTGGGAATAGAGCCCAAAGAGAGAGAAGAACAGTTTGACAGGCAAAGGTGTGACAGGAGGGTGAATAGTTATTAATGGAGACTGTTAGTGACTAACAGTGGGTTGTGTTAAGTAGCAGACTGTGTGATTACAAAGCCTGGTGTGCGAGGTTTGGGGTAAGGACATGGGAGAGTCCAGAAGGCTGTCTTGTTCCCAAGTGGAAAATGAGGGGTTCTTCCAGCTTGTGCTAAGCTTCACTGGAGCACTGCAGCAAGCCTGAGACAGATGTTGGCCAGGGAACGGGCTGGTATGTTGAAGTGATAGGCAACTCGAAACCCAGGGTCTTTTTTGCAATATCTGCTTTTTATTTCTGGCAATTTGCATGCTGTACTTCACAATACCATCAAGACCATAATACTGTTCTCTCAAAGTCACCTTGCCCTTAAGAGCAGGTACATTTTAAAGAAATGTTATTGAGTTCCTTATGCTGACATGATTTAAATAAAAGGAGAAAGTGAGGATTGCAGATGCTGGAAATCAGAGCTGAAAATGTGTTACTGGAAAAGCGCAGCAGGTCAGGCAGCATCCAAGGAGCAGGAGAATCGACATTTTGGGAATAGACATTTCAGGAATAGACGTTTCGGGAATGAGCCCTTCTTCAGGAATCATTCTCCTGGTCCTTGGATGCTGCCTTACCTGCTGCACTCTTCCATAATTTAAAAAAAAAGTTCATTTGTGGGATGATGTAATTGAAGGCAGGATCAGCATTTTGTTGCTCGTCCCAAATTGCCATTTGAGAAGGTAGTAGTCAGCCATTTTCCTGAACCATTGCAATTGTGTGATCTGTAAAGAATTGTTCTCCATTTTGGCACCCAGTTGATAGCTTCAGAACCATTTCCAATGAGATCAGAGGGCTGAAAACAGACTTTTCCAAACTGCCTGTCCTGCCAAATTCAAGATGTCAAGTCTCGCCTAAACGTATAACCAGATATAGAAACATCACACATTGCAGCAAAGGGAAGGCCTGAGATCTGTGCAGGCTGAACAACCAAAGCCTGTGGGATTTAGTTTCTCCAGGGTTTTAAAAAAAAGTGTAGAATTTCGCTCTGTGAACAAATTGATCTAACCCTAAATGATAGGTTTTTGGGATCATAACAGGGAAATCAAATTATAAATTTAGTTAATCAGGAAATAAGGGAGGGGCCAGTGCTGAAAATGAATTGTAATTAGAATCTGAGATGCATCAAACTTATATAAGTATGAATTGCTGCCAATTGCAAACGTTATATAACCCATTTGGTTGGCTGCCCATTCCTGCACCGACTTCTATTAAAGGCTACAAACTGCAAGCAAAACTATTTGGTCTGAGCATTTGTGACATTTACTTAGCATTAAATCTAGGTTGTGACTTTCTCCCATAAATTTGCACAGCATTAAGAATGAGAGCTGTGAAGATGACACTACATTTGACTATTCCAATATTTCCTGGGAGGATAATCACCCTGTATCCTCTCAACTTCAGGTCATGCAAAACGCAGCTGCTGTTGTCCCATCTCACTCCTGTTTGTAGTCACCCATCAAGGCTTTTCTGACCTACATTGACTTCCAGTTCCCCACTATATCAAGGTTAGAATTAGTTTCCCGGTGTTCAAATGTGTCCATTGTCCATTTCTCCACAATCCCTGTAACTTAATTCAGAACCATAACCTCCAAGCACTCTTTGACTCTTGGCGCAAATGCATTCCACTGTTGCCTGTATTGATTTAAATGGCAACCATATCTTCACCCACCTGGGTCATACACTTTGGAATTCTGCCTCCTTGAGCTTATCTGTTTCTTTATCTGGGTTAAGGGCCCTTCATTAAATCTCATTGGTTGGTCACCCTACCTAAAATATCCCCCTTTGGTTTAGCTCCATTATTCATCGTAGAATCATAGAATCTCTACGGTGTGGAACAGGCCATTCAGCCCAACAAGTCCACACCGACCTCTGAAGAGTAACCCACCCAGACCCATTCTCCTCCCCTATTACTCTACATTTACCCCTGACTAACATATCTAATCTACACATCCCCAAACACTATGGACAAATTAGCATGGCCAATTCATCTAACCTGGACATCTTTGGATTATGGGAGGAAAGTGGTGGAGCACTCGGAGGAAACCCACACAGATACGGGGAGAATGTGCAAACTCCACACAGACAGTCACCTGAGGCAGGAATCAAACCCAGGTCCCTGGTGCTGTGAGGCAGCAGTGCTAACCACTGAGCCACCATGAATGAGTTAACGATTCTTTTTTTCTTATTTCAATGCATACTTTATTCACAAAAAAAGATTTGTTTCTTAAACTTAATTAAGAGCAACTGCCTGGGCGTGAAAACCAAATGAGCTGGAATGAACTGGTAGACTGGGTTTTGGGATAGATCAATTAAGAAACAGTGACAGTCATTGCAGCGTGTATTTCAGTGTATTCAGATAAGCATATTGCTCCTGCTGCAAAAAATGGAAGGGCGGACTCATTATCTGTGGTTAACTAAAGAAGTTAATGAAAGCACCAAACTAGAGGAAAAAGCTTGTAATTATGCAA
Organism: Hemiscyllium ocellatum; assembly: GCF_020745735.1. Classification (NCBI taxonomy): domain Eukaryota; kingdom Metazoa; phylum Chordata; class Chondrichthyes; order Orectolobiformes; family Hemiscylliidae; genus Hemiscyllium; species Hemiscyllium ocellatum. The sequence continues at coordinate 12,018,923 of NC_083411.1, read as the reverse complement.
TGATGAGTTACAGAGATCAGATGATTGGACCGAATATAAAGACTGGCAGAACATGTCTAATTGGGAGAAAGGAATGAAAGTATGAAAGGAAGCCAGTTTGAAATTGAAAAGAAAAATAGATAGCAAGGGTTCAATGGATACTTCAAAAAAAAAGATAAGGGTTTAAAAAGAATATTGGTCCTCAAGAGAGAATGGGTAGCTAATAATAAGGAAATGACAGATGAAATGAGCAAATCTTATGCTTTTATATTCACTGTCAGGGATATAAAAACATTGCAGTAATACCTGTAAATCAGGAAATGGAAGGGAGATATGAATTTGATGTAGAAGTTAATGATCGCCTGGGAAGTGGTACTGAGCAAACTAAGAGAGCTGTAGGGCTGACAAAACCCCAGGTCCTGATGCATTTCATCCTAGTGTCTTAACAGTGATGAACAGTAAGTGGTAGATGTGTTGATGTTAATTTCCCCCAATTTACTAGATTCTGGACAGACTTCATTAGACCAGAAAGTAGCAAATGTAATCCCTTTATTCAAGAAGGCAGGGAGACAGAAAATAGAAAAGATCTTTGTAACTGGGCACTTAGAGAATACCCAAGGTGATAGGAAAGAGCTGGAGAAATTGTATTTAATCAACTTATTTGAGTTTTTTGAGGAAGTGAAAGGGGGCCTGCAGACATATAGTGGATTTTCAGAAAATCTTTAGCATAGGTTATTTCGCATAGTAGAACTCATGGTCTACTATGAACTGTGGCACAGTGGTAATGTCCCTATCTCAAGTTCCAGCTGCTGCACAGGTGCAGCGCAACATATATAAAACCACACAACACCCAGTCATGGTCCAACAGGTTTATCTGGAAGCACTAGCTTTCTGAGCACTGCTTCTTCATAAGGTGATTGTGAAGCAGGACCACAAAACACAGAATTTATAACAAAAAATTACAGTGATACGATGATACATTGAACAAACCTAGATTGTTAAGTCTTTTAGAATGGATTTGCTGGTTTTGGTTGTTTAATATGTAAATTCCAGAACTACTTTTAAGTCACATTCTCAAGAAAATTTAAGGTTTTATAACCAAGGTGACATCTCAGCTTAGACAATGCCTTAAAGGTGTGAGTCAGACTGGTTCTATTTCCAAAGTGGAATTTACAAATATTATATGGATTCACTGACTGCATTGACTGCTTGCAGGTTCTGCAATTTTCAGCATGACTCAAGATTGGTCTGACTCACACCTTTAAAGCATTGTCTGAACTGAGACATCACCTTTTGGTTGTAAAACCTTAAATTTTCTTGAGGATGTGACTTAAAAAAAGTTCTGGGATTTACATATTAAAGAACCAAAACCAGTGAATCCATTCTAAAAGATGAAAGACTTAACAATCTTGGTTTGTTCAATGTATCACTGTATCATTATAATCTTTTGTTATAAATTCTGTCTCTTATGGTCCTGCTTCACAACCACCTGATGTAGAAGCAGTGCTCTGAAAGCTCCCAAATAAACTATGGCCTGGTGTTGTGATTTTTAACTTTGCCCACCTCAGTCCAACACCGGTTCGTCCAAATCATCATAACATGTATGAGTGAGTTGATTAAAAATATCTATGGGGGTACCTGTTAGCATAGATGGTTGTTGGGCTGTTTTGTGAAAACAGTGACTGTATAAGTAGATCTTTTTCTGATTTTCTAGATGTGACAAGTAGAGCATTGCAGGGGTCTGCACTGGAGGCTCAGCTTTTTAACAGTTATATCAATGACCTCGATGAAAGCAAAAGCATGGTAGCTGAGTACACGAGTGCCTCAAAGGTAGGAACCTATGTGAAAAGGACATGAAATTGGATATGGATGAGTGGGCAAGATCTGGCAGATGGCACATAAAATGGCAAAAAATGAAATTATTCTCTTTGTCAGGAAGAGTAGAAAAACAGAATGTTGTTCAAATAGAGAACAGCTGCAGAATTCCCAACTGGAGAGAGAACTGGCTGTTTAACTACAAGTCACTAAAAGTTAATATGCAAGTACAAGTGATTAAGAAAGCAAATGGGATGCTATACTTCATTCAACAAGAATTGAGCATTAAAAAAGTAAGTAGGTTATGCTTTGGTTAAATACTGGTATTGGTGAGACCATATCTAGAATACCATGTTCAGATTTGGTCAGGGTTTACTAGATTGATGTCTGGATGGAATGGGTTGTCTGGTAAGGAAAGGTTGGACTGACTGGGCTTGATTCTTTTGGAATTCAGAAGTGTGATTGAAGTATAGATCCTGGATGTACTTGAGAAGGCGGAAATGGAAACAATGTTTCTTTTGGGTGAATCCAAAACTGGGGGCACTGTTTGAAAATTAGGGGTCACCTTTTTAGGGAATGAGAATTTCTTTTCCTGAGATTTGAGAGATTTTGGACCATTCTGACTTGCCAGACAGCTGGGCAGGACTATTGAATGTTTTCAAGGCTGAGAGATATTCTTGTTGGGCAATGAAATCATGGTTATGTGGGAATGTAGAATTCAAGACAGAAACAGATCAGCTGAGATCTTCGTGCATGGGTACCAAGTTTGAAGGGCTGAATGGTCACCTTCAGCTCCTAGTTCATATATTTGGATATTGCATGAAAGGCTGCTTTATTAATACAAAAGTTGTTTATTCTACAGTGTATGCTAATATAATTTTGTAATGTTCAAGTTTGTAAGCACTCTATTATCATAAAAGCGATTATAAAACCAAAGTCTTCCAGTGTGCATTATAAATGAAGTTAAACCAAGTGTTATCAGGGATATGCTATTGCATTTAATAGCAAGCCATTAACTTTCTTGAGTATGTGACCATTTTTTATAAAGACCAGAAAATGATTCCAAGCAAAATTCTTAATGTGTCCATTAATCATCATCATGAGGTGGAACTTAAGTTTTTTTTAACAAAATAAGAATAGTCTGTGTTGCGTTTAATACTGAAGATATAACAAAGCAGCCCATCCACTCACACCTTTCCAATACACTACAGCTACACACCAAGGCTCCTTTAGCAGGACCTTGCAAGCCCCCAGCCACACTGAAGGACAAATACTTGGGAAAGTCATCATTTACAAGTTCCCTTAAAGCCACATGGTCTTGAAAAAATATCATTGTTCCTTCACTGTCTTTTGATCAAAATCCGAGAGCTGTCTTTCTGACAACAAAGTGAGTGGACCAATACCACATGGAGACAGTGGTTCAAGAAGGCATTTTAGCACTACCTTTTCAAGGGCATTTGAGGATGGGCAATATATCAATCAGACCCCATGAATTCACAAATAAAAACAAACACAATTGTCAACTTACCGAGCATTGCATGCCAAGATTACTTGATTTTGTGACCATTGTAGTGACTATTTACTGTGTTTATTTTTAAACATCAGTAGGATTGAAAGTGACCTCAATTCTGGTTAGTTTATTAAAGTGGGCATTGACTGATTGCTAGTCTATGTCCATCCAGTTTTGTGTCTTCCATTCTGCTTAATATTAAAATTAGACTATTTAATTCTTAAAGAAGAGTTCTGTGAATTGTAACAGTCATTGTTTTCTCTGATTGTTCCTGTGTTTTGATAGTTGAAAGGTGCCAATTCAACCTCTGTAGTCTACATTCAACTAATTTTCAATGCATTGGTCCCATTCCTATAGTAATAAGGTTGTACAGCACAGAAACAGACCCTTCAGTCCAATTCATCCATGCTGACCAGATATATCAAATTTATCAAGTCTCATTTGCCAGCATTTGGCCCATATCCCCCTCAACCCTCCCTATTCATGTACCTATCCAGATGCCTTTTAAATGCTGTAATTGTACCAGCCTCCACCACTCCTGTTAGAAATCCTTGAAAAAATCTGCAAAGCTGCGTAGATGTTTTAATTGATCTGTCCATATGTGATATGAGACACCTCTGGAACAGGTGGGATTTGAACTCAGCTATCTGGCTATGAGGTCGGGGCACCATCACTGGGTCACAGCACACTGAAAAAATAAAATGCACCTGGGTCCCCAGAGCTTCACCTCTTACCTCTTTAGATTGTTTAGCAACAAAGCCAATAGGCCACTGTCAACCCCGGTAGTTGTATATTTTCTCAGAACAGTGTGACTTTAAAACCAGAAGGTGAAGTCTTTGTTTTAGATACCGTGCTGTGCAAGGATTTCTCACTATTTATTGTTCATTCCAGTTGTGGCCTTCGGTGTATCTGATTTTTCACTTGTTACCATTGATTGATTGATGGGATTTAGGTGCAAGCTGTTTAATTTCTCCCTAAACCTCTTAGCCTCTCCATCTTCTCTTTCCTCCTTTTAAGATGTTCCTTTATAAATACAGTCTCATCACATGACCCAACATCCCCTTTTCTGGCTCAGTATCAAAATTGAAATGCCTTGGAACATTTTATTACAACTAAGGTGCTTTATAAAGCAAGTTGTTGTCGTGTACCCGGGGGAACAGAAAAGGTGTACCCAGGGCGGTACATGAAACAAGTTTTCCTCAATTCCAAAAGTGATCAACTGTCAGTCAGTTGTTCAGCTTGAACAAGGACACAAGAACACTAATCCAAGAAGACACATATTCAGAATTTTCAGTGAGATCTGCCATGTGATTTAGCAGACTATCTGACTTACAAATTGTCATTGTGTGCCAGCATTTTCAGCTTCTACTCCTGTGGTAAATGTCAGCCCAACGCTGGCAATATGGCAAGTATCCATCGAAAATCCTCTGTCATTAATAGCATTGAAACTGAGATAGATTATCCTCCCATTCATTGGTTTCTGCTCCCAAGTACAGTGATATTGAGCCAGTATTAATCTTTCTATAGCTCCAATTGATTGTGAAGTTGACCATTGATGCTGGAAAATTTGATGGAAAGCTGAAGCACCAAGAGGGTCTTCCTGAAGGTGTTGGTAACAGCGACTTGAAATTGCGAGGGGCAGAATTCAGTTTATTGCAAGTGCAAGCACTCTTTTTCCATTAGCCGCAGCAGTATTGTAACTGAAAGCTAAATGAGCTTTATTTTACTGTAATTCCAATGTCGATTGATGAGGCAGAGTTCATGAGACAATTGAGCTGAAGGGCTATTAAATGCTGCACAGAAGTGGACCACTCAATCCACTCGGTCCATGCTGCTTATAATGTTTCATTTTACTCATTTCTTCTCTATCATGCCTTTATCTAGCTTACTTTAAATCCATCTATGCTATTTGTTCCATATGCTGACCATTTCCAGAGTAAAGGTGTACCTGCTGAATTCACCTAGAATATGTTTTAGATCTGGTGATGGGTAATCAGGCAGGTTCAATAAATTATGTCAGAGTAAAAGATACACTCGGAAACAATGATGAACATGGTTGAATTTCTCATTCAGTTTGTGTGGGAGGAACTTGGATCTGAAAAACTTCAGTTTAAATGGGAGTAATTGCAAAAGAATGAGGATAGAGCTGGCTGGAGTGGACTGGGGAAAGAGTTTAGCAGTAAAGACCATTGTAGAACAATGAGAGATGTTTAAACAAAAAAGTTCATGGCTCACAGCAAAGATATAGTTCAGTGAGGGAAAAAGAATCTAGGAAGGGGTTATTGTTAAACAGAAAGAATAAATATGATGTGGCAAAGATTAGTGGTAAGCCAATGGATTCGGAAAGCTTTAAAAACCAACAAAACCCAACCAAAAGCATAATATGGAAGGAGGAAGTAAATTCTGAGGGTAAACTTAGAAGTAATATCAAGACAAAACAACAAGAGCTTCTTTAGACGTATGAAAAGGAAGAAATAAGTCGAAGAGATCAAAAATTTGGAGTGCTTGTCCACAAATCACAAAAAGCTAGCATTCAAATTCCATGGGTAAAAGGGAAGGCAAATGGAATGTTGGCCTTTATTTCAAAGGAAATGAAGTATAAACATAGGGAGGTTTTGCTTAAAATTATGTGAGGTACTGGTCAGACCACAGATGGAATACAGTGAACAAGTTGGAGTTCCTAATCTAAGGAAAAATATAGTGGAATTGGAGGCAACCCAGAAAAGGTTCACTAGGTTAATCCCAGGCATGAAGGTACTGTCTTATGATGAGAGGTTGAGTGGATTGGGCCTGTACTCATTATAAAAATGAGACAACCTCATTGAATCATGCACGAGTCTCAAGGCATTTGACAGGGTATTTACAGAAAGGTTGTTTCCTCTTGTGGCACAGTCTAGGACCAGAGGGTATAACCTCAGAATGAGGGCTTGCACATTTAAGATAGAGATGAAGAGAAATTTCTTCTGAGGAAAGTGAATCTGTGTAAGTCTTTACTGCAGAGAGCTGCCAAGGCCAGAATATTCAGTATATTCAGGGCTGAGATAGACAAATTTTTAATCAGTAAGTGAATCAAGGTCAATGAGGAAAAGGCAGGAAAGTAGAGTTGAGGATTATCAGATCAGCCACGATCTCATTGAATGGAGGAGCAGACTCGATGGGTTGAATGGCCTATTTTTGTTCCTCTGTCTTATGGTCTTCTGAGATTTAATATCAATGTATATGCCCTGGGTCATGCAATAACAATCCTCAGTTTATCTTTGTCAAATGCTGTTACAATCTTTAAAGTCAGGTCATCCCTCAGTTTTTCTCTTTCTACAGAAAAGAACAAGATATCTGTTCAACGGGTATAATCTCTCCCTCGTTGTAAATACAAGATATGTTGATTTTTAATAACTTCCAGTATATTACTAACTGGCAAATATGTCCATTTCATTACTCCCTGTGATGTTATTTTTGTAGGTACCAGTTTCAAAGTTCCAGGAAATGCGTTACAATGTTGCCCTAATCCTGAAGGAAATGAATGACTTGGAAAAGAGAAGCATTCTCAAAATTCAAGATTAGCCTATTTGTCATCAAAACGAAACTGCAAACCAGTGTTGTATGTCAGGACCTTTATCTATATATAATATATAGAGTCTTTATATCAAAGGCAAACTAGCTTTATTAAAGCTGCCTAACCTAGAGAATTTTCCATTATTTTTATTACATGCAATCATGATTTGTGAACTGGGACCACTGGTATGTCACAACTTCTTGAATTAATTTCAGTATTCAACAGCCTTAAAATGCCTGTCTGTCTCAGAGGCAGCCTGTGTATCAGTTAGGGCTGATGCAACTGGTATGATAGATCAGCCCAAGTCTCCTACTGTCCAGGAGTTTATTTAATCAGGAAAATTACATTGGCAGTAGTCTGTATATAGAGTGGTAGAGAGAGGGGAAATTTTGAATTATGGAGTAAAATCAAACAAAATTATGCAAGAAATTTGATAAGCAAGGGCAAAAGTACAAGTTAAAACTGGAAAATGACTAAAGAATGAAAGTCATGTGTTTGAACATGACCAGCCCTTTTATGTAAGGTTTTGAGTGGAGTGACCTTTAGCTTGTACGATAACAAATCTAGTTTCAAATGTAATATAAACCTCAAAACTGGTGGAACTTGGTATAAATGGCACTATACTTTTGTCATTTGCTTTTTCAGTGTGGTAAGTTTCTGATCAGTACAGAACCCAAGCATTGTGTTTGTGGCTCCAAATCAGTGAAAAATCGATTTGCAGAGGAAGTGTATTTGTCTAGGCCTATGTGTGAATGTACACCTATTTATCTTGCTTCAAGGATCTTGGATTCAGACAGGAACTATTGATGTCAAATCTTCAGACTTGCATTGTAAGATCCCATTTGTTACTCAGTTGAAGCCTAATGTTTTCAGTGTAAGTCTCTCCCAAAACTGATAAGAACTGGGAAGCAATTAAAACAATAAAATATTTGAACATGGTTTGTCTCTCAATCTCTCTCTCTCTCTCTCCCTCTCCCTCCCACCCTCCCTTTAAAACCTCATGACGGTATCTGACATTTTCATGAGAAATAATGTCACTGCAACTTTACCAAATGGAATCTTTTTCATGTGAGATTATTTATGGTAAACATCAGCCTGCTGATCTCAAGTGTTTACAGCTGATCTCAACATATCCTCATAGCCGCACAGTGGCCAGCGTCCCTGCCCCTAGATCAAGTCCCACCTACTCTGGAGAGTTGCAGTAGGAAAGGTTTAGAACTCTCTTTGATGCAGTAGTAGTGTCCCTATCCCTGGATCAAGAGATCCAGGTTCAAATCCCACCTGCTCCATAAGTGCATAATAACATTTCTGAATAGATTGATTAGGAAAAATATGTCCGATTTTTAAAAAAAACGTTGATAATTTTGCCACTATAACATCAACAGGAAAACAAGCTGGAACCTTTGTCAGCATTGGTCACCTGCTGTGATCTTGGAGTGTTCTTGGATTTAGTTTGACAGTCTTAGAGTAAAAAGTAAAATAAGAATTTCCTGATAAGTTATGCAATTCCTATACTTATTGTGATTCCTTACATCCCATGTGCATTCTTTGAAATGTTGCATGCATAATGATGGTATTATGTAATTATTACTTGACTCATTTGGTAACATCCACATCTCCTGAGTCAGAAGTTTCAACGTTTCTATCTCAGTCAGGTTTTCCCGTAGTCTAGGCTCCCACATGAGTGCAATGCTGAGGGAAAGCTGTGTTGAAACTCTTAAGGAGAGCTGAATTATTCTGGTACCCTCAGCTCATATTTCTACCTCTACGAACATCAATAAAAACAAATTAAGTTGGCATTCATCCAACTTGCGCAATGTGTGCTAATTGTATTTATCCTCTTAAATGTCTCCAATTAATTGAAATTGAAATTGTACATAACATGTTTTGGAACATTGAGTGACATTGTAAGGTAGAGAGATGTTTTTGTTTACACTAGTCATTCTTTACAAACCACTTTGAGCTTGCATAATGACATTCAGTACCAAATGAGATTTCAAATGTTGTATAACTTGTTATATAAAGGTGTCGTAGTTTTTATATTCCTCTCAGACTTAGAATTAAGGACACAATTTCAAAATAGTGTCCCATTTAAGATGGAGCTGAAGAGGAAATTATTTCTGTTTATTAGTGTTTGGAATTCTCTAACCCAGTGAGTAGTGACCGTTGGATAGTTGAACATATTCAAGACTTGAGTTAGATTTTTAATGAAGCGAGTCAAAGGTTCCGAGGGAAGAGGTTGAGGCAGGCAGTAAAGTGAAGTTCAAACCACTAACCAATTAGCCACAATCTTGTTGAATGGCAGAGCAGGCTGAATGGATCGAATTGGTTTCAGTGTGAATAGAAAGCAGCTATTCCCCATCTTCAAAGGATAGATAACAAAGAACCATTCGATTGTTGTGGTGTTGAGGTAGTATTCTGAACATTAAATCGAGACGCTGTGTCCTACTCGCACCAGGAGTGAGTCTGACTTGCTCCAGGAGTGTGTCATAACATCTCTGAACAGGTTGATTAGAAAACAACTAACATGGGGCCACAATTCTAAGACATAAGGAAAGCGGTTTAGTGGGGATTTCTTTTCATCCAGAGTGAATGCACTTCCTGAGAGGGTAGTTGAAATAAGTAACCGCACAACCTTTAGAAAATGCTTGGGTGAGCAGTTGAAATATGACATTCAAGGCAGTGGTCAAGTGCTGGAAAGTGGGACTAGTGTGGATTTAGTGTAGCTTTGGCAATACAGACCTGATGGGCTGAAGGGCCTCATCTACACTAGAGATTCTAGGTTCTCATTTTTCCAATATTTTGATTACGTCTAAGAGTTGGAGGAATTCTTCAATTTTAAATATTTTAAGAAGTATGAGAATATTATTTCACAAGGAGCTAAAAATAAATTTCAATGCCTAAATTTCTGTGCCCGACTTTAACCTAAAATTTCTTGAGGCATACAATAATTATTATTTTGTTTCAAACGCACTTACAACTGTCAACATTTCAGTGATGCTAATCTCAATAGTTGCATGTCTGTTAAAAGTAGGCATTAACAATTTTAAGTGGTTGTTGACAGAAAGGATCTGGGGATCAAAGCCTTAATAAGGCCAGTGTGATTAAACAATGGAAAAGTAATGCACCATTATGCTAGATAGAATCTTGCTATTTACGATATCCTTTCCAGTTCTTTCAAAATGTATTATTTCCAGTTTCTCTATGATGCATTGCATCCTGTTTACCTGTTGACCTACTGCTGTGCTCTTTATGATCTCCGTCATCAATTCAGAACACTTGCGATTTTCAGTGTTGTTCCAATAAAAAACCATAAGCATGTCTATCTGGTAATGTCATGGAAAGTAAGGGGCTAAAATTTACTGTTAAAACAACAATGAGAATAATACTCACTTTCTTTTTAATGCAAAGTTGGTGGAGCAACTTCATGAACGGAAGTAAATTACAGTTAATTATGAAAATCCAAAAGCTGCTGTCTGAGTTGCACCATAGCATTAACTTTGCAAAACAAAATCATATTGCTGGCTGCTATGCCATTAAAATATGCTGTTGTGACATTGATGTGTTTGCATGCTTGATAGAACTAAACACATCAATAATTTGTCATTTAAAGTAAGTACCTTTTACCACTGTAGCCAATGTTAATTACTGACAATCAACTTCTCTGGCATTGAAACCAACTATTACGGAATCAGAGAAACGTTAGGGTGCAGAAGGAGGCCTTCCTTACTCTTGGGAACTATGCACCTATTGGTAAAGCTGAGGATACTGTATGCTTTATTCACTGCTCTCTTCATCTGTCCTTCCATCTTCAATGATTTGTGCACATATACATCCAGGTCCTCTGCTCCTGCATCCTTTTTAGACTGATGTCTCTACTTTATATTGCCTTTCAATATTTTTCTCTACCAAAATGCATAACCTCACACCTCTCTGTATTGAACCTGTCTGACCACTCCAGCTTTTGGAACATAGAACAATATGTGCAGAACAGACCCTTCGGTCCTCGATGTTGCACCAACCTGTGAACTGACATAAGCCCATCCCCCTACACTATCCCATCATCATCCATATGTTTATTCAAGGACTGTTTAAATGCCCCCAATGTGACTGAGTTAACTATATTGGCAGGCAGGGCATTCCATGCCCTTACTGCTGTCTGAGTAAAGAACCTGACTCTGACATCTGTCTCAGATCTATCACCCCTCCATTTGCAGCTATGCCCCCTCATACAAGCCGACCTCATCATCCTAGGAAAAAGACTCACTGTCCAATCTATCTAATCCTCTAATCATCTTGTACGTCTCTATTAAATCCCCTCTTAGCCTTCTTCTCTTAAATTAGAACAGACCCAAGACCCTCAGCCTGTCCTCATAAAACCTTCACTCCACACCAGGCAACATCTGGTAAATCTCCTGTGCACCTTTTCCAATGCTTCCGCATCCTTCCTGTAAGGGGGTGAGCAGAACTGTACACATTATTCCAAGTGAGCCGCACTAGATTTTTGTGCAGTTGCAGCATGACATCATGGCTTCGGAACTCAATCCTTCTAACAATAAAACCGATGATCTGTATGCCTTCTTAACAGCACTATCGACCTGCATGGCAGGGATCTGTGTACATGGTCACCAAGAGCCCTCTGCACATCCACACTACCAAGAACCTTTCCATTGACCCAGTATTCTGCCTTCCAGTTATTCTTCCCAAAGTGAATCACCTCACATTTAGCTTCTTTGAATTCCATTTGCCACTTCTCAGCCCAATTCTGCAGTTTAACCAAGTTATCCTGCAACCTGCAACATTCTTCCACACTGTCCATCACTCCACTGCTATGTCCTTTTGGAGTTCTACACCATTGTTTCATGGTTTACAATTCAATGTTTGACTTATTTTCAAACTTTGAAATTGTCCCCTGCACACTAAGATATATCAACAAAGTTTATGAGAAGATTTGTAGCTCGGGTAATCATTAGCTGTCTTCCTGTTTGCCCTATGTAGTGTTTTGTGCAGTCCTTGCATGGAATTTTGTACACTACATTGGAAGACAGCTAACGATCCTCATCCTTGAACACCAACTAGCCACGAAATGACATGACCAGCTATCCTTAGTAGCCACACACTCAGATGACAAGCAACATGAGTTCGACTGGGACAACACTACTATTATAGGACAAGCCAAACCGAGAACAGCCAGGGAATTCCTAGAGGCATGGCATTCATCCACAGATTCAATCAATAAGCACATCGACCTGGACCCAATATACCGGCCACTGCAGCGGACAGCTGGAACTGACAACTGGAAGCAGCAGGTACAAATCACTATGAATGCAGGAGGAAACATCACAGAAGCGCTTCACAGGAGGCTGCCAAGCACTGAGGATGTCACCTAGACAGGGGACGAAACGTCTGCAACATAAATTCCCAGCTCGACGAACAGAACCACAACATATTATCAACAAAAGTAACAGTCCCAATCTCAACCTCTGGGGACCTCCACTAACAAACTCCCTCCAGCCTGAAAAGCATACACTATCCATTTTCCTTTTCCTTATTACTAAGTTAATTTTGTAACCATGTTGCTACTGTCCCTTTTATACCATGGTCACAAACTTTTCTCGCAAGTCTGTTATGTGGCACTGAATCAAATGCCTTCTGAAAGTGCAAGTGCATCGTATCAATATTGCTACCCTCCTCAAGTCTTTCTGTTACTCTTTTCAAAAAACTTCAGTACATTAATCAATCGCAATTGCCCCTTCATAAAGCCATGCTGACTTCCTAAACAACCCACCTTTTTCCACATGACTGCTAATTCTGTTCTGCATAATTGTTTATAGAATTTTGATCTGATTTTGATTTATTGTTGTCACTTACACCTAAGTACAGTGAAATGTCTTGTTTTGCAATACAGGCAGACCATAACATACAAGGGCATAAAGATCATAGGGTGATTGAATGGATCAAGGTGTAGTAATTTTTACAGACTTAAAATTGAGGTTTAAAAATGCTGAACGATTGTAAGAAATAAAGAGAGCTTACAAAGAGGCTCCGTGTGTACATGCCATCTTAAATCCAGAAGCATCCCCACCACTAAGGTTAAACTGACTGGTCTCTAATTGCTGGATTCATCCTTACAAATGTTCTTGAATTATGACTGCATAACATTTGCAATTCTCCAATCTTCTGGCACCTCCCTTGAGTCCAGGGAAGACTGAAAGTTTGCAAGTACAGAGTTTCATTTCTCCAGGTATTTTTCAACAATTTGAAAATGCCATTTTCTTTTTACTTTTCCATTGTGCATTTATTCTGTAAATCCAGTGTTTCCATCCCACTCATGGAGTCAGAGAGGTACAGCACAAAAACAGACCCTTCGATCCAACTTGTCCATGCCTACAAGTATCCTAAATCTAGTCCCACTTGCCAGCGTTTGACTCCTTATTCATGTTCTACCTCATTTGACCAATAGCAAAATAATCCACTCTACGTTATACTCCACCTTATGTGTTTTCTCTCCATTTGCTTATAATTAAAGTGATACATAGTTGTTCTGTTTCCAACAATCTTCTTTTATTGGATCAAACAGGCACAGAGAAAAATATCTAAACATTAAAAAATAAGTCTATTAGCAAAACTATATAAGATTGTTAGAAGACTTGAGAAGGTAGCTGCAGAAAGGTAATTGAAGAGTCTAGGACCTAAGGGCATTATAAGAGGTTGCACATTGAGGATAGAGATGAGGAGGAATATTTTCTCTCAAGAGAGTGAGAATCTGTGGAATTCTTTACCTCAGAGGGCTGCCAAGTATATTGAATGATCAAAATCACACAACACCAGGTTAGAGTCCAATAGGTTTATTTAGAAGTGCTAGCTTTTGGAGCACTGCTAGTCGGGCAGGATCATAAGACACAGAATTTAGAGCACAAGATCAAGCAGTCATGCAACTGACATGACATATTGCTTGACATGACATAATCTAGGCTGCTGTTAAATCTTTCATTTTTTAGAATGAATTGCAGGTTTCAGTTCAATTATATATAAATCCCTGAACTTTTTCAAGTCACGTTCCTGAGATACCTTTAGGTTTTTATAAAAAAAAACTGACATCTCAGCTGAGACAGTCCATTAAAGGTGTGAAGTTAGAGTCTGTCTGTATTCCAATCTTCAGTCAGACTGGTTTTGTTTCCAAAGTAGGAATTTATAAAATGTCACATGGATTGACTGCCTGTAGGTTATGTGCTTTTTGAAGAAAATATAATGCAAATACAATTCTGCAAATGCAAATTCACCCCAAAGATTAATATGTGTGTGCATGCATGTGAGGGAGTGTATGTGTGAGAGTGTATGTGTGCATGCTTGGTAGTGTGTGTGCATGAGTGTGATGGAGTAGAAGCCTGTGAGAGGGTATGCATGTGGGTGAGAGTGTGTGTGGGGGGGTGTACATATGTCTGTGTATGAGAGAGGGTCTGCGTAATTGTAAGTATGTAAGGGTGTGTGTGTGTGAGAGAGAGAGAATGGATAGTGTAGTGGGGTCATCTATAGTGTGACATGAACCCTAGGTCCTGGCTGAGGCCATCCTCATGGATATCGAACTTGGCTATCAGCCTCTGCTCGGCCACTCTGCATTGTTGCATATCCAGAAGTCCGCCTTGGAGAACGGTCACCTGAAGATCCAAGGCCGAATTCCCTCATGCCAAAAGTGTTCTCTGACTGGGAGGAAACATCCCAGTCTGGGAATTGTTGCGTGTTGTCCATTCATCCGTTGTTGTAGCATCTGCTTGGTCTCACCAGTGCACCATGCCTCGGGGCATCCTTGCCTGCAGCGTATGAGATAAACACCATTGGCTGGGTCACATGAGTTCCGGCTGCATACATGGTGGGTGATGTCCCCACGTGTAATGGTAGTATCCATGTCAAAACTCTGACACGTCTTGCAGTGGTTGCCATGTCAGGGTTGTATGGTGATGTGATTGTGTTGTCCTGAAGGCTGGGCTGTTGGCTGTGAACTATGGTCTGCTTAAAGTTTGGTAGTTGTTTAAAGGTGAGGAGTGAAGGTGTAGGGAAGATCTTGGTGAGGTGCTTATCCTCGTCGATAATGTGTTGCAGGCTGCGAGGAACATGGCGTAGTTTCTCCACTTCCGGAAAGTGCTGACAATGAAGGGTACCTATCAGTCACTTCCCATGTCTGCCTCCTGAAGAGGTCATTACGGTTTCTCACTGTGGCATGGCGAAACTGGTGATCAATGAGTTCTCATGAGGGTGTCCTTCAGCACCTTCAGGTAACAATCGCGTTGCTCCTCATCTGAACATATCCTGTGTATAGGTAGGGCTTTTCCATAGGGGATGGCTATTTTAATATGTTTACCTGATGAAGGAGCAGTGCTCCAAATGCTAGTGCTTCCAAATAAACCTGTTGGACTATAACCTGTTCATAACTTTGTCCACTCCAGTCCAACACCAGCACCTCTACTTCAAGTATAGTCAAGGCTGAGATTGAAGGTTTTTAATCAGTGAGGGAATCAAGGGCTATGTGGAAAAGGCAGGAAAGTGGAATTGTGGATTCTCAGATCAGATCATGATCGTTTTGAATAGTGGCAAATTTGAGGGGCTGAATGACTAAGCATTGATCCTATGATCTTATACATTTCCACATTCTGCAACAGGAAATTTTGACCTATTATAATTCAGTATAAGTCTGAACTATTTGAGTTTACAAGATGTAAGTAATTCCAGCACAGTCCCTTGAAGAATACAATATGCCACACCTTAACCTTTTGCCATATGTACACTTATACGGCTTAATCCCAAAAACTACTATCTTTGTCTTAATTGTCTTATGTGGAAATCATGTCATAATGCTTAATGAAAGGGCTCTGGTTTAATAGCTGTGGGATACCCATCCAGAGGGGTGGTCTTGGCTTGGTGTGGTGGTTGCAAGTTTGACGGACTTGACTTGGCGTGAAGGTCTTGTCAGTGTGGAGGTTGTCAGCAGCTTCCAGGTTTTCCAGAGTTCGTCATCTTAATCAACTTTCCCCCAACTGAAATTAATCTGAGATGAACTGTCTTAATTTTTACTTATTTCTTCTTGTCTATGACTTCTGTCATTAATACAGGCTCTGTGGTATGGCGACTTATAAAAATTCTCACTCTTTTTTGTAAAAATACACTTGACAATAAATTGCACATAAAAAAGCAATACTGATCTATTTCATATCACGTTTATAGATTTCTAACATTTGCCTTCTCCATCTTTTGAATAGAATGTTGGAGAGTCATAAACAAGCAGATTTGAGTTATTTTAGTAATACTTCTTTTTGCTTAATAGTTCGATAATAATCAGTTCGATAATAATCAAAATGATGACTAGCTGTAAACTTACAATTCACTGGCTAGTACAATACATTAATGAGATTTATTTTGGAATGAACCACTGATGTTGTAATGGAAGAATCCAATTGTCCCTCCTTGAAGGGAAACAAAATGGGTCATTAGGTACTTAAAATATTTGTTCCACAAACCATTATGATGTGCCACTCTGCCATGTATCTGGGTCAAATATAAACAGAACCATTAGTTATTTTTACCCCATTATTGTCAAATTGTCTAAACATTTATCCATAAACAATGGAATTTATTTCAATAATGTAATCACAATTTTCTGCACAGTCATTGGGAGTAGCTAATATTATAGCAACATATGTAACCAAAAAAATTGATTCTGAATGTTTTTACCCTGATACCTAATCTGGGGCACTGTTTACATGCTGATCCATTCAATATCTTAGAAGATTTCATTGTAATTTCCTGCAGCGTTTACCACTCATCTTTCATGCATCAACTTGGTCATGGTGGTTACCTTTCAGGATACATGCATTTAATGAGTTGACAATGCAGCAGGAGTCAGAGCTGCATCAACTGAAAGACCAAAGTTCTTTGGTGAAATGGGGCTTTCCCCCCCCCCCCCCCCCCCCCCATCTCTAATCTAGTTGCTAAGAAGTAAGAAACAAACAAGACCAGAACAGATGAAACAGATGAACAATGGAAAAACTTGCATCCTTTGAACATTTCAACCCATGCTGTTGATGTCATCATTGGCTGTCCAGCCAACTGAACTAACCAATTCCCCTACCCAAGTTATGAATGTACTAATAGTGACACAAGCTGTTTTTCCGATGTTAATGTATAAGTACAGTATTTAGAGTCATCGAGGTGTACAGCATGCAACCAGACCCTTCGGTCCAACCCGTCCATGCCAACCAAATATCTCAACCCAATCTAGTCGCACCTGCCAGCATCCAGCCCATATCCCTCCAAACCCTTCCTATTCATATACTCATCCAAATGCCTTTTAAATGTTGCAATTGTACCAGACTCCACATTTGGGGGAATGGTGGAAATAACTCCATTCACTTTGCCCCACAACCACCATCCCAACTTCCATCCCCCCCACCTCCAACCACCAGCAGCTCCCTGTCCTTTGAAATAGCGCCATAGGATCCTTTAGGTCGAACTAAGGAAGTAAAATAGAGCCTCAGTTTCACAGCATCTGGCAGTGCAGCTTCCCTCGGTGCTGCATTGCTAATGTCAGCCTTCATTTCTGGTCTCAAGTCAAATGTCAGTTAATCTGTTTATAGGTGTTGGGGATAAATATTGATCAGGACACAGGGGATAACCTGGATGTAAGTTTGCTCACTGAGCTGTAGAGTCATAGAGATGTACAGCATGGAAACAGACCCTTTGGTCCAACCCGTCCATGCTTTCATTTTCAGATGTTGTGTCACCATACTAGGTAACATCATCAGTAAGCCTTTGGTGAAGCACTGGTGTTATAACCCGCTTTCTATTTATGTATTTAGGTTTCCTTAGGTTGGTGACATCACTGACGATGTTACCTAGTATGATAATGAAACATTTGAAAACGAATCTTCCAACTCAGCAAGCAAACTTACAACCACAATCTCAACCTGAGTTACAAATCTTCTCAAAACTTGCCAACAGAGGAAAGCCATTCTGTACTTTTCCAGATAATACCTTGGGATATTTTACCCCTCTAAACAGGTTCTTGACCAGATGGGCCAATGGGCTGAGAAGTGGCAGATGGAATTTAATTCAGATAAATTTGAGGTGCTAGATTTTGTGAAGGCAAATCTTAGCAGGACTTATACATTTAATGGTAAGGTCCTAGGGAGTGTTGCTGAGCAAAGAGACCTTGGAGTGCAGGTTCATAGCTCTTTGAAAGCGGAGTCGCAGGTAGGTAGGATAGTAAAGAAGGTATTTGGTATGCTTTCCTTTATTGGTCAGAGTACTGAGTATTGAGTACAGGAGTTGGGAGGTCATGTTGCGGCTCTACAGGACATTGGTTAGGCCACTGTTGTAATAGTGCATGCAATTCTGGCATCCCTCCTATCAGAAAGATGTTGTGAAACTTGAAAGAGATCAGAAAAGATTTATAAGGATATTGCCAGGGTTGGAGGATTTGAGCTATAGGAGAGGCTGAACAGCCTGGGGCTGTTTACCCCGGAGTGTCAGAGATTGAGGAGTGACCTTATAGAGGTTTACAAAATTATGAGGGGCATGGATAGGATAAATAGACAAAGTCTTTTCCCCGGGTTGGGGGAGTCCAGAATTGGAGGGCATAGGTTTAGGTTGAGAGGGGAAAGATATAAAAGAGATCTAAGGAGCAACTTTTTCTCACAGAGGGTGGTATGTGCATGGAATGAGCTGCCAGAGGAAGTGGTGGAGACTGGTACAATTGCAACATTTAAAAGGCATTTGGATGGGTATATGAATAGGAAGGGTTTGGAGGGATATGGGCTGGGTGCTGGCAGGTGGGACTAGATTGGATTGAGATATCTGGTCGGCATGGACGGGTTGGACACTCAGGATCTTTTTCCATGCTGTACATCTCTATTGACTCTATATTGTGCTTACTTTTTAAGGTTTCATCTGAAAGCCAGCATTTCCAAAAGTGTGGCACTTTTTCAGTTTTTAGTGGCAGCCTAGGTTGTGTAAAGGCTGGTTAAAATGTAGGCTGAATTCAAACTGGCCCATCCAATGTGTCACCTTGCTCTCAACCATTAGCAAAGTGTTTGACTACAAATGCTACTTATTCACTAACAAGCTGTTGATCATCGCTGCCAGGATCTTGATGCAGGATCTCAGTACAATGTTAATTTGGAGATCCAGAGGTGAGGTTGGAGTGAGTTCTTTTGCCATCAAGGTGGTATTTAATTGAGTGTGGTCTTGAAGAATCTGGGAAAATTGAAGTCAATGGGAATCATGATGAAAGCTCTCCATTCATGGTGGAGTCATATATAGCACAAGGGAAAATGCTTGTGGTAATTGGATGTCGATAATTTCATCCCCAAGACATTGCTGCATGTGATCTATTTGGAAATTCCACAGGGTATAGGTCCAAACACCTTCAGCTGTTTTAACAATGACCTTGCCTCTATTGAAAAGTCAGAAGTGGAGATGTTTTTTGATGACAACAGGGTTCAGTTCAATTTACAACTCCTTAGATACTCTACCTGGATTCATAAATGGCATGTAATCTTTACCCATCCAAGTGCAAACCAATGACCATCTCCAATGAGAGGCATCTAACTGTTAACATTCAACAGGATTAGCAACATTGAGTTCCCCACCATCAGTAACCTGTATGTTACCATCATGCAGAAGTGTAACTAGACCATAAGAGAAAGTCACAGACTGGATATTCTGCAATGACTTTAACTCACTCAAAGCTTTTTTTTTAAACTACCTATGAGCACAAATCAGAAATGTGTTGGAATACTCTTTGACAACACTCAAGCTCAGCAATATTGGGTACAAAGCAGTCTGCTGGTTGGCACCTCATCCACCACCTTAAACAAACACTCGCTCTGGTATCTATCCACAGTGACAGCAGTGTGTATCATCTATGTGTTGCAAAGCAGCAACTCCTTCCTAACATGTCTACCACCTGGAAAGACAAGAACAGCAGGAACACTATCCTTTCCAAGTCACTCACCATCCTGGTGCAGAACTATGTATCCATTTCTTCAAGATCACTGACTCAAAGTCCAGCAACTCCGTTCCTGACAGGCCAATGGGTATCCGTAAGCTACAGCCATTATAATGACCCAAAATTAGAGTTGTTTTAGTTTTGGCAGTGATAACAACAACCCATGGGGATATTTTGTTTTGAAAAATTCTCTCCAAAGAACTTGAATCAATGGTCCCGAAGCCAAATTGTTGCAACTGAAGGTGAATTGGTATTGTCAGTTTATTCTGCTCCTGCTGCTGTAACTTATACCTAACAGGTAATGATTGTCATTGATCATATGCATCGTCATATTTGTCCTTTCAATGGAGTGATCTGAAACCTTGTTTGAATTGCTAAATTCAATTTTAATTTTGCTACTGGCTGCAGTCTTACAAAACTTACCAAGAGATTTCTGCACGATTCCCTTTTTAAATCAATGTTTTGTTGCAATCTCTTAGGGTCATAGAGATGTACAACATGGAAACAGACACTTCAGTCCAACTTGTCCATGCCAACCAGATATCCTAAATTAATATAGTCTCATTTGCTAGCACTTGGTCCATTTCCCTCTAAACCTATCCCACTCATATACCCATCCAGGCGCCTTTGAAATGTCATAATTGTACCAGCCTCCATCGCCTCCTCTAGCAGCTCACTCCACACACACACACCACCGCCTGTGTGAAAACATTGCCCCGTTGATCCCTTTTAAATCTTTTCCCTCTGACCCTCAACCTATGCCCTCTAGTTCTGGACTCCTCCACCCCAGGGAAAATGCCCTATCAATGCCCCTCATAGTTATATAAACCTCTATCAGGTCACCCCTAAGCCAACTCCTATACTCAATGCTCTGACCAATAAAGGGAAAAAGTACCATATTAGTTCTTCACTATCCTACCTGTGACTCCATTTCCAAGGAACTATGAACCTGCACTCCAAGGTCTGTTTGTTCAGCAACACTCCCCATGACCTTCCCATTAAGTGTATAAGTCCTGCCTGGATTTGCCTTTCCAAAATGCAGCACCTCACATTTATCGAAATTAAACTCCATTTGACATTCCTCAGTCCATTGGCCCACCTGATCAAGATCCCATTGTAATCTGAGGTAACCTTCTTCACTGTCCACTGCACCTCCAATTTTGGTGTCATCTCCAAACTTACTAACTATATCTCCTACTTTTACAACCAAATCATTTATGTAAATGATGAAAAGCAGTGGATCAAGCACCGATCGTTGTGGCACTCCACTGGTCACAGGCCTCCAGCCTGAACTCAATGGACTTTTTAAAAAAATGTTTCCATTTTATTACTTGATGTTGATGTTAGTCAATATTTGAGATGCCAATCATGGCCTGAATGTGATCCCCTCTGTAATCTGGTGACCTGGATACATTTGGAGAATCATCTTTGTCATTTCCCAGAGAAAGTGAGGACTGCAGATGCTAGAGATCAGTGTTGAAAAGTGTGGCACTGGAAAAGCACAGCAGGTCAGGCAGCATCGGAGGAGAAGGAGCGTTGACATTTCGGGCATAAGCCCTTCACATTCCTGACTCTTTGTTCTTTGAAGCATCGACACTCCTGCTCCTTGGATGCTCCCTGACCTGTTGTGCTTTTCCAGCACCACACTTTTTGACTTTGTCATTCTCCAAGCAGCCAGAAAAACGCCAGAAAAATTGGCTGTCCACTACTGAGCAGCAAGGTGTCCATTTCAGATCCCATGTAGAGATAATGGTGAAGAATTCCACTGCAAACCCACCCTGTTGGAATTTGACCACACAGTACCTGTAAACACATTCACCCTTTCATAAGGAAAATTCGCAATTTCATGCTTGCACGCTGTGTGCCAGACTGGTTACAGGTTAACTCCCTGCCTGTTTTGCTTGTATAGATTGCACCGAGAGCAGTTATGTAAGGAGTGAACATTCCGGTCATCGTGACACACAGGAACGGTTTCTGTGTGTGATAGAGAAATAGCAAGTTCTCAATAGAAACAGAAACACAGTTATGTAAACAACTTTCAAAAGTCAAGCTTTTTGACTGGACCATTTCTGTTGGAAAATTAATCTGCATTTCTTTGTTTTGGTTACAATAATATATTTGAATTCATTTGATTTGATTTTTTTTCCCTCTGAACAGTATTGGATTTGTTCACTTTTGAATATTTACACAGTCCTGCAGCCATTGTGGCCGTGTTGTCATTGTTAATTTGATGAGAATTGTTGAGATATTTGGTTTTATTGATGACACTGATAGCTAGCCCTAAAACTCTTTCATAGGTCAAGGAAAAAGCCTCCTGTTTTAGCATCTCTAGCTTTTTTTTTGTTTTTCACCTCAGAAAAACTTCCAGCGCGATCAGAGGTTTTATGTAAACGGACACTGTCTTACATAAGGGTGATGTAATCTACACAAACACACTTACAGTCGACAAGAGAACATTCTGTGAATCAAAGTTACCTAAATCTAAATTGTGGGCGACAGTTAGTAACAAGCAGGTTAACAAAATGTATTTGTGTTTTTGCAAACCAGCTGAGCCAGGCAGAGAATCTCACCTCTGTTATAGCACATTGGCAAGATGTGGGTCGGTCAGTATTTTAGTTTTAATGCAGGAACAGTTGGGAGTAATTGCAGATTTGATATAAAAACATAATCACTTATTTTAACAAATATTCCAAGGCAGACGCCAGCATTCAGGAGAGGGTTATCAATATAATATTTGGGTGATATATTGTAGGGCTGGTGCACTGCATTGCCTCTTTATTTCGCGCAGATTAAATATTTAGCTCTTGCAAGTGGGTGTGTGTGTGTGTGTGTGTGTATACTGTACACAGCACTGTGCATGGTGACTTGTCACAGTTTATCAATAGCTGTGGGGAGTAAAATAAAAACAGCTTCAGAGGGAGCGGGGAGGGCGGGGAGAGATGTCAATCCGGCAATCCCTCCACCCACCCCCACACACACCCCCTCCCCAAAATAAAATAATTCAAAATAAACAGAATGTTACAGAACTTGCTGGTTTTGTAACAGTCTGACTCAGGCCAATAGGAGGCAGGGGATGGCTGTCATGTGACTCTGGGCTTTATGTAACATTTTTTTTGCATTGTGGTTGGCGTTCCCTTGCTCTATAGGAATTGGAAAGGAAGGGGAGGGGGTGCATTTCAAAGGGTTGGGAGCCAGGCAGTAAATGAGACCGGGGTGTCAGAGTGAGGGAGAGCTGGTTTGATTTGAGTGGGAGGGGGCAGAGAGCCCTGGGTTTGGATTTAAAGGGGGTGGAAGGTGGTTTCATCCTCCTCTTCAAACCCACCCCTCGCTACTCCAGCCATGGGTTCACAAGGAAGGGGTCTGGACGTGATGCTGGAGCTGGCTACGGAGGCGAGGGATTTCCAACTGGCCGCCGAGATCTACCAGCGGCAGCTGCGGGCCAGGCAGCAGCAGCAAGCCGGGGGCGACCCGGAGGAGATCCGCTTGAGACGTGCCCGCTGCCTGGTGCTGGCGGAGAGGCTGAGCGAGGCGCTGCAGGAGTACCAGCTGCTGTCGGCTCAGGGCAGCCTGCGAGCCGAGCACCTGGGCGAACTGGTGGCTTACCTCGCCCGGAGCCTGAGAGTCAGTCAGGGCTGGGGAGAGGGCGATCCTCCGGGCGGGGGCTTGCTGAGCTGCCGCTGCTGCACGGGCACCTTGTTCGAGCCGGTCACTCTCCGCTGCGGGCACACTTATTGCAAAAACTGCTTGGAGAAGGAGCGGGACAGCGGAAGGGCTTGTTGCAAAGTTTGCAAGGAGAGAGTGCCCACCGCCGGACCCTACAGAGTCAACGTGGTCCTGAACAGTTTCTTAGGCAAATACTTCGTGACGGAGACTAGAGCACTCGCCCTCCGTCACGAAGGCAACAGCTTATATAAGAAAAACAAACCCCTGGCTGCCTTAGAGAAATATCATCAAGCTATTGTATTAGGTAATGTCTTGCTGTTCATTCTCTGTGCGTCAGCTGCTGCCTTCAGTTCTTCGGGAGGGTGTGAATTTGGGGGCGACCGTTCTTAAAACTTCTGAAAGTCTACGAGTTGCCCAGCATTCGTTTCAAAAGGGAGATGGTTGAAGTGTTTTTTTTCATGTTGTTGCACGTTTAAGTTTGACATCAGGTAGTGAGGGAGCTCAACCCTAATTTGTTACTGGCAAAATAAGTGTGATGGTGTTTTTTTTTAAAAAATGACCAGGTCGAACTTTAATGGGAGCGGGCATTGGGAGAGTGTTTCCCGGAGGTTAATGGAAAGGTTAAAAAAAAAAGCTCGAAGTATTCCAGATGCTGGAAATTTGAAATAGACCCTGAGTTTGTTGGGGAAACTTAGCAGGTCTGATGGAGAGACTCTTCCTCGGAATCCACACTGGACTCGAAACTTTACCTCTGTGTCTCTGTCCACAGAGGCTAGCAGACTTGCTGAGTTTCTCCAGCAAACCTCTGGAGTTGTCAGGGTGTGTTGCATAAGGTCCTACCTATTGGCCGTTTGTCAGAGACCTAGGTTTGGAGACTAACTGTTGTGTAACCTAGGTGGGGAAAATTGGGTCAAACAGACAGTTCAATATCTGAAGCTTTTTATTTGCAAATCGGTTTCAATACTGCGTTTGTGTGTGTGTTTTGAATGAATTTAAAACAGGAAATGTTAAAAAGATATGGCTTTAGGAACATTCTGTCGCAATAACAACTTTCCAGTTAGACGCCTCTCTCAGAGGTTTTTAAAAGGCGGATAATCGCACTCATTAACAGTTCTAAAACGTTATTTTGGACCACACTTTATCCTTCTATAATACGCCCAGCAACGTGAAAGAATCAATACTTCAAAGCTTAAAAAGTTAAGGTTTGATCTTCCTAATACCATTTACCTCATGCTCCTAAACAGAGCAGTCTTTAAAAAGCTCATTAGCCTAACAATGGATTCACTTCCAAAGTCACAACACTTATTGCAAAGTAAAAATTGAGAAAATAGTTTTGCCAGCTATCGCTATGTAACATTTGACAGAATAATTTTATGCTGATAACCCTAAATCACAATCATTTGATTTTTTTTGATAAATCTAAATCCAAACTAAGATACTAATTCCTTAATCTTCAAACACAGTCCAATGCATTATTCACATTTAACCATCATTAGCTTCCTACTCTGCTTCAAAACCGGTTTCCTGAGGAAGCAAAGAAACACAGATCTTTTCTGGATATTTACAGTAATACAACATTGAATGTGGCTGAAAAGAGAGAGAGAGGTTACTGAAATCATTATATTCCTTTGACATTTCCTGAGCATTTGCGCCGATGTATGCAAAGTTTAAAAACTTCAGCAACATGTCTTTCTTTTTGGCAGTGTTGAAGTTTTGTAGGAAGAAATGGTTATAGTGTCACTGAGTCATACAGCGTGGAAACCGACCCTTCAGTCCCACCAGTTCGTGTTGACCACAATCCTAAGCTAAACTAGTCCCACCTGCCTACCTCTGGTCCGTATTTCTCCAAACACTTTATACATGTACTCAGCTAAATGTCTTTTAAAACATTGCCTTTTTTGAAAAAAATGGGGGACAGACTTCGAACAAGAGTGCAACAGCCTTCTATGATCGTCATAATTATGAATTATTTATATTTTACTTTCATTCCTTAATCATATGTAACAATCCCTCATTGTCATTTAGAAACATTTATAAATAAACAAAATGGATAAACACATTGGATTTTCTCCAATATCTCTCATTTAAGGTACAACTGCAAGAAAGGCAATGATAATTCTCCCTTAACCAGGTCAGAGTCATTTTGCTGTTAGTTATGATATTTGGATTTAAAAATTGGTTTCTCTATTGGAAATAAGATTGGGTTTTATCTCTTTTTCTAAAACTGTTAATGTTATGTGTGACTGAGTCACCAACCTGTAAATTGGAAGTTCTGTTCTTTAATATAGTTTCAAAATTATATTGTCTTCCCTGGTCTTTTGTGTCACTAACTTTGGATACCTTTTTGGAGAGGTAGTTGCTGAAGAGCGATTTCTAGACTTTTGTGATACCTGGGCTGATATAATATGATTGAATGAAGGGCTTATGCTCGAAACGTCGAATTCTCTATTCCTGAGATGCTGCCTGACCTACTGTGCTTTGACCAGCAACACATTTGCAGCTGTGATCTCCAGCATCTGCAGACCTCATTTTTTACACTACATAATGTGATTGAAACCTGTCAAAAAGGTTTATAGTGGGTGGCACAGTGGTTAGCACTGTTGCCTCACAGCGCCTGAGACCCGGGTTCAATACCCGACTCAGGCGACTGACTGTGTGGAGTTTGCACCTTCTCCCCGTGTCTGCGTGGGTTTCCTCCGGGTGCTCCGGTTTCCTTCTACAGTCCAAAGATGTGCAGGTTAGGTGAATTGGCCACGCTAAATTGCCTGTAGTGTTAGGTAAGGGGCAAATGTAGGGGTATGGGTGGGTTGCGCTTCTGCGGGTTGGTGTGGACTTGTTGGGCCGAAGGGCCTGTTTCCACACTGTAAGTAATCTAATCTAGTAATGTCACAGGAATGTACAGCATGGAAACAAACATTTCGGTCCAACTCGTCCATACTGACAAGAAATCCTAAATTAATCTAGTCCTATTTGCCAGCATGTGACCCATATCCCACCTTACAAAGAGACCTTAGGATGTAGATTCATGTTCCTGAAAGGTGGAGTCCCGGGTAGACAAAGTGGTGAAGAAGTGTTCGGTACACTTGCCTTTATTGGTTAGTGCATTGAGTACTGCAGTTGGGAAGTCATGTTGTGGCTGTACAGGACATTGGTTAAGTTACTTTTGGAATACTGCGTGCAATTCTGGTCTCCTTGTTATAGATTAGCTTAGATTCCCTAAAGTATGGGAAAAGACCCTTTGGCCCAACAAAACCACACTGCCTCTCAAAGAGTAACCAACCCAAACCCATTCCCCTGCCCTATATTTATCCTTGATTAAAACGCCTAACACTACAGGCAATTTAGTGTGGCTAATTCACCTGACCAGCACATCTTTGGATTGGAAGAATGCTGTGAAACTTGAAAGGGTTCAAAAAAGATTTACACTTCCTCATTGGCAACATTCTTGTATCAGGGATGAGCAGGTAGTGAAAGACTTAAGTTTAGGTTGTGTAACAAAGGCTCAGCTTGCATGACTTTGACCAGATAAGAACTTGCAGTAAACAGTGAGGTGCTGGAGGCAAGAGTAGTGGGTTAACAAGGTGAAAAACATCCATTATATGATGCCAATTAACACGGTGAAAAGCATCCATTATGTAATGTCAGTTAACAAGGTTAAGAATATCCATTGTATAATGCCAGGTGGCTTAATCTTTACTGTTGATGCTCACCGATTGATTGGGTGACCATTATAATGTAGATGTTGCCTTATTTGGATGCTGCTCCCTGTAAGTGATGATGTATTTCCTTAAGAATATGCGGTTCAAGAGAAGACCGAGAACTCATGTCTTTGTGCACATGGGCAATTGTTCTGTCTCTCTCCAGGGCCTGGAATAAAGGTGAAGGAGGTAAAACCATACTGTGTCTCTGAGTGTTTGCTTCAACTGATTCTGGGGTAGGGAAATAGGATGACACAAGATTTGGAGGGTTTGAGCTTCACGGAGAGGCTGAATAAACCTGGAGTGTCAGAGGATGAGGGGTGAGTTCATAGAGGTTTATAAATTCATGAGGAGCATAGATGGGATGAATAGCGAAGGTCTTTTCCTTGGGGTAAGGAATTCAAAACTGGAGGGCATAGGTTTAAGTTGGAGTGGGGAAGGATATAAAAGGGTGTTGATGATAGAAGTCTCAGGTGGGAATTTGGCTTTCTCTACCTCAATTTGAAAATTATTATCCATGCAATATGTCTGATTCAGGATGGTTCCAAAAAGGGGTGAGGATTGTAACCCAAAAATATGGTAGAAACTACTGTATCACTGTTGTAGTTATGGTTCTACAATTGTCTTTGGAAAGCAAAAATCTGAAGAGGACAAGTCAGTGATTACAGAAAAGGAGAAACAAACTCATCAAGCCTACACTAAAACTCATGGTGACTAGAACTTCATAACTAGACAATTTATTTGACCCCATCTGCAACCAACCGTCCCATAGGCAATGTCAGGACAGGATAAAAACCCAGGGCCATTAGGAAGAGCAGCATTCCGGAATATTCCTTGGTAAGCGCTACACTTCATTTGATTGCCTGAATCGATTGCCTGATCCAGTGCTGCAGGCTGAGAATTGGCAAAATGTAGCCAATTCAATCATGCCACCATGGGCATGATCATATGATTTTAAACTTGTCACCTGCATAATGAATTTTTGAAGACTTTGTCATTTCAGATTTGGGTAATAGCCTCCTCCATTTATTCCTTTGCTGATGAATGTACCCAATTTTTGTTTCGTCACAGTGAGAAAAATAAGTCGCAACCAAGATAGTCATCTTTTAAAATAAATTATGATTTCATAAATATGTATCCGTGGGCAGAGAACAAAATTCAAATTTGTATCTGGCTTTCTTCTTCCAAGAAAAAATATTCTTAGAATGAAGCAAGTTTCCTATCCTGAAGATAAAGTTGGTGTAACTGAGATGAAGTTGTAAGAAACACACATTTTTGACGTGCTTGCATCACTGCCTATTTCTGGTTTTAAGGCATGAATCACTCAGGGCTAATGACCCTTATCAATCCATCAGGGTTCGCGTCCTGCCTGTTATGCGGGATACTGGGGTTCGATTCTCAGATGGGAAGGACATCTTTATTTTTGAACGGTGAAGCAGATTCAATGGCCTGAATGGTCTACTTTGCCTGATGGTTAGATGGTTTTGGTAGGCACGTCTGTTTACTTTGTTCTGGATTTGGAATTTTTGATGGCCAGAAATCCTGGAGTGAAGGTGAACGACATGGTTGCCCAGGTGTGGTCACTCTGTTGCAGTCGAGTCCATCTGTACTATGGTTTGGAATTTACAAATATTCAAACAAAGAAACAACAGTAGGCTACTCTGCTCTTGAAGACTGCTCGACCATTCAATAAGATGATGGCCAAACCGATTTTTCACTTCGATTTGATATGTGTGTGTATCCCAACATTCCCGGTAACCTTTCATCTTTTTGGTAATCATGAATCAATCTACCTCTGCCTTAGAAATATTTAAAGTTTTGCATCTGCTTGACAAGAGTCTTTTTATTGTGACCGTTTTTATATTGTTTCACTTATGCATGACTATAAATGACGAAAAGGTATTGTATCTTTATTCCGTTCTCAGGTTACTGATGGACAATCTCTTTGATTGAGTCATGTTGCAATAAACATCACTGATTCATTATTAACTTTTAGAATAGAGTTGAAGCAGAGGATCCGTTCTGAAAGATTTGAATCCTGTTAACAATAATTGGTGTGTTTGATTGAATGGTCAGGTGGGTATTGGATGATTATTTGGATAAAATAATAAGAAAGTTTGAGGAAAAGGCAAGAGATTGGCATTAGGTAATGAGGCTTCTTCGCTGAGCTGGTGAAGACACATTTGGCTGAATGACCTCCCAGTTTTCTTTTTATTCACTCGTGGGATGTGAGCCTGGTTGGCTGGTTATTGCCTGTTTCCCCCCCCCCGAGAAGGTGGTGGTGAGTTGCCTTCTTGAACTGCTGCAGTCCATGTGCTGTAGGTAGACCCATATTACCATTAGGGAAGGAATTCCAGGATTTTGTCCCAGCCACAGTGAAAGAGGACATCCAAATCTAATTACTTTGGAAATGGAATTTCCCATTTGAAAATCAATGGAGAGAGCAACAAATGTGTGATGTTACATCCAAGTGAAATATCCATAGATATCCTTGCATAAGCAACAAGGAATGTTGGAAAAAACAAAAGTTAAATTATTTTGACCTTAAACACTGACAAGAAAGAGGAATACTGAAACTTGGAAGTTGACCTTTTATGATAGTTGAAAGCATAGATGGAGTTATTCTCTCAACAGGCTCTTGGTGAAGCTGTGGACAATTTCAATGAATAAAGTGATAATTATTTGGCATCTTTGTGTTTTATTTTCAGCCCCCAAAGACCATTTGCTGTTGAGCAACCGTGCACAGATTAATGCAAGTCTGAAATGCTTTGAAGATGCGCTGCGCGATGGAACTGCTGCTTGTAACATCCAGCCTTTCTGGTCTAAAGTGAGATTTTAAACCTCTCAAATACTCCATGTAGTTCTGTTTGTTTCATCATTATAACAGTTTTAGTTATATTGCAGGGTAATCGATATGTGCATCCTAAACAACTGGTGTGCTTTGTTGCTAGGGTCATTTAAGAAAAGCACAAGCGCTAGCAGGTCTGCAGAAAATGGACAAAGCTTTGAAGGAGTATCTAATTTGTATTGCTTTAGATTCCGAAAATAAAACAGCAAAAATGGAAGCCCAAAAGGTAACGAAGCATTCATATAGTCAAATTGGAACACTTGGATTATATATGCAAAATAAAGGCTGCCTAATTTAGTGTAAATTCGCAACCTTTGATTGAAGTATTTTAAGATTAAGTTAGTAATGATAGACTACTTAGGAACAAAAGACGTTTTGAGTTTGTTCTGCCACTCAATTAGATTATGGCTGATCTTTATCATAACTTTGATTACTCATTTGATTCCTTAATAATTTTATCAACCTCTTCTAAACTTGCAATTAAACAAAAGCTTATTGGGGACAAAAATACGAGATTTCCACTATCCTTTGTATTAAAAATGCTTTCTGATATCACTTATTATTGTTTGAGTACTAATTTTAAGTTGATGCTCACTTAATTGGCTTAAGTAACTCTTGTTGGTGAAGGGAGTCAAAGGTTATGAGGGGTGGGCGTGAATGGCATTGAGACCACAATCAGATCAGCCATGATCTTATTGAATGAAAGAGTAGGATAAAGGAAGTGAACTCCTGTCCCTAATTCCTGTGTTCACTTTTTGTATTCGCTTTATATGAAAGTTAACCCCTTTTCTCAGGCAGGATTGTTTTTCTAAACTCAACTTTGATTGTTTCCAAGTGCAGAATGTAACAATAGAAATTCATTTCATTCTTAAATGCAAATAACATTTTTTCTCGCACAATATCTCAAGCATTTTTGTCTACTGCTGGCTTACATCTAATGCTTTTAAGCATGAAGTTTGATCCTGAACCAAATCTAACATTTATTAAAGTTTATGAAACATATGAAAAATTGTAATGGTATATCTTTTCAACCAGTCATACTTGAACAGTTCAATCTCAGAACGACTTGAAAACAGCATTCAAATTCAAGTCATCGATGCTGAAACCAGTTTTTGTTGTTAAAACAAAGAAAAATCCTGCTCCTTTATTTCTCCTTTCCAGATCCTGTGTGATTTGCTTTCACCCATTGCTGAAAATATACATCAAAGGTTACCTGACATAATGCAGCTTATGTCTCCACGATCACGAATTAAGGGAATTGTCCTGAACTCGCTGAATTCTAGAAATCCGAGCAATGTATTTGAAAATTCGTGCAAGGTATGTGCAATAAAACATCTTCAATTTTCACGCTGAACACAGATACTTTAGTGAAAGATGAAAAGAGAGGTTTCTTTATGCCTCAAAGCATTCTTAATCTTAATGAATCACTTAATCAATAAAGCTGCATTCATATAGTTCCTTTGACATGATGAAATGTTCCAAAGTACTTCACAGGAGTATATTCAATAAATTGACTGAAACAAAGAAGGAGATGCTGAGGGGAGTTGGTGGTCTACCGGTATTGTCATTGCGCTTGTAATTTAGAGGAAATGTTAAAGAAAAAAACTAAAGAGGATGTCGTAAATCAGAAAAAAGATCAGAAATTGCTGGAAAGGCTCAGCAGGTTTGGCAGCATCTGTGGAGAGAAATCAGAGTTAACTTTCCACAGAACCACAATCCTGTTGTAATTCAGAGACCCAGCCGAAAGCTGCGGGGACATGGGTTTTGAATCCCACCTTGTGAGCTGGTGGACTTTGAATTCATTTCATCAATTTGAAATATAAAGTTAATCTCAGCTATCATATGATAGCTATCATTTGGGGAAAACCCATCTGACTCACTCATGTCCTTTAGCTAAGGAGATCTGCCATCCTCAAAAAAATGGCGAGTCGTCCATTTGTCCCACTAAGTCTGTTGTGCTATTTGACGTGACCATGGCTGATACTCTATTTCACTGCCATTCTCTCCCTATGCCATTTGACACTTAAGTTTCAAGAAATCTATTTCTTTCTGAAATATATTCAGTGACTTCACCACCACATCTTCCTGTGGGAAAGAACTTCACAGGTTTGTTTCAGCCTATCCTGAGACTCTAACCCCTCATTTTAAATTCTTCAGTGACTGAAAACCTCACCTCTACATCAAGTCTGTCCAGCCCTGGAAGAATTTTCTTTGTTTCCTAGAGATTCCTCCCAACCTTCTAAACTTCAGTGAATACAGTCCCAGATGACACAACCTGTCCTCGTGTGAAAAGCCTGCATTTCCACGAATCAGTCTTGTTAACCTTCGATCTCAATGGCAGTTCTGTCTTTCCTTCAATAAGGAGACCAAAACTGCACATGATACTCCAGGTGTGGTTTCACTTAGGCCCTGTACAGTGGCAGTAAGATTTCCCTACTTCTGTTCTAAACCCTCCTGCAATAAAGGCCAACATACCATTTGCTTTCCTAACTGCTTGCTGCACAACATGCTAAATTTCAGTGACCAGTGTGCAAGAGGTTCCTTTGTATATTAACCTTAACCCATCTGTCACTAACTAAATAATACTCTGCCATTCTGTATTCCCTACCAATTGTCCAAGTTGCACAGCA
Organism: Hemiscyllium ocellatum; assembly: GCF_020745735.1. Taxonomy (NCBI): domain Eukaryota; kingdom Metazoa; phylum Chordata; class Chondrichthyes; order Orectolobiformes; family Hemiscylliidae; genus Hemiscyllium; species Hemiscyllium ocellatum. The sequence continues at coordinate 11,986,227 of NC_083411.1, read as the reverse complement.
TTTGCTGTGTATGCACCCCCTCTTTGACTGGTCTAAATTCCTGATGAAGGGCTTATGCCCGAAATGTCGAATTTCCTATTCCTTGGATGCTGCCTGACCTGCTGTGCTTTAACCAGCAACACATGTTCAACTAAATTTCCATGAGCCCGCTTTATGTTCTCTTCACCATTCTGACTCGCAGCTAGTTTTGAGTCGTTCACAAGCTTGTAAAGCATTGAATCCTGTTGGACCTCACTTGTCACTATTTTTCCACTTTGAAAATGATCCATTTATTTTCATTTTTTTGGTCTACTAAGCAATTCCTAATCCACGCAAGTCCGTTCCCACCAATCCATGTGCTTTGATTTTGTGCAATGACCTGTTATTTTTATCAAAGACTTTCTGAAAATCCAAATACACAACATCTACTGGCTCTCCTTCATCTTTTGTACTTGTTACATCCTCAAAAAAAACTCTAGTAGGTGTGTCAAACATGATTTCTCATTTATATATCCATGCTAACTTTCTACTGGTATTCTTAATTGCCCTACTATCACATTCTTTAGAATAGATTCAAATATTTTCCCTCTACTGATGTTAGGCGACCTGGTCTGTAATTCCCAGTTTTCTCCCTCCCTCCTTTTTTAAACGTCCTCCAAACTGCCAGGACTGTCCCAGAATCTACAAACGTTTTGAAGACAAACGCATTCATTACTTCTGTAGCCACCTCTGTTAGTAGCCTAGGGATTCATCAGTTTTCAATTGCATAAATTTCAGCACTCATTTTTGCCTAATACTAATTTTCATCAATTCCCCCTTTCTATAAGACCTTGCTTCCCCAGCAATTCTGGGAATTTATATCTTCTTCACTGAAGTCAGTGCTGAAGTAGTTGTTTAATTGCTGTGCCATTTCCTGGTTCTCCATTATCAGTTCTCCTGATTCAGTCTAAAAGGGACCTAAATTGATAAACTAATCTTTTTTTCTTTCTCAGTATTTATGGGCAATCTTATAGTCTGCTTTTATGTGCCTTGCACATTTACTCTCATACTCTGTTTTTCCCCTCTTAATTAACCTTTGTCCTATTTCACTGAATTATAAACTACTTGTTCTCAGGCGTGGGCGGCACAGTGGCACAGTGGTTAGCACTGCTGCCTCACAGCGCCTGAGACCCGGGTTCATTCCCGACTCAGGCGACTGACTGTATGGAGTTTGCACGTTTTCCCCGTGTCTGCGTGGGTTTCCTCCTGGTGCTCCGGTTTCCTCCCACAGTCCAAAGATGTGCGGGTCAGGTGAATTGGCCATGCTAAATTGCCCGTAGTGTTAGGTAAGGGGTAAATGTAGGGGTATGGGTGGGTTGAGCTTCGACGGGTCAGTGTGGACTTGTTGGGTCGAAGGGCCTGTTTCCACACTGTAAGTAATCTAATCTAATCTAATCTTACCTATTTTCGAGCAGCTCTTCTTTGAGCCTAATGAAAGGGATGGCTGGAAAATGGGAAGCCTTCAGAAATGAGATAACATGTGTCCAGAGACAGTATATTCCTTTAGGTTGGAAGGAAAGGCTGGTAGATGTAGGGATTGCTGGATGATGAGAGAAATTGTGGGTTTAGTTAAGAAAGAGAAGGAAGCATATGTAAGGTATAGACAGGAGATCGAGTGAATCTGTAGAAGAGTATAAGGGCAGTAGGAGTATACTTATAAGGGAAATCAGTGGGGAAAAAAGGGGACATGAGATAGCTTTGGCAAATAGAATTAAGGAGAATCCAAAGGGTTTTTACAAATACATTAAGGACAAAAGGGTAATTAGGGAGAGAATAGGGCACCTGAAAGATCAGCAAGGCAACCTGTTTGTGGAGCTGCAGGAGACAGTGGAGATACTAAACGAATATTTTGTATTATTGTTTACTGTGGAGAAGGACATGATAAATATAGAATGTGGGGAAATAGATGGTGACATCTTGAAAAATGTCTATATTACAGAGGAGGAAGTGCTGGATGTCTTGAAATGAATAAAAGTGGATAAATCCCCAGGACCTGATCAGGTGTACCCTAGAACTCTGTGGGAAGCTAGGGAAGTAATTGCTGGGTCCCTTGCTGAGATATTTATATCAACGGTAGTCACAGGTGAGGTTCCAGAGTACTGGAGGTTGGCTAATGTGGTGCCACTGTTTAAGAAGGGTGGTAAAAACAAGCCAGGGAACTATAGACCAGTGAGCCTGACATTAATGGTAGGCAAGTTGTAGAAGGGAATCCTGAGGGACAGGATTTACGCAGATTTGGAAAGGCAAGGACTGATTAGGGATAGTCAACATGGCTTTCTGCATGGTAAATCATGTATCACGGATTTGATTGAGTTTTTTGAAAAAGTAACCAAGAGGATTGATGAGGGCAGAGCAGTAGATGTGATCTATATGGACTTCAGTAAGGCGTTCAACAAGGTTCCCCATGAGAGACTGGTTAGCAAGGTTAGATCTCATGGAATACAGGGAGAACGAGCCATTTGGACACAGAACTGGCTCGAAGGTAGAAGACGGAGGGTGGTGTTGGGTTGTTTTTCAGAATGGAGGCCTTTGACCAGTGGTGTGGCACAAGGATTAGTGCTGAGTCTGCTATGTTTCATCATTTATATAAATGATTTGGATGTGAGCATAAGAGGTATAGTTAGTAAATTTGCAGATGACACCAAAATTGAAAGTGTACTGGCCAGCGTAGAAGGTTATATCAGATTACAAAGGGATCTTGATCAGATGGGCCAATGGGCTGAGGAGTGGCAGATGGAGTTTAATTTAGATAAATGTGAGGTGCTGCATTTTGGGAAAGCAAATCTTAGCACTTATACACTTAGTGGTAAGGTCCCAGGGAGTGTTGCTGAACAAAGAGACCTTAGATTGCAGTTTCATAGCTCCTTGAAAGTGGAGTTGCAGGTAGATAGGATAGTGAAGAAGGTGTTTAGTATGCTTTCCTTTATTGGTCAGAATATTGAATATAGGAGTTAGGAGATGTTGCGGCTGTACAGGACATTGGTTAGGCCACTTTTGGAATATTGTGTCCAATTTTGGTCTCCTTCCTATCAGAAGGATGTTGTGAAACTTGAAAGGGTTCAGAAAGATTTACAAGTATGCTGCCAGGGTTAGAGATTTTGAGCGAATAGAGGTTGAATAGGCTGAGGCTGTTTTCCCTGGAGCGTTGGAGGCTGAGGAGTGACCTTACAGAGGTTTATAAAATCATGAGGGGCATGGATAGGATAAATAGACAAAGTCTTTTCTCTAGGGTTGGGGAGTCCAGAACCAGAGGGCATAGGTTTAGGGTGAGAGTGAAAAGAAATAAAAGGGACCTAAGACACAGCGTTTTCACGCAGAGGGTGGTGCGTGTATGGAATGAGCTGCCAGAGCAAGTGTTGGAGGCTGGTACAATTGCAACATTTAAAACGCATCTGGATAGGTATATGAATAGGAAATGTTTGGAGGGATATTGGCCAAGTGCTGGCAAATGGGGCTAGATTAGGTTGGGATATCTGGTCGGCATATACTAGTTAGACCAAAGGGTCTGTTTCCGTGCTGTACATCTCTATGACTCTCTGACCCTCTGACTCTCTGTTAATCATGGCTGGGCCATGGTCTGTTTCAATGCCCAAAAGGAATGTATAACTGATGGAAGGCATGCATTTGCTCCTTACATATTAGCCATTGTTAAAAATCACAGGCTATAGTCCATCAGGTTTATTTGGAAGTACTAACTTTCAGACCGCTGCTCCTTCATTAGGTAGCTATGGAGCAGGATCATAAGACATAGAATTTATAGCCAAAGATCGCAGTGTCATGCAACTGAAATGATTTATTAAACCTAGATTGCTGTTAAGTCTTTCATCTTTTAGAATGGGTTGCAGGTTTTGGTTCATTAATATGTAAATCTCAGAACCTATTTCCAGTCACATTCTGGAGATAACAAAGAAGTCCTGAGATTTACATATTAATGAACCGAAACTTGTAACCCATTCTAAAAGATGAGAGACTTAACGGCAATTTAGGTTTGTGTAAAAGATGTTTCAGTTGCATGATACAGAATTTATAAGAAAAATGACAGTATCTTATTATCCTACTTCACAGCTATCTGATAAAGGAGCCGCGCTCTGGAAGCTAGTACTTCCAAATAAACCTGTTGGACTATAACCTGGTGTTGTGTGATTTTTTAACTTTGTCCACCCCAGTCCAACACTGGCACCGCTACATCATATTAACCATTGTCAGTCCACTGACATGGCTTTTAATGAAGTTACGCAATCTACCACAGCCAACTCACCCATCAATACCTTTGTACTTTCCTTTGTTTAGATTTAGGACCATAGTTTTGGATTGGATGACTTCATTTTCTATTCCTTTGAAGAATTCTACAATGCAACTGTAACTTTTTCCAAAATGCCTTCTCACAACAACATCGTAAATTAACCCTGTCACATCGCACAAAATCAAATCAAAGATAGTCTGCCCCAAATTGATTAATCAAAATACTGTTCTAATAATCCATCTATGTGTACTCCAGGAATTCATAAGTCATAGTATTATTTCGAAAATGTCCCCAGTCTATAGGTAGAATAAGATCATTCATGATTACTGTATCAGCCTTGATGCATGCATCTCTAATATCCTGTTTTAATGCCATCCCCTACCTCACCACTACAGTTTTGATTTCCGCAGATAATTCTCATTAATGTTTCGTGCTCTTGTTACTTCTTAGCTCTATCCAGACTGATTCCATGTCTCAATTTCTTGTGCTACATCTGATTTCGCAATTGCACTGGTTTCCGCTTTCAGTAATAATGCCACCCTACCGCCTTTTCCATTTTTTGTCTTTTCCACCTTCCTAAGGATTGCATGTCCTTGGACCTTCTGTTCTCAACCCAGAGCCGTTTCTCCCTAATTGTAATCATATTGTACCTGTCTGTAATTATTTGTGCTGTTAACTCATCTTCCTTATTGTGAAAGCTCTGTGCATTCAAATATAATATCTTTAAACTTGTCTTTTTGACATTTTTACACTTGTTCTTTGTACTCCAGCCCTATTTGGTGCTAGTGCTTCTTTCCTCTGTCTCTTAATGTTGCTTTCCACTTTTTTATCTTTAATTTCCATCTTTGTTTCCTCACTCGTGTCTCCCTGCTAAGATCTGTGTCCCCCTGAATCATGTTTCTCGCTCCATATATTCTGATGGCAAGACCTCTTTTTAACTATGTAATTGGTACGATAAATTTATAAATAGTTAAATCGATAATGACCTGTTCTCTCTTGTCCTTAAGATTATCATGCAACGTCTCAGTGACATCCTTGATCCTGGAACCAGGGAGACAATGGACTATCCTGGTGTCATGTCAACGGCCGTAGAAATGTCCGTCTGGGCATCTCTGTCCCCACCAAACATTCAGCTGGGCCACCCCTGGTGCCTGGGCCTTGGCTTTGACTGTATTCCCCTGAGAAACCACGTGACCCAGCAGCATTCAAAGGCAAAAATCTGTTAGAGGGAGAGATATCCCCACTTCCTGCCTGGTGCTATTAACAGGTCATGGAGTTGTACAGTATGGAAACAGACCCTTCGGACTAACCCATCCATGCTCACCAGATAACCTCAATTAATCTAGTTCCATTTGCCAGTATTTGATGAACATCCCCCTAAACCCTTCTTATGAATCAAAAAAAATCTTAAACTGCTGAAATATAATAACTACAGAAAATCTAGCCTGCAATGGCCCACATCCCTCTAAACCTTTCCTATATTCCTACTGAGCAAAAACAAAATTGCTGGAAAAGCTCAACAGGTCTGGCAGTATCTGTGGAGAGAAATCAGAGTTAACCTTTTGGGTCGAGTAACCCTTCCTAGAACTAGTTTCTGATTTACAGCATCTGTAGTTCTTTTGGTTTTTATATTGATCTTGAAATTGTCTGATTGAACTCTATCCACCAACTAAACAGCCGTGGTAATTCTGTGGAAAGTGAAACACAGTTAGCTCAGGATCTCAGCTTGAAATGTTAACTCTGTTTCTCTCTTGCCAGGTGCAGTATGCCTTATGTATTTCCAGCAGTCTACATGTTTATTTCAGGTTTTCAGTATCTGCTGTGTTTAACTTTTGAATGATAATTCAGTGATGGACTATTTCATATGGACTCATGGGCAAAAATGCAATTCTTTCAGGGTATTGTTCGATTAATAAAGTGCTTTATTTATTCAATGTCAGATTCTGTCTCTCTTTATAATTACATCATTTTGTCTCTTCAAGGTAAATGTCGATACAACTGGCTTTGAAACCAAACAGGAATGGAAGTCTCACTCCTACTGTAACTCAACGAAACCAGCTCAAGTAATGAGTGAAAATCAAGACACCTTGAAGAATTTGTCCACAGAACCAGCCTTGAAGATTTCCGAAAAGAAGAATACTTTGAAAACACAGCACAGTGTTATTAAAGAAGAAGAACCTGGAACAACTGAAGGCTACACCAAATGCAATAAGCGAGGTATCCTTGGGGTTGAGTGCATGTTAGGGTGCATGCAAGAATTGGTTAAGTTTTGTTCTTTGAACCTGGGGTTTTCACCACTTTCGACATGGCATTCAGCAATTCTTTCCACTTATACATGAGATCAGTGGTTAACTGGACCATTTTAAAATTTTCTTTAAGTGACGGAGAAAGTTAAGGGAGAATGACGGAAGTTTTTTCACACAGAGGGTGGTGGGTGCCTGGAATGCACTGCTGGTGATGGTGGTGGAAGCAGGCATATTAGCAACATTTAAGACATATCTTGATTGACACATGAGTGGGAAGTGGACAGAGGGTTGAAACTATGTATGGACAATAAGTAGTGGCACCAGGAATTGGTGCAGGCTTGGACAACTGAAGGGCCTCTTCCTGTGCTATATTGTTCATTATGTTTTATAATTTTTTTAAAAATCCATAACTTGTTCTTGTACTTTTAAGAACCATGTTCCACCATTCCATCCATTTTTATCCATGAAAATCACTCGTGGTAGCCAATTTTCCACTGATCATACTCCAATTCTGGTCAGTTCTAGCACTGGAAAAATCCATTTCCTTCATTGTAATCTTAAGTAAATAAGGATTCTAAAATCAAAACATCTCATGAACAAAGGTTTTTCTTATTGTTGATATTTAATAATTGATAAAGATTATGTTATAAATCATATTATTATGTTTCAGTATTCAAGAAAAGTAATTTATATTCTGCTTAATATCACACTGTTTGACTTATGTAATTTAACATGTTTTATTCAAACATGTAGCCAGGTCACAGAGTCCCAGGAGAGAACAAGATACCTTACCAAAGCTTGTTGATGCGTTTGACCTGGAGTGCTCCCTATGTATGAGGTACGTGCTAATCCCCACTATTCTCTGCATGCAAACGTTATCATTCTGCTTGGCTCATCTCTTTCTTGACTCTCTCTGATTGACTGATTGTGGTGGCTCTGTAGTTAGCACTGCTGCCTCATATTGCCAGGGACTCTTGTTCAATTCCTGTGACTGTCTGTGTGCGTTTCCTCCTACACTCCAAAGATGTGTAGTTCAGGTGAATTGGCCATTCTAAACTGCCCATAGCATGAGGTGCATCATTCAGAGGGAAATGGGTCTGGGGGTGGGTTACTCTTCGGAGGATCAGTGTGGACTTGTTGGGCTGAAGGGCCTGTTTCCACACTGTTGGGAATCTAATCTTCAGAATTATTGACTTATATTTATATAGCACCTTACAAGACCTTGACCTCTCAAAACACATTAAGTAAAAGGAAACACTTGTGCATTATAAGAATTGTAGTGACCAATTTGCACACAGCAAGTTTCTAGAAGCTGAAATGTATTTGCGACCATGCAGCAACTTTGTAGATTTTCTGGTAATTATCACATTGCGTTTGTGTACACATTTGCTCTGCAGATTGACTGCTACATTTCAAAAGAGGCCATTGTTCTTTCATGGGGTGTGGGAGTCACTGGCGAGGCCAGCATTTGTTACCCATCCCTAATTGCCCTTGAGCCAATTAACTAGTCGATGCTTGATCTCCGTCTAGAATGGCACCAACAATATTGCTAAGGTGATGTCAGCACAACCAGATAAATAAGGCAGATTCCTTCCTGAGAGGGCATGAGTTAAGTGAATGGTATTTTACAATGATTGATGATGGCGCTACAATAGAGTAGCTTTATTTGTCATTTCTACCATACACAACTGATACAGTAAAAATGAGACAGCGTTCCTGAGACTAGCTTTCAATTCCAAATTTAATAAATGACAGAATCCACAGTAGGATGTGAAGCCATGTTTCCAGATGTAAATCTTTGTCTCAAGATTAGAGAATTCAGTAATATTACTACTGCACCACCGCCTTCCTCTGTTTTTACACAGCATGCAAGTTTGCTATAAAGTGCCTTGGGACATGCGGAGGTTGTGAAAGGGATTTAGAGAGTGACAGGAGTGATGGAGAATGAGGAGAGAGGACATCACTGAGTCTTTTGTTACCTGGCAATATAAAAAGCTTGGCTGAAACCTATAGGAATCGAGTGCATAGTAATTACAGAAAGCAGTTTTAAATTTCAAATTTTCATGTGTATATGAGGCAACATGCATTGATCTATAATATGCAAACATCAATGATAAAGCACAAACATTAATGTTTTATTGACAAACTGGGGTCTGGTTTGAGAATAATTTGGGGAAAACTCATCAAAAGCTTTTAACAAATATGCAATTTCCTCAGCAGCACTGCTGCCTCAGTGTCAGGGATCCAGGTTCAATTCCAGCCTTGGGCAGAATGTCTGTGTGGAGTTTGCACATTTTCCCTGTCTCTGTGTGAGTTTCCTCCCACAGTCCAAAGATGTGCAAGCTAGGTCAAATGGCCATGGGAAATTGCCCCTAGCACTCAGGGATGAGTCTGCTAGGTGCATTAGTTTGGGGAATGGGTCTGGGTAGGTTACTCTTCTGAGGGTCAGTGTAGGCTTGTTGGGCTGAATAGGCTGTTTCCACATTTGGAGGGATTCAATGAAGCAGTATTAACCCAAACCACATACAATATTTATTCTTCTTGAAATGCAAATCATCTCAGAACTGTTTACTTACGTAGGATGATTTTTAAACAATTTCAAATTTGCTGATGACATTCAACTTGACCCTGTAGCGGTATCTCAAACAGGCTTATTGGAGGATAATTAATAAGGTACACAGAGAAAGCAGATCATTTTAATTCTATAGCGATGTGCACAACATAAGGAGGCCACATCTTTACACAGTCATATCTCTAAAAGAAGTTAACTTACAGTTAGTAAGTTTGCAGATGACACCAAAATTGGAGGTGTAGTACACAGCAAAGAGGGTTACCTCCGATTACAACAGGATCTTGACCAGATTGGCCAATGGGCTGAGAAGTGGCAGATGGAGTTTAATTCAGATAAATGTGAGGTGCTGCATTTTGGGAAAGCAAATCTTAGCAGGACTTATACACTTAATGGTAATGTCCCAGGGAGTGTTGCTGAACAAAGACACCTTGGAGTGCAGGTTCATAGCTCCTTGAAAATGGAGTTGCAGGTAGATAGGATAGTGAAGAAGGTGCTTGGTATGCTTTCCTTTATTGGTCAGAGTATTGAGTACAGGAGTTGGGAGGTCATGTTGGGAGTACATTGGTTAGGCCACTGTTAGAATATTCTGTGCAATTCTGGTCTCCTTCCTATTGGAAAGATGTTGTGAAACTTGAAAGAGTTCAGAAAAGATTTACAAGGATGTTGCCAGGGTTGGAGGATTTGAGCTATAGGGAGAGGCTGAACAGACTGGGGCTGTTTTCCCTGGAGCATCGGAGGCTGAGGGGTGACCTTATAGAGTTTTACAAAATAATGAGGGGCATGGATAGGATAAATAGGCAAAGTCTTTTCCCTGGCGCGGGGAGTCCAGAACTAGAGGGCATAGGTTTAGGGTGAGAGGGGAAAGATATAAAAGAGACCTAAGGGGCAACTTTTTCAGGCAGAGGGTGGTACGTGTATGGAATGAGCTGCCAGAGGAAGTGGTGGAGGCTGGTACAATTGCAACATTTAAGAGGCATTTGGATGAGTATATGTATAGGAAGGGTTTGGAGGGATATGGGCCGGGTGCTGGCAGGTGGGACTAGATTGGATTGGGATATCTGATCGGCATGGACAGCTTGGATCAAAGAGTCTGTTTCCATGTTGTACATCTCTATGACACTATCTATCCCACTCCCCTACTTACACACATTGTCCTGAATGTTATTCATTTACACATATGTATCAAATTCACTTTGAAAGGTACAATTTAATATTTTACTATTCTTTCATGTGGTGTTTTCCAGATTATAACATGGATCACGTTTTTTTCATTTTTTTTTCCTGTCTGTGTTTTATTTGCCTATTATCTGTGTCCTTTGGTTAATAACCCTCCATCCAGTAAAACTTTTCTCACGACTTAACCACATCAATCTCCTTTACAATCTTTGTTAAAAATCCCCCAACATTCACTGCTCAAATGAAAACAAAACAGCGTATCCTTCCAAATCCCTGGAAACCCTTATCCTACATACATTATTAGGAAAAATAAAACCACATCAGCCAGTCAGTCATGAAGTATGAGGAGATTATAGTTGGGATGCAGTTGGACAGTGAGAATGTTTGCATGGATTCGTGCTAGAGAATTGGAGGTTTATGTGAGACTAACTGCTACTGTTTTTGGAAAGTTTTGGAAAGACCAGAGATCTTTTTACTGGAAAACAAGGAAGGGAGTCCATCACATAGAACATAGAAAAGTACAGCACCGAACAGGCCCTTTGGCCCACGATGTTGTGCCGAGGTTTAATCCTAATGTAAAATATAATAACTTAAACTCCACAACCCTCAACTCACTGCTATCCATGTGCATGTCCAGCAGTTGCTTAAATGTTCCCAAATGACTCTGCTTCAACCACCACAGCTGGCAGCGCATTCCAGGCGTAAAGAACCTACCTCTGATGTCTCCTTTATACCTTCCTCCTTTATATCTTCAAACTATGACTCCTCATACCAGTCAATCCTGCCCTGGGGAAAAGTCTCTGGCTATTGACTCTATCTATTCCTCTCATTATCTTGTACACCTCGATCAGGTCTCCTCTCTTCCTCCTTCTCTCCAGAGAGAAATACCTGAGCTTATTCAACCTTTCTTCATAAGACAAGCCCTCCAGTCAAGGCAGCTTCCTGGTAAACCTTCTTTGCACCCTCTCCAAAGCCTCTGTATCTTTCCTATAGTAGGGCAACCAGAACTGGACACAATATTCCAAATGTGGTCTCACTAGGGACTTGTAGAGCTGTAGCAAAACCTCATAGCTCTTAAACGCGATCCCCCTGTTAATGAAAGACAAAACACCATGAGCTTTCTTAACAACCCTATCCACTTGGGTGGCAACTTTGAGGGATCTATGTACTTGCATACCCAGATCCCTCTGTTCCTCCACACTGCCAAGAATCCTGTCTTTAATCTTATATTCAACATTTGAGTCCAACCGTCCAAAATATATCACTGCACATTTATCCAGGTTGAACGCCATCTGCCATTTCCCAGCCCAGCTCTGCATCCTGTCTATGTCGCGCTGCAGCCTGGAGTAGCCTTCTATACTATCGATGACAACTCCAACCTTTGTGTCATCTGCAAATTTACAAACCCACTGCTCAACCTCCTTATCCATGTTATTTTTAAAAACTACAAAGAGCAGAGGCCTAAGAACAGAGCCCAGCGGGACTCCATTCAACACTGACCTCCAGGCAGAATACTTTCCATCTACAACAACTCTCTGCCTTCTGTCAGCCAGCCAATTCTGAATCCAGATAGCCAAATCCCCCTTATCCCATGCATCCTGACTTTATGAATGAGCCTACCATGGGGAACCTTATCAAATGCCTTGTTGAAGCCCGTATGCACCACATCCACTGCTCAACCTTCGTCGACCTGTCTTGTCACCTTCTCAAAGAACTCAATAGGATTTGTGAGGTATGACTTGCCCCTCACAGAGCCATGCTGACTGCCTTTAATCACACTATGCTTTGTCAAATAGTCATAAATCCTATCCCTCAGAATCCTTTCCAAAACTTTGCTGACCACAGATGTAAGACTGACTGGTCTGTAATTGCCAGGGATTTCCCTCTTACCCTTCTTGAAAAGAGGAACAACATTCACCTCCTTCCAATCCTCCAGTACGACTCTTGTGGAGAGTGAGGAGGAAAAGATCCTCGCCAGTAGCTTAGCAACCTTCTTTCTCAGTCCCTGGAGCAGCCTGGGATAAATCTGATCTGACCCTGAAGACTTATCAATCTTAATGTTTTCCAAAATTTCTAGCACATCATCTTCATCAATCTTGATCTGGTGAAGACTGCATCTCAGCTCCTCTAAGTTTTCATTCACGACAAGGTCCCTTTCCTTGGTGAAAACCAAAGCAAACAACTCATTTAGGGCTTCCCCCATCTGCTCAGACTCCACACACAGGTTCCCTCCGCTATCTCAGAAATGGACCGAGGAGAGCCAGGAGGGGACACAAAAAAGGCTTGGCAAGAAGGATTAGGGTGAATGCAAAGGCATTTTACTCATACATAAGGAATAAGAGAATGATCAAAGATAGGGCCAATCGGATAGAGCAGAAATGATTTGTTTGAGATGAATACTGTGAGTCTCTAGGATGGTAAGAGCCAAAAGTGAAATAACGCAAGCGTGGCTTGGACATGAAACAACAATTTTACTGAAGATCCAAGATCAATGCCTGCAATGTATTGGGTCGGTTTGAAGAATGGAATCTGCTAGTGTATTTTTCATGGTGCTGGACATGAGGTAGGAAGACCAAGAAGCAGAAACAACCAAAGAAATACTGTTGGCAGCACTGAGAGTGACTTCTCTCAGAATTAGTTGCAAATATTCCTAACAACCCAGCTAGTTTAGAATTGATAGGCTTTTACTCACTAATCCTTTTTATTACTGTGAACTGATGGATGGGGATTTAGTCACTGTTGCAATACAGTACAGGAAGACATAAGGTAAACCCCATTGGTTTCTGACAAGTGTGCCCCTCAGGGTTATCAAATATCTTAGCAAAGGAATGATTGCTTATAGTCTTGTCTTGATCCCATTGTGGTGGTGGTTAGTTACACTTTGCTCAAAACATCTGAATTGTGATGGCAACATGCGCATCATGGCCTGGAACTATAGTTAGTGATGTTAGAGTCTCTGATGTTCCGTCTATCCCATGCCTGACTCACAATCTCTCCGGCTTTTATCTCCTGCCATTGGCTTGACTTAGAAGAATTAGCAAGCTCGCATTTGGTCTTTCGATTGTGTTATAAATATACCTTCCTTCGTTTTTAAGTCCGAGAGTGGAGCACTGGATTAGACATCCATGATCTCTTTATTCCCTAATAAATATGTCAAAAACACTGGCTTAATTATATTTAGATTTGCAATTAGGTGTCAAAATATGGTTCTGCCTCTGCAGGATCACTTACAATAATTTAAAACTCCTGTATTTCAGACATGCATAAGAGTCTGGCCTACATGTAACTCCACACCCACGGCAACATAGTTGACTCTCAACTGCCCTTTGGGCAACTTAGGGATGGGCAATAAATACTGGCCTTGCTGTTGACATCCAGATCCCATGAATGAATAAAAAAAATCAGTTGCCAAAACACTTTCTTCATTAACTCGAAAATTAAACAGCAGCTAATTTGAATGTAAGGTAAAGTATGGATTAAAACCAATGACATAGCGTTTTCTTTTCAACTGCTGTATGACTTTATTTAACTGGTTCACTTAAAATAGCATTTAAGTGTTTGTACATGTAAACTGTGTGATGCAGTAGGTTAGACAATGGATTCTCAATTCTGAGACTGGGGCTCAGATCTAGCTGAGGTTATGGAGTTGAAATTCTCTGCTGCTGGCTGCTTGGCTTCAGTGTACAGTGAGTTTGAGCAGTGTGTATCAGACATGGGTAAAAATCTGTCCTGAGTTTAGCATTAATTGGCACCTGTGCAATCTCTGCTGAAGGTAATGGTCCAACATTCACTGTCGTGCATGAAGAGGTTTCACCTGAGGTTGCAGCAGTGTGAAGGGGACCAAAAGCAGAAATTCCTGGAGAGGCGCAATAGTTCTGCTGAGTTTTTGCTTCAGGTCGCAAGCGTCCGCAATCCTTTGTTTTATTTTAGAGTGAAAGGGAGCTTTGCTATGAATCTGCCCATCTTTCACCTTTCCTGGGAGAGTGCTGGATGCTGCCCCTGGGTCATTGAAATGAGAATTTTCCATTCTCTGAGCACTAACATCCCCGCCCTTAATCAGCATTTTAAAAGAAAGTTTACATTTCTGCCCTGACAATAGTTTCCATATCTTACCTCTGTCGCAAGATGTTGTGGTCTGCGTTTGTTTATTTTGTTTTCTTTTAGGCTGTACTATGAGCCCATCACCACGCCATGCGGGCACACATTTTGTCTTAAGTGTGTTGAGCGGTGCATAGATCACAGTCCAAAATGTCCTCTTTGTAAAGAAGTCTTACCTGAGGTAAGTCCAATCCATGCATGAAACCATCCATTGTGATCAGTGTTCATTCCATGGTGTACTGTAGCATGCATATATATAGCATGTACTGTGTTTACACAGCTGATAGCATTAACTATATAAACCACATTTAAAAAGGATATAGAACAGTACAGTACAGTCCCTTCGGCCCTCGATGTTTTATCATACTCTAACGTCAAACTAACCTACTTACCCTACATTTTACTGTCATCCATGTGCCTATCCAAGAATCGCTTACATGTCCCTAATGTATCTGACTCTACTACCACTGCTGGCAGTGCATTCCACACACCCAGCACTCTCTGTGTGAAGAACCAACCTCTAATTTCTCCCCTAAATCTTCGTCCAGTCACCATAAAATTATGTCCCCCTTGTGATAGCCATTTCTGCCCTGGGAAAAGTCTCTAAATATTCACTCTATTTATGCCTCTCATCGTCTTGTACACCTCTATCAAGTTGCCTCTATCCTTCTTCGCACTAATGAGAAAAGTCTTAGCCCTCTCAATCTTTCTTCATAAGACATGCCCTCTGGTCTAGGCAGTATCCTGGTAAATCTTTGCACCCTCTCTAAATCCTTCCTATGATGAAGCAACCAGAATTGAACACACTATTCCAAATGTCATCTAACCAGGGCTCTATAGAGTTGCAGCATAACCTTGTGACTCTTAAACTCAATCCCCCGCTAATAAAAGCCATTACACCATACTCCTTCTTAACAACCCTGTCAACTTGGGTGGCAACTTTGAGAGATCTATGGACATGGACCCCAAGATTCCTCTGTTCGTCTACACTGCCAAGAATCCTGCCTTTAACCCTGTATCTTGCATTCAAATGGAACCTTCCAAAAGGAATCACTTCACACTTTTCCAGGTTGGAGTCCATCTGGCACTTTTCAGATTTACTAGAAGGATACCAGACCTGAGAGTTTATAATTATCAGGAAACTCTTAACTGCCTAGGCATTCATTTCACTGGACAAGAGAAAGTAGAGGAGTGACCTGATGGAGGTTTGATTGGAAAGATGTAGATAAGGTGTTTTTGCTTGTCTACAAAACTAAAACCAGGGGCCCCAAATGTCAGACTCAGTAATGCATGCGTTTGAGAATTTAGCAGAAATGAAACTCACTATCGAATGAGCTTACTAGGTAGATGCCTTCAAAGGAAGCTGGATAAACACAATGGCTAAATTAAAGAATGGAAGATGTTTTGTGGTGGGTTTAAGGGTGTAGGAAGGCTTGTATGGAATATCAAAACCCAGTTTTGACTTGTTGGGCCAAATGACTTGTCTGAATGTTAATATTAATGCGAATGCTTTCTAAAAATTACCACACCTGAGCAGCTCCATTTTGGATGGAGTGATGTATGTCAGTCAATCTAAATGATGCTGTGGTTCTGTATTTTAGCATCACCTGTACAGATTGTAATGGCTTCTCACCAAAGTGGAAATGTTGACAGACTCTTTCTTCGTTTTTTTCAGTATCAGGCGCTCAGAAAGTACAACCGAACTGTTCTAATAGAAGAACTAATTGTGCATTACTTGCCTGAGGAACTTGCTGAACGGAAAAGAGTTAATGATGAAGAGATGGCGGAACTGTCAAAGTAGGTCAAAAGTGAAATTTTGGAATTCCAAAACAAATGGCAGAGAATTAATATCAATTATCTTTAAAGAACTCTCTCTATCAGTGCTTTTTTTTTCCAAGAATCAAGATATTAAAATATTATTCTTTGTGTTGATGTGCATTTATTGTCACCAGCCTCTTTCTGTAGATCTTTTTGGACATATTTATCCACTGCCTGAAAATACTATAACCTGAGTTTTTGGTGCAGGTGAATGAGAGCCAAATTATGTTTTAAAAAAAATGAACTAATGTACATAGTTCAAATGGTAAGTTGGCTAAGGTCAATAGGGTAAGGCAGTTAATTACAGACCCCTGGAGTGCGTCACCGAACAAAGAGACCAAGGGTGCGGGTGTGTAGTTCCTTGAAAGTGGAGTTGCAGGTAGACAGGGTAGTGAAGAAGGCATTTGGTATGCTTGCCTTCATTGGTCAGTGCATTGAGTTTGAGTTAGGATGCCATATTATGGCTGGACAGGCCATTGGTTAGGCCACTTTAAAAATACTGTGTTCAATTCTGATCTCCCTGCTATAGGAAGGATGTTGTTAAACTTGAAAGGGTTCAGAAAAGATAGCAAGGATGTTGCCACGGTTGGAGGGTTTGAGCTACATGGAGAGGCTGAATAAGCTTGGGATTTTTCCCCTGAAGTGTCAGAGGCTGGGGGGTAACCTTATAGAGGTTTTTGAAATCAAGGGGCATGGATAGGATAAATAGTGAAGGTCTTTTTCCAGGGAAGGAGAGTTTAAAATTAGAGGGCATTGGTTTACCATGAGAGAGGGATGATTTAAAGGGACCTGAAGGGCAAGTTTTTCTTTCAGAGAGTGATGCATGTGTGGAATGAACTGACAGAGAAAATGGTGGAAGCTGGTACAATTACAACATTTAAAAGGCATCTGAATGGGAATTTGAACTGGAAGGGTTTAGAAGGATATGGACTAAATGCTGGCAAATGGGACTAGATCAGTTTAGGATGTCAGGTTGGCATGGATGAGTCAGACTGAAGGTTCTGTTTCCATGCTATATAACTCTGTGACTATATTTAACAATGCATTAACACAGCATACTTACCTTTTGAAAGCTAGATGTGCACTGATGCAGCATGTGTCATGCACTCAGGATGTTCCAAACTACTTTATAACCAATTATTAATCTGTGACTGATAATCCTGATAAAACGCAGGCACCAATTTACACAGAGCAAGCTCTCATAAACAACAATGTTAAAAATCACACAAAATCGCAGCTAGTTACCTGATGAAAGAACAGCTCTCCAAAAGCTAGTACTTCCAAATAAACATGTTGGACAATAATCTGGTGTTGTGTGATTTTTAACATTGACCACCCCAGTCTAACACCGGCACCTCCTCATCAAAACAACATTATTGCACAATTTGTAGTGATGTTGATTATTGGGGACACAATTTCTTCTTTGAAAGAGTGCCATAGAATCCTTTACATCCACTAGAGAGGGCAATCAAGGTCTCGGCCTAGTGATCTTTCTGAAAGCCGATGCCTCTTGGACCGCAGTCCTCCCTCAGTCTTGTGCAAGACTGTCGGCCTCCTTTTCTCACTTGGGTGCATTGGTAGGCTGGGACGAGACGGGAAGACTTGAACCCAACTTTCTGACTCTGAAGTCGGCACTAAACAAATGGTGGATGAAATTGTAGAATCCCTACAGTGAGGAAGCAGGCCATTCGGCCCATCAAGGCAGAGGTGGATACTGCAGATGCTGGAGATTAGAGTCAAGATTAGTGGTGTTGGAAAAGCACAGCAGTTCAGGCAGCATCCGAGGAGCAGGAAAAATCGATGTTTCGGGCAAAGGCCCTTCATCAGGCATGAGCTCATTCCTGATGAAGGGCTTTTGCCTGAAACATTAATGTTGCTGCTCCTTGGATGCTGCCTGACCTGCTGTGCTTTTCCAGCACCACTCTAATCTTGACCCCATTTGGCCCATCAAGCCCATACCAGCTCTCAAAAGACCTTCCCACCCAGACTCATTTCCCCATCCTCACCCTGCAATCCTGCATTTCCCATGGTTAATCCACCTATCTTGCACATTCCTGGATACTATGGGCAATTTAGCATGGCCAGTTCACCTAACCCGTGCAAATTTGGACTGTGGGAGGAAACCCATACAGACGTGGGGAGAATGTGCAAATTCCACACAGACAGTCACCCAAAGCTGAAATCGAACCCAGGTCCCTATTGTTGTGAGGCAGCAGTGTTTACTAATGAGCCACCGTTATCACACCCATATCATTTTGTAAAATTTATGCTTATGGGTCTTAATGACCTAAGAAACAGACCCATTGCCCTACTCCCTGAATAACCACAACTATCAGCTTGATCACAACTTGTACTCACACCCATTCACAGGACCCCATTTCTAGTCAAAGTCTCTGTTGGCTTGAGGTGGTAAGGCTCTCATCTAGGTTCCTGTGACATACAGCAAAAATGGTGATAGAAACTATTCTTGTCTCAAGCATGACGCTATCATGTTATGATAAATTTGAATGGGTCACAGCGAAGATGCAGGAATAGATCAGATTCATCTCATTTTGAAAACGCTTTAATAAGAACAATATTAATGTGTGATTGGATTGTTGAACACAAGCAGCAAGGATAATTTCATCTGGAACTGAGCAATCTATACATTCATTTATATTAAAATGTTACTGAAATATGTAAGATGGATTATGTGCTTGATAGTTAAGGGATGTGTGCAAAACAAAATCTTGTTTCTTTTCTCCAGTCTCAACAAAGCTGTGCCAATATTCATCTGCACCATGGCATACCCCACTGTCCCATGTCCACTGCACATCTTTGAACCCCGTTATCGATTAATGATCCGGAGATGCATGGAGACTGGCAACAAACAGTTTGGAATGTGCTTGAGTGATCCAGTTAAAGGGTAAGCGGTGTTCCACAGAGGGTAAAGAGCTAAATTAGATTTTTAAATTCCATATTTTGACTCTATTCAGAGGTGGTTCTTTTCCCTCCTTTTGAAAAGGCCATGGAGTGTTTCCTCAAACGCTCTTGTTTGTCAAGTCCAATTTTTAAAAAAACACTGATCCCCAACAGAACTGTCTTTGGGGTTAATTAGAAGCCTGGCTTATTCATAGCTGACAGGGAAGGTCAGAGACAGCATAAAAGCAAAACAAACAGCATTCAATGTGATGAAGATTAGTGGGAAGCCAGAAAATTGGGAACCCTTTAAAAACCAGCAGAGGATAACTAAAACAGCAATAAGGGGGGGAGAAGATGAATTATGAGAGTAAGCTAGCTAGTAATGTAAAAGAAGATTGCAAGAGTTTAAGAATTCCAACAGGAAAAGAAAGGCAAGGGTAGATATTAAGCAGCTGAAAAATGAGGCTGGAGAAGTTGTAATGGGGAGCAAAGAAATGGCAGAGGAACTGAGTAGGAACTTTGCATCAGTCTTCACCAGCAGCATTCTAGAACTTCACGAGAGTCAGGGCCAGAGGTGAGTGTAATAGCCATCACAAAGGAGATGATACTAGAGAGGATGAAAGGGCTGAAGGAGGATAAATCCCTTGGAACAGATGGAGTACAGCCCAGATTTCTGAAGGAGATAGCTGAGGAGGTTGTACAGGCATAAGTGGTGATCTTTCAGGAATCCCTGCAGTTAGGAGAGTCCCAGAGAACTGGAAATTGGATAATGCAACAGACTGTTTAAGAAGGGAGGGAGACAGAAGTCAGGAAACTATAGACTGGTTTGCTTAACCTTGGTAATTTGGCAAGATTTTAGTATCTATGATGAAGATTGAGATTGCAGAGTTCTTGCAATTAAAATAAACCTGAGTCAGCACAACTTGGAATTTTTTTTTGAGGAGGTAAGTTAGACAAAGGAGAACCAGTAGACATGATCTATTTGGACCTCTAGGAGACCTTTGACAAGGTGCTGCACAGGAGGCTGCTAAATCAGATAAGGGCCAATGGTGTTAGGGACAAGGTACTGGTATGGATTGAGGATTGGCTGACTTCTAGAAGGCAGAGAATAGAGATAGAGGGGTCTTAGTGAGTTTTGAGAAGATTTGTAGCTCAGGTTGAGGTTCTGGGTGTAGGTTATCTCGCTGAGCTGAAAGGTTCATTTTCAGATGTTTCATCATCGTACTAAGTAATATCTTCAGTGAGCCTCTGGACGAAGCACTGCTGATTATTCCTGCTTGCTGTTTATGTGTTTGGGTTTGAAACTGAACCTTCCAGGTCAGCGAGCAAACCTACAACCAGATGAAGGATCTTTTCAGAATAGCAGCAATGATGAGTTCCACAGGGGTACCTATTGGAACCATAATGATTGATGTTATACTTTAACAATCTGGATGAAGAAATTGAGGGCATTGTTGCTACGTTTGTAGATGACACAAAGACAGGTGGAGGGACAGGTAAGCCAAGAAAGGACTTGGACAGGCTAAGAGAGTGGGCAACTAATTGGCAGGTGGAATACAATGTGGGAAAGTGTGTTATTATGCACTTTGGTAAGAAAAATAGAGGCATAGACTACTTTCTAAAAGGGGAAAGCCTTTGAAAATCTGAAGCAGAAGAGGAGCAAAAATGTATTCTAAGGCTGTATAAGGCTCTGGTTAGCCTGCATTTGGAATATTGTGAGCAGTTTTGGGCCCCATATCTAAGGAAGGATGTGCTGGTATTGGAGGGGATCTGGAGGAGGTTAACAGGAAAGATCGTGGGACGAAGGGCTTGTCATGTGAGAAGTGGCTGATGACTCTGGGTCTGTACTGAAGGGAGTTTTAGTTGAAACTTACAGAATACTGAGAGGTCTGGGTAGAGTGAACGTGGAGAAGATATTTCCATTAGTAGGAGAAACCAGGACACAGCCTCAGAGTGATGGGACAATACTTTAAAACCTAGATGAGGGGGAAATTTCTTCATACAGAAGGTGTTGAATCTGTGGAACTCATTGCTGCATAAGGTTATGGAGGAAAAGTCATTGAGTATAAAAGTTTGGGAGAAGATTTGGAGCTTGGATGCTCATTGTGGTTCTGTTCGCCGAGCTGGGAATTTGTGTTGCAGACGTTTCGTCCCCTGTCTAGGTGACATCCTCAGTGCTTGGGAGCCTCCTGTGAAGTGCTTCTGTGATGTTTCCTCCGGCATTTATAGTGATTTGTATCTGCCGCTTCCGGTTGTCAGTCCCAGCTGTCCGCTGCAGTGACCGGCATATTGGGTCCAGGTCAATGTGCTTATTGATTGAATCTGTGGATGAGTGCCATGCCTCTAGGAATTCCCTGGCTGTTCTCTGTTTGGCTTGTCCTATAATAGTAGTGTTGTCCCAGTCGAATTCATGTTGCTTGTCATCTGAGTGTGTGGCTACTAAAGATAGCTGGTCATGTCGTTTCGTGGCTAGTTGGTGTTCAAGGATGCGGATCATTAGCTGTCTTCCAATGTAGTGTACAAAATCCCATGCAAGGACTGCACAAAACACTACATAGGACAAACAGGAAGACAGCTAACGATCTGCTGCGTTGCGAAGGAAGCTTAGACTTGAGGCAAGCTAAACTCTACCTTGGAGTCTGCCTGTGACATTAAAAGACAAATGCATGAATAGGTGGGGAACAGAGGGATACAAATGCTTAGGAATTGGGCGATAGGTTTGGACAGTACAGTTGGATCGGCTCAGGCTTGGAGGGCCGAAGGGTCTGTTCCTGGTCTGTAAATTTCCTTTGTTCTCTGTTTGTTCTTTGAAGACTTGGTTCTTACGAGAGTAAGGCAAGGGGTCTAGAAAATGATAATTAAACAGTTTTCAGAGATCATAGGCATTACAGGGCTGACAGATGAGTTTGAACTGAACGAGGTCGGGACACTGATCTGCATGACATATTAGGCCACGAACCAGAAGCTTGACCAAAGAGGTAGGATATAAATTATGTAATAAATGGAAGTATAAGAAATAGAGAGGAATCGGGATGGATTTTCAGGGCGAAGGGAGCTGAAGCCCTTTCCTCCAATGCTGATGCTATTAAATGTGTGTTTGCAAACCTTTAGAACTGGAGGTCTCAGAGGTTTGTAGGGTTGGAGGAGATCATAGGGTGTGGTCGTGGAAAGACTTGCAAACTTGTCTGTTTATTCATGGTCTATAACTACAGAAAGAAATCATTCAGATCATCATCCTTGTGCCATTTGCTTAAAGACCCACCTAGTTAGACTAACTACTTTGCCATTTCCCCATAGTCATACAATCTTTGTCCTCCAAGTATTTAAGCAATTCTCTTGAAATTTCCTCTTGAGTCCATTTCCCCTGCCCTTTCAGCTGCTGTATTCTGGATCAATATATCATACCGCATTTAATACATAGGAATAATTTCCTCAAAGAAGTTCAAAACAAGAGGATATATCTTTAAGGTGAGAGAAGAAGGTTTTATAAGGGACCTGCGGGATAACTTTTTCACATATAGGGGGTGGTTTATATGTGGAATGAATTGCCAGAGGAAGTGGTCAATTCAGGAGCAGTTACAACATTTATAAGACATTTAGACAGGTACATGAATAGGAAAGGTTTAGAGGGATGTGGGCCAAATGCATGTCAGTGGAACTAGTTTAATTTTGGGAAACTTGGTTGGCATGGACCAGTTTCTGTGCTGTATAATTCTATGATTAATCTGTAAGTAATAACGCATTCCTGGTCTATTTGCCAATAAAACAGTTTCCTACAGTCTTTCTTGTTAAAGTTGCTTGTGCTGATGATGAAGAAGTGTGCAACATCGCTCTTATTAACATGACTTTGAAGAGTCTGGACTCAGAGAGAAAAGCTTCCCCATTTTCTTATGAGTTGATTTGTCCATGCCTCCTTAGCTTAGTGAGCTGGATGGCTGGTTTGTGATGGCAATATTGTGGCTTTAATCCTCACACTGGCTGATGTTACCAGGACAGAGTCTCCTTCTCAACCTCTCCCCTCACCTGAGGTGCGGTGACCCTCAGGTTAAACCACCACCAGTTGTCTCTCTGCCTAATGAGAGAGAAACCCATGATCTGGTACGGCTAAGGTGACCTTATTTTTACATGATTCTCTTCGTTCGGAATTTACAATTTTGTTTTCAGTAGCTTTTGTTTTATTATTTCTTGTTACTGTGGTCCTGAGATAATTGATCTGAAGTACTAGATATTTGGGGAAAGTTAATAAATTATGGAAAAAAATGAATAATAAATTATGGGAAAGTATTTAATGGAGCTAATATAAGAAATTATTATGGACAGAATAATGAAACTGAAAAATTAATATATCTTGATTTTTAAACTGTACAGTAGGTAGGGGAATTGCAAGTACTCTTACTATGATCTTTTCAATATATCTTGATTGATTTAATTTTTGCATATATTTGAAAGTTCAGTATTTAAAAAGAGACTTTGGGGGAGCTGGTTAGCTTTGTTGGCTGGACAGCTGGCTTGCTAGTGCTTCACTGGATGAAGGAGCAGCGCTCTGAGAGCTTGTGATTTCAAATAAACTTGTTGGATCAATACCTGGTCTTGTGTGAGTTTCGACCTTATCCACCCCAGTCCAACAACAGCAACTCCACATCAGTACTGTACAGAAACAATACCAACAGCATAGGTTTGATTCTTACACTAGTTGCACTCTCCATAAAGAATTGTCTCTCCGAACCTAGCCCCTTGCCTGAGGTAGGCTGACCCTCAAGTTAAACCACCACCAATTCTCTCTCTCTCTCTCTCTCTCTCTCTCTCTCAATCTCTCACACTCTCTCTCTCTCTCTGTCTCTCCTCTCTCACACTTTCTTTCTCTCTCTCTCTCTCTCTCCTCTCTCACACTCTCTCTCTCTCTCTCCTCTCTCTCTCTCTCCTCTCTCTCTCATCTCTCTCTCTCTGCTCTCTCTCTCTCTCCTCTCTCCGCTCTCTCTCTCTCCTCTCTCCCTATGTCTCTGTCTCTCTGATAAAAGAGTAGCTCTATAGTCCACTAGGACTATGACACCCTTACCTTTTATCTAAGGGAAAGAGAAGGTATAGAATTGCAGAATCAGTGCAAAAAGAGACTATTTGGCCCATCAAGGTTACACTGACCCTCTGAAGAGATCCCACCCAGATCCACCCCATAACCCATATTGGATTTGTTTTAATAATGGTTAACCCAGCCGACCTGCACATGGCTGGACACTATATGGGGCTTTTGTTTTTAGCATGACAATCCACCTAACCTGCACATCTTTGGTCTGTGGGAGGAAACCCATGCAGACACGGGGAAAGCTCCCCACAGACAGCCACCCGAGGCTGGAATTGAACCTGGGTCCCTGACTTGGTGAGGCAGCAGTGTACCACTGTGCTGCATTATGAAATTTACAGATCAGTTAGTCTGGTATGTGAAGTGGGGATGTTATTCAAGTCTAATATTAGGGGCACATTGACTTAGCACTTGGAAAAATATGAGCTGAATAGAGAGAAATTTAAAGTAATTGCATTGGATTGCTGCTCAGTACTTCCTTTTCTGGAGAATAAAACTGCAAACCCCAGCATTACTTTTTAAGATTTACACTTGAATTCCCATTGTTCCTTTGCCTCATGTTGGCTCTTATTTTCCAAGCGTTTTATAGCTCCCCCGCTCTTCCTGCTAAAATCTACCTTCTTGCTCACTGCTATATTGAAATTCGTTCATAAATCTCACACCCATGCTGTTAATTAAAAGCTTTCTTTGCTGCAGGCTTCCTCAGTATTAACTATAACCCCAAGTAGCATTACTTTCTTCACTCAAATAATCTATAGGAGGAACCACACTTCATTCCCCAAAAGTTGCTTAGCCATGTCTGAAAGAAATTAAATCACTAATGCTAGAAAATAGTGTTTCAAACAGAACTAGCTGTGCAATATAACAAAATTGGAACAGGTGTAACTTATTCAGACACTTGAGTTGATCCTTTCCACATATTTTCCCAATCACTAAGTCAATATGTCCCTAATATTAGATTCTAGTCACAAAGGGAAGTTAGATAAGTATGGAATAAGCTGCCAGAGAAAGTGGATACAATTACAAGATTTAAGAGGCATCTGGATGGGTACATGAATAGGGAGGGTTCAGAGGGATATGGACCAAATGCTGGTAAATGGGCCTAGATTAGTTTAGGATATCTGGTCGGTATTGACAAGCTGGTCCGAAGGGTCTGTTCCCATACTGTACATGTCCATGAATAGAAAGTTAGGCTGATTAGGTTTCATGAAGCAGGGTTAAAAAGAAGCTGATGTGGAGCAAAAGCACTGGCATAAACAAGTTGGGCTGAATGGACACTTTCTGTACCATATTCTGTGTAGGTCAGTTCATGTAGGAAGTCCTGCTCTACTTTCATGCTGTGTTCACTGCCAAAGTAACTAACAGAAGGCATTTGCTTGTTGGCTGTATTTATGATCTGGATACAATTGACTGCATAGATAATGTTTCCAGATCAGGCAAACTGACTCTGCAGCTTGTTCTATGCTCTTAGCTTTTCCATTAGATATGCGTCACTCTGAGATGGAATTTCACAGTTGGCCCTCCCTTGGCTGGATGATATAAAATCTTTCCCACTCTGCTCCAAATTCCTTTAAGGTAGCGTTATGCAACAGGTGTGCGAGCCAAGTTGTTCAATTGCTTATTCAATAGCCTGGAGATCACGAGTTCAAATCCTACCAGGTCAGGTTTCAGAAGTGAAATTCAGTAACAATTCTGGGATAGTACCTGAAAGTAAAATTGAATCAAACTGGTTAACTGGGGTCTCTGAGGAACAAGAGTGTTTGACTCCAGCAGGACACCATACTCTTGAGGCCAATGGGCAATAAATACCAGCTGGTCATGTTCAGATCCCAAGATCAAATGAGCTGTGTATGTTAAAGATTATAATCACTTTATACAAGTTCAAAGCATACCTTATTGAAACAAACATCTTGCATTTACATTGCGCCATTAATTGCTTCAAGACCTTCTGGTAACAGCTGTTGCAGTACTTACAAAGTATGTATATATGGTAAAGTAGGAAACATAATGACCAGTTGATGCAGAACACATTCCCACAATTAAGCTGTTCTTTGAAATAAGTCTCTACCTGTGAAGGCAAACACAGCCTCATCTTAACACCTCATTTTGAAGGCAGCTCCTCCAGAACTGCAGCATTCCCTCAGCACTGCATCAGGATTGTCAGCTCAAGTCCCTGGCGGAGAATGTGAGAGAACAACATCCCGACTCCGAACTGAGAATATGACCCATTGAACCATTTTAATCACTGCACAACCGGTTACAGTTTTGAGATAACTGTTCTCATTTTATCTTGCACAGCTTTGCTGACTATGGCTGTATGCTGGAGGTCAGAAGCGTTGAGTTATTTTCGGACGGTCGTTCAGTCGTGGACACTATTGGCAGGAGAAGGTTTAAAGTGTTAAGACACAGTGAAAAGGATGGATACAGCACTGCAGATATTGAATACCTCGAAGATAAAAAGGTATGCTTTATCAAGAATACCCTGTATCCATTGTTTTACCTTGACGAATGCAGACTGCTGTTGATGGAGTCAATACGAAAGACTATTTTTTGAATTAAATCTTATTTGTCATTGGATTTTTTTTCACCGTTCGACAAACTGTGATTAAACCCACAGCAAGCCAGCTACTGCTGTAAATCTGAAACAAACACAGAAATTGCTGGAGAAACTCAACAAGTCTAGCAGCATCTATGGAGAGGTGTAGAGTTAACCTTTCAAGTCAAGTATGACTCTTCTTCAAACCCACTGAGTTTCTCCAGTGTTGTCTCTGTTTGTTTCTGACTAAGCTCATAGAATTATACAGTGCCATAGGAGGCCATTTGACCCACTAGTTAGTCCTGCTTTTTAACCGCAGCCCTACAAAGTTATTATTTTCAAGTATTTATCAATTCTCTTAACAGTCACTATTGAATCTGCTTCCATTACCCTTTCAGTCAGTGCATTCCAACTCACTGCTTCACAGAATTTCTCCTTATTTCTCTCCTGGTTCCCTCACTGCTTAACTTAATGCATGAAGAATGCATTGGTTGGTAGTAGGCAAAGCTGGTAGAAGTGTATCTTAAGGCATATGCCATTCATCTGGTCATTTGCCAGGAAATTTTTCTCGTGTGCACTGAATCTTCTGTAATCTCCTGAACCTTGTCACCTAACAGGTAGAGGGAGAAGACTACACTGAGCTTGTTCGCCTTCACGACCTTGTCTATGATCAGGCATACTTGTGGTTCAGCTCACTCAAGCAAGTACTGAAGACTCGAATTCTGAGCCACTTTGGACCAATGCCAAGGAAGGATACAGATATACAGGTGCGTTAGCTCATAGCTGCATGTGTACCAGAATTACTTTTGGAAATTATTTTAACACATAAACATCCAGCCCCAAGCTTAACCAATAACCGTTACGTTGCAGCAATTGTTTTTTTGACTGAGTGACTGCATAAGCCGTCTCCCACCCCTAACTCCATCAACATCAGCTTCTACTCCTTTCTCATTTGTTTTGGTAACATCCTTTAAATGCTTCTACGCTACTCACTGACCCTCACTATGTTTTGTGGGAGGGAACTCCACATTCTAACCAACCTCTGGTTAAAGAATTTTCAGTTGAATTCTCTGTTGGATTTGCTAGTGTTCAACTTGTAATTATGGTGACTGGTTTCGGATTGTGACACAAGTGGAAACACCTTCTGTCCATGTAGCCAACCAAACCCTTTCACAGTTTTAACCATTTCCATTAGATCACCTCTTGTCTTTTCTAAGCAAATGAGTCCCAGCTTGTTCCAAGCTGAAATGCAATTTTTCATTGATCTTTCTGCTTGGTTGCTTGAAGTGTTCTAGCAATCACTTTTTATTTCCTGGACTCTCCAAGAACTCGATTCAGGCAACTCAAGAAGTGGAGGCTGGTAAAATTACAACATTTAAAAGGCATCTGGACGGGTATATGAATAGGAAAGTTTAGAGGGATATGGGCTTTCAAAGGGGACTAGATTAATGTTCAGCGTGAACGAGTTGGATCAAAGGGTCTGCTTCTGTGCTGTTCATCTCTATGACTCTTAAGTAGAACTGATATTGAGCTCAGTGTGTGTGGTTTCAGCTGACTGTTGTTTTATGTTTTTGTTTGTTCTCCAGGCCAGTCCCAATGGCCCAGGCTGGTGTTGGTGGCTGCTCGCCGTGCTCCCACTTGAGAGTCGGGCTCAGCTTCCTTTCCTCGCCATGACAGCTCTTCAGGAACGCTTGAATGGCATTAGGCGTGTGTTATTGTTCATGTCGCGCAACTCTGCACGGTGACTGAGTGACTGGTTTGGACCACAGCTCATGTGTGCTGTGGTAGGAACCCCTGTTGGCTCCACAATAGTGACGTTTTTTCTACATTCATGTCTTATCTGAAGCAGTCTGATAAAAAGGGTATCATCTTTTTGAAGGATGTGCATAGTCGGTGATTTAAAGAGTGTTACTGATAATATAATCAATTGACGGCATTTAGTGCTAACACCTCAGTACCTTCTTTTATGACTATTTTTACAGCCTAAATCCCAATAATGTCTTATTTTGAGAATGTATATTTTTGTTAAGTCATATGTATATTTATGGAGCTACGGAAGTATGAAAAATATTTATGCATTCTTATCTCCTCAGAATTCAGTCTGAGGCTAAGGTAAAATATCTGTAAGGAACATACACACTATAAAATAGATTCAAATGATGAAATGTTCTAATGGACATAGTGAGAGGAATGTACTATTTATTTCTGGAAAACAAATACACTGGGAAGCAAAACATTTTCATGCAATCTTTCTTTTTAGGGTGAATCTTACAACTATTTTGTTAAACATATGCTACACTCGATATTTCTCAATACTCTTTGTATGATCCAGATTCCAACTTTTCTCCCACTTCTGCCCTTCATTGCAAAGAATTATGAACAAACTGAAGCCAAGGAGGTAGGCAGATAATTGTTTCACAAGAAACCTAACAGTAGTTCGTAGGCAGAGTCAAAAGTCACGCGACATTAGGTGATAATTCAAGGTTTATTTGAAATCACAAGCTTTCAGAATGCTGCTCCTTCTCACTTCACCTGATAATGGAGCAGCTCTTCAAAAGCTCGTGATTTCAAATAAACCTGTTGGACTACAACCTGGAGTAGTGTGAGTTCTGACTCGGTCCACCATAGTTCAACACCGGCATCTCCATGTAGTAGTTTGTAGCTGTGAGGAGGCATACGAGATCGCTGGAGTTGTCAAATACCTTGAATGTTCCTATTCTCTCTCGTCTTACCCCCCCTCCACCACATGAAGCTGCAAATCAGTGCCTCCTTGCAGTGACACAGCTGAGATCAGGGATTTCAAACTCTTCTAGCACTGCAGCACGGTGCTGTAACCCATTGTGCCATTCTGCCACCCACAATTTCCTCTGGGTAAAATGTGTTTAAAGCCTAATGTTAAGTAGCATTTATAGTCATAAGAAGCACTTGTCTTCCATGGATACCACTGTGTCCAGCACAAAATACAAGGATGGACCACTTAGTTTGGGGATTTTTTTACTTGAAAGCATGTTTGCACCTTGTCGGATTTTGGATTCCTGTTATATTATCAGTAACATTCAGTTTAACCTGAAAATGTGCACATTCCTTCTCATGCGTTCTCATAAAGCCAAAGCTAAATATATTTATTATCTTATTTTTGCAACAATCCATGTCATATGCACGCAGCATTCAGAGGTGTGCAATAATTTAACCTGCCTATACCTATAAAATTTGTCACATTCTTTGTGAAGTATAATGTCATAATCTTAAGTGAAACATCAGGCTGGTATACTAATGTGGATTAGGGTAGAGTAGCAGAATTCTGCTTTTTAATACACATTCTGATTATATGAAATACTGTTTGTTGAGAACATTATGTATGTTTTAAAAACACTGTATCTGAAACACGTAACTTTGTTTTGACCTAGTGAGTGTAATTGTGGAATTAATTTTTATCTAAACATGATCTTGACTGGTCGATGCCCCTAGCCTTAATAACTCTGTTAATTGCATTTCCGACAGTTAGCAAAACTGAACAATGTTGAGTGCATTTCGATTGACCCCACACTCTTTCATGCTTGAATGTAACGTATTGCTTCAGTGGGACACCTCAGATATGCTGTGAAGTAATTCTGATGGCCTACCTACTAACAAAAGGCTAGGGGTTTGGTACTGGCTGATTCTGAGTGATCATATGATAACCTGTCTTACTTGCATTCAGTGGGCTTAGTTTAAAAATTTCTGATTGAAACCAAGCCCCAAATTATTTACACATGTGCCATCTTAAGGTAACACCCAATCTGAAAACTAAAAAATTAAGAGGCACGTTTACTGATATAAGAAACAAGGGACAAACAGATTAGTGGTAGTCTCCACTGCAGAGGTTTCATTGTAACTATTCGCTCATTTTGATGTGGTGTCTTAGCAGTGTTTGGCGAGTAAGCACAACTTAGCATAGAACTTCAATAAAACAACTGTGCCTCTTTAAACTATTTTTCTACTTAAATTATTCATGCATGTTATTAATATTTCGGCTTAGTCTGTATAATCCAGCATACTCTTCCCCTCACAAAGTCTTTCTTTTCTCACTAACTAATGGTGTTTGTTTAACATGAAGTGAAAGTTCTGATTTGATCACTTAGCAGTATTTTCCTCTCCTTTGCAATTGACCAGTTGATGTATTTAAACTGGATAATGATGCAAATGAAGACTTGATGTCAATATCTAAATTTCCATCAATTGGTGGAAGAATTTTGTTAAACCACTTATTCAGTGGAGTGAGGTGAAGACCAATTTTGGTTTATTATCCTGTGTACATGTTAACATGTGAAGATCAAAAGCAATAGAGGTCAAATACAAGGGACACATCAAACTGAAGTACGTGCATTGTATTACATACTAACATATAGTAACGTCAATTTCCCAATGTATTTGTAGATTAAGGAATCCATTTAAACTATCTTAAGGCACTTATCCAAAATGAATAAAGTGTTGCATTGCTCCATTGTGTCAGAGGAGTAAAGGGACAAAAGTGGGGATTTGGCATGAGCCTATTCTTCAAGATCATCCTTCGATTATATCTTAACTTGGTCTGCCTGGCTTGGTTCTGTAACTCTTAATACTTTTGCCTGAAAAAATTCTACCAATCTTGTTTTCTGTTGACTCCTTTCTTGGGGGAAATGAGTTCCAGATTTCTGCAAACTTTGAGTGAAGAATTACATCCATTGAATACCCCTGGCTCAATTGTAAGGCCAATCCTGATGTTGGACACTCCCAGCAGAGGAAACAGTTTCTCTAAACTCCTTTTGATCATTTTTAATCACCTCCATTAAGTCACTGCTTAATCTTCTTTATTCAAAGAAATACATGGGTTTTCTGTGAAACATGCCTGATAATGGAACTTGACTTAATCAGTACTACCACTAGATACTATTATTTTCACAATGCTACCACGAAGATCAGCCCTCTGCTGACTTCCTTATGCATGAAGAAATTCTTTCACTAGTTTTGACTAGTTCTGATCTCTTGTTCTAGTTTCAGATTTTCCCAATTAAAAATATTTAAAACAACTTGCATTTATATAACACCTTTACAATAAACATCCCAAAGTGTTTCATGTGAACGTACCAAACAAAATATAACTGACAGACACAAGGAGATATTAGAACGTCATTTGTCCGGAGAGGTTGATGTTAAGCGGCTTCGAAAAGGAGGAGAGAGAGAAGAGGAAAGACTTAGAGGGGAAATTTGATGAAGTATATTACTTATATATTTTTATTTTCCAACCATCCTGTTTTAAGACTATAGTGCTCAGTTTTTCCAATCTATCCCTCACATGGAATGTACAACACCAAAACAGGCCTTCAGCCAACTATTTGTGTTGGTGTTTGTATTCTTTGATGTCAGGGATAATTTTTGTTCATTTTTCTATATTTCCTCCATAGATTAAGATGTTGTCTGACTAGAGAATGTATTAATTTAGCCAGGTATCCTCTCACATCTTTCTGGTTGAGCGTTGCAACTAAGCGTTTGTTCTGATTATTGCTTCTCTTTGGTAATTGTACGCACTGAATTTTTTTTAACAGCCCCAAATCTCAATTCACCTCTTACAACATCCTTTGTGATGCCTGTTTCTCCTTCCAATACAGAGGACTTTACATTTGTCTACATTGAATTTCATGAACCAAAGCTACGTTAATAATGACTTGACCTGTTCAGTGCTGAATTGAAGTGAACGTCATCATGTTTTACTATTTCATTTTGTGCCTTTACTTCCTTCTCCCATCTACTTCAAGCGCCATCCAAATAGTTGATCCTGATATTGGAGAGACTAATTTGGAGTGGTTTCTTATGTGTTGTCACACTGCATTTATTGCAACACTTCTGACTCTATGACTTCATTTTATTTCTGGAACTCTGTCCCCCTTCAAGCTGTCAAAGCAGAGGGAACACTTGGAGCTTTCAAGATTGAAATCAGGAGACCTCAACAGAAAGGGAAATGGAATGAGGGCAGATAAAAGGAGATACAGAGGTGCACATCATCCATGATCTAACTGGATTGTAGAGTAGTCTGGTGGGTCTCAATGACCTTGTAACTGTAAAGGAATGGCCAGAATCTAGATCATCCTCCTGGGGAATGTGCTTGAGACAGATTCAATCAAGGAAACCAAGAATTGCAGGGCTACAGGGGAAAAGCAGGGGAGTGGGACTAGCTGAGTAGCTCTTACAGAGAAACATAATGGGCCAAATAGCCTCCTTCTATGATATTGTCATTCTTTGATTGTAATGATACTCTATTTTTTCTGCAGTTAGTGGAAAAACAAAAGGGCAGATGCCTCCTTGAATTTCTGAGATTTAGTGTATCTTCATTTTTGCATTCTGTGATAATCGTACTGCTACTCCTGTGAAATTAACTGAAGAGTTTGTTGAATGTCTTTGTGTCCATTGATGTTATTTAGTAACTAGTCACTATGTTTCTTGTTTATATAAATGGGACACTTGAGAAACAAATGTTTAAATAAACTAAGAATTGGAAGTGCAATTAAAATGAAGTGTTTGTGGTGAATAAGACAACCATGATGTTAAATAAACTCATGCTTACCCTGTATTTTGTGGTCTCAATCTTGAGCTTAATTCTAAACACAGTGCTTCAAGTTTAACAAAGACAAATGTGATAAAAACACCGTTAATCACATTTATGAGAATAACAATGCGGTGCAAGTTGGAATATCAAAGTCTTTTTGAATAGAAGATGTTCAATTGTTCTCTGATGTGTATTCTGGTTTTAGTAATACATGTTCTTTGACAAAACCTCTCACGTAAGCCCATAACCATCACCACCTAGTGGACAAAGGCAGCAGATATGCAGGGTAAAAACAATGACTGCAGATGCTGGAAACCAGAGTTTAGATTAGAGTGGCGCTGGAAAAGCAGAGCAATTCAGGCAGCATCTGAGGAGCAGCAGCAACACAGGAACACCATCGCCTGTGACTTCCTCTCTGAGCCACAGAGCATTCTGGGTTGGGTCCATACTGGTCATTCCTTCAATATCATTGGGTAACATCCTGGAATTCCCTTCCTAACAGCACTGAGGATCTACCGATAATCCAAGGACTGCAGCAATTCAAGAATGCAGCTCACCACCACCTTTTCCAGGACAATTTGAGATAGGCAATAAATGCTGATGTTGCCAGGAATGCCCAAATCTCAAATTACATTTTTTTAAAAAATGAACATGCAATCTACATTATCAAAAGTGACACAACTGATACAAATCCATTGTGTCCAGTATAAGGCATAGGAAGCTTACACAGGGTAAAAAGATAAAGCAATGTTTTTTCTTTGTTGGACAAACAAAAATTATTGCAGTGCACAAAAATCAAAAAAGTAATGTATAAATACAATGATTGACCATAAATCCAACAAATTCACTCAGAAATTGAGACAAATTGATTTCAATGGTCTTACTGTCTACTTAAGTCAAGGACATGCCAAAAATAATGTGGAATAACACCGTAGAAGATCATTTGCTGTGAACGAACAAAACTTAAGGAAACGCAGTCCAAAGATGTGCAGGTTAGATGGATTGGCGATGCCTATAGTGTCCAGGGATATGCAGGCGAGATGGATTAGCCATGGGAAATGCAGAGTTTCAGGGATGGAATGGGTCTGTGTGGGATGCTGTTTAGAGGGTCAGTGTGGACTTGATGGACCAAATGGTCTGCTTCCACACTGTGGAAATTCTGTGATTCTATATGCCTCTGTTATTTTGAAAATTCCTACAGGAATTGCCTCATTATGATTTAAATTTGGCCCCTGCAGTTCAGCTTGGAGGCCAAATTAAATTCTACACTTGCTGTGCAAACTTTGGGAGTCTGGCCAGTGAAAGGGAGATGTCATCTACTGACTCCAAAGGAGCTCTGAATTTTCCAGCAATCCTGAGCATCTGAAGCAGCTGGCAGTTTTTCTTCAGCCTTTACAGGAAATAATCATCTCTTTGCTGATGTTGTTGTCCTCTACTCAACTGATATTGTGGCTGTACAGGACATTGGCTAGGTCACTTTTTGAATATTGTGCGCAGTTCTGGTCTCCTTCCTATCAGACAGATGTTGTGAAACTTGAAAAGGGTCAGAAAAGATTTACAAGGATGTTGCCAGGGTTGGAGGATTTGAGCTATAGGAAGAGGCTGACTAGGCTGGGGCTGTTTGCCCTGGAGCATCAGAGGCTGAGGGTTGACCTTATAGAGGTTTATAAAATCATGAGGGGCATGGATAAGATAAGTAACAATGTTGTTTCCCTGGGGAAGGGTTGTCAAGAACTATAGGGCATAGGTTTAGGGTGAGAGGGGAAAGAGAAAGAAGGGACCTAACAGGCAACTTTTTCATGCAGATGGTGATAACGTGTATGGCATGAACTGCCAGAGGAAGTGCTGGAGGCTAGTACAAGTACAACAACCAGATGGATATATGAATAGGAAGGTTTGGAGGGATATGGATCAAGTGCTGGCAAGTGGGACTAGATTGGGTTGGCATGTCTGGTTGGCGTGAACAAGTTGGACCAAAGGGTTTGTTGCCATGCTGTACATCTTGATGACTGTATGATGGACAAATAATTACCCTACCCTGCTATCTATGGTAACCTGTTTACCTCAACCTTCAAGTTGAGGTAGCAGTTGACCTGCTCTCCCCTCAAAGAGCTAAATCTACCTCTCTCCCCATAACCAAGGAATGTCCTTTGGGTGTGAAGGTTGGGGTGAGTGGGGAATGGAAATGCAAGTTGAAACAGAGATGGGGATAATTGTAGAAAAGTTACCAGCATTGATACATTTGTCTTTGCTAGTACCGGGTATATAATGAAGCACTGTGATTTGGTTATGTATTCAGATCATTCCTGACACATTCAAAATCAAATAATCACTATTTTCATATTGTGGCTTGACTGTACAAATTTGTTACCAGGCTGCAGAGAATAGATTTATTTACTGGGTCAATAAATCAATGATAGGGCAGGAGGTTAGTGAAATTATTGGGCACAGAGTAGTCCCTGGGTTGCAAACAAGTTCTGCTCTTGAGTCCATTTGCAAGTTGATTTGTCCGCAAGCTGTACCACAATGCAGGACAGTAAAAAATAGCTCTTGGTAATTAAAAGGGAATACTCCTATGCTGGATCATTAAAATTAATTAATATTAATGCTACCTTGCATGGGATCACATTCATAAATATGAATGCTCGTAAGTTGGCCGTTTGCTGTTGGAACCCTCTGTAAACATAAAAGTGGAGTGGAGAAATGAGTCTGATTGGGTTGTTCTACACTGAGCTGACGTAGACTTGATGGGTGAATGACATCCTTTTGTCTCAAGGCTCTACTTTAGGAGACACAACAGTCTTGAGGACAGCAGGCAATTTATATTTTTCACAATGTCTAAAAGATAAATATTGGTGATGTCAGTGCTGTTCTTACCCAGATGAATTCCTCATGATCTTTTATGTCTCACCAGAATGGTGACTCGACAGACTAGATGATGTGCCTAGAGCTGTGGAGTGGAACTTGGATCTTGCAGCCTTTTCATGCAGAGACATGAAAGTTGCCCTTTGAACCATATCTGAGGCAGTATGCAAAAAGCATGTGTACAGTTTTATTATTGACCACTGGAGATTTGTACTTTCAAGATTTTACCAGAGGCTGCAAAGTTAAAAAAAACAAATTATTTTAAACTGAAGTCTGAATTGTGTGTGTTATAAATAGCCTTCTTATGATCTTTCTGTTTCTGTGAATTACCTCATTTGCAAGTGAATTAGAATGTGATTTAGCCTGTAGAAAATAGCTTACTGTGAATACATTCTGGTGAGGAGTCACTGGACTCAAAATGTTTCTTTCTTTCTACAGATGCTGCCGGAACTGCTGAGCTTCTCTAGCAATGGCTGTTTTTGTGATGTGAATACAATTCAGCTTAACAGGAGCTGTGCTCAGCAATCAGTGCAACGCAAGCTGGAGAAACAACATCTTAGTTCCTGTTTCGGCCATTTGACAGCCTTTAGG
The DNA here is from genome assembly GCF_020745735.1 of Hemiscyllium ocellatum. Classification (NCBI taxonomy): domain Eukaryota; kingdom Metazoa; phylum Chordata; class Chondrichthyes; order Orectolobiformes; family Hemiscylliidae; genus Hemiscyllium; species Hemiscyllium ocellatum. The sequence goes on along the minus strand of NC_083411.1, from coordinate 11,949,524 downwards.
ACTGAATATTGAGTTTCACAATTTCAGAATATGACTTTTGGTACTCCTGCAGAAGTGTAGACTTGGTGGGCCATAAGGCTTTTTCAATATCGCATGATGCTGTAAACTGGAATATCAGCTTTGATTGTTGTGTTTAAGTCCTTGATTGTGACTTGTCAGACTTGAACCCACTGGTCCAGCTGTGAGGGTGTTGCTCAGAGAGCCACAGCTGACACATGTCAAAGCTCTACTATCTTTGGTGAAGTAATTCTGTAGCCAATGTATTTTGAGTGTTTTTATTTTTAATGAATGGATTAACAGATAGGGGAGGAAATGGCCTCATGGTATTAACATTGGACTATTAATCCAGAGACCCAAGTAACGTTCTAGACACAAAGTTTGAATCCCGCCACTGCAGACAATCGAATTTGAATTCAATGGAAAAGAAATCTGGGATTAAGAGGCTAATGGTGACCATGAAACCTTTGTCAATGCCAGAGAAACACATTTGGTTCACTAATGTCCTTCAGGAAAGGAAATGTGCCACCCTACCAGGTCTGGTCTACGTGTAACTCCAGAAACACAGCAATGTGATTGATTCTTAATTGTCATGTGAGTAATCAGGGATGGGGAATAAATACTAGCCTGGCTTGTGATGTGCTCAACTCATGAATGAATGAATGAAAAAAGAAAGATTGAAAACAAATAGGTACCACTTCAATTAAAGCTGTGGAGGTTCAGTGGCCTAATCAAAAACAGAAAACTAACAGGCTCGAGGGGCTGAATGGCCTACTCCTGTTCCTTACAGAGAGACATAGATAAGCTGCAGAGCTGGGCTGAGGGGTGGCAAATGGAGTTAAATGTGGACAAATGTGAGGTGATTCACTTTGGTAGAAGGGGCAGGTATGCAAAGTACTGGGCTAATGGTAAGATTCTTAGTAGTGTAGATGAAAAGAGAGATCTCGGTGTCCATGTACACAGATTCTTGAAAGTTGCCACCCAGGTTGACAGAGTTGTTAAGAAGGCATACAGTGTTTTAGCTTTTATCAATAGAGGGATCAAGTTCTGGAACCATGAGGTTATGCTACAGCTGTGCAAAACTCGGGTGCGGCTGCACTTGGCGTATTGTGTACTGTTCTGGTCACCACATTATAAGAAAGATGTGGAATCTTTGGAAAGTGTGCAGAGGAGATTTACTAGGACGTTGCCTGGTATGGAAGGAAGGTCTTACAAGGAAAGGCTGAGGGACTTGAGCCTATTTTGGTTAGAGAGAAGAAGTTGAGAGGTGACTTCATAGAGACATATAAGATAATCAGAGGGTTAGATAGGGTAGACAGGGAGAGCCTTTTTCTAAGTATGGTGACGCCGAGCACGAGGGGGCATAGCTTTAAATTGAGGGGTGATAGATATAGGACAGATGTCAGAGGTAGTTTCTTTACTCAGAGAGTAGTAAAGATATGGAATGCTTTGCCTGCAACGGGAGTAGAGTCGCCAACTTTAAGTACATTTAAGTTGTCATTGGACAGGCATATAGATGTACATGGAATAGTGTAGGTTAGATGGGCTTCAGATTGTTATGACAGGTCGATGCAGCATCAAGGGCCAAAGGGCCTGTACTGTGCTGTAATGTTCTATATTCTATGTTCTATGTTGCTGGAGAAACTCAATAGGTCTGGCAGCAGCTGTGGAGAGTAAAACAGAGTTAATGCTCTAAGTCCACTGATCCATAGAATCCCTACAGTGTGGAAACAGGCCTTTCAGCCCAACACTTCCACACCAACCCTCCGAAGAGTAACCCACCCAGACCCATTCCCCTACCCTATACTTACCCTGACTAATTCACCTAATCTACACATCCCTGAGCACTATGGGCAATTTAGCACAGCCATTCCACCTAACCTGCATATCTTTGGATTAGGGGAGGAAACCCACACAGACATGGGGAAAATGTGCAAACTCCACACAGACAGAACCTAAGGCTGTATTTGAACCTGGTTCCCTGGCATGGTGAGACAGCAGTGCTAACCACTGAGCCACCATGCCATCCTCCCTTGTCACAAGTGAAAGTGATTGAGAATTGAAAGTATTTATATCAATGGCAGTAGTGGAGTGGGAAGAGGTGATTGTCAGGATTGGAGGGAATGGCTGAGATGATCAAATTAGAGATGGTGCCCAGGTGAGAGAGAAAAAAATGGAAGCAGACAAAAGAATAATGCCTCCTCTTCCACCCAGGTGCCTGCAGTGGACCTGACCAAACCCCATCAAAATATGTACTGAAGATAGTCTAGACTGTAATGTTTTCTTATTTTAAATTTAAGTGTAAGGTGTTGTGTTCCAGATGCAATTTGGTTGGTCAAACTACTCACTGTAAAGTAAAACACACTTTATTCATACCCTGTAGTTAAAATACAACAAAAGAAAGAAGCAATTAGAATAATTTAACTCTGTTGGAAAACCTAACAGAATAATAGATTATTTCACTACTAAACAGTAACTGTTCCAAAATTGTTACGTCCCATAAACACACCCATGGCAAAAGGCAAGTTCAAAAAAATCGATTGTCTCACAGGCAGCTCTCTAGTCCAGGAGGAAAAAACATCAAGCGAAAACCCTGAGTGAGGGAGAAGGTAGCAGGAAGAGATAGACTGCAACTTCCTCTGAACTTCAAAACCCAACAACTGCTCCTAATGAAAAACAAAAACTAAAATCTTGGTTCAGTGGAACCTTAACCTCACCCAGTCAGGCTGCTTTTATTGTTCCAACTTTTAAAAAAAAAAGGCCTCACAAGCAGTTTACCCTAGTGGCTCTGAATATGCTGCTTGGTACCTCTGCCTTAAAACCTTTCTTCCATAAAAAATAATAGGACCAAATACACCTCTTAAAGAAAAGTATTGTCATACACCTTACAGCCCTCATGACTCAGCATTGAATTTAACTACTGCAGAGAGTTGATGCCTCTGTCCATGATTGCTATCCATCCTCACATCCCCAGGCCTGTTGCTCCCAGCACAATCAGCCTGTCTTCCTGTATTTACTGTTTCTGTTTTCACCCATTCAGCAATTTTGTCTTTCCTGGCTTATTAGTAGCAATCCCTTTGACTATTTCCCTTTCTCTTTTCTCTCTCAGTGAAGGAATTGAAGGAAGTTCTGAAGAAGAGTAACACTGGACTCAAGAGGGTAAGACTGTTTCTCTCTCCACAGAAACTGCCAGACTTGCTGGAGATTCTCCAATAATTTCATTGTTGTTTTCAGTGTTAATGAGTGATAGTCCATGTGAGTAGACCTCTTGCCATTTATTAGTGAGAACCTGGTTAAAAAATGTGATTTTTCTGTTCTAAGCATCGAGAAGTTGCTTGCTGGGCACCTCATCTGAGCTTTCCAACTTCCTTACCACTTGCCTTGTAGTTCAGGGGTTGGGAATATTAACCCCAATGTTTCCACTCTCAAAGTGATCTTGTTGAGTTATTAAGGGAAAACTTGCCTTTTACTTAGATTCTGTAATCAGCTGCCTTGGTTGACATTTTGTCTATGGTATGGAGAACCAATAATGCTTTGTCTCCATAAGGACAATAGAATCCAACCATGGAGAGAATCACAAATATTTATATGTTTTTAGTATTCTCATAACTTCAGGACATCCCAAAGCACATAACAGTCACTTGGACAATGGAAGGAAACTATCACCTTTATTCCTTTACTTTAATGTGAACATCTAACGTCATTTCTTTATTTTTCTTCTTATCTGAAGAATAATGGTATTGCTTTAGTTTTAACTGTGTTTCTCTATGTTACTTCTTGTACTGAAGTTTTGTACTTCGAGACCTTTATACCTAAGACAACACCATGTGTGGTGACATTGTACACTTTTCACTGTACTCCTGCACTCCTGTATTTGAGTACACATGATAATAAATCAAATCAAATAAAATGGAGCAACAAGTTTTCACACAGAAAATGAATACAAGCAACAATGTGCTAATGGCTGATTGAATTGTTTGTTAGATTTGCTGGTTGAAGTATAAATATTGTGTCCTAGTGTTATAGGTTTATTTGGAAGCACTAGCCTTTGGAGCGCTGTTCCTTCATCAGGTGGATGAAGAAGCAGCGCTCCGAAAACTACGTCTTCCAAATAAACCTGTTGGACTATAACCTGGTGTTGTGTGATTTTTAACTTTGTCCACCTCAGTCCAACGTCAGCATCTTCAAATCATGGAGTCCTAGTGCGGAATTGTATGAAACAGGTAGTTGTGGTGGGAAAACTGACCAACCCCTGGTTATAACACAACACAGATTAAGGCTATAACAAAGTTCAAAAGTATTGATAACCTCAGCAGGACTTGAAATCAGCTAAGTCCACATATATTCTTTAACCTTGGTAGACTTTGGCGGAGCTTCATTCGGCTGGCTCCAATAAATTCTGGGATACTGACTAAGCCCAAATAAAGACATTCCACAAAATTCTCTGAACTCCCAACAAGGACAAGATTGTGAGATGACGAATGTGGCAAAAGGTTTTGGGAAGACAGCATGATAAACCAGCAGTAATAACACCGATCGTAATTCAATATACCGGTCCAATGGATGACTAGCCTCTCATGATAGTTATTGATAGCTATTGATAAGTTTTAATTATAAAGATTCCTGATTCTCTCTCTGTAAACACGAACTTGTGAGAGAGACTCAGAGCCGTAATCAACTCTCTCTCTTTTCCAAGCTCAGCCACTCTGCATGCAGCTTCCTTGTTAATAAAGACCAATTGTTTTGTCTGACCAAGTGTTGTTGAACTTTCATTGAGTTTGTTTAGCTCTTACAGTCTCACAGCCCTGTAGCTATTTTTAATCCATTTCAACACTGGAATCATAGAGATTTACAGTTCAGAAAAAAAGCCCTGCAGCCCTTTGAGTCTGCACTGTCCCTAAATTCTGGATTGAAGAGTGGGAAGGTATCTCTTACTCTTCATCGAACAAGTCTCTCTCGAAAGGGCATATAACTTTGGTTTAATGCCTCATCTAAAATAGAATGATGATTTAGGCATGCAGCTTCATCACATCCCAGTCAACTCATTTACCTGATTCATCTCAGTTACCTGCCCCGCAATGTAAGATATCAAAACAATCAAAAAACTCCCATGAGAGTTGATGAAAATGAAGCTGTGCTCAACAGAAATAAACAAGTTGGTTTATTAAGTAAAAGGAAATTACTGAATAGAACACCTGGCAGGGTTATATAAGTGTTGCCATGTTTATGAAGCTTGACTGGTTTTATTGTGTTGCGGAACTTAGAAAGGGAAACACATAGATTTTCCAGCAAACTGATCTTTCTTTCTGCTTAGCTGGTTGGTTACAAATAGTGCAATTATATAATTTTCTTGAAAGGAAGATTGCCACATTGCGATATCACCTTAGTAACAGTGACAGATATTGCTAACTTTTTTGTTCGCTCACGCATTGGTTTGTTGGGAAGGCAGTAAAGTGCTGTCATTACTGGACTAGCAATCTGGACACTCAAACTAATGCTTTAGGAATATCACTACAATGAAATTTATATTCAGTTCATGATTAAAACCTGGAGCTGAAAGTGTGACATTTGGTCCCCAGCCAAAGTTCCCAAATTTGGTACAATTCCAAATGGAATACCTCCCTTGATTGGTCACGATAATAGCTATGACATGGAGGTGCCAGTGTTGGATTGGGGTGGACAAAGTCAGAAGTCACTCACCACCCGGTTATAGTCCCACAGGTTTATTTGAAATCACATGCTTTCGGAGCACCACTACTTTGTTCCTGGTGGACTGTAACCTGATGTCATGTGACTTCTGACCTTGCTTACAACAAGGTTAATTTAAACAGGACTCTTTCCTCATGGGTATCTTTTCCAACCCCAAACATATTTAAGTTTTAAAAGAAGCCAATTTAATGAGGCTTTGTGGAGTTAAAGAAGAAAACAAACATGCAAAATGAGAGAAATGGTAATGGAATGCGACACACATGCACACAGATTAGAAATGAGGAGTGAATACAAAAACTAAATGTAAAAACAAATATGAGCTTGGTTTGCTTGTCCTTGATGAATGGATTATGAAACACTGTGGCCATTAAGGTGGGTCATTCTGATAACTCCGAACTTGGCAGCTGAGTAGTTGTCTGGTGATTCTTCATTTTGTAGTTATCTGAAAGGGACTGGTCCTATTTTCTTCATCAGTAACTTTGCTGACATGACTGTTTCAACAAGCATTGAGACATCCTTTCCTTTTACCTGCATTCACCAGTGGAAGATCTCAAATGCATCCCTTCACAGGATACTTTAACAAGGTGGGAACTTAACAAGATAGCCCACTAGGAGAAAGTGAGGTCTGCAGATGCTGGAGTATCAGAGCCGAAAATGTGTTGCTGGAAAAGCGCAGCAGGTCAGGCAGCATCCAAGGAACAGGAGATTCGACATTTCGAGCATAAATCCTTCATTAGGAATGAGGAAAGTGTGTGTGACATTTTCACAAACTTGCAAAGGAGCAGCCTCCAGCAACAGACCTCCCTCTGGATCCTCCTCTCCACCCTTGCAGCCATGTGTCGCTACCTACATTCCCTGCAGTCAGCCCTACCCCAGCTCAGGACAACACTCTCACAAACTTGCAAAGGATCACACACGCTTTCCTCATTCCTAATGAAGGGTTTGTGCCTGTAATGTCGAATTTCCTGTTCCTTGGATGCTGCCTGACCTGCTGCACTTTTCCAGCAACACATTTTCAGCCCACTAGCACACCAGCACTCTAGCACACAAAAACCAAGCACTGCAGTACAGTTTTTAACTCTCTTCTGTGTATTATTCTGGAAGAGTAATAACTCAAGCATGTCTTTCTTTGAACTCATATGATGTTTACAGTCTGGGACATAACCTAGAGGGGATAGTTTATGTTGAGAGGGAATAATCAGTCCATCATTATTTATGTAACTACAGAGAGATCATCATTCATTTTCTATGACATCTCTCCCTTTGAAGTGTAGCTGACTAATATTCACTTGGTATTCTTTAGGTGCAGTATTCTATAGCTCTGTGAAGACCCAGTGTAATTCAAACAGAAATGTTTCATGTCACTGAACTAATATTTTCAACCACCTTTTGGCTGGCATGTCCCTCTTATAAAATAAACATATTGCACTTGAAAGGTAATGCAAGTAATTTGCGGTCATGTTCTGCTGTCATGTCAAAACTTAGTCTAGGGGGATACAAGATGGTGGCGATCTGATAGGTCTGCTGTGCTGGGCTCACCATAACCCAAATAAAGTGGTGCATTTACCGCTCCTCCCCTCAACAGCTATCTCTTAGACAAATTGGGAAAATAAAGCAAAACAAAATCTCTAGAACCTTTTAAATTTTGATCCTAATGTTTTGGGAAGAAGATGGAGACAAATAAAGGAAAGGAAATGCGAGGGTCTCAGCAACCAGGCCACTACCCTGCAGTGCCAGGCAGAGCCGTGGTCCCAACTCCCACAGTGGTGCTTTTGAACCCAATTAACTTAGTCACGGAGTTTTTCACACTCCAAGAGAAAATCGAGTCAGTGTTGGGACCGATCTCTGCCATGCTGCAAAAGCATGAGCAGGAGATCCAAATGCTTGAGTGACGCATCGAGGCGATCAAACAAAAGACCATGGCATCAGAGACTGCAGCTGAGAATTTGGAGGGGAGGATCCGAATGCTGGAAAGCCAGGTTCAGGTCCTGCTGGAAAGGCTGACAACCTTGTGAATCAAGGTCAAAGGAAGAACTTGTGGATAATCGGGTTCCTGGAACTTGAAGAAGGTGAGGACCTGGTCAGCCTCCTGGAGCAGTGGCTGCTGCAGCTTTTGGGGCTGGAAGTCGAGGTGGGTCCGGGTCTGGGCCAACTGGATCGCGATGTGCAGGTCCAGGTCGGATCAGCGGCCCCACCCGGTCCTAGTACAACTCCAGTATTACAGGAGAAACAAATGATAATGGAAACCTCCAGAAGACTGGGAAAAGACTCATAGGCCCTGATGTACAAGGGGTCAAGAATTATGTACTTTCAACTCTCCTTTGGGGTTGTAATCAAGAATGGAAATCTTCTGATGAAGTCAGGAAGAGGTTGAGAGACCTGAATATCAATATTCTACAAGGTACCTGGCATTCTACTGCGCTTCAACCATGGAGGGTCTGTTTACAGCTTGACTCAGAGAAAGCAAGGGATTTTCTAGACTCTTTGAAATAGATGGTCTGGGTCAGAAAAAAAACTATGATATACCCTTTACTGTCTTGGTTTTTGGTTTTATATGTATCACATTGCTTTGATGTAAACTTCCCTTTTTTCATGAATTCCTGTTATTCCCTTGATTCCTCTGGATGTGGGGTGGTAATCTCTTTTATTAAAGACAAAGGGGGTGAATATTGGAGGGGAAGGGTTGGGTGTCCACTTTTAATTTTTCATGTGTGCAAATAATAGGTTTCCTTTGTCTCTGTAGTGCTTGAGTATGGGACACAGCTTTAGCTGGAAGGAACCATGATGGTAATAGGGATTGGGATGAGTGGCCCCTATTGGTGAGAGGGACAATCTCCAGTTATTTGATGTTTGTTCATTTGTTTGTTTGCTTGCTTAATTTAAGAGTAGTGGTTAGTTTTTTTTAGTTTTTATAGTATCTGTCATGGTAGTTTTTAAATTTTATAAATCCTGTTTTTTTCCACTTGGCGCACCATGACTAAGCTTCTTCCCCTTTCGGGGGCAGTGGGCCACTTTAGACAGTTATGGCAAGTGGTTTGTTTAGATGGTTCACCTGGAATGTAAAGGGAAGTCATTCCCCAATCAAAAAGAAAGAAGGTGCTCTCAAAACTCAGAAAGGAGAGGATTGACAGCATCCTGCTACAAGGAACAATTAAATTACAGCAGGGAGAGTTTGGTAGGGTATTATTTTCCTCTTTCAATTCTAAAAGCAGTGGCCATACTAGTACAGAGGAACCTCCCATTTCAGATAATAGATCAAATTAAGGATGAACATGGAAGATTCATTACCCTCAAGGCCTTAATACACCAGGAACAATATGGCAACCTGAACATCTGTTGCTCCCCCCCTCCTGGTGCACCTCCTTAAATTCTTAATTGATGCATTCTCTGAATTGATGGCTTCAACCATCCAATGGACCCCAAGGTAGACAGGATGCCAAGGGGTGTTTCAGGTATCTCTCTGCAATCCAGACAGTTGGTGGACTTATATGGGGAGCTGGGGTTGGTGGATGTTTGGAGATGTCTCCACCCTAATGGTAGGGATTTTACCCTTTACTCCAACCCACACAAGTGTCACACAAGAATTGATATGTTCTTTATTCCATCAATCTGTCTGGATTCGGTGTTATTTTGCAGGATTGGGAATATAGCCATTCCAGACCATGTGGCAGTGAACTTGGATGTCAAGATTAGAGGTAATGGAATAGATGCGTGGCACATGGATCTATTTCTTTTGAAGGATAGCAAAAAGACTACTTCAGAAGGGAGTTTAGGCCTTTTGGGACATTACCTTGGGTACGGCCTGTAACCCATCAATGATTTGGAAGACCACCAATGTTTATTAAAGGGTATTAATTATTTCATACTCAGCACTTACCCAGGCAGTGAAGAGAGAGGTCTCCTATGTGAAACAAAGGTTATTTGAATACAGTGATGAGCCAGGTAGATACCTGGCATATTTGGCCAGGAAGAGAAGTGTCCCACCGTCCATTGTATCTGTTATGGAGAGAACTGATACTATCACTCACGAGTCTAAAAGGATTAATGCAATATGCAGGAAATTTTACTCAGAGTTATACCGGTTAGATAATTGTGAGGATGAAGTAGCAAGGATGGAATCCTTTTTTGAGAATCTGGACCTCCCAGGCATAAATGCAGAGCAAACCTCTCTTTTGAATGCACCCTTAACAATACAGGAGATACAAGAGGCAGAAAGGCAGCTCCAAAATGGCAAGGCACCTGGTCCAAAGGGGTTTCTGAGCGAGTTCTACAAGGATTTCATAAACATGTTGGCTGAGCAAATATTGTGTATATACAACCACCCATACAGCCACGGCTGCCTTCTGACCTCTCTTAGGGAGGTCAATATCTCTCTTATTCTAAAGAGAGTGAAAGATCCTGAGGACTGTGCCTCGTATCGTAAGGTTAAATGTAGATTTTAAAATCCTGTCTAAGATGTTAGCTTTGAGGTTGGAGAAGGTACTGTCCACTATCATAAGGGAAGACCATACAGGTTTTGTTAAGGGTTGTAGCTCTTCCAATAATATTGAGAGAGTGCTGAATATAGTACAGGTACATCAGCAGAGGTCAGTTCTGGGCTTGGTGGTCTCCTTGCACACAGAAAAGGCATTTGACCTGGTGGAGTTGCTGTATCCTAGAACGTTTTGGCCTTGGGTGAGTGGCAATGCTGTAGAACAACCCTATGGCGGTGGTCCTTACTAACATCGTAAAATCAGATAGTTTTAGCATTGGCAGAGGCAACTAACAAGGGTATCCTCTCTCGCTGCTGCTATTCACTGTAGTAATCGAACTGTTGGCATTAGCTATTCAGAAGAATCTAAAATAGTTGCCCCAAAGTTAGCAATGGGAGAGTACAAAATTACTCTCTTTATGCTGATAATGTTCTTCTCTTTTTGGCTAACCCAGAAAAGTCTGTACCCTGGTTAATATAAAAGGTTAATTTATTCAGCATTTTCTTGTGTTATAAAATTAATTTTACAAAATTGGAAGCATGCCTGTGTGGGGCTTGGCGGGAATACCTGAGGTAGACGACGACACACAATTTCCTTTCTGGTGGTCACAAAAAGATTTTCTTTACTTGGGTATTTTTATTACCTCCTCTCTCCACCAGCTGCAGAGAGCTAAATGTTGTGCAATTGTTTGAAAGGATTAAACAAGAGTTTCAGCGTTAGGAGTAGTTACCAATATCATGGTTAGGCCGAATAGCCCTGATTAAAATGAACGTTCTTCCCCGACTGCTGTACCCCATGAGAATGCTCCAGTTGTTGCGGTCCAGATAAATGCTACAGAGGCTCAATGGCTGACTTGGATCCTTCATTTGGTGTTGTAGGCACTCTGTTATGAAATTCACCAAGTTACAACTCCCAAAGGGCATGGAGGGGTTGATCTCCCAGACTTTAAGCGATACTTTGGGAAATAAAGAACATAAAAGCATGGGAAGGGTTAAAGCATGAAGACCACTGGCAATCTGTGGTCTGTGGAAGGCAGGATGGGATAAGAATAGTGGAATGCTCTTACACCAATTAGCAGAGTAAGGTTATGGCTGAAAGGTCACTATAGCGAGATGAGATAACACAACTAATGAAGCAAGTTTCTCTGTTAAGTGTTGTTATGACAGGATTGGGACCATAAATATTTGGGACATGACATTAAAATATCTAATTAATAGTTAGTAGAGTCAGCTTGAGACAGGAGACTATTGTAATAGATGGAATAGCTAAATATCTATCATGATAGGTTAGTCTGGGATGGAAGATCACGATAGCAGAATTAGCAATAAATGTCTAACCGTGATGATAGAATAACATTAGTAGAATGTACAACTAAAGAGATAATGGGAACTAACATCACTAGTTATTGAGTAGCTAGAGTGAGGTACTTTGATTAAAATAGTCGGAAATGCTGATAAGCTAACAGAAACATGATAAAAAATGGTATAAAAATCCACGAACCCTGAGGATCGTGAGGCATTCGAGAATCTGCTTTCTCAGTGTCACGGTTTTTTGTTTGCAAATAAAAGATCTACTTCTTGAGGAACTCTCTGTGTCTCCTGATGATTCTTTATATTTTCTCCACAACATTACCAAATAAGCGCCTCATTGTCCTATGTGAGTGACTAGGTGTGGAAGGATCTGAGGTCAATATGGTTTGACATCGAGGTCCCCCAGCCAAGGTGTCCCCTCCTTAATTTGCTGTTTATGGATAGGATGAAATCTGTTGCTGGGCATTGTAGAAATCCAATTATGATGACATGGTTAAAGTGTGGAGGATGTTGCAGCAGGGCGAGGGTATCCTGCATAATAGATTCCGGCTTTAAGGCATGTGAGGTCAAGGGAGTCTCTTGTTTGGGCAACCGATTTGAGGGAGAAGTCACGCATATTTTGACCAGCTGAGTTACAAATATGGGCTACCTAGTCAGGACTTCTTCCATTATTTTCAGATTAGGGATTATGCACAGAGAAGGATCACGCTTTTAGCTCAGCCTTACAAATCCGACATGGAAAGAAGAGTGCTTCGGTGCACAGGCATGCTTTCAGTCAGTATCCTATACCATTTACTGACAGGTGGCACCTTGGAAGATATGGAAGGACTCTACAGAGTCTGGAGTCAGGAACTAGAAGTAGAAATCTCATCTGAAACATGGGAAGACATATGGGAGAATGTGAAAAAGATCTCAATATGCCATAAAGTACAGGCCATGCAATTGAAGATTCTCCACAGAGCATATATGGCCCTGGAGTGATCAGCAAAAATCAAGAAAGGCATATCTCCAGGGTGCCCTAAATGTAAAACAAGCACTGGCACCCTTACACATTGTCTGTGGTCAGGTCACAAGATCCATAGGTACTGGGATGCCATAACGAATGAGGTAGAGGAGATCCTGGGAATTGAAGTTAAGGTGGATCTGGTGTCCCTTCTTTTGGGACTGCCGAATCTGCCTTCACTAGATGAACATGGGAAGAGATTATTCAACATTCTCATGTATTTTGCAAGGAAGAACACTTTAATGAGCTGGACCTCAGAAAAACCCTCTCAGGTCGCATGGGGTGGCGTAGATTAGTGTTGGAGCACATTCCTCTGGATTTGCTTATGAAGGTTGTGTGCCAGAAAATAGAGCTATTCTGTAAGACATGGCGTCCCAATTTTTGGATCATGTAGACATAGACCTATCAGCCATATTAATCAGGGTCTTTATATAGCCATGACGGCCAGATTTGGCGGTCCGGGGGACCTTGGGGGTTGGGGGGTTGGGGGGGGGGGGGGAGATGGCTGGGGGGGTGCATTAGAAGCTTGAATAAATATGGGTAGAATAATTGATTCTCCTGTGGATGGGAACCTCAGTCGGCATGTACGGGTGGTTTAATTTAATTTAATTTAATTTAATTTAAGTTGATTTTATCTAATTTGACCTAAGTTGTTAGTATAATTTAAGCTAATTTAAACTAATTTGCTAAGTTCAATTGTTTATTGAATTGTAACATGGAAAGTTGTTCTGTACCTTTGCGATAAGTTTTGGTTTGTTTTGTGGTGTAATAGGTAGTTTATTCTTAATGTTTTCATAACATGAGATTGTGATACTACCTTTTGACTTTTTATAATATTGTAAAATATAAAAACCTTTTTCAATTACAAAAAAGTTAGCCTCAGTGATGGTGACCAAGGAACTTCTATCAATTATTGTAAAAACCTGTCTGGTTCTCCAAGTTCCTATGGAGCAGGAAATCTGCTACCTTTAGCAAGACTGGCTTAGGTGTGACATTAGATCCATAGCAATGGAGTTAATTATTAAATAGCCTCTGAATTTGTTTAACAACCTGCTCAGTTGTGGAAAATTATTACAATATCAAAACAGGATTAGAACTACGGGGCAAACCCTGCATCAACTAAGACACCAGAAAAAAAAACACTGGTAAATACTTGGGGCTAATGCCAACATTGGAAGAGCTGTCTCAAAGATTAGTTAACAACCTGGCATAGATATATTTATTAAATTATACCTTTCAAATAAAGCCCAAAACATCACCATTACCATCCCTAGATATCCAACAGTTAGGAGGAGGAGGAGATTTCGCAAATTACCTCATCTTCAGGGAGCCCAACACATCTGAGTAAAAGGTAGTGCTGAAACATTTGCAAAATATCTCTAGTTGGATGTTACATGCCATCTTGACAGCCTATAAAAGAATAAAAAGAAGGGGAGGTCTTTGCTGACAGATCCAGAATTTATTAGCCATCCTTAGTAGGGCGGTGATGGTCTACTGGCATTGTCACTAGATTATTAATCCAGAGATCAAGGTAATGTCCTGGAAACCTGGGTTCAAATCCTGCCGTGACAGATGGTGGAATTTGAATTCAATAAAAAATCAGAATTAGGAGTCCAATGATGACCATGAATCCCTTGTTGATTGTCAGATAAAATCTATCAGGTTCACTAATGTCCTTTAGGGAAGGGTATTACCATCCTTAACTGGTCTGGCCTACACATGACCCCCAACCCACAGCAATGTGTTACCTCTTAACTGTCTTTTGGGCAATTAGGGATAAGTAGGAAATGTGAGCCTGACCTGTGATGCCCACATCCAATGACTGAATTTAAAAAGAAACTGTTGAGCAGCTGATGGTGCACTGACTTCTTGAACTGTTGTAGTCTGTGTGGTGAGGGAGAGTCTATATGGTTGTTGAAGCTGTTTTGCTGAACTGTTGGTTTGCAGAGATGTTGGTCAATCATGGTGTTGCTCTCACCTGGCTTGTCCTCTTGTGCTGGGTGACCCTAGCCTGCTAGAACATTCTTTAACAACCACATAACTTCTGCTTTTATCACATAATTCATGAACTGTTTATCTGCAGAAAACACTAATCAGCCAAACGTTATCAATGCGTGAATGGAGCATCTGGAGTGTGCATGGACACAAGGTCTGAGAACAATAGTTTGTTACATACAATCCTGAGAAACTACCAGCTCAGCATCTTTTGTGCTATGTAAATCCGCGGTGATTGGGAAGCACTTTGGAGATACATCTAGCTATACTAAGGAATGGTGTGCTCCCCATGATATCATGCAATAAATCTTGTCAATGTCAAGGTCAGAGTCCAGAAAATTTCTTCAACATTAGTGCTGCTAAGGAGGGCATGGCAGGTGTTTGAGAAGGAACTGAAAAGGAATATTGGAGTCAGCTGTTTTTGTCCGTCAAGGTGGTAGAGATGGCGGGTTTAGAAGGTGCTATTGAAGGAGTTTTGGTAAGTACTGCTGTGCATCTGGACCTGGGGATTTGTCCTCTTTTAAACTTGCGAAAACCTCCAATGTCTACTCACTCTCTCTGGTAAATTGTTCAAGAACCTCACAGTCCATCTTCCCAAATTCAGTATCTATCGCCTCGTTCTCCTGAGTGAGGTCAGCTATGAAGTACTCACCTGACACTCTACTTTAGTTCCATGCATAATTGCCCACTTTGTCCCTCATAAGTCCTACTCTTTCCCTGATTATTCACTTCCCCTTGATATACTAATGGACTATTTTGGGATTCTTCCTAATTGTTCTCACCATAAATTTTCATGGCCACTTGTTACTCTCCCAATGTTTTTTTTTAAGCTTTCTGACCTGCACTTTCTATACTCCACTAGCTCCTCCATTAATTTTCTCCCTTTGAAACTATTGCACATGCCTCTTGAATAATCCAGGTGTCTCTGGGCTTATTGTTGCTCCATTTCACCTTAAAGATTGGCCTGTGCTCTTTCCAATTCCTTTTTTGAGCATATCCCACTGTTATGCTTTGAATTTACATACAAATAGCTTTTTCCAGTCTACTTTGATCAGACCCTGTCTTATTTTAATAAACTCTGCCTACATGGACAACATCAGACTCACTTCTAATTCCAGACTTTACTGAATTCAAATTTCATCATCAGCCAAATTAAAATTCAAATAAATTTTAAATATGTATCACAACATTAGCCTGGGACTCTGGAGGGGTAGCTGAGTGAAATTCCCATCATGCCCCTCTTGCACCAAGAGTACTGCCCTGGGGAAGCCCTGCAGAAATGTCTTGGGACTGAAGTGGACAATCTTCCTTTGTGCTAAGTATGTTTCAATCTAGCAGACAGCTTCCCCATGTATTTAATCGTCCTATTGCTTTCTTGATGCCACAATTGGTGAAGTGTTGGCTTGATATCAAGGGCAGCCACACTCAAAAAAGGCCATGGTGAAGTCAGGAACTAAGTGGTGCTGTTACCTAAAAGAATTGATTTGAATAAATGCATTGTTGTTAAATGTTGCACAACAGAACTAAGAGGTAACTAGAGAATACAGGCACACAGACATATAATTTAAATTGACTTGAAAGCCATATAATTAAAGGGTTTAGCAAGTTGCATGATCTCTGAGATTGTTTGCAGCCACCTGTTGCATCATTTAACCCATCATTATTTCTTGTAAGTATAAGCTTCAGGTTTGTTGAGTTGGATTTTAACCACTCATTGAGTGTAAGTCTATTGTCCCATGTCAGCAGTCAGATGTTGTTTTTATAGCGTGGGTTTCTGCTACTTAGACTGCAGTATATTTACTGCAATAGCTTAGGTTGTAAACTATTGTATAATTCTCTCCATTGGTCGGCTTGCAATAACAGATCAGTTTCCTTAATGATACAAACAGCAAAGGACAATTATTAGCTTACTAAAAGACTTGTTATTTTTCATTGAGAATAAATGTAATTTCAGGAGATCACTCAGTGGCTTCCCAAGAAGAGTATTGGAGCTGTGCAGCTTTAGGTGAAAATTTTGCATCACATTAATATGGATGTACAATATAGATTGCAATTGGTAATTATCCCATGCCCTGCCCCATTGAAGATGTGCACGATACATAACCCTTCATAAAGTCCCACGGCCTCTCTTTACTGGAAGCTTTGCTCAGGTCACTGGGAATTCTGAAATAGTGTCTAAAAGGTCTTACTGCAAAGAAGGAAACAACAAATGGAAGCCATGATGTGCGGGAGCTGGTGTTGGACTGATTTGGACAAAGTCAAAAATCACACAACACCAGGTTATAGTCCAAAGGTTTGTTAGAAGTATTAACTTTCAGAGTGCTGCTAGTGGGGCAGGATCATAAGATACAGAATTTTTTTTTTAAAGATTAGATTACTTACAGTGTGGAAGCAGGTCCTTCGGCCCACCAAGTTCACACCGACTCTCTGAAGAGCAACCCACCCAGACCCATTCCCCTACACCTAACACTGGGCAATTTAGCATGGCCAATTCACCTAACCTGCACATCTTTAGACTGTGGGAGGAAACCTACACGGACACAGGGAGAACGTGCAAATTCCACACAGGCAGTTGCGTGAAGCTGAATTGAACCTGGGTCTCTGCCACTGTGAGGCAGCAGTGCTAACCAGTGTGCCACCGTGCCGCCCGCTCGCTCCTGTAACACTTGCGAGCCCTCAACACCACTATCACTGCAGATGGCACAAGTTCATAATGCCATGCAACTGATACAATATATTGAACAAACCTAGATTGCTGTTATTTATCTCCTCAATATATTTTGAGGGGTTTGGTCTGATTCATAACACAGTGAAGGAATAGTAATATACATCCATGCAGCACACAGGATTCTATATTTTTTTAGGTAGCAGAAGGAACTAATGCATCATCTTCTGAGAAAGGTCATTGGACCTGAAATGTTAACTCTGCATTCTCTCCACAGATGCTGCTAGACCTGCTGAGTTTTTCCAAAAATTTCTGATTGATTTGATTAACTGTATTATTGAGGTCTGATTATTGTCATGATTTATTGGGATGGTATGCTGGAAATTCAGCCCCACTATTCCTGAAATAGTCACAAATGTGAAAAGATTTAAACACACCACCTAAATTTCTACTTGGTTGACCAACTCAGGTTAAAATAAAACATCATAAGGTTTCTCTACGAAACACTGAAACAGCTATTTATTGAAAACGGATTGTAATTAACCTGATGGCAGAAAAGAAAACACAAATTGCAAACTATTAGCTCTTTATAACTTAAACTCTACACTTTTGAAGACAAACACATCCCCTCCATCAATCTGACTCTCAATTAATGGCTAAAAGTTGTCAAATTCATGGCTGGTTGTTGTGCCTTTGTTCTGGCATCAGACTCCCATTGTTCTGCAGCACTACATCCACTTAGTAGTTCGCAGTCCATTCACATGCTCACTCCTGTAACACCTGCGAGCCCTCAACACCACCATCACTGTGGATGAGTTATCATCTTGAGATTTTTTATCAAATCATGAAGGGTACATTGGGTGAATAACCAAGATCTTTTCCCCGGGGTGAGGGAATCCAAACGTGGAGGGCTTGGGTTTAAGGTGAGAAGGGAAACATTTAAAAGGGAGCTGAGGGGTAACGTTTTCACACAGAGGGTGGTGCTTGTATGGAATGAGGAAGTGGTAGAGGCTGGTACAGTTGCTGCATTTAAAAGGCTGGGTGGATATATGAATAGGAAGGGTTTACAGCAATATGGGTCAAGTACTGGAAAATGGGACCGGATTATGTTCGGCATGGATGAGTTGGACCGAAGGTTCTGTTTCCATGTTGTATAACTCTATAACTTATACAAATAACCGTTTGACTAGTTGAAATGCAGAACTTTTACATAACCAGCACCATCCATTTCCCGTGCAATGCTAAAAATATGAATTTGCTGGAATTTGGAACATTCCACAAAATGCTTAGCAGCTGATTGCGTATTTTTGAAGTGCAATTGCTGTTGTGATGCAAGTTGACACAGCCACCAAATCAAGAACATTAAGATGTCACAATCAGCAAAAGAAACAAATGGCTGCTTCATCAGTTTTAATGGAGTTAGACCATGAAACCACCAGACGTTGGAGAAGAAGTATGCCATTCAGCCCATTAAGCCCTCCCACCATTCAGTGAGATAATGGATGATCTGATAATCCTCAAGTACACTTACTTGCCTTGATAGTTGATGTATTTACTGATTAAAATTTTGAGAAATGAACAAGGAAAAGAAATCAACAGAAAATGCTAGAGAAACTCAATGGATGTGGCAGAAACAGATAAAGAGATAGAAACAGAGTTCATGCTTCGAGTCCAGTCTGACTTCCTCAGAACTGCTCTTCAAAAAATTCAACTCTTTGAGGAGCTTGTTGATGGAGTCAAGAAGGTGAGAACGCAAATCTCCATGGTGAATTCGATTAAAGTTCTGAAGAAGACTCATGTTGGATTTGAAGCACTAACACAGTTTCTCTCTTCACAGATGCTGCCAGACCTGTTGAATTTCTCCAGTAGTTTCTGTGCTTGCTTCAGATTTCCTGCAGCTGCTGTATTTCTTGTTCATTTGAATGCGATGGATATTTACTCCTTTTGAATCTTTGGGGTAGATGGGGCCTGTGTTTAAAATGTCATCCCAAAAGATGGATTTTGAAGGCATCCCACAAAACTGTTATTTACTTTTTATTGGAACAGGATGTTGGTGTCTTTGACTAGACCAGCATTTAATGCCCAGAGGGCTGTTAAGTGTCAACCACATTGCTGGGATCTGGAGTCTCATATCAGCCAGGCCAAGTAAGGATGGCAGTTTCCTTCCCTAAAGGATGTTGGTGAACCAGATAAATTTTGCTGACAATCAATATGGTCATCATTCGACTCTTGATTCCAGATTTTTATTGAATTGAAATTCCACTACCTGTGGCAGGATTCGAACTTGGGTCCCCAGAATATTAACAGTCCAGTGATAAAAGCCACTCGGCCATCGCCACCTCATTAAAAGGTTGTACGCCACATTTTTTCTTTCATTTTATAGGCTGCATTCAGATGTTAAAGTTCCAAGCCTTTCAATCGTGAGAATCTACTGAATAATAAAGAAGAATTGAAACGGGGATTCTAAATTCGGAAAATGAGATGAAGATGGTGCTTATTCGCTTCTCTCCCTGGCTCTCATGACAGAAACCTGATCTGCAGCAGATTGCCAGTTCTGCCTAACACAGCTCATCAGTTTTTTTCTATGATGGGAATGGTTATTGTGTCTGAGTTCAAGCCTCTTTCACGCTGTTGTGATCAGAGATGTGGCATTTCATCTTTGCAATTCATTTCTATGCAGCGTGGCTTTTGTTTTTGATTTATTTTAAATCAATTCACCAGTTCAAGAGCTACTGCAGCTGATTCATATTATTTCTGAAGAAGAAACACTTGCAGCATTGAGCCAATCCAGTTAGTTATTAGAACAGAGTCTTCACTGATTAAAGGTATATTTTGAGGCTGAAATGAATTTGCTGCCCTCTTTGTCTTTGGGGCCAATGGGTTAAAGAAAGGACCTGAATTAATCATTTTCATGATCACAGGGTGAGCGAAAATATTTCACAGTCAATCAAATAATTACTTTTGAACTGGCATTACTATTTGGCAAGGAGGTAACAAGGCTGCAAATATGTACACAGCAAGATTCCACAAACAATCATTTCATAGTAACCCAGATAATTTATCTTTCAGTGAAAGTGATGGCGGGATAAGTGTTAGCAGGAACACAGGAGAGAAAACTTCTGCTGCTCTTTGGAATAGTGTCGTGGGATATGTTACATTTGTCTAAGATTGGGTGACTGGATCATGGCTTAATTTCCCATTTGAAAGAGTGCAGTACTCTCGTGGTGTTCCAATGGAATGTCAGCCTGGATTATGTGCTCAATCACTGTCTTCTGGGAGCTGCTGCGGTTGAACATTGTTTGAAACTTGCTTCCTCGAAAAGTGTCTCTGGACTTCTACACCTCCGCGCGTGTTCCAGTCTTCAAACTGCGGGCTGGAGAAAGGCTGGCAGACACTTAGTCAACTCCAGTTAAGGATGTGTTATCCTCTTTAAGAATCTTGTTGATGTGCTTAAGAAGGTGAGAAGGTGGGTGAATTTGACAAGCATGAACAGTCTCAGACATGTCACGGTATCTGTCAAATTCAAGGTGGTGAGATGTTGAAGCTTGCTTTATATAAGGTGAAAAATCTAAACGCTGGAATTCCTCATGCCAGATGTGTGCATTAGTTCAGAATTGGTTACCTGGCCCCTTTAGCGAGCATTTATACTGTTGATTCACCAAGTCTCTTCCACTTCTTTGCTGAAGGTTGGCAGCAGCGCCCAATATTTGTGCCTTTACTATTCATGCTTTGTAGGCAACTTGTATCCACTGATTATCCTTGGCACTGCTAATGGGCTATAAGCAGTTGGACAATTTGTAACACAAAAATGATGTGGGGTTGGTTCCCCAAAATGATCTGGATATCTGATTCTTGACCCAGAATTAAAAATCAAACCTCAAGTCTTTTGATTAAACATTGACCTGCACTACATGGACACTTCCTATCAGATCAGGGCTAGCAATAACTCATCTCCAGTCACACCAATATCTGCCCAGCAAGGCACAAGTCATGAGTGTGTTGAACACACATCACTTGCCTGGATGACTCTAGCTCCAATGACACTCAAGGAACTCGATACCATCCAAGGCAAAGCAGCCCATTTTCACTCCATTCAGCCCTTCGAAAATTCATTCCCTCAACCACCAATGTACAGGAGCAGAAGTACATACCATTTAATAGATGCACTCCAGGAATTCATGCACTTTGTAAATTCATCATGTGTACCATCGACAAGGACAAGGATAACGGATACATAGTATTACCACCACACTCAAGTGCCCCTCCCAATGACACATCATCCTGATTCGGAACTACATTGCTAGTATTTTGTTTGTCACTGGGTAAAAGTCCTGGAACTCCCCTCCTGATGGCACTGTGGGTGCGGTCACACCCCAAATACTGCAGCGGTTCAAGCAGGCAGTTCCCTAACACCACAATGAAGGTTGGCCTTCCCAATAGCAATTGCATCTCAGTTAGAAATAAAAATAAAAATATGAGTGTTTGTGTGCGGAAGGTGATAAAGACAGTGCAGAGATGCCCCTGTGTCTCATTCCCACGATCGAAGAATTCATGGGAGATAATCCATAATAAACTGCCTGCTGTGTATTTCCCTAGTGGACTCCTCGGCCCCACTAAGTATGACACCCACCTTCTGTTGACGCGATTGTTGCCATTAGCTTTGGGTGTGTAAAAGAGACCTGGCAGGATTGATGGACTGAATGGTCTACTTCTTCCATTCCTATGTCTTATGGAATTATAGTCTTATACCTCAATATAAATCATGTGATGATTTGAATTATTGGAGGATGGAGTGGAGGGTGTTTCCTCTCCTTTCCTCTCCTTCCCCCTGTCATTAAAATCTCTCTTTAGGCTCTAATTTGTTATTCTGCTTCATAATGTTAATATCTGATTCAGCCCATTCATTGTTCACTGAACGTGTCTTCCTGAAGCCACCTCTCTTGCAGTTGCCTTTTGTTCAGCTTTTTCAATCTCAAACATTTTATTTTTAATATATTTCTGTGTTGCTTGAATGGGTTTTAATCCATCATTTCTCAATGTGCTTTGTCTCTCAAAGATGAAAAGTAAAATATCAATTTTGAACCAGAGCTTAACCCTTTCCAGTTGGCGAATACAGTTCTTTTCAAATTGATTCTGGAAAACAATGAAATACATTGCAATAACTTTGGAAAGATCTGCAGAAGAACCCAACATTGTTTCGATCTTTGCCTTCCAATCAATACCAGTGGAGTGGGGACAGCCAGATACTACAGAACTCGAAGCAAACAGTGCATGAATTAAAACTCTTCACTGCTAATTTTCAATCTGATTCTTTTTAATTTAAAATATTCTCAGATATACATGTAATGAATCCTTGTTTACCTGAGTGACTACACTGGAAGTACTTCCTGAGACATACTTACAACAATATAAAACTATAAAATAATAAAAGTTAAATATAAGTTTTCCTTTTCTTGATATAGAGTCATACAGTCATTCAGCATAGAAACAGATCCTTCGGTCCAACTAGTTCACCCTGACAATTTTCCCAAACCAAACTAGTCCCACCTGCCTGCACTTGGCCCAGATCTCTCCAAACCTTTCTGACTCATCAGTTTATCCAAATGTCTTTTAAATTTTGGAACTGTACCTGCATCCACCACTTCCGCTGGCAGTTCATTCCACGTATGAACCACTCTCTGCGTAAAAATTTGCCCCTCATGCCCTTTTTGAATCTTACTCCCTCACCTTATAAATGTGTTCCAATGTTCCACTGAGATTGCTTCTGCTGATGCTTGTTCTAAATGCAGTTTTGAAAATGTGAACTTTATTGTTTATGCAAGCAAACAAAGTCACACAATGCCTTTTTTTAGTACAAATTCTCAAAAGTCATAGAGTTATCGAGATGCACAGCATGGAAACAGGCCCTTCAGTCCAACTTCTAATGCCTGTGTCTCTGATTTGTAGTGTCGCATCACTTCAGCCATCTATTGACCCTATCCTTGCTCCTGATTACCCCGTCATCTGGTTAAATGGAGATTCTCCTCCAAACTCACTGGCATGTTGCCATGGTTTCCTACTTGGGAAACCCATTGCTTTTCCACCCAGCATGGAAAGCAAGGAATCATGTTGGTTCCTTCTGTGCATTAAGTGTGAGAAACAAAACTCACATATTAATAAATTTCAGTCCAAGTCAAATTCTGAAGCAGCGAATTTTATTGATACGTACTTGCAAGAATGGGTGCCTAACGAGTAAGCACCCCGATCTGAGGGTTACATTCTGATTTATGCTGTTCAGCTGCATCTCTCGGTCCTCCCCTTTCACCCCATTGATTACTTTTGCTGTAGCGCATAGCCTATCACAAGCTCTAGCTTCACTCCACCTCTGTTTACTTCTCCCATTACTCTAAGCCTGTCGCCCCTTACTTTTATTTATCTCATTCCTTATATGCGACTATCCTGGCATAGTTTGCTGTCTTCGTGCGATCATCCTGCCAAACTAAATTCCATCCATTGGCCACATCCCCCCGCGACTGGCACACTATTTTCCTGTTACTGGTACATCCCGCTACACAGTTGCTCTGCCCTATTAGTCATACATAATTCTACCTGCTTTCGCTTCTCACTGTTTAGTCTTGGCATGCGCAGCCTAATTTTATAATGTAAGCTTTTGCTGAAGCAACACCTGTTCCCTTATTCTGTACAATTTTAACCCTATACCTTACATTAAGAATCAAACTCTCTGACATTTTGGCAAGACATTGCGACCCTTTATCTATCAAATTGCTTGAAGAAAAATAGAGATGTTGACGAGATTTCGAAACATTTTTGATGTCACAGCTGCCTTTTCTACAACAGAAATCCATAAGCTGTTTCCTTGCTTTTAGTTTAAACTGGTCTAAGGAGAAAATGGAAGGATGCTTGTAATTTTAATGACGGAACCTTTATGGAGTTAAATCAGAACTCTCTCGCTGAGTGTAGGTCAGTCAGTCTTCCAATGTTTTCAACAATCTGGGAGATTAAACCTCATGGTCAATGGTATGATGGCTAGACTATACCCAGAGACCCAGAGAATGTTCTGTGAACCTGAGTTGAATCCTGCATGGCAGATGGTGACATTTTAATTAAATACAAATCTGGAACTAAGAGTCTATTGATAACCATGAAACCATTGACAATTGTCAGGATAAACCCATTGGGTTCACTAATATCCTTTAGGGAAGGAAACTCTTGCCCTTACCTGGTCTGGCCGACATGTGACTCCAGACCCACAGCAATGTGATTGATTCTTAACTGCCCTCGGCGCAACTAGGGATGGGCAATAAATGCTGGCCTAGCCAGTGACACCTACATCTTGTGAAGAAATAAGAAACGATCTTCATAAACAAAATTATTACAGAAACAACATTTATATATTACTACCACCAAGTTGCAAACCTCACTTTGGGATTGTGGAGTTCCTGACTTAAAAAAGGTCAGTTTAACAAATGGGTCAATGTGAAGCTTATGATTTTACAATTCCCCTAGAAGGTAAAAGGGGCAATTGAAAGGAAACAAAAGGAATACCAAGTGCAGAGAAATGGGATAGTTACTTGATAACTGGCATGGATACAATGGCTGAAAGAGCTTCTTTTTGAGCTGTAATTCTCTGGCAATTGTTCGATGTCCATAAATCTGGCACAACTGATTAGATTCCCTACCGTATGAAAACAGGCCCTTCGGCCCAACAAGTCCGCACCTACCCTTCAAAGAGTAACTCACCCAGACCCTATATTTACCCTTGATTAATGCATCTAACATTATGGACAATTTAGCGTAGCCAATTCACCTGACCTGCACATCTTTGGATTGTGGGAGGAAACCAGAGCACCCAGAGGAAACCCACACAAACAAGGGGAGAATGTGCAAACTCTACACAGACAGTTGCCAAGGCGGGAATCGAACCTGGGTCCCTGGCACCATGAGCCACCGTTCCAACTCTTTAGAATAAGGCTGTACATTCTTTTTTCACCTGTTAAGACAATAGATTAAGCTGCCATTTAGCACCTTGCACAGTGCAGCATACTCTCAGTGCTACACATGAATGTTAGCCTCAACCTTGTGCTCAGGTGTCTAGAATGGGACTTAAATATGCATCCTTAATAATGCCTATGATCAATCTCACTTCACTTGATCCTATATCTTGTGCCTGACATTTCCCTAATGCTGCTTTCAATGAAGTAAACCTACAGATTGCTATTTGTCTAAAATTTTGAAAGAAGCTGCAGTTTTAGTAAAATATTAGTTCCTACAAATTTACTTGATGAATGTGGAAGTGCTTCTGCTTATCCTTGGGAATGGGTTGTGTATTGTCAAAGTCTGACATAAAACTAAATTGTTGAGGACAAAGCCAGAAGTATTTGCCCCAGCCTAACAAAACTTGAAAGATTGCTAAAATTATTTCAAAGTTAAACAAAAGTAGATTTAAAAAGTCTTGGAGAATATGTACTTGAAAAGCAAAATATTTCAGAACTATGGGAAACATAGGAACAGGAGTAGGTCATGTTATCTTTCAAGCTGGCTACACCATTTAATATGATCATGGCTGATAATCCAACCCAGCACCCTAATCCAACATAAGCCCCACATCATTTCATTGGTTTGTGGGTGAATGAGGTTATTTGGATTGTTCTGTTCAGGAACTGTAACAGGCACAATTGACCCAATAACTTCTTTCTATTCTATAAGACTCTGTGAAATAAAGGAGCAGATAGTTAAAGATGATTTCAGAAAAACAAAGCTGTCATGATTATAATGAGGTCAGCCAGGAGGATCTCATAGAGTATGAGTTCCCTGATTGGGGCTGTTAATTTGGTTCAATCAGGGAGCCCTGGCTGACAGATATAAACAGGAGTGCCTCCCCCTCCAACTCTATTTTGATTTAGTCCCAGCCCTCCCCTTCACTGTTTTGATCACACAGCATTGCCCTTTGACGTGAAGGACACTGCTTGTCACTGGCCACTCGGGTGTTTCCTATCTTCCTGGTGGTGGAAATTGAATGAAGATTCATGCACTTTGTGTCTCTCACTGTGTCTCACACCTGCACACACACACACCATGGGTGCTGGTGAAAAAAATAAGCACACAAAAAAAAATAAACACATGTAGAAACAAAAAAAATAAACACATGTAGAAACAAAAAAAAATAAACAGGAGTGCCTCTCCCTCCAACTCTATTTTGATTTAGTCCCTGCCCTCCCCTTCACTGTTTTGATCACACCGCATTGCCCTTTGATGTGAAGGGCACTGCTTGTCACAGGCCACTCGGGTGTCTCCTTTCTTCCTGGTGGTGGAAATGAAATAAAGATTTGTGCACTTTGTGTCTCTCACTGTGTCTCACACCTGCACACACAAAAATAAACAGGAGTGCCAGAGGTTCTGCTCACTCTGAGAACTGGCTCTGAAGGAGCTGGATCAGTATCAAGGACTCTCCATGTTTAAGTAAAGGGTGACTTGGTGATGCGATACTGGTTTCTGTGGAGTTATTTGAAAAACTGCTTGAGAAAAAGATATTTGAGGAAATCTGTTCTGAAACATGAAAGAAAGTAAATATGAAAATATTTGCCCAGTACACATATAGTTCAGAGACGACTGCAGTGGTGATCTGTCAGCTAACTCAGTTGGCTGGACACCTGGTTTGCAAGATACAGTGATGCCAATTGCGTGGATTCAGTTCCTGCACTGGCTGAAGTCACCATGAAGGAATCTCCTTCTTAATCTCTTCCCTCACCTGAGGCAGGGTTATTGTTAGGTCAAAAACACTACCACACTCATGAAAGAGTGGGTCAATGGCACCTTTGCCTTTCATCTATGGTGGTGATCTCCTAAAGTGCTTGTGGTCTTGCACTTGTCTCTTCAGCTGCCTGTATGAACCTCCTGTTTTCAACTGAGAAATAAGTTTAAGGAAAAGAATCCTTGAGCTGGTTTTCCATTGCCTTCAAAGTAATTGTCTCAAGAAAAATCTTGTCCTATTCCTAAATGTTTTTTTTAAAATCAGCCTTTGTCCTTTGGGGTCTTAAGTAATAGACTTTTGTCAATGGAATTCACTGATCCCACTAGTGATCAAGATGTGTAACCCCGGGTATGGGATCCATATTTGGGCCTGGGGTGGTGTGGGACGGCTCACAAAAAGGAGAGGGATTGTCACCTCTTGAGGTCGCAGATAGCCCTGTATGAGATGACTTCAACATTTGATAAATAAGGAACTCATGTGCAAAACACTAGAGGGAGCTTCTGCTGTTGTCTGCAGTACTGTATGCTCCATCAATGTTAAATTGCCAGAGTGTTATAGTACAACACGCTAAGGATAAAGACTGGGGACATATACATCTCTGTACGGGGAGGGTACAAGCAGCAACATTTCATACTGTAAAATGGAGAGCAGCTTAGCACAGAAATCCAAGTGCCCAGATTTAAGAATAAAGTATGAATTCTGATGCAATGTGTCAAAGGAAGAGCTTGGATTTAATTAAGGAACTTCCATAAAAATAAAATAGCAAGAGCCCAATGACAAAGATCAGATGTTCCAATGATGTTTATCAAATGATAAATGTTGGGCAGGCTAACAGGGAGGAATCCCTTACTTCTGAAATAATGCCATGGAATCTTTATGCATTCCTCAGAGGGATGGAGTTTTACTGTTTACAACAAAAAGGCGCCGTTTCCTCACAAGTTTCTCTCAATGATTGCTACCCATGAATGCACAACTGCCTTGTCCCATTATACCCTAATGATCGTATTTCAATGATGAACCACACTATTACAGCGCTACTGCAGTAAATTCCAGGCCAATTGTTCAAATAAAGCAAGTTTCCGGATTACAAAAAGTACCCCAACAGCGTACGGGAAACCCTCAGTATCAGTATATTAACAAATCATAACGATCTGGTGTTAAAAAGATTAAGTTCATAATTTAGAAAGAAGAGGTGTTCTGTCTGACCTCTGGGATTGCTAGTTGAGTTTCAGTTATCATAACTGTGTCCACAACGGGGCAGTGTTAGAAGGCATTGTGAATGCAGTTTGAACATCACAGTAACAGAGCTCCCTGTTATTGCACTCACATGAACCATTCTTCAGTGGCTTCCCAAAGGCTTGTACACAGGCACAATTAACGGAAACTCCAAATGGTGATGATTTCAATTTGGAGTTGGGGCCAGTTTGGAGTTGGGGCCAGTTTTGTGGGTGGGATCATATTTGGAGTTGGGGCCAGTTTTGTGGGTGGGATCATATTTGGAGTTGGGGCCAGTTTTGTGGGTGGGATCATATTTGGAGTTGGGGCCAGTTTGGAGTTGGGGCCAGTTTGGAGTTGGGGCCAGTTTTGTGGGTGGGATCATATTTGGAGTTGGGGCCAGTTTTGTGGGTGGGATCATATTTGGAGTTGGGGCCAGTTTGGAGTTGGGGCCAGTTTGGAGTTGGGGCCAGTTTGGAGTTGGGGCCAGTTTTGTGGGTGGGATCATATTCTTTAAACCAGTGCAGACATTTGGAAAAACTTTATTTGCACTGCTTGTAACAAACACTTAACATGCTCTAAATGCTTTTATTTGTTGCGATTTTGGATACATTATTTTAAGGATCAGCAAAACAGAGCAGAAACCCCAAGTCCTTGGATATATGTCAGGGGCAGCGACTTCTCGTGAAGAATCTTTATTCATAAAATACTTTGATCTATACAACTGGACATGCTGTACATAAGTAAACATTCCATTTCTTTGCATACTGAAACAGAGTAATCATTCCTATTTACAGGTCGGTATGATTACATTTTGAGCTGAGGCGCCAGCAGAGCCCAAATGAATACGTGGGCCCCCTGTTCTTCTTAGACAGGCAGATGTTACACGATGGTCTTTCCCCACCGCGCCTTGGCGGCAGCTGCCCCAACCTTCAGGGCATCCCTCAACACGTAGTCCTGGACCTTGGAATGTGCCAGTCTGCGACACTCAGTCGGGGTCAACTCCTTCAGCTGGAAGATCAACAGGTTTTGGACCACCCAGAGAGTGTCCTTCACGAGTTGATGATCCTCCAGGCACAGTTAATGTTCGTCTCGGTGTGCGTCCTGGGGAACAGGCCGTAGAGCACCGAGTCCTGCGTCACGGTGCTGCTCGGGACGAACCTCGACAAACACCACTGCATTCCTCTCCAGACTTCCTCTATGTAGGCACATTCCTGAAGGAGGTGTGTGACAGTCTCTTCCACCCCGCAGCCGCTTCGAGGGCAGTGTGCGGTGTGGCTGAGAGTCCGGGCGTGCATAAAGGATCTCACAGGCAGAGCCCTTCTCACCACCAGCTAAGCCATGCCTTGGTGCTTGTTGGAAAGTTCTGGCGATGAGGCATTCTGCCAAATGGATTTGACAGTCTGCTCAGGGAACCACTCGATAGGATCCACCCTCTCCTTTTCCCGAAGGATCTCAAGGACACTACGTGCTGACCACTTCCTGATGGACCTGTGGTCAAAGGTGTTTTTCTTCATAAACTTCTCCACCAAGGACAGGTGATATGGAACGTTCCAACTACTTGGAGCGTTCCACGGCAGCGAGGCCAGGCCCATCCTTCGCAACACCGGGGACAGGTAGAACCTCAGTACGTAGTGACACTTGGTGTTTGCGTACTGGGGATCCACACACAGCTTGATGCAGCCACACACAAAGGTGGCCATCAGGGTGAGGGTGACATTGGGTGTTTTTTTCCCCTCGTTGCCCAGATCTTTGTACAGCGAGTCCCTTTGTACAGCGGACCATCTTTGATCTCCATATAAACTGGAAGATGGCCCTGGTGACTGCAGCAGCACATTTTCTGGGAATAGGCCAGCCCTGTGCCATGTATAATAGCAATGACAGTGCCTCACACCTGATGACCAGGTTTTTTCCCGCGATGGAGAGCGACCGTAGCTTCCATCTGCCCAGTTTCTGTCTCACTTTGTTGATACGCTCCTTCCAAGACTTGGCACATGCTCCAGCCCCCCCCGCCCCGAACCAAATACCCAGCACCTTCAGGTGGTCGGTCCTGACAGTGAAGGGGATCGAGGATTGGTAGGCCCAGTTCCCGAAGAGCATGGCCTTGCTCTTGCCTCGGTTTACCTTGGCCCCCGAGGCTCGTTCGAACTGGTCACAAATGCACATGAGTCTGCGCACGGACAGCGGATCCGAGCAGAAAACGGCGATGTCATCCATGTACAGGGAGGCCTTAACCTGCAGGCCTCCGCTGCCAGGAATAGTCACCCCTCTCAGGCTTGCATCCTTCCTGATGGACTCGGCAAATGGCTCTATGCAGCACACAAACAAGACAGGAGAGAGAGGGCAGCCCTGCCTGACTCCAGATCTGTCTGGGAAGCTATCTGATTCCCACCTATTGATTGAGACTGCACTGACAATGTTGGTGTAGAGCAGTCTGATCCAATTGCAGATTCACTCCCCAAAGCCCATTTTGGAGAGAACATCTCTCATATACCTGTGTGATATCCTGTCAAAGGCTTTCTCCTGGTCCAGGCTGATCAGGCAAGTGTCCAACCCTCTGACCTGCACGTAGGCGATCGTATCCCTGAGAAGTGTGACTCTCAGCGATCTTCCTGCCTGGTACAGCACAGGTTTGGTCAGGGTGAATCACCGACCCCAGAGCAGACCTGACCCGGTTGGCAATTACCTTTGACAGAATTTTGTAATCTGCATTCAACAGTGAGATTGGTCTCCAATTTTTGAGTTCCTCCCTCTCCCCCTTCCGCTTGTAGATGAGGGTGATGATGCCTTTCCTCATGGATGCATACATGGTACCTGCCCAAAGCATACTGACATACACCTCCAGCAGGTCCTGGCCAATCAAGTCCCACAGAGCGGAATAGAGCTTGACCGGTAAGCCATTGCTTCCGGGAGTTTTATTCTTTTCGAAGGACTCGAGGGCCTTGGTCAGCTCGTCCAGAGATAGCGGCTGGTCCAGCCTCTCGCGTGTTCTGTCGTCTAAGACCTCCGTGATAGAGGACAGGAACGACTGGGAGGCCGCGCTGTCAGTCGGCTTCGCGTCATACAGACTGGCATAGAAGGATTTACTGATCCTCCTTATGTCAGCCTGAGATGACGTTGTCGAGCCGTCTTCTTCCTTCAGGCTGCTGAGCACGGAGCTCTCTTTGTGCACCTTCTGGAAGAAGAAACGTGAGCACGTCCTGTCCTGCTCCACCGAGCGGACCCTGGACTGGAAGATTATGTTGGAGGCCTCCGAGGCAAAGAGCGAGGCTTGCTGGCCCTTCACCTCCTTGGGGTCCTCCGTGACATCGACCCCCATCGTCTGCAGCAGGAGCAGGTTCTGCATACTTTCCTGGAGTTGGGACAGTTTTCCCCACCTCTCTCTCACCTCCTGAACACCTTTGAGGATGAAGAAATGCTACCTTTTACTGTTTCTCATTAATCCGCTGGGGACTCAAAGAGGGGCTTCACGGTTCTCCAATCTGCGTAGTCCCTCTTGAGCTCCTCAATGTTTCCCGGGGTCAACAGCTCTGTGTCCAGCTTCCACGTTCCCTTACCCGCCCGCTGCTTGTCCTGTAGGTGACAGTCGGCCAGCAGGAGGCAGTGGTCAGAGAAGAACACCAGCTTGACGTCGGTGGATCTGACCGAGAACATTCAGGACACAAACAGGTAATCTATCCTTGAGCGGATAGACCCGTCTGCCCGTGACCAGGTGTATCTACGCTGCGCTCCGTCTGCAGGGGTGCTGAAGACGTCGTGCAGCTTGGCATCTTTTACCGTGTCCATCAGGGCTCTGGACGTGGTGTCCAGTTTCCTGTCCCCCCCGCCAGATTGTCCATCTGCATCAATGATACAGTTGAAGTCTCCGGCCAGAATGACCGGCCTGGACGTAGCCAGCAACAGTGGAAGCTGCTGCAGGACGACCAACCGTTCACTCTTACCCACTGGGGTAACAGGATACCCTGTTGTGAGGAGCTATAGGGCGAAAGTCATCTCATCTGGTCCACCATCTCCAACAAACTGGCCCAAATATGGCAGCAGACACACTGCCGCAGGAAGTTTAGTGTTCATGTACTGAGGGACTCTGTGAACAAAGACCTATTCATCCAGTGTCTCCTAGTCAACCTGACAATGCTCAATCAGCAAGAACCACACAATGTCCATTGTGCTCGGTCTGCCCTTAAATCCATTATGTATTCTCCATCAATTCTTTGGGCTTCTCCATGAGGAAATATCAAGGCTGGTGTGATGAGAATGACCTGGAGATCCAGGAGTCATCGCATCATAAACATCCTCACCCAGTTTTGAACAGGAAATGCCACTAATATTGAAGGAAGAGCAACCAGATCAACAAAAAAATGAAGGCCCTGGACCGAGACAACCTATGACCAAAGGAATGGACAGTTGGCAGAAAGAATTCAGGAAATCAAGCAAACAATCACAACATTCAACACATTCTATCCATGTCCCATTCACCCACCTCAGCAAGGAATGGCTCTCATCAAGGGTAGTAAGTACCTGTTAGAAGGAGCACTTTAGGTAAAAAAAAAATGACTGTAGATGCTGAAACCAGATTAGATGGAGCTGAAATACTGTTTGTTGAGAGTATGAATTCTCTCAAGAAGGAGCACTTTGAGGATCTCCTCAACAAAGACTCAGTCGTCAACAAGAGTTCTCTCAACCACCTTCCACAGCGTACACCTGTTCCCTTCTCCACCCAATCACAGCTTAATGTAAGGGTGAAAAACTCACCCAAATGCTGAAGCCAACAAAGCTGCTCATACTGACAGCATCCCAGCCCAAATAATGACGTGTGGCGAAGACAAACCTAGGGAGATTTGTACACACGACCTCACTTTTATTTATTCATTCACAGCCTCTGTGAGTCACTATCTAAGCCAGCATTTATTACCCATTCCTAATTGCCCAGAGGGTAGTTAAGAGTTAGCCATATTACCGTGAGTCTGGAGTCACATGTAAGCCCAGACCATGTAAGGAACCAGCTTTCTTTCCCTTAATGACATTATTGAAGCAGGTGGGCCTTTCCAACAATTGACAATGGATTCGTAGTTATCATTAGGTTCTTAATTCCAGATATTCTATTGATTTCAAAATTCCACCTTCTGCTAAGGCAGGAATAGAACTCAGGTCCCCAAACCATTTCCTGAGTCTTGGATCTAGTGATAATACCACTGGGCCATGGATTCCTCAAATTAGCCCCCAGGCCATCACCTCCTCATTTAGAAGAAGGTGTGAAGGCTGAGGGATCTCTGAGACACCGTAATGATGACCATCTTCAAGGAAAGGTGGGGAGGTGATAGCCTAATGGTATTATCAGGTAAAAACAATGACTGCAGATGCTGGAAACCAGATTCTGGATCAGTGGTGCTGGAAGAGCACAGCAGTTCAGGCAGCATCCAACGAGCAGCGAAATCGACGTTTCGGGCAAAAGCCCTTCATCAGGAATAAAGGACTGCCTTTATTCCTGAGGAAGGGCTTTTGCCCGAAACGTCGATTTCGCTGCTCGTTGGATGCTGCCTGAGCTGCTGTGCTCTTCCAGCACCACTGATCCAGAATAATGGTATTATCACTCAACTGTTAATCCAGAGACCCAGATAATGTTCTGGGGACCTGGGTACGGATCCCACCATGGCAGGTGGTGGAATTCCAATTCAATCAAAATCTGGAATTTGGAGTCTAATAATGACCACAAAGCCACTGTCAATTTTTGGTTCAATAATGTCCTTTAGGAAGGAAACTGCCATCCTTACCTGGTCTGGCATACATGTGACTCCAGACCAACACCAATGTGATAGATTTTTAACTGCCCTCTGGGCAATAAATGCTGGCTTAGCCAATGATGCCCTCATCCTGTGAATGAATAGAAAAGAAGTAAGACCAAATATGGCCATTCCCTGCCGTCTATCACAGAAAATGTCATTGTAAGTATCCTCCTGAAGCGCATATTCCCAGTGACTGAAGAGTTACAATGCAAGGGGCGTCAATGACATGGTCTTCACAGCAAGACAGCTCCAAGACAAGTGAAGAGGCATCGGTAGGAACACCTTTACACGTCTCCTTCTTTGACTTCAAAAAGGTTTCCAATTCTTTCAATCAGGAGACATTGTGGCATTTCCTCCTCAAATTTGTTTGGAGACAAAACTTCATCAACATCTCTCACTTGCTGCATGCCAGCTGGGTTGCTCAACAATGGATCCAACACAGACCCAACAATTGTGAAACTTGAAAGGGTTCAGAAAAGATTTACAAGGATGTTGCCAGGGTTGGAGAATTTGAGCTACAGGGAGAGGCTGAACAGACTGGGGCTGTTTTCCCTGGAGTGTCAGAGGTTGAGGGGTGACCTTATAGAGTTATACAAAATTATGAGGGGCATGGATAGGGTAAATAGGCAAAGTCTCTTCCCTGGGGTTGGGGAGTCCAGAACTAGAGGGCTTAGGTTTAGGGTGAAAGGGGAAAGATATAAAAGAGACCTACAGGATAACTTTTTCACACAGAGGGTGGTACGTGTATGAAATGAGCTGCCAGAGGAAGTGGTGGAGGCTGGTACAATTGCAACATTTAAGAGGCATTTGGATTGGTATATGAATAGGAAGGTTTTGGTGGGATATGGGCCGGGTCCTGGCAGGTGGGACTAGATTGGGTTGGGGTATCTGGTCGGCATGGACAGGTTAGACCGGGGACGGGTCTGTTTCCATGCTGTACATCTCTCTGGCTTTAATTGTGCAAGCTGGAGTCAAGCAAAGTCACCACATGATGTTCTCCCCCATCTTCCTTGCTGCAATAATTTGCTGAAGACCTACAGAAATGGGAAACTCGATAAACTGCATCCATCTAGCGCAGAATGAAAACCACGCCAACCTCTGATTGTAAACCTGTGAGGTCCAAACTGTCGTTGATGCATTCACAGAGACTTATGAAAACATGGACCTTAGGCTAAATATCTAATGCTTTCTACCAGCCACTTCCCATTACTCTGCATTCACCAGGTCCATGTTGACCCACTGGACAATGCAGATCAATTATCAGATGTTGGGAGGTTCCTTTCAGCAAGGGGAGGCATTAATGATGAAATTCAACAAAGATGTCAATTGTTCTGAGCATCTCTGACAATCCAAGATGGAGTTGAAAAGGGTGGCACTGGAAAAAGCACAGCCAGCCGGGCAGCACCTGGGGAGCAGGAGAGTCAATGTTTCGGGTATGACCTTTCATCAGGACTTAAGGGATGAAGGGTCACACTTGAAATATTGACTCTCCTGCTCCTTGGATGCTGCCTGACCTGCTGTGCATTTTCCAGCGCCACCGTTTATTGACGCTGACTCTCTAGCATCTGCAGTCCTTCCTAATTCCTAAGCCAAGATGGAGGCCAAGCAGGAGGATCATGTGAAAGTCTAACCACCTCACATACTCATTTCTTCAAATATCACCTGCCCGATGCAGCAGTATCTACTATTGGATTGGCTAGTCACTTCAAGACGCACAATTCCAGAGTGGAAGAGAATCAATCGTGATTGCAAGGGACTGATTAAGAAGACTCTTAGGTGTTCTCTCACTAAAGTCCTTTTCAAAGTAAGTCCTTTACACTCAACAGACACTCATAACTCCCCCCCACCCCCCAACACACACAGACACACAGATGCACACACACATATAGGTTTGTGGGGTGAATTTGTACTTGCAGAGTTACATTGTACTTTGCTCAAAAACCTCATGAATCCATGCAAGACTCTGTTAACTCACTTTTTAGATTAGAATCAGTCTAAACGTTATGGCACAGACAGGGAACACAGGGGGCTAACACCTTCAACATCTCGACAACTTATCTGCGCTGACACCAATTGTTACAATTGACCTGAGAATGTAACTCATTTAAAACGTTTTGTGATTTACATACGAAAGAAGTGAAACTATCATGGTCATTCTAACAGATGAGAGACTTAACAAACAATCAAGATATTTTTTAGTGTATAATTTCAGTTACATCACACTGTAAACTTTTGCTATAAATTCTGTGTCAATTGTGCACTCCACAACCACCTGAAGGAGCGGCGCTCCGAAAGCTAGTGCTTCCAATTAAACCTGTTGGACTATAACCTGGTGTTGAGAGAATCAATGTTCATCACAAACAAATATGAGTAGAACCACAGGCAAGAAGCAGCCTTAGGAAGACATGTAAACTGGTTGGATGCTATGTTTTGACCAAGTTGATGGGTACCAAATCTATCAGAGAGGGGTTAGAGAGAAGGAAATTGAGCAGATGAATTATGTTTGGATGTCATGGGGAGGCAAAAGTGAAGACTGCAGATGCTGGAAACCAGAGTTTAGATCAGAGTGGTGCTGGAAAAGCACAGCAGGTCAGGCAGCATCCGAGGAGCAGGAAAATTGACGTTTCAGGCAAAAGCTCTTCATCAGGAACCTGATGAAGGACTTTTGCCCGAAATGTCGATTTTCCTGTTCCTCGGATGCTGTCTGTTATGGGGAGGGGCAATTGAGGAGTTGGTGTATTGATGTTGAGGGGTAAGATTTCTACAAGGATCAGGAAGAGCATCAATTAGCAATGAATAAGTGAGGATCCAATTCGTGGCACTCTGATTGGGTAAGTCACATGTGAATACAAGCCACGTTGGGCTTTTACATCGAAAGGTGGCCAGTTTTCCCCTATGTGCTTCTAATATGGGGCAAATTCCATTTTTGCCCCGGCCCAGTGTCTCTTAAGGTAAATGATAACATCTCTTCTGTGCTATTCAATGTAGGACAGCGGGTCATACTTTTTAAATTACCTTCCATTCTATTGCAAAATTTAATTCCTCTGACATATTGAGGATTCGGGGATCAGTACATTCCGCAAGTTAAGACTGTGCACTGAGAGAGCAGATTATCTGGTTTTCCTACAGAACATGTGTTACCAAGTGGATCCCAACTGAACAATAAATACACTTCCAGGGAAGTAACTGGAAAGCTGTGAGCTTATATGTGAAAAAAGGGTTTATTGAATGCGACTGAAAACAGAGTTTCAACATAATACAATAAGTATACAGAATAAATAAATAGCAGGGATTAGTCTATAAGTAGAAATGTTTATATCCCACTTCATAAGGTAACAACACATTCCCTCCCACTCCACTTTGATCTATTGATCATTAATAATGGGCATAGTCAACATTCTTAGAGATAGCGAACAACATTATATTTGAAGTGTTGTCGGTCATTTGGAACTCCTAATTCTAGTCAATTGACACTAGTGGGGAGGTACGTTCCATTAAAATGAAAGCAACTGTGTGGGCTATGCTGGGGTCAGTTCCCAAATCTCCAACTTTTGCTCCTTGTTAGAAGCACAGCATTGTCAGGAACCAAGGTGGATTTCTCAGGGTTAAGAAGTATCTCTCTTCAGTTAAATGTGGAGACAGCAACAGGACCTGCTAAAATAAAAACTGGATACACTTAAAACCTTCACCCGATCAGGCAGCAGCCACACAGAAAAGAAATCAATTAATATTTCAGGCCGATAACCTACATTGTTGCTTCGATGTTCAGTTAGAGTTTATAGGAACAAGGAGCAAGAGAAGGCCACTTGGCCCTTTGAGCCTGCTGCACCATGCGGTAAAATTGCTGCTGATCCGATTGCAGTCTCAGCGCTGTTTTTCACTTTGCCCCACAAGCCAGCAAATGGGCAGCATGGTGGCTTAGTGGTTAGCACTGCTGCCTCACAGTGCTAGGGACCCAGGTTCAATTCCCATCTCAGATGACTGTCTGTGTGGAGTTTGCACATTTTCCCCATGTCTGTGTTGGGGTTTCCTCTGGGTGCCCTGGTTTCCTCCCACAGTCCAAAGATGTGTAGGTTAGATAAATTTGCCATGCTAAACTGCCCATAGTGTTCAATGTGTTAGTCAGGGGTAGGGGAATTGGTCTGGGTGGGTTACTCTTCAGAGAGTTGGTGTGGACTTGTTGGGCCAAATGGCCTGTTTCCATACTGTATGGAGTCTAATTTATAAATCCTCAGTGCTCCTGTCTGTCAAAAATCAAACTCAGCCTTGAATAGCGTTAAGAGCCAAACATCCACAACCTTCCAGGGAAGAAAATTCTTCACTTTAACAACCCTCTAACAGGAAAGAATTTCTCTTCACCTCGCTCTTAAAAAAGACACCTCTTAACCTAAGAGGTAAAAACAATGACTGCAGATGCTGGAAACCAGATTCTGGATTAGTGGTGCTGGAAGAGCATGTGCGAAATCGCCATTGCTGCACTTTGGATGCTGCCTGAACTGCTGTGCTCTTCCAGCATCACCAGAATCCAGGACCTCTTAACCTAAGCCTTCTACTTTACTCTCCCTTGCAAGCTGAAGAAGCATCTTCAGGGTATTCCCTCCATCTAGTCCCTTCAAGATCTCATCCTTTAGAGTTCTAAAGGATATAACGGCTAGCCTGTTCAACCTTTAAATAAGTGAATTTGTAAATTTTTTGTATTATTCTATATTTAACAAATGAACAGTGCTTCAAAATGTGGTTTGATGCCTGGATGAGTGTACCTCTCACACCATTCAAGAATCTCTGCACAATCCAGGTGAATGCAACCCATCTGATTGACAGCAGAAATGTACACTTCCTCCACCCCGACACATAATGGTGCACAATGTGTACTAGCTGTGAGATGAGCTACAACAATTTGTCAAGCTTGTTTGGAAGTGTAGTGCTTAACAGTAATTCATCTGAGTTTATGTTAGTCTGATAGCTGATTCTTGAACACACAGGATCTTCGATTATCCAGCATTCGATTATCCAAATTTTGGATTATCCGGCAAGATCGCAAGGTCCTGACGCTTGGCTCAACTACGCTATCCAACATTCGATTATCCAGAATTCGATTAACCGAATGTAATACTCCCTGCCTGAGTCCTTTGGACAATTGAGGTTCCTCTGTACTTGCTTGATTGCTTAATCCTGCAGGGGGAGCCAGTGATCCAACTGAAAGTTTCTGGATAGACCAGGGATCAAGGAAAGACATGTTGGAAATTCTGTGATTTCTAAGATTTTTCATAGCAATTCTAAATCCGTGATCTCTACCTCCTAAACGATAAAGACAATAAATATGTGGGACAACACCGTGAAATTTACTTACCAACCTGACTTGGAAGTATATCATGGCTACTGCACTGTCACTGGGTCAAAATCCTGGAACCTCCTAATGTCATCGTTGACTACCTTCGTGACACAGCCAACCTTCAGTGGTTTAAGAAAGTGGTCACCAACATATTCTCAAACCAACCAAGAATAACAATAAATTCTGGCCTTACTAAGAATACCCATACCCCACGAATGATTTAAAATAAATGATTTAGTTTGGTGACTGAGAAGTAAAACAGTTTTCCTTTGTTTTATCAAACCCTGAAATTTGATAACATTGAGTGAGGTCCCTTGGCCTATTTTGCCTTTGCCAGCACTCTGAGCTATTCATATCATGCTGAGTCCTATCATTTCCCAATCTCTCCTCAAAATATTTCCATTCTAAATAATTATTCACTTCATTTTGAAAGCGAATGTGGATTCTACTTCCAATACCATTCCCGTGCAATGCAACTTCTCACACACCCCGCTCCATGAGGGGAAAGGGAACATAGGAAAGCAATAGGTTTTTCAGAAAATAAATCAGAAAGGGCTCTTGCACACAAAGGCCAGTTCAAATTTGAACTCTCCTCCACCTCCAACTCTTGCCATCCCAACACAGCCGCACAAAACAAATGTAAATACCTGGGGCTATAGGAACTCTCAAGGATATGCCTGATGGATGCTTGTTGGGCATGGAGCAAAAGCGGGTCAATGGGTTGAGGTGGTCATGACCAAGCTCCAACAGAAAGGCAGAGCAGGCCTGAGCAGATGACTGTTCTTAAGCTTCCTGTGTTTCGGACCCTCTGCATAATAGATAAATCCTATACTTTTCCATTATATAGAAACATACAAAATTGGTGCAGGAGTCGGCTATT
Source organism: Hemiscyllium ocellatum (assembly GCF_020745735.1). Taxonomy (NCBI): domain Eukaryota; kingdom Metazoa; phylum Chordata; class Chondrichthyes; order Orectolobiformes; family Hemiscylliidae; genus Hemiscyllium; species Hemiscyllium ocellatum. The sequence continues at coordinate 11,909,412 of NC_083411.1, read as the reverse complement.
TGGCCCTTTGAGCTTGTTCCACCATTCAATGAGATCATGGCTGATCATCCTGATCCTGCTTTCTCTTCATACCCTTCCATCCCTTTAGCCCTGAGAACGATATCTAACATCCTTAAAGCAGCCAATACAAATAAAGACATTGTTTAAAATAACAGAAATGTCACAATTCCGACACAATGTAACACTCAATTTTACAACACAAGTCTTTGTATAGATCTGCTAATAAATTCTTTAAATGTAAGTGTCAGATTGACTGCATTACGAAGATTCGAAACAGCAGAATATAATGCAGCTCGTGGTACAGAATATAATAAGGCATAATTTCTATTGTTCCCAACTCTGAAGATATTTAGCAGGACAATTGGAAATGCTTCAAATTTTAGTCACCTTTATTTGAACATGTATGAGGTCATAATTCTGACAGTTTATTAATTTTTAATTTCTTTTTGATGTGTGCTTAGTAAGGAAAAGGGTGAAGATGCTGGGACCGAAGCACGTTCCATCTTGGTACCCTCAAGGTCATGTATCACTCTTTTTTACTGCACTTAAATGGTAAGTTCAGCCTCAGCATGAAGCAATTTTGCATGTGTATTAACTATAAAATAGCAATGTAAACGTGAACCAAGGCCAAAGTCAAGTTCCCTGCTAAAAACTGCCTGTAAGTGACTTTGCTGAGTTTAAATCCAAAGTGCTTTTGAACCATTTAACCTTTGGGGTCTTCAAATATTACAAAGCGGTTCGATACAGTTAATACAGAAAGAGCCTTTCGGTTGGTTGAGATTTTGGCAGTGTAGTGATAATCAGTTTCAAATTGTTATAGAACGTGTGAATAAGATGGTTGGGAATGATGTTTTATGTGGATGCTTGTGTAGAACATGGAATGAATCAGGAAATAATTGAATCAGAAACCCTTGGTTATTTTAAGGGCAAAATAGATAAAAGCAGAGAAAGACTAAAGGCTATTAGCAAATTATCAGGCACTTGGATTAATTTTAACTTGTTCTGGTATACAGGTGGCACTGATACAATGGATTCAATGGCACCTTTCTATGCCATTAATTTGCACACTTCTTAAACCTGATTTGGATATTTAAAGGTTGTAGAATTCTTCCCTTACTTCCCTGAAAGGTCTTTCTCAATGACTGAATATTGGGGTTATGTTGGAGAAGTTGTTTACTACTAGGTGTGTAATTGAAAGCTTTGAACTACTGTTTTGGAGATATGAGTTTAAATCCCACCATAGCTGCTTAAGGAATTTGAAAATAATTAATAAAACTTGAATAAAATGTTAGTCTCATTAATAATGATCTGTGAAACTCTAATAACAAAACAATCTGGCTCACTAAATTTCTTCAATTTGCCATCCTTGTTGAGCCCTATGTATAACTCCATATCTACAGCAACATGGCTGACATTTAACTACCCTCTGTGGTAGAATATCAAACTACTCAGTTGTATCAAACTGCTCCACAGAGAATGAAAAAGCACTATGTAGTACTTACACTGTACCGACTCCAATGGCCTAAGATGTTAACTCATCTGATGATCAATAAAAGCTGGCCTTTCCAATGATGCCCATATCCTTTGGATTGAGGTTAAATCCTTACCTTATCCCGTGCCAAGAAACAAAAGCTAAACTAAAGTTAACCTCTGATGTTCAAGTGCATTTTATAGGTGACAGAAGAAACATTCTTTATGTCACTCTGGACTTGATTTGAATCCAAGTCACAGGAGCAGATGAATAAATCCAAGTTGCTAAACCTGCAGACAGCTTCCTCATCAGTTAGTAGATCAGACCTTATTCTAAGGAGCTCAAGTTACCAACAGGTTTGGAATTGCAGGTGTATATGCTGAGCTTACAGTTCATTCCAGAAGTGAATTCAGTCTGCCATTGCAGGAAATAATAATACCCAGCTATTCCACTCCACAATGCAGGTTGCCACTGACAGAGACAGGTATAAGATAGTTTGGGGCGTAAAGGAGCAGTTTAGAAATCAAAAAGAACAATTAGGCCTGTCAGACTTATTAGCTTGGTCTCTATGTTTGCTGACACTAGCTGAGTATGTCATTTCTTTGGGTCCTTCAACATAGACGCTAAACTATTTAAATAAGTTTAATTCATGCATCTGAACAGTGACAGAGGAACACCAATGGAATGCATTTTCAGGGTGAAATTTAATTTGGGTGTGGATGCAAAACTGATACTTGTTGCAAATGCAATCAAATGTTTGTTTCCGTGGATGTCAGTGAATTGAATATTGGACATGCAGTTTAACAAGCAGCCCATCTAATACTTCCACAATTGCACCACTTTTCAGGACAAATTGCTACACTATGCCACAACGTGTACCACAACAGTCTCAGTATCACTGTTGAAGACAATCACAGTTGGGGTCTCGGGAATGTTTTGAAGAGTAATCTCCTCCTGTTGTCTTGTTTTGGAGCTGAAGTGCTACTGGACAGTCTGAGGCATGTCACTCCATGCTTTTGCTTTCTTCTTGGCAATGGCCAGCCATGGTGGTTGCACAGTAGCCAGTGGAGCAATCTTCACATTAGGCGTTGGTCGTTTCTCTCTCATCCCCATTCCATAGGCTTGTGCTTTCGGCTGTAACTGTGAACCTAATGAAAATGGTAAAGACAGATCAAGGTCACAATATCAAAATGTCACTGTACCAATGTAGACACACGCTTTTATCATTCTACATGGAAATTATCTGGTGCTTGAAGTTATACTGTGATCTGTTTATATTAGAAAGGTATAAGTGTATTGATTTCAAGGTCAGTGGCTGAACAAAGACAATTGTTTTCACCTCAAAAGATCTTTAATTGAGACCTTTTAAATAATGAGTTTTTAGAATCCGTGTTACAAAAGAGTTGAAAATGAACTGCTAGGTGAAGGGTTAGAGTCATAGAGTCATAGACATAGTGATGTGCAGCATGGAAACAGACCCTTCTGTCCAACTCGTCCATGCTGACCAGATATCCCAACCCAATCTAGTCCCACTTGCACCATAATTCCATTAGATTTAAAATAGTGACGGAAAAGGATAGACCAGATCTAAAAGTTGAAGTTCTAAATTGGAGAAAGGCTAATTTTGACGGTATTAGGCAAGAACTTTCAAAATCTGATTGGGGGCAGATGTTCGCAGGTGAAGGGATGGCTGGAAAATGGGAAGCCTTCAGGAATGAGATAACGAGAATCCAGAGAAAGTATATTCCCGTTAGGGTGAAAGGAAAGGCTGGTAGGCATAGGGAATACTGGATGACGAAAGGAATTGAGGGTTTGGTTAAGAAAAAGAAGGAAGCATATGTAAGGTATCAACAGGATAGATCGAGTGAATCCTTAGAAGAGTATAAAGGCAGTAGGAGTATACTTAAGAGGGAAATCTGGAGGGCACAAAGGGGACATGAGATAGCTTTGGCCAACAGAATTAGGAGAATCCAAAGGGCTTTTACAAATACATTAAGGACAAAAGGGTAACTAGGGAGAGACTCAGGCCCCTCAAAGATCAGCAAGGTGGCCTTTGTAGGGAGCCGCAGAAAATGGGAGAGATACTAAACGAGTATGTTGCATCAGTATTTACTGTGGAAAAGGACATGGAAGATATAGAATGTAAGGAAATAGATGGTGACACCTTGAAAAATGTTCATATGACAGAGGAGGAAGTGCTGGATGTCTTGAAATGCATAAAAGTGGATAAATCCCCAGGACCCCATCAGGTGTAAACCTGGAACTCTGTGGGAAGCCAGAGAAGTGATTGCTGGGCCTCTTATGGAGATATTTGTATCATCGATAGTCACAGGTGAGGTGCCATAAGACTGGAGGTTGGCTACCGTGGTGCCACTGTTTAAGAAGAGTGGTAACGACAAGCCAGGGAACTAAAGACCAGAAGGCCTGACATCAATAGTGGACAAGTTGTTGGAGGGAATCCTGAGGGACAGAATGTACACGTAGTTGAAAAGGCAAGGACTGATTAGGGATAGTCAACTTGGCTTTGTGAATGGGAAATCATGTCTCACAAGCTTGACTGAGTTTTATGAAGAAGTAACAAAGAGGATTGATAAGGGCAGAGCGGTAGATGTGATCTATATGGACTTCAGTAAGGAGTTTGACAAGGTTCCCCATGGGAATTCTGGTTAGTAAGGTTAGATCTCACAGAATATAGGGAGAACTAGCCATTTGGATGCAGAACTGGCTCAAAGGTAGAGGACAGAGGGTGGTGCTGGAGAGTTGTTTTTCAGACTGGAGACCTGTGACCAGTGGAGTGCCACAAGGATCAGTGCTGAGTCCACTACTTTTTGTCATTTACATAAATGATTTGGATGCCAGCATAAGAGGTACAGTTAGTAAGTTTGGAGATGACGCCAAAATTGGAGGTGTAGTGGACAGCGAAGAGGGTTACCTCAGATTACAACAGGATCTGGACCAGATGGGCCAATGGGCTGAGAAGTGGCAGATGGAGTTTAATTCAGATAAATGTGAGGTGCTACATTTTGGGAAAGCAAATCTTAGCAGGACATACACACTTAATGGTTAGGTCCGAGGGAGTGTTGCTGAACAAAGAGATCTTGGAGTGCAGGTTCATACCTCTTTGAAGGTGGAGTCGCGGGTAGATAGGATAGTGAAGAAGGTGTTTGGTATGCTTTCTTTTATTGGTCAGAGTATTGAGTACAGGAGTTGGGAGGTCATGTTGCTGTTCTACAGAATATTGGTTAGGCCACTGTTGGAATATTGCATGCAGTTCTGGTCTCCTTCCTATCAGAAAGATGTTATGAAACTTGAAACGGTTCAGAAAAGATTTACAAGGATGTTTGCCAGGGTTGGAAGATTTGAGCTATAGGGAGAAGTTGAACAGGCTGGGGCTGTTTTCCCTGGAGCGTCGGAGGCTGAAGGGTGACCTTATAGAGGTTTACAAAATTATGAGGGGCATGGATTGGGTAAATAAGCAGAGTCTTTTCCCTGGGGTCAGGGAGACCAGAACTAGAGGGCATAGGTTTAGAGTGAGAGGGGAAAGATATAAAAAAGACCTACAGGGCAACTTTTTCACAGAGAGAGTGGTACATGTATGGAATGAGCTGCCAGAGGAAGTGGTGGAGGCTGGTACAATTGCAACATTTACGAGGCATTTGGATTGGTATATGAATAGGAAGGGTTTGGAGGGATATGGGCTGGGTGCTGGCAGGTGTGACTAGATTGGGTTGGGATATCTGGTCGGCATGGACGGGTTGGGCCGATGGGTCTGCTTCCATACTGTACATCTCTATCACTCTAAGACTTACTTTTATATTGAGCCATTTTTGATCTCAGGATATGTTTGAAGTGCAGTCATTGTTGTTATGCAGGAGCTATAAAGGACAGGAAGCTAGGAAAACGTGATGAGGTAGCAATCTTAATTAAGGATGAAATGAGAGTAAAAGTGAGATGTTAGCTTAATTCTAAATATCAAGGTATTGTATCAGTTTGAGTAAGGGAACCCATAAACAATTTGTGGGAGTCGTTTATGGTTTCCCTAAAAGGAACTATAAGGCATGAGGAAACATACATGAAGAAATCATGAGATCTGTAATGGAAAGTTTGAATTATAAGGAGAGTGGATAGGCTGGGACTTTTTTCACTGGAGCACAGGAGGTTGAGGGGTGACCTTATAGACGTTTATAAAATTGTAAGGGTTGTAGGTAATGTGAATAGCAGGTGTCTTCTCCCGAGAGTGGGGGGCGGGGGGGGGGGGGGGGGGTTTCAAGACTAGGGAGCATATTTTTAAGGTGAGAGGAGAAAGATTTAAAGAAGACATGAAGGGCAACTTTTTCACACAAACAGTGGTTTGTGTGTGGAATGAACTTCCAGAGGCAATGATAGATGTCGGTACAGTTACAGTGTTAAGAAGGCAACTGGATAAGAAATGTTTGGAAGGACATGGGCCAAGTTCAGGCAGGTGGAGCTGGTTTAGTTTGATATCATGGTCAGCATGGATTGATTGGACTGAAGGGTCTGTTTCCATGCTGTATGAATCTATGACTCTATCTCATAAGAAAGTCATGGGTGATTTTAATCCAAATACAATGTAAGAATTAGATTGGCTAAGGTTACACCGATGATCAGTTCACAGAATATTGCCGGGACAATTTCTTAAGAGCAGCATATTCTTGAGCCTGCTTGAGAGTCAGTTATTCAAGACTGGTTGATATTTAATAAACTGTTTTTGATTAATTATCTTAATAAAGAAATCCCTAGGATGCATTGATCATATCATGGTTGATTTTCACATTCAGTTTGGGGAAAGAGAACAGTGCATCAAAGATTAGCATTTTAAACTCAAATAAAGTCAATCACAAGAAAATTATGATAGAACTGGCTAAAGTGAACAGGAAAATTAAATTAAGGCAAAGTATTGCAACAGTAGATATTTAAGAAGATATTTCTTCCGACTCAGCAAAGATATACTCTGGTGAGAAAGAATATTTTAAGTGAGGATCCCTCAAGTGTGGCTGACCAAGAACATTAAAGGTAGTATTAAGTTGAAAGGAAAACAGCAATATTCTGCAAAGATTAATGCAGATCAAAAGATTGGACAGAATATAAAATAAATACAAAATATACAGTCTGAAAATAGGGAGAGAGAAAATAAGGGATAAGCGAAAGCTAGCTAGAAATGTAAAATAGTTAGTTAGAATTTCTACAAGTATTTAAAAAAGGAAAAAAGGTATCTATAGTGAGGATTGGTTCCTTAAAGAATGAGTTTGGGGAATTAGTAATGTGATTTAAGGAAATGGCAGGTGCAGATATTTTGTGATTGTCTTCACAGTTGCAGCCACTAATAACATCCTAGAAATATTTGCAAATCAAGAAGTGAAAACAAGAAAGGTACTCAAACAAAGATAAGCACTCATGAAAAGGTACTGAGACAATTACTAGAATGACAACATCCTAAAGCCTGATGGATTTCAACCCCCAATTTTAAAATAAGTAACTGTCAAGAAATTAGATGCACTTGTTTCAATTTTCCAAAACTCCCTAGATTCTGGAAAGGTCCCATTAGGTTGGAAAATAATGAGTGTAACTCACCTACTCAAAAACTGAAGATGACAGGTGGCAGGAAATTACAGGCCAGTTAGCCTAACATGGCGAGCTAGACTCTTATTAAGGAGGTTATTGTAGAACACTCCGAAACTCTCAAAGTAATCAGACAGAGTCAACATAGGTTAATGAAATGGAAGTCACGTTTGACAGTTTTATCTGAGTTCTTTGAGGAAATTACAATCAACGTAGTTAAAGGGGTAGATGTGATATACTGGATTCCCAAAAGTCATTTGACAAGGTTTCACATCAAAGGTCACCACAAAAATAAGAGCTTTTAGGTGATGCAGGTGACATATTAGTATGGTTTAGAATTGATGAGCTGTCAGATTAGGGGTACATTATAGTTTTCAGGATGAGAAGCTGCTAAAATTGGTGCTCCACAGGAATAGTACTGAGCTGTCAGCTGTTTACAATCGATATCAATGACTTGAACGAAGGGGCAGGATGTATGATCATGAAATTTGCTTTTGATATAAACAGAATTCATATCCATCATGCTGTTATTGCGATTCAGAAAGTGAGAAGTTCTGTCTCTATGTCTTAATTCTCTCAGCTAAGATCCTTTATTTGTAGTGTCTTTATACTGGTGCTCTTTTAGTCAGGTTTCCCCTCCTTGTTTCCATTCTGCCTATCTTGCCTAAAGAGCAAATTTCCTGGAACACCTGATTTGAAACACTGATCACCTTACAACCACATGTCCGTAATGACCATGAGATCAATCCCCCTCATTTATATCATTTATTTCTGTTCATGTAAACTAAGCTAGAATCTGAACTGTGCCAAGTCCTTTGGAGACAACAATCTGGCATCCAGTTTGGATGCAATATTTCTTTTAATTAAGCATTCATGCATCAATATATTAATTTTTAGGGGAGGAGAGGGTGAGAAGAAATCTGTCCCACAACAGGTCAACACCTCCTTCAATACAATGGTATCGCTTGATTTTGTGTGTTTTTTTTTACCATGTCCAAAAGGAGTTATTGTGTTGGATTCATCTTCCTCCTTTGCATGTGTTTTCAGTTCCTTGGCCTGAAAGCTGGGTAAGGGGTTCTTATTTCCATTCTTCCCCCACTGGGGCTTTTTTGCTTCCTAAAAGAGAAAGAAAAGGAAAATGAATGGCCCTTTAATTTAGTAAATTTTTTTGGTGAATTCAGTGTCAGTGAGCATTTGTACTCAACAATCTGATTACCTTTCCACTGAAATCAATCCACAATGTTTGCAATGGTGCAGTCAAACATCAGGGGTCACTAATTTTATTGCGGACAAATTGGGGCGTTCAGGAGAAACCTCTTTATTCAGTGAGTGCTGAAGATGGGGAACTTGTTATCACTGAGAATACTTGAGCTGAACAGCATTTCTGCATTTAAGGGGAAGCTGGAAACCCATGAGGGAGGAATAAATATAGAAGGATATATTGATGGGATAACAAAAAAAAGACTGTAAGACAAAGGAGCAGAAGGAGGCCATTTGGCCCATTAAGTCTCCAGTTAATGAGATCATGGCTACTCTGATGACTCTAAACTCTACTTTCCTGCTTTTTCACCATAACCCCTGATTCCCATACTAAGTAAAAATCTTGTCTACCTCAACTGTGAAATTACTTAAACACCCAGCCTCAACAGCCCACTGAGGTAAACGATTCCACAGATTCACAACCATGGAGAGAAGAAATTCCTCCTCATCTCTGCTTCAAACGTGTGACTCTTTATTCTGAGATTATGCCCTCTCATTCCAGAGTCTCTGCCAAGGGGAAACAACCTTTCCGTATCTACCCTGTCAAGCCCTCTCAGGATCGCAGAAGTAGAATTAGATTTTATTGTCATATGTACTCAAGTATAGAAATACATGAGTACAGTGAAAAATATACAGACTTGTCATTCTCAGGGGCCATCTTGGTTTCAAAAAACTGAACTTAAGAAAGACAATAGAAAAAATTTTTTAAAAAGAGTCAGAAGGTACGAAAATGCCCAGATCTTAAAGTCTAAAGACTTATCTCCATAGAAGTGTTTAAAATGCTCAGCTACAGAAGCAGGCACCTGGCCCTAGCCATGGCCTGGAGTGTCCGTCAGCCTGCAAATCTCGCATCGACCATCATGAGCAGCCGCACTCTTGTTGCCGCTGACAATGCCACTGCCGTCTCCGATCACCGGGAGAGGCTTTGATGCACTTGAACGCTGGAAGGAGCCGAGTGCATTTCAGTAAGGTCACCTCTCATTCTTCTATATTCCAGCAAGTACAGACCCAAACCACTCAATCTCTCTTTGTAACATATTCCCTTCATACCTGCTATCAGCCTACTGAACCTTGTTTGGACTACTCCTAATACTAGTACAGTTGGTTCTATTTTAACACATGTTTATTCAGGGTGAATTGGCTTTAACAGGATTGAAGAATGTAGCCCATTATTTGTAGAACACAAACGTTCCTTTCCTGTATTGGCTATAATGCAATTCTGGCCCCATTGGTTTAAATGGGACGGCTATTACACAATTTTCTGATAATGCAATATCACACGAAAACAGAACGATTGCGTTGTATCAGAACCAACTTTTATATCTTTCTTTAGAGAAGAGGCCCAAAACTGTTCAGTGGTAGGAGATTTGAGTACAGCATAAACACCAGGACCCTTTACTCCAATGGCTTGTTTCCAATTTGTAAAATCAGAGTTGACATCATTCATAAAATTCCATTACATTTGTAAATATACCAAGGTGTTTAGCTGTTCTGCAAATCATGTCATGGCTCTCAACTCAGTTTTCTCATGGGTAAAAATAAACAGAAACAATACAATTTGGTGACAATTAATTTAATTATTCATCCAACGAAGTGGGGCCCAAACCTTGTGGCTGAATTTGACATTAAATCACTTGTATTTCTCTTGCAATATAATTTCCACTGCAATAAGGTTCAATTTATCTACTTACTATCTTCATGTTATGGTGAAAGGGTCAGATCCTTTGATTTAGTGACAGGATTAAATTAATGGATTTAAACGAAAATTAGTGGATGCTGAAACAAATAAAAACAAATTGCTGGAAAAACTCAGCAAGTCTGGCAGCATATGTAGAGAGAGAAAAGCAGAGTTAATGTTGCGAGTGCAGAACAATTCAGAAGACAGGTCACTTGGCTCAAAATGTCAACTGCTGCAAATGTGTTGCTGGTCAAAGCACAGCAGGCCAGGCAGCATCTCAGGAATAGAGAATTCGACGTTTCGAGCATAAGCCCTTCATCAAAATGTCAACATTGTTCTTGTTCAATTATTAATTTGCCCTATATCGGGACTGTGTAAAAATTAATGTTCATGGAAGGCAGTTTAACCATACTGTTCAGAATCTCTGTGACTCTGCTCTGTGTGATAATCCATACCATCACCCAGTGGTCCCACTTCCTGCTCAATTTGCACAACACTCAAGTTCCCCACTTATCACCATTGCCCACGCTTTCCAAAGGCAGTGACCGTCACACTTTTGTTTCTCTCTATCGTTTGCTCGACCTGATCTTTGCAAATATATGGTGCCTCTTGAACTACTGTCTGAACGTCCTCGAATCATACACTATAATAAGACATCATTTAGTTTTTGGTGGTGGTTCTTGGAAAGAGCCATCTAATTAGCTCTACTCCCTTGTTCTTCGCACACAGCCCTGCGAACATCTCCTTTTCAACTACATATCCAATTTTCGTTTCAAGTACACATGAATCTGCCTATCAGGAAGCATATTCCAGCTTGTTGTGTTTCTTGTACAAACAAACGTTTCTTCAATTACCCAGGGATTGTGAACGAATCACCTCAAGGTTATATCCTGCACTATGTTCTGACCTGAGTCTGTCATTATATAATGGAAGCAAAATAAAAGCTCACACTTTTGGGTAAGAATATTGGTTACAAAATTGTCAATTATTCCACTTGTTCCCCACAGTGCATCCAAAAGAAAAAGAAATGAAGAATTATTTTTCAAACTTGGTGATCAACTCCAGCCACTAGGGGTGGTACGGTGACTCAGTGGTTAGCACTGCTGCCTCTTGGCACCAGGGACCCGGGTTTGATTCCACCCTCGGGTGACCATCTGTATGGAGTTTGCACATTCTTCCTATGTCTGCATCGGTTACCTCTGGGTGCTCAGACTTCCTCCAAAGGTGTGCGGGTTAGGTGGATTGGCCATGCCAGATTGCCCAGGGATGTGCAGGCTGCGTGGATTAACCATGGGAAATGCAGGGCTAGGGTGCAGGAGGTGGGATGCTCTTCGGAGGGGCAGAGTGGATTCGATGGGCCAAATGGCCTGCTACTGCACTGTAGGGATTATGTGATTTTTTTTTAAGAAACCGCATGTCTTTGAAAATGGATAGAAATAATGGATTTCTGATTCATAATCAAGAAAAAGACAATTTCACTACAAATAAGCACAAATTTAAGCACAAATAACTATATAAATCAAACATGAATTAGTAATTGAATGGAAATAATGTTACCTTCTTTGCATCAATCTGTACTGAGAACCTGTCCTCCAGGGGCTGGGGTCTGTCCTGCATCCCTGAGTATTGGCCTTGAAAGCCTTTCTGTTTCTGTCTTGCCATGGAGACCCACACAGGCTCTGAGCAGTTGACTCCACAGCTGGCATCCTCTGCTGCAGCACATTTGACAAGTTGTGGTTTCCTCTCTACATAACAGATTTGAGCAATTAAACATCTTTTCCACAGGGAAAAAAAAGATAATATCACTGAAGACGATTGATCAAGACATTGCATGTTTTGCTTTTACTTGGAAGCTACTGGTTTTTAACATTAACACACAAACGAAAGATTGCTATATTCATTGGCTTTGTGCATGCATTTGATAATTTCAAACAGAATTCATTTCCAACTTTCAGACGTCCTTGAGAAAACAGAAGGTGACTGTTTTTCTAATTCATGCACAGGATGTGGGCGTTGCTGGATGGACGAGCATTTATTGCCCATCCCTCATAACTCAGAGGGCATATAAGCTGGGGGTCTGGAGTCACATATAAGACAGACCAGATAAGACCAGCAGATTTTGTTTCTTAAACCAGAAGTGTTTGCCTCTCTCAACAATTGGCAATGGTTTTGTAGTCATCATTAGACTCTTAATCCCAGATATTTACTGGATTCAAATCTCACCATCTGGGTCTCTAGAAAATTATTCGGGTCTCTGGATTAATATATCTAGAGATAATAATCCCTCCAAGCCAACACCTCCTCCCGTTAAAGATCTTTACAATGATGAAGGTGTTTTGTCAAGTCAATGTAGACTTCGAAACAAGGGGTCTTAAATATAAGGTAGTCACAAATAAATCTAAAAGGAAATTCAGGAGAAATGTCTTTACCCTTAGAGTGGTGAGAACTCAGCTGTTATCACCACATGAAGTAGATGAGATGATCAGTTTAGATGCAATGAAGGGAATATTGGGAAAAGAGGGAAAGGAAAAGATCGTGTTGATAGTTATCCAATGTTTACTTGGTGGTGTTTCTTGTTTCATGCAGCCACTAACGGACAAAATGGATTGAGCAATCAGTTTGTATAGATATCAGGAAAACGTATAACACAACCACAGTGTTATTATTATTATCTAGAACACCATCAGTGCAGTCTCCTTCAACCACTGAAACAGTTAACCAAACAATTGGTCAAGACAAACTAATATTCCATACCTGAGGCTTTACTGAAGTCCAGTTGGGTTTGACGATCTTTTCTTTCAGTCTTCTCTTGAGGAGCATTGTCCTTTTCTTGTGTCACTGACTCAGTTGAAACATCCACTGAATCAGCTTTTCCCAGCTGTCGGCATCTATTCCTGTGACTTTCCAAGAATAACTTGTCATTGTCTTCCTTCGCTGTATTCACTGTGGCAGCCTCTGCCTGTCTGCTGCCTCTAGCACCAATTGCCTGAGCCGTTGGGGTCTGTATCCCTGCATGTGGTTTACTTCCCACTGCCTGCTCGCTGTCAACCACAACATGTTCAGAGTTACTTTCAGCTGAATATTTGAGAAGAGGTGAGGTTCTCCTGAGTTTGACACCAAATGGGTTTCCTTTGGTATCTAAGTCAGGTTTTGTTTGCGGTTTTGTAATGTTTTGGAGACATGGCTTCTCAGTAGCAGCTGGTCTGGCTCCAGTAAATTTCATCTTCAATGGCTGATCAAAGAACTGCTGGTATTTCAGGAGACTTCCTGTGCCTTGATTTGATGACCCTTCACTGACATTCTCCTTGCAAAGCTCAGGTTTCTGTGGTGCCTGAAGACTACAATCTGCATTCAAACCTTCGTTCTTTCTATTGGCCTCCAATAATGACCTCTGCCAAGCAGAGGCGATTGAGAATTTGGCTGAACCTTGATTCACAAGCCTGTTATCTTTCTGTAATGGCTTATCAGGTACTGAATTTTCAGACTGTCCCTGAACATCAAGTAATTGCAGTGTAGAAGGTTCAGGTTGAATGAACAATTCTTCAAGTGGAACTTCTGATAAACACCAAATACTGTCTGTCAATTCATCACTGGAAGCCTGTTGGTGTTCTACCTTGTTATTTAATAAGCTTGTGTCAACTGCCTCTCTCATTATTGAATTATCTGTCAGGATATTTTCTTCCTGTCCTTCTGTCTCTTTGAACAAGTGCAAAGCGTTATCATGAGGTACAACAGAGCTCTTACACTTTGCTTCTTTAGACTTTGAGCCATGTTCTGATTGTACTGAATTTCCACCATTTCCCACTTCACGTCCCTCTATGTGCATTTCAACTGAGATCTTTTCTTCTGATGGAGGTGTGTCGGCATTGATGAGGTGCACAGCCTCCTCCATATTCTCAAATATGGCTCCCCCTTTGGCTCGACTGATTGTCTCTGAACATTCTTCTAATTCAGTAATGGTCATTGGTAACATGGGAAGAGACAGAACAGCATTTTCTTCATTGTCCATACAAGACTTCTCCAAAGTCGATTTAAAATCTTCATCATGCGTTAGCATTATTCCTGGTGACACCACTTGCATATTGGGAGGCTTCTCAGAACTATGTACACCATCAGAGGTAAGGAGCATTTCTGGGTCAAGTGTCTGTTTACTTGTAGTTTTAGGCAATACAGCTCCATTCTGATCTAAAGCATTTCCACCATGCTCTGGACTGTGACTGTGAGGAACCTCATGTATTTTGGAACTCTTAGAAACAGTTTCCACAAACTCATCTCCATTTGTTTCATGCTTTAAGTCATTGCATTGTGCCAAGAGATCTGTAACATAGTGAGAAAAAGAGGTCATAAATGACTTAACTTAATTTTATGACAATAAAACTAATGTTCAAAAACTTAATTCTAAACAGAGAAAACATTTTCGCCGTCAGTCATCAGAAGACATTTGTTCAAAAGTTATTATTGTTGGTTGTACATTGTTTTCACTTTCACTGCTGGTTTTGTAATTCAATTATATCACATTAAAGCACCAGAACAGTGAGTACTCAACAAATTGTAGATTACCTCATAGCCCATCCAAACCTACCTTCCCTTAGAATCATAAAAATCATTTATGAAACACAAATGCCAGAAAATGATCATTTCCAATAAAAGACAATCTAACCACAGCAACCTATCATTCAATAGTGCTGCCATCACTGAATCTCCCACTATAAACATCCTGGGGGTTAGCATTAACCAGAAACTCAACTGGACTCATTATATAACACAGTAGCTACAACAGCAGGTAAGAGGCTAGGCATACAGCGATAAATAATGGATGTAGGTTTGCTCGCTGAGATGGAAGGTTCATTTCCAAACATTTTGTCATCCTACTAGTTATCATCTTCAGTGGGCCTCAGGCGAAGCAGTGTACATGATTCCTGCTTTCTATTTAGATGCTTGGGTTTCTTTGGGTTTGTGATGTCAATTCTGGTGATGATGTTATTTCCTGTGGTGATGCCATTCCCTGTTCTTTTTCTCAGGGGTGGTAGATGGGGTCTAACTCGATATGTTGGAATGCCATGCTTCTAGGAATTCTAGTGAGACTTCAGGAAAACAACACACACAGATCAAATATTGAACTACAGAAGCAATCATCCCAACATCCACACACAAAGCTGCATCAGAACATTATTTCAATGAGCCAACACACACTGCAGCACAGAGGAACTATGCAGAGTAGAGGAAAGTCACCTTTAGGGTGTATTCAAAAAGAATGGGTAACCAATGAACACAGTCCGCTGATTTCTCAACAACAAACCCAACCAAGCAGACAAAACACATCCAGAAATTTGTGTTGCAGATGTTTCATCCCCTGTCTAGGTAACATCATCAGTGTTTGGGAGCCTCCTGTGAATCGCTTCTGTGATGTTTCCTCCAGCATTTATAGTGGTTTGTCTCTGCCGCTTCCGGTTGTCAGTTCCAGCTGTCTGCTGCAGTGGCCGGTATATTGGGTCCAGGTCAATGTGCTTATTGATTGAATCTTTGGATGAGTGCCATGCCTCTAGGAATTCCCTGGCTGTTCTCTGTTTGGCTTGTCCCTTCCTGATGAAGGGCTCTGGCCCGAAACGTCGAATTTCCTGTTCCTTGGATGCTGCCTGGTCTGCTGTGCTTTAACCAGCAACACATTTTCAGCTCTGATCTCCACCATCTGCAGGCCTCACTTTTTACTCTTGTCCTATAATAGTAGTGTTGTCCAAGTTGAACTCATGTTGCTTGTCATTTGAGTGTGTGGCTACTAAGGATAGCTGGTCATGTCGTTTCGTGGCTGGTTGGTGTTCATGGATGCAGATCGTTAGCTGTCTTCCTGTTTGTCCTATGTAGTGTTTTGTGCAGTCCGTGCATGGGCTCGGGTCTGTAACACAAATTCCCGCTCCGCGAATAGAACCACAACAACAAGCACCCAAGCTACAAATCTTCTCCCAAACTTTGAACATGCAGAAACCCTAGCCACTCTCCCTTACATCAAAGACATCTCCGAAACGACTGGCAGACTACTCAGACCCTTTAGCATCATGGTAGTCCACAAACCCACCAACGCACTAAAACAGTGGCTAATGAACTTGAAAGACCCGATACAGACAACAAGCAAAACTATCGTCATTTACAAAATACCGTGCAAGAACTGTAACAAACACTACATTGGACAAACGGGCAGAAAACTAGCCACCAGGATACATGAACACCAACTAGCCATAAAACGACATGACTCTCTCTCACTTGTATCCTCACATACAGATAAGGAAGGACACCACTTCGACTGGGATACCACATCCATCTTAGGCCAAGCCAAACAGAGACATGCACAAAGATTCCAAGAAGCATGGCATTCCAACCAGAACTCTAGAAACAAACAGATCGAGTTAGACCCCATCTAGCACCCCCTCAGAAAAAGAACAGGAAATGACATCACCACAGAAAATGACAACACCACAAGAAATGACATCACCATTGGAAATGACATCACCAACCAAAGAAACCCAAACTTACAACCAGAAAGCAGGAATCATGTATACTGCTTCGCCTGAGGCCCACTGAAGATGCTACCTAGTAGGGTGATTAAACATCTGGAAATGAACCTTCCAGCTTAGCGAGCAAATCTACATCCAGAACACCAACCTGAGCTACAAATCTTCTCAAAACTCACTAAGCAATAAGTAGCTCTCTTCCTGACTCCCCAAAGCATGTCCACCATCAATAAGACACAAGTCAGTACTGTGAATGAACATGCCCCATTTGCTTGGATGGGTGCAGATCCAACAACGCTCAATAAGCTTGACACCGTCCAGAATAAAACAGTCTACTTGACTGGCATCGCATCCATTAGCATTCACTCCCTCCACTAGCAATACTCTGTAGCAGCAGTGTGCACTATCTACAAGATGCAGTGCAGAGATTTACCAAATTTTCTTAGACTGTGCCTCCTAAACCCATGACTACTACCTTCTGAGAAAAAGAACAGGAAATGATGTCATCACAGGAAATAATGTCACCATCCCAAGGAAACCTAAACACATAAGTAGAAAATGCTTCAAACGGAAGCTGACTGATGATGTTATCAATAATGGTGACAAAACGTCCAAAAACTGAACCTTCCAGCTCAGCGAGCAAACCTACATCCAGAACCTCAACTGAGCTACAAACCTTCTCAAAACTCACTACCATCTCGAAGACAGCTGATACCTGGAAACACCACCATCGGCAAGATCCCCTTCAATCTACTCGTCATTCTGATTTGGAAATATTTTGCCATTCTTTCATTGTCACTGGGTCAAAATCCTGAAATTCCCTCCCGAAAGACATATGGGTCTACCTACTGTACATGGATTGCAGTGGTTCAAGTAGGCAGCTCACTACCACTTTCTCAAGGGCAACTAGGAATTGACAATAAATGACTTAGCCAGTGATGCCTATATCCCATGAATATGGGAAAAAAAGGTCATAAATGGAAGCATACAAATAATGGACATAGCATTCAATTTAGGAATGTTAACTCCAAAGAAGTCAAATGTGGACATGAAAGTTATTGAGATGAACTTCTCTGTATTGAGAAGAATGAAGGTAGTTTTGCCACAGATGTTCAAAGTGAACAAGCATTTTGATAGGGTCATGGGGAAAACATGTCACCAACAGCAGGAAAACTGGTAATCAGAGGATACGGGATTTAGAAGTTTGACAAAAGAACTGGAGGAAAGATGAGGGTAGTTTTCTCATTCGGTGAATTTTTATGATCTGCCCGAAAGAGTAGTGAGAGCAGAACTAATAGAAAACTTTAAAAAGAAGTTTGTTATATATTTATGAACAAAAAGAAAATTATGGGCAAAGAATAAAAGAGAGGATCTGACTGAATAAGTCTTTTATTTATGCATGGAATGTGACATTGCTGGCTGAGCTAACATTTGCTGCCCTTCTCCAGTTGCCCCTTTTGTGGTGAGCTGCCTTCTTGACCCGCTGCAGTCAACATGCTGTAGGAGCATCCACTGTGCTGATGGAGAGGAATTTCTAGGATCTTGACCCAGTAACACTGCAGGATTAGCAATATATTTCCAAGGCAGGATCGGGTGCAACAGGAAGGGGAACTTGCAGGTGGTGGTGTTTCCCTTGTCCTGGGCACCAGTTTGGAAGATGCTGCAAAGCATCTTGTAGATGGTGTACACTGTTGCCATTATGTGTCAGTTTTGGAAAGAGTGAACGTTGGAGGCAGTGGATGCGGTGTTAAACAAGCAGGTGCTTTATGTTGGATGGTGTCAAGCCTCTTGAGTGTTGTTGGAGCTGCAATCAACCAGGCAAGTGGTGTGTATTCTATCACACTCCTGACTTATGCCCTGAAGATGATGAATAGAATTTGTAGAGCTCGGAGGTGAATTATGCCTCTTTGAAAATGCTAGTATAAGCATGATGAGCCAAATGACAACCTTTTATTTTGCATGGTTTATTCAGCATACTGGTGTCTTTACTGAATGATATTAATAATTTTGTTCTTCACAGTAATTTTATGGAGGGGATTATACATTCAACAATGTGGGTTTAATCCCAGAAATCTGTCATGCAAGTCAGAAACACATGCTAACAAGAAAGGAACATTGACTGATCAAATTAATAACTAGCCTTGGAACCCCTTCAGTGTGGAAACAGGCCTTCAGCCCATTGAGTCCACACCAACCCTTCCAAACAGACCTACACTCTATCCTATCCCTGCATTTCCCATGACTAATCCATCTAACCAACACATCTATGGACACTTTGGGAAATTTGGCATGGCCAATCCACCCAACCTGCACATCTTTGGACTGTGGGAGGAAATCAGAACACTTGGCGGAAACTCACAAAGATATGGGGAGAACGTGCAAAAGTGGGTCCCTGGCACAATGAGGCAATTGTGTTAACCACTGAGCCACCATGCTGCCAGGTCTCTACTGGCTATTGGTTTGTGGTGAAATTTAATAAATATAAAGATTTGACTTGATTCACACCAACACCTCACAGAAATACCTCACAAAACAAATGAGTGAAAAAATTCCAGTATTTATATAGCATATCATTACATTCCTCAGAAACCTCTCAAAATACTTCATACACAATGAGCAAATTAAAACTGCAACTCCTGTGGTTAGGCAGGCATTTAACACAATGTTAGATTTCACAAACCTGAGGTGAAAGTGAGGACTGCAAATGTTGGATGTTAGAGTGGACAGTGTGGTGCTGAAAAAGCACAGCAGGTCAGGCAGCAACCGGCGAGCAGGACAATTGACAGTTCAGCCAAAAGCCCTTCATCATTCCTGATGAAGTGCTTTTGTCCAAAATGTCAAATCCCCTGCTCCTCGGATGCTGCCTGACTTGCTGTGTTTTTCCAGCACCACTCTCTCGACTCCACAATCCATAAGCAGGGGGACAGCACTGGGGAAGAATGCTGTCCATCACATCTCCACTTCTCACCTTTCCAGTGTACCACAGGACTTCCAGAACCTTGGAAGTCACCCCTCATTTGAAAAATGTAACATGAGGCTGCTGTCTCCACTTATGTGTGAAAGCAACATAGCCTGCGAATGGTGTATATAGGTCCTACTCACTTTGTCTCCCTCAAACTGGAGCTCCAGTGTGACCAGTACATTCATTTCCAAGTATTGCAGTTGTTATGTAAAACTGTTTTTGTTTTCCCCACTTGGATTCTCTTGATGTAGGTTGAGGCATGACTTCATAACCTCCGACTGTGAAGAATGCTACCAACTGTTCGAAGCAATTTGTTGAGTCAAGATTTGCTCTGAACAGTGGCATCTTAATAACACAGTTCCAGTAAGTATTTTCCTTCAGGGATATAGTAATTAAAACTGATGGCAATAAAAGTGTTCATACCAATTTCTTCTTTATTTTCAGCCTGTAAATCACTGGCAGAGGACGTGACTGGATCCCTTTCATCTTTACTTCCAGGCAAAATAAATTTGGGTATCTTTGAATCTTCTCTCTGGAGGAAAAATAACATTATGCATGTTAATTTATGTGTACTTAAATATTAATTCATAGCGAACTATCTTTTCTCATTGCGCAGCGATTAGCACTGCTGCCTCACAGCGCCAGAGACCCGGGTTCAATTCCCGCCTCAGGCAACTGACTGTGTGGAGTTTGCACATTCTCCCCGCGTCTGCGTGGGTTTCCTCTGGGTGTTCCGATTTCCTCCCACAGTCCAAAGATGTGCAGATCAGGTGAATTGGCCATGCTAAATTGTCCGTAGTGTTAGGTGAAGGGGTGAATGTATGGGTGGGTTGCGCTTCGGCGGGTTGGTGTGGACTTGTTGGGCTGAAGGGCCTGTTTCCACACTCTAAGTAATCTAATCTAATCTAATTTAGAATATTGAGGTAATATTTCTTTAAGAATATTTCTGCGAAGAGAGAATTCTTTCCTGACAGATATTGTACAATTCACTTGATGACAGTGAATATCAACTACGTAAGTTGGAAATTTGGAAATGGAAATACTCTTCAATCTTGCATCATCATGAAAATATTAACAAGTTACTTCTGCAAAATTGCCTGCTCATATTTCAACAGAGTTATATATAAACACAACCCACAGAAAACAGCTAACAGCGGGATGCAACTGTTGTCACTTCAATTTAAATACAGCTTGCAAGAGTTTGTAATTCCTACTGACATCTACACTTCTGCATAAAACTCAACATTTATTTAAACTGGGTTGATTCAGATTTATATGTACTATTGTGCACCACTTTGAAGATATCAAGAGCATAATTTTATTTTAAAATTATAATAATGAGCTTCAGTTGACCAAACAGGACTGTGACCCATGTTGAATCCTGTGCAGTTACTTTTCCCGAGTAGCTTTCCTGTGTAAAATCATTGCCAGAGCTGCTAAAGCTGTTCACGACTGCTCACATGAGGCCTGTGTGTGAAAGCTGTTAATATAATATTTTTTGGTGGGGAGAGTGGTTTACGTGCAAGAATTGAGGAAGGTGGCACAGCAAGTTGGAAACCAGTTAATGAGGTATACACAATCTCAGTTTTTAATGAGACAAAAGCCCAAACGTTGGTATTAATGGTGGAGGTGGCCTGAAATTGGAAGTCTCCCCTCATACGGGAGTGGTCTCAGCTCGGGTAATGTGTCACCACCCCCCTCCATTTTACAGAGGCAATAACTAGCTGTCTTCACTGGTGGCATTTTGCCATTCCCAGTTTATGTAAATATGACACAGATGTTGAACTCCTTCCCATACTTCTCAAGGGAGGAAGTCATAGAGTCATAGAGATGTACAGCATGGAAACAGACCCTACAATCCAACCTGTCCATGCCGACCAGATATCCCAACCCAATCTAGTCCCACCTGCCAGCACCTGGCCCATATCCTTCCAAACCTTTCCTATTCATATACCCATCCAAATGCCTCTTAAATGTTGCAATTGTACCAGCCTCCACCACTTCCTCTGGCAGCTCATTCCATACATGCACCACCCTCTGCGTGAAAAAGTTGCCCTGTAGGTCTCTTTTATATCTTTCTCCTCTCACCCTAAATCTATGATCTCCAATTCTGGACTCCCTGGAGTCCATATAAATCACATCTACTGTTCTGCCCTCATCAATCCTCTTTGCTATTTGCTCAAAAAACTCAATCAAGTTTGTGAGACATGATTTCCCACGCACAAAACCATGTTGACTATCCCTAATCAGTCCTTGCCTTTCCAAATACATGTACATCTTGTCCCTCAGGATTCCCTTCAACAATTTGTCCACCACCAATGTCAGGCTCACTGGTCTATAGTTCCCTGGCTTGTCCTTACCACCCTTTTTAAACAGTGGCACCACGTTAGCCAACCTCCAGTCTTCCGGCACCTCACTTGTGAATATCGATGATACAAATATCTCAGCAAGAGGTCCAGCAATCACTTCTCTAGCTTCCCACAGAGTTCTAGGGTACAGTGATGACCGAGTGATATTATTGTTAGACACCTAATCCAGAGACCTATGTACTGCTCTGGGGATCCGAGTTTGCATCCTGCCATGACAGGTGGTGCAATCTGAATTCAATAAAACTCTGGAATTAAGAATCTAATGACGACCATGAAACTGTTGTTGATTTTTAGGAGAAAATCCCATCTGGTTTACTGATGCCCACATGTGACGCCAGACCCACAGCAATGTAGTTAACTCTTAACTGCCCTCTGGGGCAATAATTTAGGCATTCCCAATGAAACCAACAGCCTGAGAATGAATTTTGGAAAACCTGTCTGCAGCCTTTGACATGGTTGATTATACGACTCTTTTCCATTGTCCATTCGATGTGAGGCTGCACGAACTCTGAATTCACCAGTTTCTATATCTCCCCTGCCCCTGTTCCCATCCCTCCAACTCAAGTCCACCCTCCTGACCTGACCTACCTGTCCATCCTCCTTCCCACCTACCCTTCTCACTTTCCACCGACCTATCACCATCACCTCTTACCTTCACCCGCCTATTACCATCCAACCTACCTTTCCCCCAGCCGTATTCCACCTCCCACCCTCCATTTATCTTGCAGCCCCCTTCACTCTCCCTAACTCCTGAAGAATGGTCCTGCTTGAAACACTGACTCGCTTGATCCACGCATGCTGCCTGACCTGCTGTGTCTTTACCAGTACCATGGTTTATCAACTCTGGCTCTCCAGCATCTGTAGTCCTCACTTTCTCCCGCAGACTGTCATTCTGCTCTCACTCATCCATTTTTTGATTGGATTATCATACACAATGGTTCCTTTTCCTGCTCCAACACTTTTATTTCTAGAGGTCTCCTCCTTTGAGATTCAGTGTCAGGTTACATTCATACACTGAGCACATCCAGCTCTACCTAGCCACTTGCTCGTTCAACTCCTCCACTGGTTCCTGGGAACTCCCATAGTGGCATAACCTTTTTCACAATCAGAATGAAACAGAGAAAACCCAAATGGATGTAACTGTGGCTGCCTTTATCCACCGACCTGTGCTTGGCTTTAATTCTGCAGATTGTGAAATTAAAACCTGTAGACAATCACTTCAAACAAATTCAGCTAAGAAAATAACCAGAGACATACTGAGGAAGCAAATCCTGGAAGTGAAGTAATGGGAAACAATAGATTGGGAATGAATGCCAGAAATGATTTTGTCTGAATAACTCACAATTATAATTTTAAATTAGGTTTGTGTTCTGAGTTGGCACAAGGGAGTGCTGAATTTCTTTTCTTTCAGAGGCTCATGAGTCTTTAGAAAACTTCTTCCCAGAGAACAGCAGAGGTGACATCAGTGAATATCTTTAAGATTGATTCGTGATTAACAGTGATTAGATTAGACGCCCTACAATATGGAAACAGGCACTTCGGTCCAACATGCCCACGTGACCCTCCGGAGAATAACTCACCTACCCAGACCTTTTCCCCTAACATATATTTACTCCTGACTGTTGTACCTAACACTATGGGCAATTTAGCATGGCCAATTCACTTGACCAGCACATCTTTGGATTGTGGGAGAAAACCAGAGCACCCGGAGGAAACTCACACAGGGGAGAATGTGCAATCTCCACACAGACAGTCACCCGAGGTAGGAATCGAACCCAGGGCCCTGGTGCTATGAGGCAGCAGTGCTAACCCTTATTGGCAGTTGGCAGGAATGTGGTGTTAACACCAAAGTTAGATTAATGATGAAGAAAGAGCAGGTTTGTGGGATGGAATGACCTATGCCTGCTACTAATTCTTATGAATGCCACTAAGAACAAATTGCTGCCTGGTTTAAGTACAAAACAAATGCATTTCTACTCAATTTTTATTGGGTCAGTTGTCTTTTTACTTTAACTGGGGAAAACAAACAAAAGCAACTGCATTTTCCTTTCCAAATAGATTTGATAAGGTTAGTTATAGATTTATTCAGAGTCACAATTGGCATTCTGATTCACAGTATGTTGAATTTATTGACAATGTCTTTGCTTCATATGTTTCTGGTTATTGTTTTTCTTGTTGTCAGTGGACAGTGCATTCTTACAATAGTTGGCTTCTTCTGTTTGGCAAAGAACTTCTGTCTGCGAGGATTAACAGCAATCTTGTGTTTTGCCGCAGAGTTATCCAGGCAGGCAAAAGGGTTAGCTGGGGAGCTGAAGTCAACAGGAAGTGAGTCAGAGATGGTTGTCATGAAAGCCAGTGGTGAGAGGGGACTCAGAGGTCTGGAAGAAGGCTTTGAGGATATCTGAAAGAGAAAAATACAGATGCCAGATCAGATTTTCATTACAATGAATTATTTTGTTGTAAAGACAGGGATTTTTTTGCTGCCATAGTCATGGGTCACATTTCACATGAATCCCTTAATTTACCTCAGTGATACACTCCCACACCAACAGCACTAGCAAAACACTTTTCTCCATCCTTACAGCCAGAGTGAATCTGCTTAGTCGTTGCTAACTGAGTGATGGTTATTGAATGTGACCTCTCAATAGCAGCTGTTATAGAGTCATAGGAAACAGACCCTTCGATCAAACTTGTCCATGCTGACCAGATATCCTAAATTAATCTATTTGCCAGCACCTGGCCCATATCCCTCTAAACCCTTCCTATTTATATATCCATCCAGATGCCTTTTAAATAATGCAATTGTACCAGCCTCCACCATTTCCTCTGGCAGCTCATTCCATACATGCACCATCTTCTGTGTGAAAAAGTTGCCTCTTCGATCTCTTTTAAATCTTTCCCCCTCTCACCCTACACCTATGTCCTCTAGTTTTAAACTCCCTCACCCCAGGGAAAAGACCTTGACTATTCACTCTATCCATGCCTCTCATGATTTTATAAACCTCTATAAAATCACCCCTCAGCCTCTGACACTCCAGGGAAAACAGCCCCAGCCGATTCAGCCTCTCCCTATTACTCAAACCCTCCAACCCTGGCAAAATCCTTGTAAACTTTTTCTGAGCCCTTCAAGTTTCAGTTTCACAACATCCTTCTGATAGGAGGAAGACCAGAATTGCATGCAGTATTCCAAAAGTAGCCTAACCAATGTCCTGTACAGCCACAATATGATCTCACAACTCCTATTCTCAATGCACAGACCAATAAAGGAATTGAAATAAATAAGGAGTCACCTGATAGTTCAAAATCATATTCTTGATGAAAAAAGTGATGGGCTCAAAGTTTTTCACTGTGCACTCATCAGGATGGAATTTCAAGAATGCCAAATTTCACAGGAAACAATTACACTGCATGAGAGAAAGGGTGGCTGATTTGTTGACATGTGGACTCTGACTAGTGAGGTATTTACATGACAACCTTCAAGCCCTTAGACTTCAAGGCCTTTTACATCAAATGAAGTATGGTCACATGACAGTGACTGTCATGAAGCAGACATGTAATGTAAACAATGTGAGCTATCAGTGTATGCACAGTAAGATCCCACAAAACATCAAGAAGATCAAAAATTGACATTTTGCTTTATTTAAAAAAGGATGATGCTCTTTGATGTAGAATAATGGGTAAGTTGCATAATATTAATAATTGGGGCATATCATACTTGATGTCTACTGATATGGGGCATACTTAGAATCAGTACCAAGCTGACTGGGTTGTTTGAATGCTCTTGCCTTCTCAATTATCGACACAGAATAGTTAATTTCTAACACTCTTTTCTTCAGTATAAGGACAGAGTCAACTCTGTTCATAAACTCTGTGTGATGGCATTTGGTGGGGACGGCAATGAACGCGTTTGGTAAAACTTCCCAGTCACGCTGATTGAGAATGGGAACACTCAAAGTAGACAACAGCACAGGGTTACACCTGTGAATAAATTTGGAAGAACCTGTTGCTCCCTTTGGCATGGTTGATTTTATAACTCTTTTCCATTGTCCACGCTATGTGAGACTCTTATTCATCCAATCATCGACCTGATTATCATTGACAATGTTTTCTCTTCCTGCCCTAACATTTTTATTTCTCGGGTTCTCCTTCTCTGAGGAATCTAGGTTAGCCCACCTCCAACCTCTCATTTGCATGGTGCCCTTTCATGACATCATCTGAAACTTGCGTGTCAGATTCCATATGTACACCAAACGCACTCAGCTCTACTTGCTACTTCAACCCCTCTACATCCTTGAGGATGGCCTGAAGGAGAAGCAGTGAGCCACTCACAGGTTTAATAAACGTCGTAGATGAAGGGAAGCTCTGGAATCCACCATCCAGATGCTTAGAGAGGGACAGGAGCTCTGCAACAGGAGAATACAGATCATTCTGCTACAATGAGTGTTTTGTTAATGCAAATTTGCTGTAACGTGATTGACGAACTGGGGATACTGTTTCTAAAGCACAAACGTTTATTTTAAATGATGCTGCTATTACACAATTTCCTTAACATTCTCATGGGATTGCATGAGAACAGAATTACTGCGTTACAGCAGAACCCACTCTACCTCAATGCCTCCCAGTTCAGGCTATTTATGGCAGTGAACAGCAGCAAATGTGCCACAATGCACCTTCAATACTAGTACAGTCCTCAAAAATGCAAATTTAATTTCTTTACTTGACTTGTAGAAAGGGCATCTTTTTGAACCCCATTCAATGGAGCTGAGAAGCGTAAAGTCATTTGCCACTAAATGTCTTGAGTCTTCTGAAGTCAACAACCTTGTTACAATCCCAGTTGTAAATGTGGTTTATCAGTTTGATCTATTTATACTTTTCCTATTCAATAAAAGATAAAGTTACAAACTGATGCAAGCTTTTACAACATCTGGTTCAATGAGGACAAAGTTTCACACTATTTCAAGGATAGCTGTTATTCCGACAGAGGGTCATGTGGTGCTCAGCATAGCTAACCTATTTACCTTCATAGAATCCCGATGGCGTGAAAACAGGCCATTAGGTCCAGCAAGTCCACACCAACCTTCCAAAGACTAACCCACCCAGACCCATTGCCCTATATTTACCCATGACTAATTCACCTAACCTATATATCCCTGGACACCATGGCCAATTTAGTACAGCAATTCACCTAACCTGCACATATTTGGATAGTGGGAGGAAACCGGAGCACCCGAAGGAAACCCACGCAGACACGGGGAGAATGTGCAAACTCCACACAGACAGTTGCCCGAGGTGGGAATCAAACCCGGGCCCCTGGCACTGTGAGACAGCAGTGCTAACTACTGAGCCACCGGGCTGCCATTTGTGTACAGTTACTCACACAGCTGATGATGAAAACTTAAGATGTTTTTAAAATGTGATGGCGCATTCACAACCAAATTCCATATGCGCTATCTCTCCCCAGAATGCTTCATTTTCTCTTTCCTTTCCACCATGTCTGGATGCAATCTCAGGGTCAATAGCTGGGTGGAGGGAGCCAGTTTTCCTTGGTGTTTTGGATAGGTGACCCCGAGAAGGGCATTTTGATGCGAGGGCCCAGGCATACTGAATATTTTCTGACAGGTTCACCCTCCTCAGCTTGAACTCTCTCACAGTTGAGGATTTCAGGGACAGGTAGAGGTGGAGGAGCTGGGCATCTCCGAAGTTTCCTGAGAGGAGGTTGCTGCGCCCCCAATGTGGTTCCTTCTCCAGTTGAGTTCCTAATGGTATCACCTTGTCTCTAATGAGAAAGGTCATCTCCCTGTTGTCTTGCCATTGGTGCTAAACACCACTGGCTAAAGTGATGGAGTGCAGATCTCTGCACAGATCTTATCATTACTTGTGGAGCACAGAAGGACATAGATACATAGAAGATAGGAGCAGACGGAGGCCATTCATCCCTTCGAGCCTGCTCTGCCATTCATCACAATCATGGCTGATTGTCCAACTCAACAGCCTTCTCCCATAACCTTTGATCCCGTTCGCCTCAAGTGCTATATCTAGCTGCCTCTGGAAAGCATTTGACATCAACTACTTCCTGTGTTAATGAATTCCACGGACCCACCACTCTTTGGGTGAAGAAATGTCTCCTCATCTCCATCCTAAATGGTCCACCCTGAATCCTCAGACTGTGACCCCTGGTTCTGGAAACACCCATCGGGAACATCCTCGCTGCATCTACCCTGCTAGTTTTGTTGGAATTTTATAAGTCTTGATGAGATCCTGCCTCATTTGTCTGAACTCCAGTGAAAACAATCCTAACTTCATCAATCTCTCCTCATGCATCAGTCCCACCATCCCCGGAATCAGCCTGGAAATCCTTTGCTGCACTCCCTCAACAGCAAGAGATCCTTCCCTCAGAAAAAGAGACCAAAAGGTTCATGAACCTTCTTCCTGCATCGCTTGGCATTTCTCCAGACCAGGCTGGTAGGGTCTCGAGCAGTGGTCTTCTCTGTGATTCCTGAGAGACGTAGATGGCCCTCTTCTCCATCACAAGATCCTCCAGTGCCCTGTTGGCAAAGCAGGGTGCCAGCTTCCCTTTCTCAGCCACTTCCTTCCGAACTGGGGAGCAACACATTGTGAATGGCAGCTTCCGACCAGTACACAGCAGGGATTTAAAGGGTCTGAATCCTGAAAGATTCCAGCATTGATGGAATGCTAGATAG
This sequence comes from Hemiscyllium ocellatum, assembly GCF_020745735.1. Taxonomy (NCBI): domain Eukaryota; kingdom Metazoa; phylum Chordata; class Chondrichthyes; order Orectolobiformes; family Hemiscylliidae; genus Hemiscyllium; species Hemiscyllium ocellatum. The sequence goes on along the minus strand of NC_083411.1, from coordinate 11,880,885 downwards.
GAAATTCGACGTTTCGGGCATAAGCCCTTCATTCGGGCTTATGCCCGAAACGTCGAATTCCCTGTTACTTGGATGCTGCCTGACCTGCTGCGCTTTAACCAGCAACACATTTTCAGCTCTGATCTCCAGCATCTGCAGACCTCACTTTTTACTCGGAATGCTAGATAGCTCAAGAGTGGCTGCATTGAGTCCTGATGTACACTGTGATGATGCTGTCACTTTGAGAGGCTATTTTGGTCTTTTTTTTAAGAGAAGTTGTAAGTCAGGGGTAACAAACTGTCGACTGAAGACCACATGAGCGAACAGCTTGGGAGGCATTGGGGTTTTTTTTTTGTAATAGTTACTATATCTGTTATTCTGTTATGTTTTCCAATAGAGTTAATTTTTTCTAACTTCCCCTTTCTTTGGCTGTATTTTAACTACAGCATTTAAATAAATTATGTTTTGCTGAACACTGAGTAGTTTGACCAGTCACATTGCATTGGGAACAGCCTCTTCACAATTGCCTTTAAAATAAGAAAACGTCAGTGTCCTGGCTACCTCCTTAATATATTATGAGGAGATCTCGTCTGGTTTCCCGACTCAGGCGACAGACTGTGTGGAGTTTGCACGTTCTTCCCCGTGTCTGCGTGGGTTTCCTCCGGGTGCTCCGGTTCCCTCCCACAGTCCAAAGATGTGCAGGTCAGGTGAATTGGCCATGCTGAATTGCCCGTAGTGTTAGGTAAGGGGTAAATGTAGGGGTATGGGTGGGTTGCGCTTCGGCGGGTCGGTGTGGACTTGTTGGGCCGAAGGGCCTGTTTCCACACTGTAAGTCTAATCTAATCTAATCTAGTCTAATCTAATAACAACACCTAACAGAATAACATGCTGACAATTGGAAGAGATAATTCACCGAGCTCATGTAAAGAAACTTTCCATCAAACTCACTGAAATTGACTTTTCGCCCATTGTTTGGTGAATTTATAGTGCCCAAGTCAGAATGGTATGTGGCTTGGAGCAGATGCATGGGGACATCACCACTTGCAAATTCACCCTCCAAGCCAACCTGACTCAAAACTAAATCACTGTTTTTTCACTGTCACTGGATCAAAGTCCTGGAACTCCCTTCCAAATAGCACTGTGGGAGTTCTTCACCAGATGAACTGCAATAGTTTAAGATGATGATGTGGAGAAGCCGGTGGTGGACTGGGATGGACAAAGTTAAGAATCACACAACACCATGTTATAGTCCAACAGGTTTAATTGGAAGCACACTAGCTTTCGGAGTGCTGCTCCTTGATCAGGTGGTTGTGAAGTATAAGGTCATAAGACACAGAATTTATAGCAAATGATTAGTGTCATACAGTGACAAATTGAACAAACCTGGATTATTGAGTCTTTCATCGTTTAGAATGGGTTGCAGGTTTTGATGCATTAACATGTAAATCCCAGAACTTTTTTTAAGTCACCTTCTTGAGATCACTTAAGGTTTTATAAGAAAAGGTGACATCTCATCTCAGACAATGCATTAAAAGTGTGAGGTTACAGTCTGTCTGTATCCCGATCTTGAGTCAGACTGGTTCTATTTCCAAAGCGGAATTTAGACATTATAAACCCGTTGCACTATAACCTGGTGTTGTTTAAGATGATGGCTCATCAACACTTTTTCAAAGGCAATTAGGGAAATGTTGACCTTGCCTTTGACATTCACATCCTGTGGAAGAATTAAAAAGCAGACAACTCCCTTGTAGATCAATAAAATGCCAGATTTAGTCTTGAATGTATTCAATCATCCAGCACCCACTTCTTGTGGGGAAGAAAATTCAAAGATTACCAATCACTGAGGAGAAGACATTCCTCCTCATCTCCATTGCAAATGGGAGGTCATTCATTTATAAACTGCGTTCCTCTGGTTCAATACTGCCCCATGAGTGGGAGTGTTCTTTCTGCACCTCTTCTTCATAAAACAAAGTCTTCATCTCATGGAATTAGCCCAGTGAATCTTCCTTGAACTACTTCCAATGCAAGCATGAGTCTATAGTGAGGAGTCCAAATCTGTACATCGTATAGAAAGATTAATGATGTTTTACTTGCTTTTTGGTGGAAGCTCGTTGTTTAACTGGATACACGCCAACAAAGCCTGTTTGGAAAAGGTCAGATTCAGGGTAGGCCAATTTTCCTGAGGGTTTCCTAATAGTGATTAGGCCCTTCATTCCACAAGTAAGTGCAAAGTGTGCATTTTAGGTGGCTGTCCTGGATGTTTGATAATCATCCGAAGCTAATATAAGACCAAATGATTTTCAGGGATCCACTGGGGTTACTAAATGTGGGCCATACTCAATTCCACTCTTCCCATAGAAACCAGATCCATGAATGATCCCCTTTGACCCCAGATTTCAAAGGTTAAGACTTAAAGTATAGCACCAACTGTGAAGGACAAACACAAATTGAGGAATGAAATTTGAATCAAACATTTTATTAAAATGTAAATAGAATGTTCCTCTCCAGAGGCAATAGCTAAGATTTTATATATTAAGTCCAGCTGAGATTCACAATACCATAGCAGCTCATTTCTGCCAAGAAAGACTCAAATTGAATCAAAATGAGAACCAAGTTGTCTAGAAAGCCAGAAACTATTCTGAGTCAGGACCAAGTATAACAGTCCCTTCTCACTAGAGTTTTGTTGAAAAACCTCAGGGGTCTTGAGCTAATGACAAGAATTATCCTTCTACAAATATGATCTTGCTTTCAGAAGTAGCAAATATTCTACACAAATTACTAATCGTTGTGGCAAGATATGTTGTTATATAAAACTTTACAGCCAACAAAGCACTCTTGAAGTGTAGTTCCTGCTGTAACAAGGGGGGGGGGGAGTGGGGAAGAGACACAGCAGCCAATGCTTGCACAGCAAGATCCCGCAGACAACACAGTCACAACACCTAATAATCTGTTTCTCTTGTTTGGTGTTGATTGAGGGATAGATGTTGACCAGGACAGTGAAGGTGATTCCTCCCCCAAGCGTCATAAAAATAATGCTGTTGGATGTTCCATAGCCACTTGCCTGAAAACAGGCATGAGCCCTTGGTTTAACATCTCATTTGAAAGACAGCAGCACATACAAACAACACTCCCTCAGTATCGCATACGAGTGGCAACCCAGACTTTTATGTTCAAGTGCCTGCAATGAGGGTTGACATCCCGATATTCTGATTTAGAGACAAGAGTGCATCTCACCAAGTAGGAGGTGAGCGAATGACCTAGTCATGAAGTGGAGATGATCTGTAATCAGTTGGGTTTTTAAGTGATATATGAAATGAAAACTCTTATCCTTCTGGTGTGATACTCTGCCATTTAAATGCCATCCAACATTCACTAAACCAAGTTCATGGTGGTATTTTCCACATGATGACTCATCAATGCCAACATCCTTGGAAGCCAGGATCAAAACAGATTCTCAAACTTGAAGGAAGCAGGGACAAGTACCTACTGAACCCCTGGTGACTGGAGAAATGTAGAAACTGAGCAGGTGCCGTATGTTATAAAGATGTGGGTGTACTGTGCCTTTCAAAGAGTTAAAAGCAACAGAACTACCAGATAGAACCAAGAACTCTGAAAAAAAAGTAACATTTGTTCGAACAACTTGATTAGCTAGTTGTCTGGAAACGACGAAACAGATTCGAATTAGACCAATCAGTTTAAATTATACCACAAAAAATAGCAAACTCTAATCCAGTTTGAACTTATTATATTGACAATCTTAAAAGCCAATGACATAATCTGATGTTTTGATGGTATAATACAGGGGAAAATTGAACAGTTGAGAGGAGAATTGCCAAGCCACAAGCATGTGAAAAACTGTTTCAAAATAACTCTTTTAAAAGGTACCTTAATCAATCAGTAACCTGTGAAGTAGAATCCCCAAGAAGAAAAAAAGAAGACCAACACGCAGTGAAAGAATGAAAGCTGCCTGGTTTTGAGATAAGAAGTTTTATTTTGGAAATCATCATCAGGAGTTTTATCAGACTAGTTTTATAGAAGGGGAAGGTAAAAGATAGGTTAGGTAAATAGCTGTTAGTTAATTATTCTGTTATACTTTAAGAAATAAAGTCGTTAATTTTTACTTTAACTAGTTCTTGGCCTATCGAATTTTCACAGATTACTACACAGGATAAATCTTTTCTGTGTTGCTGGTTTAAATTAAGGTTTACCCCATGCTGTAACATTTAAGTAGCTCTTACAGTCAAGAGAGTCAAGTCCCTAAGCCAGGTGCCCTGAAAATGACTGACAGCACCAAGAGAGATGTAATACTCAAGATAATTGTCTCTTTACCGGTCACCGTCACTTCACGATACAGCAGGAACTAAACAACACACCTCAGTCAGTAACAAGAAAGATCTGTCGATATTGGATTGAATATACATTGGGGCATATGTCCTTTCTCAAATGTTCCAAGAGCTCATGGCACTAAGTAGCAGTCACATGATATTCCAACACACATATACTTAAGACATTCCTATCATCTTCTTTCTCACTCTGAAGGAATATTGCTCTGAATCCTCTTGGAATCAGAAATGGTTTTGGTGCAATTGTTCACAAGCTAGTCAATGGTGCTACTCCTTACATCCAATGTAGGATGCTCAAACAGTGACATATCATAATCTGTACACTTGCGAAAGGTGCAGTCAATCTGCAAAATCCTGACTTTTCTCACCACTCCCATCGCAATTGATACTTTATACTCTGTGAATGCATTAATTTATCACTTAATTTAATTTTGAATGATCTCTAAAATATATTTTAGTGTTGTGAATACAGCATCAATATGTCTACAATAGTTTCCATTCCCCAGATTCAGTTGCTTGGAAATAAAACCTCACTGTTGTTTGATGGTCTTTTCTCTTCAAATTTGGTACACAATGTTACGTACTTCAGAAAGAAGAAAATCAGCCAATGTTCCCTATTACCTAGTGATCCCTGATGAAAGGGCACAAGTGCTTATATCAAGTAGGAATGGGATCAAGCTCAGCTATGAGTAGGGGTGAAATAATTACCTGGTTCATTCCCTGTTGCAACACTTGATCAATCAAAGCAGACTTGCCAACCAGCCTATATCCTTTTGTCATGCATTATATATTGTTCCCTTTCTAATTTGGCATTCTTGCAATTATATCCTGATCAGTGCAAGATGAAAGGCGTGGACACATTTTCTTTTCACAACAATACTCATGTTCTTTATTACCAAGTGACTACAATAGTTTCCATTTATTTTAAGGAGGGACAAAATACCATAAAATGTCAAACAATCAAGCCTAAATCAGATTTTTGATAAAGCCAATTTCATGCATATTAATAAAACTTTCTCCAGTTATCTCCCTTAACACAAGAGGACTATTGTTTAATGCAAGGAAGAAAGACAAATAATTGTGCAGTCTGGCTGTCCTGCATGGGGGGAAGTACATTGGAATTATCAGGTCTAAATGTAATAATGGAAGGAATTAGAAATTCAGGAGCAGATGGTCTTAGGCAAGAGCAAGTGAAAAACAGGTCCATTAAATCCAAGCCACCCAACCCCTGGAGAGAGACTGACACATCTTCCCCCTTCAGACCCTCCAAACACACGGCATCAACGTTGATTTCACCAGTTTCCTCATTTCCCCTCCCCACATCACCCCAGATCCAACCCTCCAACTCAGCACCATCCACTTGAACTGTCCCACCTGTCTACCTTCCTTCCCACCTTTCTGCTCCACCCTCCCCTCCAGCCTGTCACCATCACCCCCCACCTCCATCTGACTATCTCCTTCCCAGCTACCTTCCCCCCACCCCCACCCCCTATTTGTCTCTCAGCCACGTTCCTGGCAGAAGGGCCTATGCCTGAAATGACGATTCTCCTGCTCCTCAGATGTGGCCTGACCTGCTGTGCTTTTCCAGCACACCTTTCGCCCCTAGAGAAAGGCCAAGGGCAGTGATACCAGCATTTACCAATGGACTGTATGGTGGGGTTACAAGGTTTGATAGGAAGAGTACAGATTTAGACTAAGTGGGGAAGGCCTTTGGAAATCTGAAACACAAAGGAACTTGGGAGTCATAGTTCAGGATTCTTTTAAGGGTAACATGCAGGTTCGGTTGGCATTTAGGAAGGCAAATGTAATGTAATTCATTTCCAGAGTGCTACAGTACAACAGCAGGGATGTACTGCTGAGGCTGTGCAAAGCTCTGGCAAGGCTGTATTTGGAACATTGTGAGCAATTTGGACTCTGTATGCAAGGAAGGATGAGCTGGCTTTGGATGTGGTCCAGAGGAGGGTCACCAGATCAATCCTAGGGTTGAAGGGTCGGTCATATGAGGAGCAGGTGAGGATTTTGGGTTTGAACTTAATAGAATTTAGAAGGGTGAGTGGCACAGTGGCTCAATGGTTAGCATTGCTGCCTCACAGCGGTAGGGACCTGGGTTTGATTCCAGCCACAGGTGACTGCCTGTGTGGAGTTTGCACATTCTCCCTGTTTCTGCATGGGTTTCCTTCCACAGTCCAAAAATGTACAGGTTAGGTGGATTGACTGTGAGAAATGCAGGGACAGGGCAGAGGGTTGGCTCTGGGTGGGATGCTCTTCGGAGGTTGTGTGGGTTTGATGGACTGAAGGGCCTGCTTCCCCACTGTCAAAATTTTATGACAAGGGAGGGATCTCACTGAAACTTACAGAACACTGACCCAATAGTAGGTCAGACTCCGACAGTACAGCCTCAGAGTGAAGGGATGACGCTATGGAATTAAGTTGATGAGGAATTTCTTCAGCCAGAAGATAGTGAATCTGTTGAATGCATTATTGCAGAAAGCTGTGGATGTTAAGCAGTTGAGTGCATAGAGATAGGTTCTTAATAAGTAAGCAGATCAAGGGTTATGGGGAGAATGGAACTGAGAAACATTTCCCCCATGATTGAATGATGGAGAAGACTTGATGGGCTGAATGGTCTAATTCTGCTCCTTTATCCTGTGGTCTTATGCTAGGTAACTTATGAATAACTGGGTAAGGAAGGAAGATTATCCAGGCCATAAGAGAGGGTAAGGGAGTAGGGTCAATAAGTTATTCTCACAAAGAACTGATATGGATGAGACAGGCCAAATGGTGTCCTTCTGTGCTCTAATCTTTCTATGATTCCACTAAAACCTGCTCCAAAGAGAACAATTGAATGTTTACCTGCTCTTCATCTTCACTTCCTGTTCCACCTAAACTCAAAGAGCTGTGTCTCTCCACAGTGGCTGCAGACTGGAGGGAAGAATGAGAAAGGTGGTTAGTCAAGGACAGAAGTGGACATGCTTTTACTTTGGCAAATACCTGCACGGTTGGAGGCAATTGGCCATCAAATAGTTGATGAAGGTAACATATTAATGTTAATTATCTACAACACTCCCTCCCTCCACAATCGACACACAGGGGTAGCAGTGTGTACTGTCTGCAAGATGCACGGCATCAACTCACCAAGCTTCCTCCAACTGCACCTTCAAAATACACAACCTCTTGCATCCCGAAGAACACACACAGTAAAAGTAAAGGAACATCTGCAAATTGCTCCCCAAGCCCCAGATTATCCTGATTTGGAAATTTCCTTCAGTGTCGCTGGGTTAAAATCCTCGAACTCCTTTCCTAACAGCACTACCAATGTCCCTGCACCCCCAAGGACTCCTATGGTTCAGCTCAGCACAACCTTCTCAAAGGTCACGATGAATGGGAAATAAATGATGGTCAAGCCTGTGCTGCCCACATCCCGTTAATGGATAATTAACAAATAAATAAATGACGTACAAATTAAAAGCAGCAACAAACTATATGTCTGCCACATTTTCTTATGGAGTACCACACACTGTTCACATCCCAAATTGGTAGTAGACCGTATTGTTGATCTGTTATTGAGTCTGCCTCTTTCTATTCCGATTCCATCCGGACTCCAAAGATGTACATCGACCTCATTCAATAATTCAGTCTTTTATCCCAACTCAGAAATCCGAAGATCTTTTCATGAAGTTTTCTTTTGCCGTAACAAGATTTTTTCGTGCGCAGATAACGCAACCCAACACCCACTCGACCCACGTCATTCAGATGTGAAATGGCAGCATGGCCCAGCACTGTCTCAGTGCTCGTAGTAGACTTGATGGGCTGAATGGTCTAATTCTGCTCCTATATCCTATGGTCTTATGCTGGGTAACTTATGAATAACTGGGTAAGGAGGGAAGATTATCCAGGCTGTAAGAGAGGGTAAGGGAGTAGGGTCAATAAGTTATTCTCGCAAAGGACTGTCTCAGTGCTCATAGTACTCACAGGTGCATTGCTGTTTGGTCATTTTTTGTTTTGATTCACCGTGAAACTGTCACTTATTCTGAAATCTGAAAAATTCCAAATTCCAAAAACCAGCTGACCCGAGGGTTACCAATAAAGGAATTGTATACCTGTCGTATATAACTTGCATATTGCTGAAATAAGTCACATTGTGTTGAAGCTTTTTGTCTTGCACCCATCAGGACAATTTTCAAGAATAACAATTTAAACAGGAAACCAACATTTATGCTGCAACAGAGGAGACTCAACAACATAAGATTTATATCTTAGGCCTGGTCAATCACTTTAAAAATCACAAAAACTAATTTAATGTTTAAACAAAGCCTGGCAGTTAATTGTCAATCATTGTTAACTGGTGCATTCTCCATGGGAATACCTCAACCAAGCAGAGTTCACTCGCAAACCAATCAGCACTCCCCTCTCACACAGTATAACCATTAGTTTACCAGGGCGGGCTGCCCCAGAGGTGGTCGAAAGGTGATGAGGGTGGTTAGTGATGCCGGAAGGTGGGTAGGCCGTCCTGACTGCTGTCACCCCGGGCGGGTACCGGGGCGGGCTGTCCTAGAGGTGGTCAAAAGGTGTGTCGGGGCAGACTGAGAACTGGAAGGGGCATGGGGTGGACTGAGAACCGGAAGGTGAGTAGGGGCGGGCTACCTTAGAGTGGTCGGAAGGTGGGAGGGGCGGGGCTTACTGGGTCTGTATTATCTGCACCTTTGTATGTACCAGTATTGTCTAATGTACAAATGTCATTGTTAATGTCTCATTATATTTTTATGTGGAACTGGGATTTGAGGTTTGTCCTCATGTCCCTGTAAACTGTTTGAATGGTAGGGTTTGGCGCCTGGCTTTACTCCTCTCCCTTGTAAAATTGCTGTCTCTTGTATGCAGCTGTACATGTAACTGTTGTAAATTGTTTTTATAATTTGTTTAATAAAATTAAAAAAATATAAATATAACCATTAGTTAGAAGGGCACTACTTGTCACTGGCCACTCTGGTGTTTCTTCCTGGTAGTGGAAAATGAATAAAGATTTTGACACCAATTGTCTTTTACTAAGTCTCACACCTGCACACACACATCATGGGTGCTGGGGAAAATAAAAGCTGTTAGGCGATAGTGTGGGGCAAAACAAAGATGAAATAAAAAACCCCATTAGTTTCCTCATTAAGTTGGTATGCTTGTGAATTGTCCATATGTGAAGAAGACAAATAGCTTCACCAAAATATATCTTATTCAGAAACCACCTCACTGCCTCTTTTGCTAACTGCTTTTACTACATCACAAGGTTTACACAGAAGCATGGAAGGATTTCTGTCCAGATTGGCTAGTTGCTAGGTGGATGGGAGGATGTTATTTTTTTTTAATTCATTTGTGGGTCATGGATGTTGCTGGCAGGTCAGCATTGATAGCCCATCTCTATTTGCCCCTGAGAAGGTGGCAGTGAGTTGCATTCTTGAATTGCTGCTGTCCACTTGCTGTGGGTTGACCCACAATGCTGGTCGGGTCTTTGTTGTGACTTTCTAGCAATTGATATAACTGAGTGGCTTGCTCGGCCATTTCAGAGGGTGGCTGAGAGTCAACCACATTGCTGTGGCTCTGGAGTCACAAGGAGGCCAGACCAGGTAAGGATGGCAGATTTCCTTCCTGAAAGGACATTAGTGAACCAGATGGGTTTTTCCAACAACTGACAATGGATTCATGGTCATCAGTCGACTCTTCATTCCAGGTTATTCCTAATTAAATTCAGATTCCACCATGTGCCATGGCAGGTTTGGAACTCAGGTCTGCAGAACATAAATCAGGGTTAATAGTTGACTGATGATACCACTTGGCCATCATCTCCGAATAGTATTTCAAATAATATTTCAATGAGGCTCTGCTGTTATCAGTAGCTTTGTTGGACTCGTGGCCAAGCTCAACCTCTCCAACTCCCTCTTTACATTAAACCTACTGTACCTTCGGAGTGGAGCATCTCAGAATGGCGTGAAGAGATGATATTTCCGGAGGACTTCTGGGCAAACCATCATCCTCTGAGAGAGTTCCAGCATCATCCACTTTTTTTGTAGAAATCAGCATACCAGGGGAAGTCAAGTGGATGTTCTGTTGAAGCTGTAGCTGAGGATAAAACAACAATTTGTTCAATGAAATGGATCAAATGCAAGTACATCTCGAAAGTAAAAACTCTAAATCTATCACACTTTAGATCTCTGCAAGTAAGTCGTACATTTCCAGCTGCTTTGTTCAAATAGATACCAACAAAGCAATTTATTTCAGAATGTATTGAGTCAGCAACAATTAGACATGAATCTCTCAGGATTGAACACCACAGCACTTAGCAGCAGAGTTATCTGTTGGTTATCAAACAGTGTATCAAATGACCCAGGCATGCCGACATGTTAATTTTATTAATAATTTTCAGAGACATGTATAAGCAAAATAACATCAAATTGACAGCATTGGGACAAGTCAATTCAGCCTACAGGCTCCATGTTGGTGTTCATCTGTGTGCTCCACACAAAACTTTTCCCACATTTCTCCATCTCAGCACATCATCTCTTCTTTTTCCCTCATGTCCCTGTGACTACAACTATGCTATGTGGCTTTAATGTACTGTTGGAGTAAGCTCTGAAACAGACAGCACTTTAAAAATAAAGGTCACTGTCCTCTTAAAGTGATTTGAATTGCCAAATAGCGCTGGACTTCTTGACCTCTTCACAGTTCTGGATTGAACCATGCCATGAACACTGCACTTAATTGTTCTTATGATAAATTGGGGGGTGAGAGCTATAGAGTCATAGAAATGTAAGGATGGAAACAGACCCTTCTGTCCAACTCGTCCATGCCAACCAGATATCCCAACCCAATCTAGTCCCAACTGCCAGCATCCTACCCATATCCCTCCAAGCCCTTCCTATTCATATACCCATCCAAATGCCTTTTAAATGTTGCAATTGTACTAGCCTCCATCACTTCCTCTGGCAGCTCATTCCATACATGCACCACACTCTGCATGAAAAAGTTGCCCCTTAGATCTCTTTGATATCTTTCCCCTCTCACCCTAAACCTATGCCCTCTCGTTCTGGACTCTCCGACCCCAGGGAAAAGACTTTGTCTATTTATCCTATCCATGCCCCTCATAATTTTGTAAACCTCTATAAACCTATAAACCTCAGCCTCCAATGCTCCAGGGAAAACAGCCCCAGCCTGTTCAACCATTCCCCACAGCTCAAGTCCTCCAAACCTGGCAATATCCTTGTAAATCTTTTCTGAACCCTTTCAAGTTTCACAAAATCTTTCCGATAGGAAGGAGACCAGAATTGCATGCAATATTCCAACAGTGGCCGAACCAATTTCCTGTATAGCTGCAACATGACCTCCCAACTCCTGTACTCAGTACTCTGACCAAAAAAAGGAAAGCATACCAAACACCTTCTTCACTATCCTACCTACCTGCAACTCCACTTTCAAGGAGTTATGAACCTGCACTCCAAGATCTGTTTGTATAGCAATACTTGCTAGGATCTTACCATTAAGTGTATAAGTCCTGCTAAGATTTGCTTTCCCAAAATGCAGTACCTCACATTTATCTGAATTAAATTCCATCTGCCACTTCTCAGCCCATTGGCCCATCTGATCAAGATCTTGATGTAATCTGAAGTAACCTATCCATTACACCTCCAATTTTGGTATCATCTGCAAACTTACTAACTATACATCTTATGCTCACATCCAAATCATTTATATAAATGATGAAAAATAAAGGACCCAGCACCGATCCTTGTGAAACTCCACTGGTCACAGGTGTCAATTCTGAAAAACAACCTTCCACCACCACCCTCTGTCTTGAGCCAGTTCTGTATCCAAATGGCTAGTTCCCCCTGTATTCCGTGAGATCTAACCTCGCTAACCAGTCTCCCATGTGGAACCTTGTCAAACGCCTTATGGAAGTCCATATAGATCACATCTACTGCTCTGCCCTCATCAATCCTCTTTGTTACTTCTTCAAAAAACTCAAATCAAGTTTGTGAGAGATGATTTCCCATGCACAAAGCCATGCTGACTATCTCTAATCAGTCCTTGCCTTTCCAAATACATGTAAATCCTATCTCTCAGGATTCCTTCCAACAACTTTCCCACCACCAACGTCAGGCTCACCGGTCTATAGTTCCCTGGCTTATCCTTACCACCCTTCTTAAGTAGTGGCACCACATTAGCCAACCTCCAGTCTTCCGGCACCTCACCTGTGACTATTGCTGATATAAATATCTCAGCAAGCAGCCCAGCAATCACTTCTCTAGTGGTGGCAGTGGGGTGCATCAACTTACTCATACACACAAGTATCCCTCTGGATGTCAATCCAGAATTTGGTCTTCAACTTCATGACCTGCCTGTTGTGCAATGCAGTTTAGACCCTGCACCTTCTGACTTAAGGTCAAATGCTAACACACATCTAAATTTTCACTCCTGACAAGGTGGTAAGGAATATCTTCACAAAGCAGAGACAGAGGGATGGGAGTTTGCAAAAACTAAGACTTCCTTTATCTCTGTGGTCAATGTAATGTGTAGCAGCCCAGGATCTACACTCAGTGAGGTGCTACACTGATCTTACGAACCTCCTCTCAGTGAAAAGCTACACTGCGAGTATCTCTACATTAAACCTCCACAGAATTTCCAAGCTCTAGTTCATAGATTACATGCAGGCAGCAAGCTCTGCATTCATTCCCTCACAACCTAACAATTTAGCTTCCACATTTTTTTACTTCTCCATTTTCTGATTTGACTGATTTGAATCTCAAGATTTGGTAATTTAAGTACAAGTTGTTTCCACAGGTATACTGAAGGACCCCACCATCACCAACGTTCACTCCATCCCTCCACCAGCCCAGATTTGCCCCATCATTTGTTCCAAATTCAATCTTGGATGAGCAACAATTTCTTCCAATTCAATATTGAGATAACAATGAGAGCATTTTCTTCAGTCTTCATGACAATCATCATTCCTTAGTTACTGATTTCTCCCCTCATCCTGGATGCTTCTGAGGCTGAAGCAGATTACTTCCAACTTAATTGATAATGCAATTAAGTTAGGACCTTCTGTCCTAACATTCACTCTGTTAGCCATTCAGATCACCTCTGTAATGTCAATTTTTAAAAATTTACTTGTTGCGATGTTGGGATTTATTGCCCATCCCTAGGTGACCTTGAGAAGTTGGTGGTGAGCTACCTTCTTGAACCGCTACAGCCCATGTGTTGTGAGTTGACCCACAATGCCTTAAGGGAGGAGATTCCACGATTTTGATCCAAGGACAGCAAAGAAACGATGATACATTTCCAAGTCAGGATGGTGAGTGGCTTGGAAAGAAACTTGCAGGTGGTGGTGTTCCCATGTATTGGCTGCTCTTGTCCTCCTAGATGGCAGTGGTCATGGGTTTGGAAGGTGCTGTTGATGATCTTCTGCAGTGCCTCTTGAAGACAGTACACACTGCTGCTACTGAGCATTGATGATGGTTGCCATCTGCTCTTGTAGCCACTGCGTTCATTTGGTGCATCCAATTGAGTTTCTGGTCAATGGTAACCTTAGTGATGTTGATAGTAGGGCATTCAGTGACAGTAACACCATTGAATGTCAAGGATAGGTGGTTAGATTTTCTCTTATTGGAGATGATCATTGCCTGGTATTGGTGGTGTGAATGCGACTTGCCTCTTGTCAGCCCAAGCCTGGATATTGTCCAGGATTATTTCTATTTAAACATGGATGGTGTCAGTATCTGAGGAATTCCGAATGGTGCTGAACATTGTAGGATCAATGGTGAACATCCCCACTTCTGACCTTATGATAAAGGGAAGGTCATTGATGAGGTAGCGGAAGATGGTTGGGTATAGGACACTACCCTGGAGTTAGGTAAAAACAATGACTGTAAATGCTGGAAACCAGATTCTGGATTAGAGTGGTGCTGGAAAAGCACAGCAGTCCAGACAGCATCCAAGGAGCAGGAACATCAACGTTTCGGGCAAAAGCCCTGAAATATGGATTTTCCTGCTCCTTGGATGCTGTCTGAACTGCTGTGCTTTTCCAGCACCACTCTAATCCACTACCCGGAGTTGGGATGTCTGACCTCCCACAACAATGACCACCTACCTATGTGCCAGGTATGACTTAAACTACCAGAAGTTTGCCTCCTGATACTCAATAAGTCCACTTTTGCTAGGGGTTCTTGATAGGAAAAAGTGAAGACTGCAGATGCTGGAGATTAGAGTCGAGAGTGTGGTGCTGGAAAAGCACAACTGGTCAGGTAACATCTGACGAGCAAGAGAATCGATGTTTCGAGCATAAGCTCTGTCATTCCTGATGAAGAGCTTATGCTTGAAATGTTGACTCTCCTTCTCCTTGAATGCTCCCTGACTGGCTGTGCTTTTCAAGCACCAGACTTTTTGACTCTAGGGCTTCTTGATGCCATATCCGGTTGAATGCAGCCTTGATCTCAAGGGCTGTCACTTTCCCCTCCCCTCTGGAATTCAGCTGCGTTGTCCGTGTTTGAACCAAGGCTGTAATGAGGTCAGATGCTGTTAGACAGCACTGTTGATGACACCTTCCATCATTTTACTGATGAGAAAGAGTACACTGATGAGGCGGTGATTAGCTGTGTTGGATTTGCCCTGCTTTCTGTGTGCAGGACATACCAGGGCAATTTTCCACACTGTCAGATGCCTGTGTTGTAACTATACTGGAAGAGCTTGGCTAAGGTAATGGCAAGTTCTGGAGTACAGCTGTTCAGTACTATTTTAGGAATGTTGTCAGGGTACATAGCCTTTGCAGTATCCAGTGCAGATCTTTGTCCATATGTCAGCTCATCTGCTGCTGAAACTCCTGTGGCACCTGCAGATGTGACTACTTCCACCTTCCCATCAACTCCCACCTTGAAACTTCCATGGATATGTGTCTGTCACATGTTGCCTGTATCCTTACTGATACTGGACTCATCCCTATGAATGCATGCCTCGCTTTTAAGATGCTCCTCCTTTTCTTCTTATTCATCTATAACCTTATCACCGCTTGAACTTTCTAATCTTCTCCAGTCCTACACCTCTGAGATATCCATTCACCTCCTTTTCAGCATCGCTAAACTTTAAAGAAGTCATACTGAACTGCTTCATAAAATCTCTACAGTGGATCTCCTACAGCCATCTGGCCAAACAAGTCCAAACCGACCCTCCGAAGAGTATCCCATCCAGACATATTCCCCTTACCTATTACTCTACATTTCCCCTGACTAATGCACCGACACATCCCTGAACACTCTGGGCAATTTAGCATGACCACCTCACCTGTGCATCTTTGGACTGTGGGTGGAAACCCACACAGACACAGGAAGAATATGCAAACTCCACACAGACAGTCGCCTGAGGCTGGAATTGAACCCGGGTCCTTGGCACCTTGAGGTAATTAACCAACCACTGAGCTACGTGCTTGACGCATGAACTCTATTTCTCTCTTCACAGACCTGCTCAGACTCTGCAGCACTGTTGGTTTCAGATTTCCAGCCTTACCAGTGGCATCATTCCTTCAGATGTTTGTAACCTGAGCTCAGGAATTCCCTCCCTCACCCTTTGTTACTTTACTTCCCTCTCCTCCCTTTGGACACTGCTTGAAACATACTTTTTTGACAAAGCTTCAGCTCTTCTGTTCTAATAGTTCCATAAATGCCTCAGTTGTAGTCTTTTATATATAAAAAAATTGCAGTGAAGCCAGTTAGGATGTCTGTTTTGCCATGCTAAAGATTCTATACGAATGCAACTTGGTACAACTTCATCACAGTCTTGCCTTATTGCTGAAAATATTCCAAAACCACACCATCATCATCCACAGTTTGAGATATCTCCCAGGTTGACAGGAACAATTTTGCAGCCCACATGGGATACTTGGGGATTTGACATCGGAGATACCAATTCAGGAGTAACACAGGAGCGCCATCCCATTGCAATTTTTAATGCACTTTTTCCCTAAGGGAATCCATACATAAAGTCTGAACAACACAATGGACTGATTCAAGTAATGCCTCAAGAGTGAGCATCAGGAGATGAACTCAATCTGTTCCAATGGTGCATTTTGTGATGACTCAGTGTCATAATGGTGTAGATGGCTGGACACAATGTATAAAAGTATAGGTGAACGTTTTCTCTTGATTCTCACCATTGAAGTTAACTCATTTGGAAAGAATCTCATTGTAACATGAGTGTTATAATGAAGAAAATCATCCCTTCCACAGCAAATTTGCTTCAATAATGTAAAAGCAGGGAAAGTTAAGAAAAAAAGTCATGAGAGGCAGGCTCATACTGGACATAATCTTCAATTCTTCAGTGTTTGATGCATGTTAGTTTACCGTTGACTGCCAATTGTGCGTGATTAAGTCTGGGTGTGGTGTCAGAAACACTGAACTGAGACTAAGAGCTGTAAATATGGGAGACATTTTGTGACTGCAGGTACATTTTATTAAAAACACTTCCAAATAAAGTTCATGCACATGTGTAAAGTGGAGTGTATTATCTCTGATGAATCGGGCATCTTTCTTGTCTTAGTGGGTGGAAAACGTTTGGTGGCTTTGTGCCACGGGTTTGTGACATTTTCCATCACAGTGCCTGTAAGAAGCTCTGGTGCAAAGTTTGATAAGCTCCGTCAATTGTGCATCCAGCCCTCTTTGATGATGGGCTTCACATTGAGTGTGTACGTGGCAAACTGACATTGTATGAGCCGCATTCTGTTCTTTTGTGAAAGATAAGATCGAACGAAGATAAATTTATTCCACTTGATAAACCAAGTCAATCATCAGTTGGAAGAAATCTTTATTCCATATACCTTTGATTTTATAGTAGTTAATATCCTGAGACTGTATTGTGCCCATTAAGAGAGATGTGTTCTGTCCTGCTTCCCTTGCAGAGAGATGTTGCCATAATGGTGTTGGGATGTTATCTTCAGACAGGCAGTTGGTAAACAGCTTCAAATTATCCCTGGGTGTCTTTTGTAAAAACTGAGACAATGGCATCATGAATGGGCTGAGTCAGGGCTCACACAGATCCAGGAAGGGTTTTGTTTTGCTTCCAGTTAGGCAGGAGGTTTCTGCTGCTGAGCCAGAAGCTTGGGTTCCCCACTGCTGAAGGGGCATTCTAGTCAGTGAGGATTCCTCTTACAAATCCAAAGAGGCAGATTGTTTCTTTCTTCTTGATTGCGTGATGATGATGCCACTTTTACAAGGTTATTTTATCCATGGTTTTTTTTTTGAAAGAGGTCGTAAATGCAGAGGTACCAAGGAGTCTAAGGTGTTAACAGGTTAATGAGGGAAGGGGAGTGGCCAGTTCCCCCAGTTCAGATTTTTTCTACTTTGTTTTAGCTGTAGTAGTCACAAGTTGTGTGAGTCCAGGGGAGTTTCGGTACAGAATTCCTCTGATGTTCTCGGAGATCTCACTGCCCATCTCTAATTGCCCAGAGGATAGTTAAGAGTTAATCACCTTGCTGTGGGTCTGCAACCAGATATAGATCAGACCAGGTAAGGACTGCTGATTTCCTTCCCTAAAGGATATGAGTGAACCTGAAGGGTTCAATCAACAACAAATTCACTGCCAATATTGGTTTCTTAATTCCACTAACTGCCAGGGTGGAATCAGAATTAATGGCTCTCAGAATTAATGATAATAGAATGGGGCTATTGCCTCCCCTTAACCTGTACAAGGCATGAGACTGACATGCATGGAGCTTCCCAGCAGAGCAGCTCAGAGGGAATGTTGGGTCATGCGTTAGGAAGGCCCTGTGAGCTAAACTAATGCCCTGGTCACCTTTATCCCCAAGCAGTTATCCTGCTGGTCTTAAGAGGAATAGTTCATTGAGGAGTGACAGCTGGCTGCCAATGTTTGTTCCAGGTAGTTGCTGTCTCATCAGCCATCTGATGACGATGACAGCACACCGAGCTTGCCTGCCCTGTGACAGCATTTTGATTCAAAACTAGCTTTCCATGAGATGTAGGGTCAGGAGATGGAATTCATCGTGGTGTCAGGTTCCTGACTCCATCCATTCTGAAAGGCTCAAGAACAAGAGGGCACAGATTTAATGTAATTTTTCTGAAGATGAGTCATTGGACTCCATTAGACATGAATGACCTGATTTCTTCACGTTGTCCCTTGCCTGAGATGTTGTTGACCCTCAGGTTAAACAACACCATCACACTTCTCTAATGAGAAAGCAGCCCTGTGGTCCTCTGAGACTAAGGTGACTTTATCTTACCCTCTGAGAGAAGGAATTATCGCCCATCTCTGACTTAAATGGAAGACCCTTTATTCTGATATGAAGCACTGTCCCACAAGGGGCAACAAACTTTCCATGACGACCCTACCAAGCACCTGAAGAATCTTGAATGTTTCCACTCATGCTTCTCAACTCCAATGAGTACAGTCTAAACCTACTCAACTCTCCCCTTGAGGAAATCCCTCCATACCCAGGATCAAACTAGTGAACTTTCTCTGGACTGCCTTGAATGTCAGTATATCTTTTCCAAATAAACGCACCAAATTGTTCACAATATTTTAGATGTGGTCTGACCAGTGCCTTGATACCTATAGCAAGACTTCCCTATTTTTATACTCGAAATATGAGACTTTGACTCTCTCTCTCTCTACTGATGATTCCAGACCTGCTGAGTTTCTCCAGCACTTGCTGAATTTATTTCAGATCTCCAGCTTCCACAGCAGTTTGCTTTTTCCCATTTAAACTAATTGGCAAACCAAAGAGGAATGATAAGAAACTGTTTTTTCATGCAACAAGTGGTTGAGGCCTGGAATGCACTACCTGAAACTGTGATGGGGCAGATTCAATGAAAAGTTTAAGTCAGACTGCTGTTTGTAAAGGAAATACGTGCAGGGTTAAATAGAGAATGCAGTTTAAAGTACAATCCTCATGTAGAGAGCTTGCATAAGCACAATGGGTGAAATGGCCTCCTTGGTACATCGTAACAATTCTGTGATTCAGTGAACTCTGCTCCCCTTTCCATATCCACTGCAAAGTCTGCTGTGCATTTCTCACATTTTCAGTTTTTATTTCTGCTGTAAAGTGTTGATTTTGTTTTCCTTCACTGAATTCTTTCAACATCATAAAGGTCCACATTTCCCCAAAATCATCTTAAGTGCCCAGAATGTGAGCTACTGCAGTGTAAACTCGGAAATGTAAGTCTGGTGAAAAAACAAGGAACTGTAATTGGTGCCAATGGAACTTTCAAGGTCAAAACTATCAAGCACTCACTGATCTTATGGACAGACAGGAATGTTAGTTATTTAACAACAGCTCTATAGTTGTCTTGTTATGATGGTGCAAAATTTAAATCAGTAAATAAACTAAATTCTGAGCTTGGGGGCCATAGACAGAATGCAAGAAGATTTACTCTATGTGCCTGGCTGTGTTATCACTGGTGCAGGAATGTTTCTGACCACACTGAATCTCTGATAAGTCAAGGCTCACTCCCTCCTAGTAAGCTTTTGGGGCCGAATGGCCGCCACCTGCTCGTAACTTCGACACTTCTTTGGAAACATGGTCTATGTTGGATGATCAGCCATCATCATACTCAATGGCGGATCAGGCTCAAAAGGCTGAATGGCCTCTCCCTACTCCTATTTTCTACACTTCAATCTTTTGTCATCCTCTACCCATCTCTTTATTTTTTGTTAATTCTACAGGTATTCTTCTTTAAGATGAATTCGTTCAATAAAATAACAATAAAGAAAGTTCAGAGTGGACATCACACCCTTGTGCATTGTCCACAGTTATTCTCCACGTGATTCTATCCCCTGATTGCTGTGTTAGAAGTGAGGCCAATGGTGGAAAAATCAGTCTTTTGCTGATAAAACCACAACCAAATAGCAGTACTGTGTGAACATTCACCCAGCTGTGTGTTGGATGCCACTAGGCATTCTACAGAGTAGTAAGAGTTTAATGGTGACTGTGAAACCATTGCTGATTGTCAGGAAATCCCATATCATTCACTAATGTCCTTTAGGGAGGGAAATCTGCTGTCCTTAACCTGGTCTGGTCTGGCCTACATGTGACTCCAGACCCACAGCAATATAGTTGACTATAAACTGCCTTCGACATATTAGAGATGGGCAATAAATACTTATGTAGCCAATGATGTGCACATCAAATGAACGAACATAAGAAAAGTATTTGCTTGTAGAACATGGGGTGCGGTTTTTGCTGGCTGGGCCAGCACTTATTACTTGTCCCTAGTTGCCTTTGTGTAGATGGTGATGTGCTGCCTTCTTGAACTTCTGCAGTCCATATGCTGCAGGTAAACCCGGAATAGCCTTAGGGAAGGAAATTCAGGATGTGGCCCAGGAACATGGGGCAAATGAAGTATTTCTGGTTCCAAGAACCAAGTTAAAAACAAATACATATTTGTCTAACACATAATTCGTGTCACACATCACTTGTCACTTTCTGACTCTCCTGAGTCACAATGTGTAATATCATTGGAGATCTTCTAATATGACATTTAAGAATCTAAGCTACCTGCATTCAATTTTCAATTAAACTTTAAAATCACTGTGAGAAAAAGTGATTGAATACATGAGAAAATCATTTCTTGCAATCAATTATTACTTCATTTGAAGATTGCAATTTAACTTAATCAATGCCCTTAACAGTACCTCTCATTCTCTCAGAGTTTATAAAAAATGTTTTACAGCCAATTATGTCCTTTTGAAATCTTGCCATTATTGTAGAAATCATGATGTCTCATAGCTGCACAGCACAGCACCATAAACAGTGAATGTGCCAGATAATTATTTTTACTAGTTTTGATTGAGAGATAAATATTGGTTTGGATGCTGAGGTAACATCGCGATTAGTCTTCATTACTATTCACTGTGGAATTCTTGTTTAATTCATTGGATGTGGGCATTGCTTGCTTGGCCACTGATTTATTCCCTATCCCTAATTGCCCAGAGGGTACGTAGAACATAAGAACATAGAAAATTACAGTGTAGGCCCTTTGGCCCTCGATGTTGCACCGACCTGTGGAATCAATCTGAAGGCCCTCTATCTACACTATTCTATTTTCATCCATATGTTTATCCAATGACCATTTAAATGCCCTTAAAGTTGGCGAGTTCAGCTAGCCAACTTCTTTCACCCCCAATCCCGTGCCTCCGTCTTTTGTGCAAAAGCTTATCATGGTGAACCTTATCAAATGCCTCACCAAAATTCATATACACCACATCAACCGCTTTACCCTCATCCACCTATTTGGTCGTCATCTCAAAGGTGTCAATAAGGTTTGTGAGGCACAACCCTTGACAAAACTGTGTTGACTATCCCTAATCAACTTATTTCTCTGTAGATGATTATAAATCCTATCTCTTGTAACCTTTTCCAACACGTTACAACCGAAGTAAGGCTCACTGATCTCATTACCAAGATTGTCTCTACTCCCCTTCTTGAACAAGCGGACAATATTTGCTATCCTCCGGTCTTCTGGGACTATTCCTGGAGACAATGACAGCATAAAGATCAAAGCCAAAGGCTTGGCAATCTCCTCCCTGGCTTCCCAGAGAATCCCAGGATAAATCCCATCCGGCCCAGAGGACTTAGCTATTTTTCACAGTTAAAAGTCAGCCTCAATGTAGTGGATCACACGTTATCCAGAACAGGTAATGACAGCTGATTTCCTTCCTTAAAGGACACAGTGAACCTGATGGGCAACTTCCCCTCTGCTCTGACATTCTGTGCACAGTGATTGGCATTGACTTCTGGTTCGGGCCGCAGAGACCTGTGCAGCCAATAAGAAAGTTAAAGGGAGTGCACTTGACAGGTTGATACGCTAACCAACTATGGATACATGGTTATCACTACATCAGCCCTTTATTCCAGATTTTTAAACTGAATTTAAGTTTCACCATCTGCTGAAGCATTGGTGCCAAGTTCTGGATTACTAGTCCACTGACATTATTCCGATGCCATGCCTCCTCTTGTGTGGCGTCTTCCCTGAAAAGGGACGTGGTTTACATTTGAAAGACAGCACATGCTACAGTGCAGCACTCCTACAGTACTGTACTGGTGTATGAATTTAGATTCTAGGCTGAAGTCCCTGGGATAGAGCTTTTAACACACAACATTCTGAGTCAAAGGCAGGAGTGTTGTCCCTGCAGCTGACACTTGTATGCACATGCAGATTGACTTTTTATTACTATCCGACATTGCTGTCATCCTCGCCTTGACAGATAGCAGCATCAGTTGGTAAGGGATTGGATTACATTAAATTACACTGAACATAAAGCATCGAGACAGGCCATTCAGCCCAACAGCATGAGTCTGTTCCCCCCATTAGAACAGACATCTAGCCATTTTCCCCTCATGTTATTTAGCATTCCCTTAAAGAAATCCAAATTATTCCCCACAAACACTCCTTGTGGTAGTGGCTTCCTGTGTAAAGAAGTTCCTCTTGAATCCTTTGATGGGTTTCTCGATGACTATCACAGATTCCCACCCAATTAGTAGTTCGGGACTCCCCCACAAGTGATGTCCTTCCTTAACTACCACTAATTGTTCTGGACAGATTATTCTGCATCATGGTCTCTACAAATGAATAATAATCAAAGAGCTGCCCTACCACATTCTCACAATGGTCAGATTGTACCAACCTCTCCACCCCCATACCACAACATCCACTGACACACCCAGTCCCAAATCGTAGACCCCACAGGAACCTTGTGGCTGGTGGGATATGATGGGGAATCATGTTTCAGAGTAAACAAACTTATTTTGTCTTACTCTGTTCTTGCGAGTGTCTATCTGTCTGTCTGTCTGTCTCTCTCTCTCTTTGAATAACTGCAGTTTGAAGTTGCAATTTTAGATACAGGCAGCATTTTATATTTGCTTTCAGTAATGCTGTCCAGTCAAACTGCAGATATAAATAGCCAAATGACAGCAATGAGATCTTGAATTTGGAGCAAATGACAGGAGAAACAAATTATTGAATTTCAGCTTTACGCCTCTTCATAAGTTCCCTAAAGATAGAAGTTTTGATGTTCCTTTGATCTTTATTTTTAATGGAAGAAGCATAATAATTATTTTGAACGTATACTTACAGCAATAGTGTGGTTCAGTTGGTGACCTCCTTGTCTCTGAGTTTAGAGAAATGTCAGTCTAAGTCTAATTCCACTCTAATCCTTCAGAATTGGAAATATTCTGCATTGTTGGCTATATGATACTTGTGTTTAAAACCAAAACAGGCTCTCTTCTACCTCCCAGCATGCCTCACTTTACTTTTATTTGGTAACAGCTGTTTAATCAGGAGGATGTATGTCTTCCTTCCTGCTCCAAGGTGCTGACCTGTCTTACAGAGCTACCAAAGAGGAAGTGGGGACTGCAGATACTGGAGAGTCAGAGTTGAAAAGTGTGGTGCTGGAAAAGCACAGCAGGTCAGGCAGCATCCGAGGAGCAGGAGAATCAACGTTTCAGGCATAATCCCTTCATCGGGAATGTGGAAGGGGCTGGGAAATAAATAGGACAATGGGAGTGGGGCTGTAGGGAAGGTAGCTGGGAAGGCAATGGGGGATGTAGGTGGGGGATAATTGTGATAGGTCAAGGTGGAGCGTGGAGTGGATAGATGGGAAGGAAGACAGAGAGGTCAGCCAGGTCAAAGGGTAGTGGAAGGGAAGAAACGGAGGGCTTTGAGTCCTTCGTGATGGGGGATGGAGGTGTACAGGGAATGGATGTCCATTGTGAAGATAAGGCATTGGGGACCGGGGAAGCAAAAATCATGGAGGTGGAGGGCATGGGTGGTGTCCCGAATATAGGTGGGGAGTTCTTGGACTAAGGGGGACAGGACCATGTCGAGGTATGCAGAGATTTGTTCGGTGGGGCAGGAGCAGGCTGAAACAATGGGTCGGCCGGGGCAGTCAGGTTTGTGGACCTGATGAAGGGCTTATGCCGAAACGTCGAATTTCCTGTTCCTTGGATGCTGCCTGACCTGCTGCGCTTTTCCAGCAACACATTTTCAGCTCTGATACTCCAGCATCTGCAGACCTCACTTTCTCCTCAAAAGGGTAGTGCCAAGTAGGAGGGTTGGAACTGGGATGAAGTGGGCAGAGGGGAGATTTGGAAACTAGTGAATTTGATGTTGATGCCGTGTGGTTGAACAGTCCCAAGGCGGAAGATGAGGCGTTCTTCCTCCAGTTGGCGGGTGACAAGGATTTGGCAGCAGAGGAGGCCCAGGACTTGCATGTCCTTGGGGGAGTGGGAGGGGCAGTTGAAGTGGTTGGCCACAGGGTGGTGGGATTGTTTGGTGTGTGTGTTTCAGAGATGTTCCCTGAAAAATTCCACGAGTTGGCGTCCTGTCTTCCCAATATAGAGGAAACCGCATCGAGAGCAACAGACACAGTAGATGAGGTGGGCAGATGTTCAGGAAAATTTCTGCTGGATATGAAAAGATCCTTTTTGGCCTTGAATAGAGGTGGGGGGGAAGGTGTTGGTTCAACTTTTACACCTTCTGTGGCAGCAACACCCCACTATTTATCTCTCAGACCACCTGCCCCTCCACATTCCTGGTGAAGGGCCTATCCCAAAACGTTGACTCAACTGCTCCTTGGATGCTGCCTGATCTGCTGTGCTTTTCCAGCACCATCCTCTTTGACTGGCTAACATGGTGACATTATTTAAGAAAGGTGTTAAGGAAAAGCTGGGGAACTATAGACCAGTGAGCCTGCCATCGGTGGTGGGCATGTTGTTGGAAGGAATCCTGAGGGACAGGATGTACATGTATTTGGAAAGGCAAGGACTTATTAGGGATTGTCAGCATGGCTATGTGTATGGGAAATCATGTCTCACAAACTTGTTTGAGTTGTTTGAAGAAGTAACAAAGAGGATTGATGAGGGCAGAGATGTGAATGTGATCTATACGGACTTCCATAAGGCGTT
Organism: Hemiscyllium ocellatum; assembly: GCF_020745735.1. Classification (NCBI taxonomy): domain Eukaryota; kingdom Metazoa; phylum Chordata; class Chondrichthyes; order Orectolobiformes; family Hemiscylliidae; genus Hemiscyllium; species Hemiscyllium ocellatum. The sequence continues at coordinate 11,855,619 of NC_083411.1, read as the reverse complement.
CGACAAGGTTCCTCATGGTAGATTGGTTAGCAAGGTTAGATCTCATGGAATACAGGGGGAACTCACTACTTGGACACAGAACTGACTCAAAGTTGGAAGACAGAGGGTAGTAGTGGAGGGTTGCTTTTCAGACTAGAGCTCTGTGACCAGTGGAGTGCCAGAAGGATCGGTGCTGGGTCCGCTACTTTTCATCATTTGTATAAATGATTTCGATGCGAGTATAAGAGGTACATAAGTTTGCAGATGACACCAATATTGGAGGTGTAGTTGACAGTGAAGATAGTTTCCTTAGAGAACAATGGGATCTTGATCAGATAGGCCAATGGGCTTAGGAGTGGCAGATGGAGTTTAATTTAGATAAATGTGAGGTGCTGCATTTTGGAAAGGCAAATCTTAGCAGGACTTATACACTTTATGAGAAGGTCCTGGGGAGTGTTGCTGATCAAAGAGACCTCGGACTGCAGGTTCATAGCTCCTTGAAAGCAGGTAAATCGAATGGTGAAGAAGATGTTTGGCATGCTTTCCTTTATTGGTCAGAGCATTGAGTATAAGTTTTGGGGGATCATGTTGCAGCTGTACAGAACATTGGTTAGGCCACTTTTGGAATAGAGTGTGCAATTCTGATCTCCTTTCTATCAGAAGGATGCTATGAAACTTGAAAGGGTTCAGAAAAGATTTACAAGGATGTTGCCAGGGTTGGAGGATTTGAGCTACAGGGAGAGGCTGAATAGACTGGGACTGTTTTCCCTGAAGCGTTGGAGGCTAAGGGGTGACCTTATAGAAGTTTATAAAATCATAAGGGGCATGGATAGAATAAAAAGACAAGGTCTTTTCCCAGGGGTCGGGGAGTCCAGAACTAGAGGGCATAGGTTTAGGGCGAGAGGGGAAAGATATAAAAGAGGCCTAAGGGGCAACTTTTTCACACAGACAGGTGCATGTTTGGAATGAGCTGCCAGAGGAAGTGGTGGGGGCTGGTACAATTACAGCATTTAAAAGGCATCTGGATGGGTATATGAATAGGAAGGGTTTAGAGGGACATGGGCCAACTACTGGCAACTGGGACTAGATTAGGTTAGGATAGCTGGTCGGCATGGACGAGTTGGACTGATTCTATGCTGTACATCTCTATGACTCTTACAGAGCTGTTGGGAGACCGGAAGGTCTACACACAGGCAGAACCAATTGGAATAGTGGCCACTGATGGTACTGCAGGTACACCAAGAAGGTGGCATTCAGCAATGAAATCGGACATTCATGTTTCCTTTTAACTGATCAACAGCCAGCAGCGTTCAACCTGCCAGCCAGCATTGGAGCACTGGCTTCACCCAGCCTACCTTTAAATCAAGTGGGATGAGGCACTCAATTGGGTGATGGGGCTTGTGGCCAACCCAATATCTTCCCTCATGCATTTCAAGCTACACCCCCACCGCCCCACCCCCACCCCCACACCGCCCCCCAAACCTGTAAAATCCCAGTTGGGATGGTGCTAATGGAGACATGCCCCTGAGTCCATGAGCCCACCAGCATGTTCAGAAGAGTTCACAGAATCCCTACAGTGTAGAAGCAGGCCATTCAATCCATCAAGTCCACACTGATCCTCTGATCCTCCATCTCCCCATTCCTGTAACCCTGTATTTCCCATGGCTGATCCACATTTAAAAGGCATCTGGATGGCTATGTGAATAGGAAAGGTTTGGAGGGATATGAGCTGAGTGCTGGCAGGTGGGACTACATGGAGTTGGGATATCTGGTTGGCATGGACGAATTGGACGGAAGGGTGTGTTTCCATGTTGTACATCTCTATGACTCAGCCTGCACATCACTAGACACTGTGGGTAATTTAGCATGGCCAATCCACCTAACCTACGCGTTGTTAGAGGAAACCAGAGCACATGGAGGAAATGCATGTAGACCCGGGAGAATGTGCAAGCTCCACACAGATAGTCTGTCCGAGGCTGGAATTGAACCCGGGTCCCTAATGTTATGTGGCAGTAGTATTAACCACTGAGCCACCATGCTGGCCTTCTGTTGGTGGGTTCTCCCAGACTCAAAAGGTTAACTCTGATTCTCCTCCACAGATGCCATCGGCCTGCTGAGTTTCTCCATCGTTCGCCGTGTTTGTTTCAGATGTCCAGTATTTTCAGTATTTCGCATTTACCAGAATTCCACTTTCCCAACCTGGGGTGGCCCCATGAAATTCCATCTGTGTTTTCTTTATCCTTATTGGGTTTTGAAAAACACCAAGGTTTGCATTTATGCAGCACCTCCCACAGTGTCCTGAAACATCTCAGAGCCCATGAAGTACGTTTGAATTATCGTCCAAGTAAAAATGGAGGAAATGCAACAGCCAATTTGCACACAGTAAGTAGGATGGGATAATGACCAGATGATGTGGTTTTTTTGGTGATGTTGATTGGAGGATAATTATTAGCCAGAATACCGAGATAATTCAATTGCTCTTATTTGAAATAGTGCCATAGAAGTTTTCAAAAATTAGACCAAGAGGGCAGAATGGGCTTCATTTTAACCTTGTATTTGAAAGACAGCATCTCTGACAGAGCAGCACGTAGTCAGCACTGCAGTGGAGCTTCACTATTAAATTTTGCACTGAAGTTAGATTTGAATATCCAAACCTTTCACTCAGAATGAGGATTCAAAAACAATGGAGCCACAGCTAATAAATACTGCCACTCCCTAATGCTTACATGGCTCCTCAGAGAGGCGGAACAGATTAGAAGAGTCAGTCAGGACTATTTCACAGCACCTTTTTTTTTAATGTCGAACAGCTTTTCTGAACTTTTCCCCTAGTCAGTAATGTGGATGAATATGCCATGGTTACTGTCACTGACCTGCAAAGCTTTCACCCTCCCAGGCATATTTTCCTGAGACATCACTCTGACCGGTGCAGAGCTGGAGATGGAAACTTCCGGAATGAAAATGCTGTCATGTGACACAGCTCTGTTTCCAATGCTACTTTGAGAGCTGAAATAATAAATATTAACTGATATAACACCACAGATTATTATGTATTACCTATAAGGAAGGAAAAGCACATTAGTAGATTGTTTTCGCCTAATCGTTTTTCTTCACTGTTATCAAGGTTCTACTGGCACCATAGCAGGAAGTAAGAACTAATTTCCATTCAGTAATAATTTTCACATATGTTCCTTTTTCTGCATACCTAGGTACCGACATATTAGCAAATGAATAACTCGAGATCCCATGCAGTATCCTTTTCACTATTTGAACATTCACATTCATTTAAAATATGATAAATGAAACAAAATAATGGACAAACAATATGGGTTTACAGGTTGCGTGATTGTTCCAAAAGCTCACTAACAATGCTTTGTACTCTGAAAGAAATTGATGCCATTTTTATTAGGCAGGGATGTTAAGAATGGGAGTTATGCATAAATTAATAACAATCTCACTCAGCCCTCCGATTTCCCGTTTACAAGGAACAAGCCAGGAGTGTGATGGAATAATTTCCTCTTTTCCAGATTATGTGCAGCTCTAACAAAGCATTCACATTGAAAGAGCCTGCTAGGTCAGCACTCCATTCACGTCTTTCGCACTGACTTCCTGCATCATCATTGCTCAGCAGCAACAGCATGTACCATATATCAGATGCACTGCAGTAACTCACCCAGGAAAGCACTTCCCAAACCAACGCAGACCTGTAGCATGTTGAAGGTCAATGGCAGAAGGAGAGGGGAAAGCTGCATGTTTCTTTCCAAGCCACACACCATCCTGTCCTGACTGGGAAATAGTATATCTCTATGCCCTTGCAGAAGAGAAAGCTAAGGGAAAGTGTGATATTGGTATTCAAGGTCATGAAAGTTTTTGGTCAAGTAAATAAGGAAAAATAGTTTTCAGGTTAGAATAGGGTGGCGACCACATGAAATGGATTTAAAATGATTGGCAAGAAAAGCATAGTGATGGAAGGAAACTTTGTTTTTACATAATGAGTTGTTATGACCTGGAATGCGCTGTCTGAAAGATTGGTGAAAGAAAATTCAATAGCAACTTCCAAAATAGGAATTGATAGCCACTTGAAGGGCAAAATATTTGCAAGGCTGTGGGGAAAGAATAGTTGGATAGCTCTTTGAAAGTGTTGGTACACGTAATAATTGGCTGAATGGCCCTCTACAATTCTGTAGTAATTTAGGGTAAAACCTAGAAATGGGGTCCGATTGATGTAAGACAAAGTTAGCTAAACAAACAAAAAAAACTAAAGAAAATTCTGAAGAATAATATTCTTGATTAAAGTGATCAAGGGAAGGTTTTCAAAGAACATGTCTTTGTTCCTTGATATGAATAAATCTGAATGCAACTTCAGATCCCAAGAGTTGATGATGGGAATGGGGAGAAGGAATGCTCAAAAATTGACTTGCTCTAAAACGCTGCTGCTCAGTCTAAGCCCACACCAAATTACTTATGAGTTCACTGGTTCAATGTTAAGCATTGCTTGCATTCTAAAATCCCCACCCTTGTTTGTGAATTCTTCTTTGGCTTCATCCTGCTCGGGCTCTGTTGTCGTCTCCAGCCTCACAAGCCTCCAAGCTACCTACGTTCCTATAGTTCTGGCCCTCTTGAGCATTCCGGATCTGAATTGCTCCATTGGTGGCTGTGTCCTTGGCTATCAAGACCCCAAGCTTTGGAACTCACCCACGCTGCCAACTTCTATACTCTTCTGTTTTCTGTTTTAAAAGACACTCCCTAAAACGTATGGAAGGTTTGAGTTAGAAAGAAAGGCTGGATAAGCTGGGACTTTTCTCATTGAAGCACAGAAGGTTAAGAGGCAATGTTATAGAAGTTTATAAAATAATGAGGGGTATGGATAGGTTTAATTGTAGGCGTCTTTTTCCTGGGATGGGAGATTTCAAGACTAGGGGGATCACATTTTTAAGGTGAGAGGAGTGAGATTTAAGAAAGACATAAGGGCTATATATTTTACACAGAGGGTGGTTCACATGTGGAATGCAGTAAGTGGTGTATGGGGGCATAATTACAATGTTTAAAATGTTTGGAGGGATATGGACCAGGAGCAGGCAGGTGGGACTGGTTTAGTTTGGGATTATGTTTGACATGGACTGGTTGGAATGAGGGGTCTGTTTGTCTGCTGTATGACTCTGTGATTCCATAACCTACCTCTTTTGACTAAGATTTTAGTCATTTGCTGAAATATCTCTTTATAAGGTAAAAAGAAGTAGGAACAGGAGTAGGCCATTCAGCCCCTTGAACCTCTCCTGATATTCAATAGAATCATGGCTGATCTGACATTCCTCACATCTACTTTCCTGCCCTTTCCCCACTACCCTTGATTTCCCAACTGATCTATCCCGGCCTTAAACATACACAAGGACTCTGCCCCCACAGCTCTCAGTGGCAAGGAGTTTCAAGGACTCACAATCCCAAGAGAAGAAATTCCATCTCATCTCAGTCTTAAATTAGTGCCCCTTTATTCTGAGACTATACCCTCTGGTTCTAGACTCTCCCATGAGGCGAAACATCCTCTCAGTATTTATCCTGTCAAACCCCTTCAAAATCCAACGAGATTCATCAAATTGCTGTATAAAGTTCTGGGATATTTCATTCCATTAAAGTTGCTACATTGATGCAGTTGGTTGATTGGATTGTTTTTTCAATTCAAGAATCTCTATTTACTTTGAGAAGAGGATGGGAATTGGATGCAATTTAAATGAAAAACAGAAAATGCTAGAAACTCAAAGCAGATCAGGCAAAATCCGTCAACTGAGAAAGTTTCATTTCGATGACCTTTTATCAGAACTGCTTCAGGTGCACACCCTGAACACAGACCTGTTTCTCTCTGCACAGACACTGCCTGACCTACAGAGTGTTTCTGTCATTTATGTCAGAAATTTCCAGCAGCTGAAAGCCTTTGCATTTTTTGGAGGGTAAAGCGTTTTCATGTTCCAGTATGTTAATGCGTTCTATTAGTGACCTATTCAGACATATCACAGCACACTTATGTGGCAGGTGGAACTTGGATCCAGAACTTCTAACCCTGTGGTAGGGACACTGCTACTTGAGCTCTTTTAATGTATTTTATACACTTTTCAGTGATAGAATTAGGAAATATAATTTCACTATCATCACCTGCTCACAAACACCAATACAAAATGGAAGAATCTATTCCAAACTGAGCTGATGGATCAATATTTATGACAATAAAAATGATATTGAGTTTGTTGAAGAGTGAACAGGGAAATTATTTGCAGCAGATAGTCTTTTTAAAAATCTTTTCTGGTTTGGATAATTTGTAGATTAGCATTTACTTATTTAAACTTTAGAATTACACGCAACGCTAAAATTCATGGCAGGTGTTGGGTTGTGCAGGTTTTGAACCTTGGAACAGTTGTTTTTGACAGATAAAATCTTCTAATAACTGGAATCATTGGTTTACCTGCTCCTGGGTTTTGCCTGTGGCTTGGTTAAAACAAAAAAGCAACAAGAGTAGGCCATTCGGCCCTTTGAGATTGCTCTGCCATTGATTCAGATCATAGATGATCTGATTTTAAAGTCAACTCTACATTCCTGCACATCCTCGATAATCCTTCATAACCTTGCTTAATATGGTTGCGAAAGTTAACATATCAATGAGCTGCCTTCTTGTATTCTCTTACCCTGCCTCAGAGTTAGGCAATGCTGTGGAAAGTTCCGGAAGGTTGACATCACTGCTTGATTGACACGGTTTAAGACTGCTCTCTCCTCTGGGGGCTGCTGGATCTTTCCTCTTCTTCTTGGCAAAAAAGTTTTTGAAGGTTTTAAATTTTGACTTCTTCTTGCCTGCAAAGGACAAATAAAATTCTTAGCTCCACAAGGCCAGTGAGTGCAGCTAATTCACTGTCCAGCAGCACATTTAGTATTGACATTATTAGCTAAACCTCCATGGAGTTGACCATGAAGAATTCGTTGTCCATATGTGATGCTTAATTTATTAACCTAAGCTGCCTCTTATAGTCTATTTAGATGCAGAGGAAGAATTGAATTGAATTACTGTTTGAGAGAAGTTGAAGATTGCTCAATAAGTTGTAAATTTCAAGCCTTAGATGTCAGATACAGATCTGCCATGAACTCAAAACATGGTGGAACAGGTTTGAAGGACTGAAAAGCCTCATTAATCCTCTATCGCTATTTCTTGCTGCAGACCAGAGGAGGCCTCAGAATTAAATGAGGATTGATATTTCCTCTTGTTTTCCTTATCATTTGCAGTACAGTGCACAACAGTTTTCTTTTGATTCCTGGGCATGCATGAATAGGAAGGGTTTAGAGGAATATGGGCTAAATGCTGGTTAATAGGATGAGATTAATTTTAGGTACCTGGTCAGTTTGGACGATTTGGACTGAAGGGTGTCTTTCTGTGCTGTACATCTCTGTGATATGGGCATCGCTGGTTAGGCTAATATAACTGGTTATCCGTAATTGCCCACAGGACAGTTAAGAGTCACATGCACCCCAGATCAAGTAATGTTCACACATAACCTTCCCTAAAGGGCATTAGTGAAACCATGAGACCATAAAACATAAAAGCAAAGGTAGGCCATTCAGCCCATTGAGTCTTTTCTACCTTTCTGATAACTGTTGAGAGTGTGTTGCTGGAAAAGCACCTTCCTGAAGGACTCTGGCCTGAAACATTGATTTTCCTGCTCCTCGGATGCTGCCTGACCTGCTGTGCTTTTCCAGCAACACACTCTCATCTCTGATCTCCAGCATCTACAGACCTCACTGTCTCCCTACTGATCTGATAACCCTTAACCCCACTTTCGTGCTTTCTCCCCCAGATCCATTGATTCTCTCAAGTTCTGAGGGTCACCGAACCTGAAACATTAACTCTGATATTTCCTCACAGATGCTGCCACACCTGCTGATCTTTTCCAGCAACTTCTGTTTTTGTCCCTTGATTCCCTTAGTGATTAAAAATCTATCTTAGCCTTGAGTATACATAATGACCAACCTTAGCAGCCCTCAATGGTAAAGACTTCCATGGATTCACTGCGTTCTGAGGGAAAAGAAATTCCTCCTCATCTCTATCTTAAATGTGTGACCCTTTATTCTGACGTTATGCCCTTTAGTCCTAGACTGTCTCACATGTGGAAGTAACCTGTTTATATTTGTCCCATCCAGCCTCTTAAGAACCCTGCATATGCCATTATAAATTCCAATTCCAAATGAGTAAAGTCCATCCTGTTTACCCTCTCCCTATGAAACACTCCTTATGTACCCAGAATCAGCCTCAAACCAGTTCACTAGACTAGTTTTTACAGCAATGGTGCTAACAAGGTCATCACTGAGCTCAGTTTTCAACTCCAGATTTTGTTGAATTCCAATTTTGCCACATCCTATGGTCAGCTTTGTACTTATGTCACAGAGCATTCGTTTGAATTATTAGCCTCGTGACATTACCACTGTGTCACCAGAACCTGAAGGATGAAGCTTTAGCTTTCTGCCTTTCTTTCCAATTAATAGACCATGACTCACACATCTCTTTTGTTTTTCCCTTTCTCTCCTTTGATGTGAGTGAATCTTCAATCAAATGGATACAACCACCGCATCATACAACAACAACCCATTGACACTGATGCAATTGAACATCACAATTATTATAAGTGCTACAATCATGATCATTTGTATTGTGTGCGTGATGATATGAAGATGAAAACTCTTGAAGTGATGTTGGCTTTGAAAGTAGGAAGCCCACGCAGAATTGGGGAGAACTCCACACAGAGAGCTGCCCGAAGCTGCAACTGAAGCAAGTCTGTGGAGCTGTGAGGCAGCAGTGCTAACCAATGAGTCACTGTCTTTCCAAAAATATAGTGAGGGGGGAAAAGCTATATCACAAGGGATTTAAAATCTGATATTTAACATAACTGAGAGATTAACTAGCTCCAGCATTACAGTCAATACTGAAAACAACAAATGCTAGAGATCACAGCAGGTCAGGCAGCTTCCATGGAGAGAGAACAAGCTAATGTTTCGTGTCCACTCGACTCTTCATCAAACCTGAACAGTCTAAAGTCTATGTTACAGTCTATATTCAGGTTACAAAGGCCCAAATACTTTGATGACCAGTTCGTCATTGACACAGTGTAGACTGGAATTATATATTAGAACCACACGGATTTCAAGACACAATATACTACTTAGGAATTGTCTAGCGAACTGAGGATTCCTCTAGCTTATCTCTCCACGCTTCAGGCTCTCTGCCTTTATTCCTGATGAAAGGCTTTTGCCTGAAACGTCGATTTTACTGCTCCTCGGATGCTGCCTGAACTGCTGTGCTCTTCCAGCACCACTAATCCAGAACCTGGTTTCCAGCATCTGCAGTCATTGTTTTTACCTGGTTGATTTTAACCCTACTGCGAGTCCTCTTGCAAGGATGCCTGTCTTGAAGAAGTTTTCCTCCTCTCTCTACAAGAATCTCAGGGAGTCCCTCTCTCACTGCAACTCCCAGGTCTATGCTACTTTCTCCCCACCCCCACCCTCCTCTAGCTTATCTCTCCACGCTTCAGGCTCTCTGCCTTTATTCCTGATGAAGGGCTTTTGCCCGAAACATCGCTTTTACTGCTCCTCGGATGCTGCCTGAACTGCTGTGCTCTTCCAGCACCACTAATGAGGATAGACAATTCCTCTGTGTCTGGAACCCTCCAAATGAACCTGTCAAAGTCGGAGGTGATCTGCTTCAGTTAAACTAATAGTTATTCAGGAAAGGTTAGAAGTTTAAAAATCTAGTCTGACTCCTCGATACCTATTAAACTGAATCTTGAGATCAATCCTGCCTTTAAAATGTGGACAGTTCCATACTATCCATCTTCCAATGATATGGCAGAAAGAATGGTCCAAACATTGAAGGAAGGCTTAAAGATGCAGTCTACAGCTTGACTTGTATTGTCCCAGTTCCTATTTGATTAGAGGCCAATCCTTCACACAACCACAGAGATAGCTTCAGCACAGTCACTGATGTTAAGAAGGCTCACACCAGGTTATAGAGTCATAGAGTCCTACAGCTTGGAGACAGGCCCTTCAGCCCAAACTGGTCAATGCCAACCAAACTACCCCCATTTCCCTGCACTTGGCCCATATCCTTCTCATCCTTTCCTATCCATGTATTTGGCCAAAAACCTTTCAAATGTTGTTCGTGTATCTGCTTCAACGACTTCCACTGGCAGCTTATTCCATATGCGTACCACCCTCTGTGTAAACAGTTGCCCCTCAGGTTCCCTTTTATTCTTTCCCCTCTAAACTTAAACTGATGCCCTCTAGTCCTCGATTCCCTAACCCTGGGAAAAAGCCTGAGTGCATTCACACTATCCATGCCTCTCATGATCCTCTACCCCTTCATAAGGTCCCCCACAGTCTCCTATGCTCTAAAGAAAAATGTCCTAGCTTGTCCAACCTCTCCCTAAAACTGAGACCATTGCGTCGAGACAACATCATTGTAGATTTCTTCTGCACTCTTTCCAGTTTAATAACATCCTCCCTATAAGAAGGTGACCAAACTGAACACAATATTCCAAGTATGACCTCACCAACATCCCTGGATTAGTGGTGCTGGAAGAGCACAGCAGTTCAGGCAGCATCCGAGGAGCCGTAAACATCCCATATAACTGCAAAATAACTTTCCAACTTCTATACTCAATGCCTTGACCGATGAAGGCTAGGATGCCAAACGCCTTCTTCATTGCCCTGTTTACCTATGACTCCACTTTTAGAGAACTATGAACCTGAACTCCAAGATCCCTCTGTTCTATGACACTCCTTAAGGTTCTACCATTCACCAGGAAACTCCTACCTTGATTTGATTTTCCAAATTGCAAGACCTCACTTATCCATATTAAACTCCATTTGCCATTTCTCAGCCCACTTCCCCAGCTTCAAGGTCCTGTTGCAATTTCTGAGAACCTTCCTCACTGTCCATGATAATGCCCATTTTAGTGTCATCTGCAAACTTATTAAACATGCCTTGCACATTCTCATCCAAATCATTGACATAGACAACAAATATCAATCGGCCCAGCACCAACCCCAGAGGCACACCATCAGTCACACGCCTCCAGTCTCACAAGCATCCATCCAATATTACCCTCTGCTTCCTACCATCAAGCCAATTGTGTATCCAATTTGCCAGTTTGCCCTGCACTCCAAGAGATTTAACCTTCCAGTGCAGCCTACCATGTGGAACCTTATTAAAAGCCTTACTGAAATCCATATAGACTACATCTACTGCCCTGCCCGCGTCAACCTCCTAGTCACTTCATCAAAGAACTGGAACAAATTTGTGAGGCATGATCTCCCACTCACAAAGCCATGCAGACTACTGCTAATCAAACTCTGTCTTCCCAAATGCATGAATATCTTATCCCTCAGCACATTCTCAAGTAAGTTACTCACTATACATGTTAAGTTTATTAGTCTATGGTTCCCAGGATTTCTTTTGCAGCCCTTCTTTGAATAAGGGCACAACATTTACTACCGTCCAGTCTTCTGGGACCTCACCTCTGGCTTACGATGATACAAAAATAGCTGCCAGGGTCCCCACAATTATTTCTCTAGCCTTTTGCAGTCTTCTTGGGTCTATCTCGTCAGGAGCAGGAGATTTATCCTTCATACATTCTAATACATCCAACACCCTCTCTCCTGTGATATGGATTGTCCCCAAGATATCACCGCTCGCTTCCCAAAGTTCCCATATCTTTCTCCATGGTAATCACAGAGGAGAAATATTCATTGCGAACCTCGCCCATCTTTTGCAGTTCTACACATACATGTTCACTTTGGTTCTTGAGGGGTCCTATTCTCTCTCTTTTTCCTTTAATATACGAAAAGAAACTCTTTGGATTCATACTAATCTTCTCAGCCAAGGTTATCATGTGCCCTCTTTTCGCCTTCCTGATTTCCTTCTTCAGTAAACTCCTGTACTCCCTGTATACCTCCAGGAATTCCCTTAATCCCAACTAACTGTATCTGAGCCACACCTCCTTTTTTGCTGTCAAACCCTCAATATCTCTTGTCATCCAGGATTCCCTATTGCTGCCAAACTTGCCCTTCACCCTCACAGGAATAGAGAACTATCAGATTATACCTGATAGTTCTAGGCCTGGGAGGTGAGGGTGACATGGCATCAGGAGCACTAATACTGGCCACATGCCTCCTCAAAGCGAGAGAGACAGTTTGCTTCATGAGACCAAGTTTGGTGTCGAAACCATGGTCCTGCACGGGTACGAGGCGAGGTTGACTTGAGGTCAGGTCCTGGGTCCTGAACAAACCTGTGAAGCACGTGAAAGCTGCTACCTCACAAACGGGCGGGAGGAGAATATACCCAGCCCCTCAGAACAGCCTCCGTCTAGCTTTGAAGAAACCTCAGAGTCCAAGGTAGATACAGCCGATGTTGTAGCCTCGATACTGTTACCCGCATAAAAAGATTGTTGATTAATCTTTTCTCATTGCATTGCAGCCTATCTAGAATAGCCCGTCCTCGAGTTGGTTCCTTAATGTATTGGTCTGAAAAAGCAACCTCCACAATGTCATTGTTGGTTTGATTTGTCCAATCATAGAATGCCTACAAAGTGGAAACAGGCCATTCAGCCCATACCTACCCTCCAAAGAGCATCCCACCCTGCCACCATGCCTGTAACCCTGCATTTCCTATTGCTATCCATCCAGCGTGAACATCCCTGGACAATTTAGCATGGCCAATCCACCCTAACTTGCACATCTTTGGTCTGTGGGAGAATGTACAAAGTCCACAGAGACCATCACCCAAGGCTGGAATTGAATCTGGCTCCCTAGTGCTATGAGGCAGTAATGCTAGCCATTGAGCCACCATAGCGGTGCAACAGCAACCCTTTATTGAATGCTGGAGGAAAACACCACCTAGTTCACTAATATCCTTCGGTGAAGGAAGCTGTTGCCCTTACCTGGTCTAGCCTACATGTGACTCCAGAACCACAGCTGTATGATTAACACTTAATTGCCCTCTGAGACAATTAGGGATGGGCAATAAATGCTGGTTTAACCAGCAATACCTACATCCTATGAGTAAGTAAAAAAATAAATTGTTTGATATTTTTACTCCTGTTTCTATGTTTACTTTGTTATGAACGCTATGATCACTTTCAACATGATGTGTGTGGAAGTCAAATAAATGTTTATACATGCTTTATTTACTCATACTTTGAAGCTATGTTGACTGGCATTTGAAGTTTTCCAATGTAAGTTAATGTGTGTCTACGCATGACTGATTCCAGTAAATGCAGTCAGCTCATCAAGCAGAAGTTAAATAATACACTGTTATTTCTGCTGGACCTTGAACAACAAGGAAATTCTGCACATTTATCATATCTGACACTTTACTTGGCTTTGACTCTTCTTTAGCTGTTTACTCTGCTCGCAACAAGTTCAGCAGACTTTCTGCATTCTGCAATAAGCTTTATAAATGAATGTGGAACGGATGTGGTTAATCCTGTACGTAAACTCTAACTAATCACTTTCAAGGAGTCCAGGACTTAATCTCGTTCTGACTCAGACATTAAAGCACATCAGGGGCCTGCTACATTTTTTTCATCTGATATATTAGTGACTGATTCTACCCTCTTCCAATTTAAAGGCAAATTCCCATTCTTGACCTGAGTGTTGTCTGTAGATATATGGGGACCAAAATAGTCCACAGAACTTTAAGAACTGGTAGATTTAATTTAGCTAATTGAAACTTGATCATACGATCATCTTAATTTATGCCATTCAGCACATGAAGTTTGCTCTATCATTCAATCATGGCTGATAGGTTTCTCAACCCCATTCTCTTCCCTTCTACCTGTAACCCTTGATCTCCTTACTATCTATCTCTGTCTTAAATACACTCAATGACTTGGATCCACAGTCTTCTGTGGCAATGAGTTCCACACATGCACCACCCTCTGGCTGAAGAAATGCCTCCTCATCTCATTTCTAAAAGGTCGCACACTCACTCTGAGGCTCTGCCCTTGGCTCGTGGTCACTCCTACTAGTGGAAAGATCTTCTCCGTATCCACTCTATCCGCGACTCTCAGTAAATTTCAATGAGACTGAATTCTTCATGGACTGTAGAACCAGTGACCTTGTATGAGAAGTCCTTCAGCCCTGGGATCATTTTTGTAAACCTCCTCTGGACTTCCTCTGAACACCAACACATCCTTCCTTATTCCAAATGTGGTGAAGCCAAAGCCTCATACAGCCTCAGCAGTACATCCCTGCTCTTGTATTCTAGCCCTCTCAAAATGAACATGACCATTGCATTTGCCTTCCTAACTGCTAACTGATCCTGCATGTTAACCTTAAGAGAATCCTGAATGAGGACTCCCAGGCCTCTTTGTGCTTCAGTCATTTTTCAACTCGACCATGACCTGTCTTAACCTCAACTTCCCTTCTGCACCTTAATTTCATTTGTCTTATTACACTTGCATAACAAAATTTTATGTCATCAAACCTAAAGTTTTGATCAATCTGAATTGTATTTAGTTCGATATTCTGATGACCTTTGATCTAGAAGCAATACAGTAAGCAAAATACATTGTAAGTCCATGAAAGTGGCTGTGGAAATTGTCATTGGTTTTAAGAATATACAACAAGTATTTTTAAGAATTTCTTTCAACTGTAAAAAAAATCATAGAATCACAGAAAATAGGAGCAGGAGTAGGCCATTCGGCCCTTTGAGCCTGCTCTACCATTCAATAGGATGATGGCTGATCAACCAACCAGTACTCTTGTTTCTGCTTGCTTCACATACCTTTTGATACCTTTACTCATAAGAACTACATCTACATCTTCCTTCAAAGTCTTCAATGATTTGGCCCTAACCGCTTTCTGTAGCAGAGAGTTTCTCAGGCTCACCATTCTCTGGGTGAAAACATTTCTCCTCATCTCTTTCTAAATGACCTTACACCCCATCCTTAGACTGTTATCAACTGTAACCTCCTTAATAAATAAAGAAACACTAGTTAACGTGACTCAGTGTTCCTTGAACTGGAAGCAGTACCAACAGGAAGCAAGTTACAAAAGCCATGTAACTAGGCCGAAAGGACAGTTTCAGAAAACTAAGGCTGAAGCAGAAGGGAGATCAGAGAAGATCCATTTGCACAGAGCTGTTTGCATGCAACATTGAATGACACAGAAAGACCAAAGGTTGGGTTTGAGTCTGAAGGCCGAATTGAATCATTTTAGTACAACTGCTTCAGTTTTGCCTAATGCAACAAGCCCGCCTGACAGAGTCGATTAAAAGGGCATTTTAATGGAGTCTCTGGGCAGTCTGTGCCATCAGGTCTGTCACGAATGTGGCTGATGATGGTCTGTCAGGGTAATGAGCTTCCCTGGGGACCTCAATGCAATATGGCTGTCAGTGAACATGACTTGGCCATCAAATAATTAACAGAGAAATATTAAATATGAAAAGCTGAGTTATGAAACTTTGGAACTGCAAGCAGTGCCACTTGTCTCTAAGGAGTAATACTTGTGATAGTGTACCCTTGTATTAATGTCAAAAAGTGGAAATTATCTTGCAATTTGAAGTACTGTTGCCTGTTAATTCATGTTCAATTAATGTTGGTTCAAATGCATGTTAACGTAAAAATTATAAAAAGTGAAATCTCCTTTGCTAAATTTGTAAATTGGGAGTAATTATTTCATTTGATAAATTAGGTTGATTTAGCTTTAAATTTTTACCACAACGATTGTAACAAAACACATTTCTATCTGGTCTTTAGAGTAAGGCTGTAACTAGATTTTGAATATTAGATGTCATTGTCAGATGAGATTGGTCTGACATTTATTCTACTAATTTGTAACTCTTGGAAAATTCCATACATATCTATTGTCAAACTATTGTCAGTAACAGTTAAAAGCGCACAAGGAATTGCAGGCCAGCTGGATGGACATTGACATGGTGAGCTGTTCTCTTTTTGTTGGTTTAAAACAGTCATATGTAAAACTCGTACATTTTTCAACTTTCTGTCCTTATTGAGTATCTTCGACATTAAGACATGTTCTAATTGTCTTGCAGTTTTAACTGGCACTCAGCATACGAACAGGGTACCAGATGCTACTCCATGCCTGTTCCTTTAGAATCTGGAAACAATTCCAAATATTACACAGAACTGCCATGTAATTACTTCAGAAAAGAGAAGAATGCTGTCTGTAATATAAAGCAAGAGGAAACCCCAGCAGTGCTTTCCTTTTCTGCAATAGCATTTCCTTCTTTCTCTGACTGCATCTTTCCTCTCATGTAATCAACTTACAGAAAAATCTCATCTGTAAAGTCCACAATATTTTAGTTAGGGAATTGCCAAGTTGGACAGAAAAAAGGATTCACACATGACTTTTGAGAAACTGAAACTCCATTGGGAATGTCTCCTGCTTAATTAAAACAAAAATGCCTTCACTCTATATTGGCTGTTGATTTCTCTGACCGGTGACCCACTCACTCAACTGTCCCCAGAGGAATAACAGGCAGAGGAACAAAACTTGTGAGCCAATTTAGTGAAAGATTAAAGGTGTGTTACCAAATGCACATTACAGCTTGAGGCTTCACTTCAGTTCCTGCTTTTTAAAATACGAGTCGCTGGCTGGGCCAGTATTTTTATTGCCCACTCATGACTCCCCAGTAAAAGGTGGCGACGAGCTGCCTTCTTGAGCTGCTGTAGCCCTTGCAGTATAAGGATGTCTACATTTTATTACACAGAGAAGGTATGTGCAGAGACTTAAATCAACTGACACCAAGGCCTTGATGCCAGTAACCACTTACAAATGGAAACATGTTAACCCTCATCTGTCAATTGGATTGGAAAATGTAGAGTCACTTGGAAGGATAAGTGAATAGTATTTCTATTTTCCTGCTATAATGACTTTGCAAAAACAATGATCAATTTAAAACATAGAACGGTACAACACAAAAACAGGCCCTTCAGCCTACCATGTCCGTGGTGACCATGATGCCATTCTAAGCCAATCCCATCTGCCAGTATGTAGTCCATATCCCTATCTTTCCTGCTTTTCATATATGTATCTAAATGCCTCTTAAATGTTGCTATTGTATCTGCTTCTATCCCTCCTTTGGTAGCACATTCCAGGCACTTACCACCCTGTGTAAAAATCGTTTCTTGTATATCTCCATAGAATTATCCCACTCGCACTTAAACCCATACTCGCTGGTATTTGAAATTTCCACCTTGGGTAAAAGATTCTGAGTATTCACCCTCTCCATGCCTCTCATAATTTTATATCCTTCTGTCAGGTCACCCCTCAGCATCTATCACTCCAGTGGATACAATCCAAATGTGTCCAACCTCTCCATACAGCTAATATACCCCAATCCAGGCACCGTGCTGGTAAACCTCTTTTGCACCCTCTCCAAAGCCTTCATCTCCTTCACATAGTGTGGTGACCAGAACTGCATACAATGCTCCAAATGTAAAATCTTAACCAGCTGCAAAATCACTTGCCAATATTTCTACTCAATACCCTGATCAATGAAAGCAAACATGTCATCTGTCTTCTTTCCCATGGTATCCACCTATTGCCACTTTCAGATAACTATGAACTTCCATCCCAAGATCTCTCTGTATATCAATGTTCCTAAAGATCTTGTAATTTATTGGATACATTCCACTTGCATATGACGTCCCAAAATGCATCACCTCACAATTGTCCAGATTAAACTCCATCTTTCATTTCTCTGACCAATTTTCCAATTGATTTATATCTTCTTGCATCCTTTAACAACCTTCCTCACTATTCACAACTCCACCAACTTCTGTATCATCTGCAAACTTACGAATCAAACTACTGCCATTTTCATTCAAATCATTCACATATAAATTACAAACAAACTGCCTTCCATGAGGGATCTTGTCAAATGATCTTAACCAGCTCATGAGAAATATAGAAACATAGAGAATAGGAGTAGGCCAATTGGCTCTTTAATGTCCCGCCCTTCAATATGATCATTGCTGATCATCCAACCTAGCACCCTGGCCCCACTTTCTTCCCATGCCCTTTAATCCCCATGATATCCTTTAGTAAAATCCTGTAGAAAGTCAGGAATTCATATCCAGGAAAGTAAAATATTTAAGGTTGAAATGATATGGTGACTGTCACTGTTTGCCAGGTTTATGAGATCTAACTCTATTTAAACTCCTAAATGACTGCTGTTGGTCTATTAGAAGTTCTCAAAAACACTTTATATCTAGCTTTACCATCACACCATTGTCTCAAACCCGTGGTACACAGTCTGTTCCCTTCCCGATTGCTCCATGAAATCATGTGACACTGGCCTTATCACTATAAATCCTTTCACTGTATTACAGAATTGCTAAAGTTCAGAAGAAGGCCAATCAGGCCATCAAGTCCACCAGTTCCCTGAGCATTTTGACTAAGTGCCAATCTACAGCCTTTTTCCGTTAACCAAGCACATTTTTGTGAGTTAAATAATCTAAAATCCTCTTGAATACCTCAGTTGAACTAGCCTCCACCACACTTGGACAATGCATTCCAGACACCAACCACACACTACTTAAAAAAAATTCCTTCATGCCTCTTACATTTGCTTCTTTTCCAAACACTCTAAAACTCTGGTTCTCAATTCTTTCATAAGAAGAAACAGTTTCTCCCTACCTCCTCTGTCCATTTCGAAAACTGTCGTGTAATCTCCTCCTAGCCTTCTTTTCCCAAAGAAAAACAAGTCCAACCTTCCAAATTTTCTTCATAACTGAAGTGCCTCATCCTGAAACCATTCTGTAAACTGATTCTACACTCTCTCCAATGCATTCATTTCCTACCTATGGTGTGATACCGAGAACTCCACACAACATTCCAGCTGAAGTATAGCAATGAGTCATATAAGTTTATCATAACCTCCCCACAAGACCCCTATTTGTGAAGCCTAGAATATTGTATGCTTTCTTAACAGCTCTGCCTGTCCTGCCACCATTAGTAATTTATGCACACAAACACACAGGTCTCCAGGCAATTGAAGACCCTTAAGCATAGTATCCTTTATTTGATGTGGTCTCTTTGTACTAAAATGTGCCATCTCACATTTCTCTGCATCTGCCACCTTTGCATATGCTACACTCTCAACCTCACAGTTTAGTCTTATTCGCAAATTTTGAAACTGTGCTCTGCACTTAAATAACTGGATCATTTTTATTTATCACGAAAAACAAAAGTCTATTACCAGTCACTGGACAGTTCTCCCACAAACCTCTCTCCAGTCCGGAAATAACGACTAACTGTTACTATCTGTTTCCTATCCCTCAGCCAACCATGGTACTACTATTCCTTTTATTCCACGAACTATAACCTTCTTCACAAGTTTGATATGTGACACTGTGCTGAATGTCTTTTGGAAGTCCATGGTCATTACATCAACAGCATCTCTCTCTCTGGTATATCTTCAAATAAGCTGGTTGGGTGTGATTTTTCTTTAACATATTCATGCTATTTCTTTCAAGTTCACCCACATTTTTCCAGGTGACTGTCAATTCTATCCCAAATAACTGTTTCTTGAAGTTTCCCCACCACTGAAGCTGAACTGGCTGGTCTGTAATTGCTGAGCCGATCTTTTCTCATCAAAGGGGAAATGTTTGCAATTCTCCAGTCCTCTGGCACCAGGGCCTCTGCAATTTCTACTCTCACTTCCTTCAATGTCCTTCCAGGCAATTCCCAGCATCTTTATCAAGTAAAGGTACCGATAACCTATCCAAAACTTCCTGCTTAACAATTTTACATCCTTCTATCGACTTAGCTTCAATTCATCAGGAATCATCTCCCTCAAGGGTAATGTTGATTCAGATAATTTATTTAACAGCATTGCCATGCTTTCATGTGTAAATCCCCTTTTCAGTTCCTAATCAGCCCTATCCCTATTGTTACAATGTTGTAACAGTTTATTTGTCCACAGAGGAATTTGGAATTTCCCTTTATGTTAGTTGCCAGTCTTTTTCAAAATCCTTTCCTTCTCTTATTTCCTTTCTCATTTCCCTTCTGAACATCAGCTTTATTCACAACTGCATTCTCAAACTGCTACCTGTCACAAGCACACTTTCTTTAACTTTATTTCCATCTTCTTTGGAGCTCTGGATTTGTTTCCCAGCTTCCCTTTAGGGGCAATTTACCTTAACCATGCTTAAACTATCCCTTCTTTGAAGGTATCCCATTCTTCAGCTGCAGCACATTCGGCCAGGTTTTGGTTCCGACCCATCACGTCCAGCTCTTCCCTTAGGCGCAAGTGGAAACTGCAGATGCTGGAGATCAGAGTCAAGATTAGAGTGGTGCTGGAAAAGCACAGCAGGTCAGGCAGCCCGAAACTTCAATTTTCCTGCTCCTCAGATACTGTCTGACCCACTGTGCTTTTCCAGCACCACTCTAATCTTGACGCAGCTCTCCCCTTGCCTTGTCCAAGTCAGCTCTTCCCCAGTTAATTATTCAGCATCCTACACCTTGCAATCCAAAGGTCGCTATTCTGTAAAAGATCCCCCCACTGATATTTGATCTACTTTTGATTTGGAGATGCTGGTGTTGGACTGGGGTGTACAAGGTTAAAAATCACACAACACCAGGCTGTATCACACTGTAAATTTTTGCTATAAATTCTGTGCCATAGAATTGTGTCCTCCACTATCACCTGATGAAGGAGAGGTGCTCTGAAAGCTAGTATGCTTCCAATTAAACCTGTTGGACTATAACCTAGTGTTGTGTGATTTTTAACTTGATCTATTTTGCTCACCTCCTTCCCAAGCACTGCCTCTTTCTTGTTAGACTGGACACATACTGCTGGGGGCATTTTCCACAACACAACCTAGGACTGCTTGTCTTTGAAAACTACCTCAGCACTAGTCTTTATTTGGGCAATTAAAGTCCCCCCATTATAACAATGATGTATCTATGCTGGCTTATCTCTCTGCTGTTCTATGCCGTTTTCCTTCTGCAACGTGTTGGCAGCTTATAAATTACACTGCGCAAGTCAACTTTACTCTGTTCTTGAACCCGCTGGAACACCTTCATTCCCCAGCATTGCAACATTTTCCTTACTCAAAAGAAAACAGCTTTCTTTATTGCCCTTCCTTGTCTTTTCAGAACACCTTGTAATCACAAATATTTAACACCAAGTCCTTAAGCCAAGGCTCCGTTACTACATTTACATAATCCCACATGGCAAATTGAGTCTGTAACTTGCCAGTCTTCTCATAGAATTCCTAAAGTGTGGAAACAGGTCATTTGGCCCAACAAGTCCACACTGACTCTCTTATGAGTAACCCACCCAGACCCATTTCCCTACCCTATTACTGTACATTTACTCCTGACTAATTCACTGAGCCTACACATCCCTGAACCACTACGCGCAATTTAGCACAGCTAATTCACCCAACCTGCACATCTTTGGATTGTGTGAAGAAACCAGAGCACCCGGAGGAAATCCGTGTAGATGCAGGGAGAATGTGCAAACTCCACATAGACAGTTGCCTGAGGATGGGATCGAACACAGGTCCCTGGTTGTGTGAGGCAAAAGTGAGGACTGCAGATGCTGGAGATCATAGTTGAAAATGTGTTGCTGGAAAAGCGCAGCAGGTCAGGCAGCATCCAAGGAGCAGGAGAATCGACGTTTCGGGCATGAGCCCTTCTTCAGGAATCCCAGCTCACGCAACTGTCTGTGTGCAGTTTGCACATTCTCCCTGTGTCTGTGTGGGTTTCCTCCGGGTGCTCCGTTTTCCTCCCAAAAACGTGCAGGTCAGGTGAACTGGCCATGCTAAATTGTCCGTAGTGTTAGGTGAAGGGGTAAATGTAGAGGAATGAGTCTGGGAGGGTTGCTCTTCGGAAGGTCAGTGTGGGCCGAAGGGCCTGTTTCCACACTGTAAGTAATCTAATCATTCAGTATCATCATGATTTAGACTGCATGACCTTCCCCCTTACTCTGGGTTCACTCATGAACAAAGCACTCTCTATTCTAGTGACATCTGTCTCACCCAGCTCTGGTACTATGCTCCAATGTTTTCTCCTATTTCCTGTTGAGTTAGTTTAAAATTTCCCTAACAGCCAAGGTGGGAGCAAAGTACCCCCAGTGTTTGTTACATGATGATGTTGCTTTACAATGATGTTTCATAATGATATCTTATCACTACACAAGAGTTGACCAGCATAATGTCTCTATTATATTCCACAATTTCTGAATTGTTATAAATATTCACTTGGTTTACTATTGCTGTCTTTTGTATACTAAGATAATGTGGGAGATTGGTGACTTTGTACACTTTTGACTGTATTCCAGTACATGTGATAAGAACAGTTAAATTTAAATCTAAATCTAAATCCTTACCTAGCCTAGTCTAGATGGGACTCTAAACCCACAGCAATGTTGACAACTCCTAACTGCCCTCTGAAATCTGCACTCAGCTGCGGTGCTGTGGTAGGCTGGATTTGGTACTCCCTGGAATGGACTGTATGAAGGAGCACTGATAGACCCTGAGCCTGTGTGAAGACACCACCCCGATCATGAGCAGGGTACAAGACGGGAGGAAGATGACTCTGGTTTCACTCATATTTAAACATTACATCTTGCAGTGTCATATTGTCACTGTGGCTCAGTGGTGAGTATTGCTACCTCACTGCACCAGGGACCTGGGTTCAATTCCAGCCTCAGACGACTGTCTGTGTTGAATTTGCCCGTTCTCCCTGAGTCTGCATGGGTTTGCTTCGGCTTTCCCCACCATCCAACAATGTGTAGGTTCAGTAAATTAGCCATGCAATAGGGTTTTGGAAGATAAGATAGAAGGGTGAGTCAACCTGGGATTATCTTCGGAGAGTTGGTGTGGACTTGTTGGGCTAAATGGCCTGTTTCCATACTGTAGGGATTCTATGAATTATATCTTAATATCTTCTGCAAGTCAAAATGGCACTGTACCATGAAGACATATTGCAATTTTCACTGTATTCATTTGTTAAACACTAGTGACAATAAATCATTCAATCAAATGGTCTAGAGAGCCAAACAGTTCAAGTGCAACTAAGGATGGGCAACAAGAAAAGCACTCTGGTTAACAGGTGAAGATCTCAATATTGGTTTGGCACGAAACAATGTTCAGTTGTAAAATATGTCAAAAGGGAGAATAAAATATAGTGTACCTGAACATTCTTCACTGCATTCTTCAGCCTCTGAAGCCTGTCTTAGGTCTGGCACTCCCGTGGCCATCATATGATCTCTGTAGGAGAGAAAGTCAAACTATTATTGAGGGCAGAATTGAAGGAGTGCAGAGATCTCAGGATTGTCCAGGAGGGAGATATTTCAAAGACAGAAAGGACAGACAAACATACGTTCATGTGAATTTGAGGCAAATATAGGCCATTCAGCATCTCTGGCCTGCTCCATTGTTCAATAAGATCATGGCAGCTCTTACTGTGGTCTCAACTCCACCCTCCCGGTTATTCCCAATAACCTTCAATGTTTAACTAATAAAGGAGTCAAACTACCCTTGCCCCAAAAATGAACCTGACTCCACTGCTCAATAAATTCTAAAATACCTCAAATTTATGAAAGAAAAGAAAATCTCATCCTTGTTTAAATGGAGGCCCTCATTTTAAACAGTGTTGTTCCCATAAGGGGAAACATCCTTCCTGGTGCCATCCTGTCAATCCCGGCAGGATCTTATTTGCTTCAATATAATCACCTCTTATTCTTCTAAACATTAATGGAAGCAGGTACAGTCTGCCCACATGTTTCTCATAAGATAACCCACCCATCACTAGGTATCTGTCAAGTGAATCTTGTTTAAATGGCTTTTCATGCATTTATATCTTTTCTTAAATGAAACCAAAATTGTACTCCAGATATTCTCAACAATACTCTTGTTTTTAATTCATTCACAGGATTTGGATGTCACTGGCAAAGCCTGCATATATTGTCCAGCCCTGATTGCCCAGGGGACAGCTAAGAGTCAACCATATCCTGTGGGTCTGGAATCACATGTAGGCCAGACCAGGTAAGGATGGCAGATTTCCTTCCCAAAGAATATTAGTAAACCAGATGGGATTTTCCCAACTATTAGCAATGCTTTTACGCTCATTGTTAGACATTAAATTGAATTTTTAAGGTGAATTCAAATTCCATCATCTGTATTGGCAGATGACTTGCCATGACTGTGATCTAAACACAGGACCCGGAAATTTACATTATTATGAGCCAAACCAAACCCCTTCAAATATATCAAGGAAGATAGCCTGAATCCTCACTTTTATCTTATTTAAAGGTAAGTGTAAAGTGCTGTATTCCTCATTTAATGCCCTCCACCTGTTTTTGCCAACCATTTGATCAAACATAGTCTCTGATCATTGAACTTTAACCTCCTTACCTTTGTTCTTTGATTTCTCCTCCCATTTCAACCGGGAGCTTTGTGACCTTGTTAGCACACAGTCAGGGAAAATACCAGGATATACTTCCTGTAATACCTCAGTTGCCTGATTTTCCACTGGCTTTTCAACCACAGTAGGCACCACTCCCATCTAAGATCCAGCTATATCATTACCAAGGATCAACCATACTCCTGGAACTGAGAACCTCTCTATTACTCCTACCACCACTTCATCACTTTTCACTGGACTCTGCAACCTCACCTTCTACAATGGAACACTACACTTCTCATCGTGAATTCCAAATATTACTACCTGCTCTGACAATACTCCTTCTCAATTGCATATCTCCTCATCTCTCGCCAGTGAAGACTAAAATGTTCCTGCATCTCTTAAAACTGCAATTTCGTTACCTGCTCGTCTTGGCACATGCGAATAAACCTGACCATCACAAGTCAATGACTGAAGAGGATCTGAAATTATAGGACACCTGTGTGCTTGCCTCTCACTTCACCTGACGAAGGGGCTCCACTCCGAAAGTTTGTGATTTCAAATAAACCTTTAGGACTATAACCTGGTGTCATGTGACTTCTGACTTTCTCCACCTCAGTCCAACAGCAGCACTGTCACATTAAAAGGATCTGGCACCTTCTTCTCAAACAGCCCCTAACCAAGTTGTACATCCTGGTGTAGCTTTTTAGCCTCCAATGTGCTTTCCTTTGCCATTTCAACAAAATTCACTGGCTTATCCTGTTTTCCCACATCCGCCTTCACAGTGTTTTTTCTAACCCACCAACACTGTGATTTCATGTGGCCTACTTTATTACAGTGAAAACGTCTGAGCATTTTTACTTCTCAATCTCTCTCATGGGTTTCTTTTTCTCCCTCCGGTAAGCTATCTTTGTTATTTTCAATGTGACTTCTTTTTCTTCTTACCACCTGAGGATTTTTCCAACTTCTATCCCGCATGGATTGAAATTGATGTCGGAAGCCAAATTTTGATTTATGAGCCAACTCATAGTCATCTACCATTTAATTTTGCGGTTAATCTTGCAGTTTTAACTTTCTGCTCTTCCACGAGTTCTCACTACTTCAGGAAGTGAAGTTTTGAACTCTTCCAAAATAATTGTCTCCCTCAGAGTGTCATGTGCTTGATCTATTTTCAATGCTCTTCTTCACCTATCAAAGTTACCTTGTTTGATTCTTTCAAACTCAATATACCTTTGACCAGGTTCCCTCCTTAGATTCCATTGTCTGTAGGCTTCTGGCACTAGCTCATATGCACCTAAGATGGCTTTTTTCACCTTCTCATACTCCTCAGGTACCTCCTCTAATAGTGATGTAAATACCTCACTAGCTCTACCTACCAACTTTGTTTAAACTAACAATAGTAAAAAGTGAGGTCTGCAGATGCTGGAGATCAGAGCTGAAAATGTGTTGCTGGTTAAAGCACAGCAGGTTAGGCAGCATCCAAGGAACAGGAAATTCGACGTTTTGGGCCAGAGCCCTTCATCAGGAATGAGGAGAGGGTGCCAGGCAGGCTAAGATAAAAGGTAGGGAGGAGGGACTTGGGGGAGGGGCGATGGAGATGTGATAGGTGGAAGGAGGTCAAGGTGAGGGTGATAGGCCGGAGTGGGGTGGGGGTGGAGAGGTCAGGAAGAGGATTGCAGGTTAGGAGGGCGTGCTGAGTTCAAGCCTTGTAGAGGGAGGAAGAGAGCTTCTTCAAGGAACCTTGTAGAGGGAGGAAGAGAGCTTCTTCAAGGAAACTTGTAGAGGGAGGAAGAGAGCTTCTTCAAGGAAACTTGTAGATGAAGGAAGAGTTGAACCAACCAACCCAACCACCCCATGGCTCAACACTTTAACTCTCCCTCCCACTCCACCGAAGACATGCAGGTCCTTGGACTCCTCCATCGCCAGAACATAACAACACGACGGTTGGAGGAAGAGCGCCTCATCTTCCGCCTGGGAACCCTCCAGCCACAAGGGATGAACTCGGATTTCTCCAGTTTCCTCATTTCCCCTCCCCCCACCTTGTCTCAGTCGATTCCCTTGAACTCAGCACCGCCCTCCTAACCTGCAATCCTCTTCCTGACCTCTCCGCCCCCACCCCACTCCGGCCTATCACCCTCACCTTGACCTCCTTCCACCTATCACATCTCCATCGCCCCTCCCCCAAGTCCCTCCTCCCTACCTTTTATCTTAGCCTGCCTGGCACCCTCTCCTCATTCCTGATGAAGGGCTCTGGCCCGAAACGTCGAATTTCCTGTTCCTTGGCTGCTGCCTGACCTGCTGTGCTTTAACCAGCAACACATTTTCAGCTCTTAAACTAACAATACCTACATGGTCAGTGGCCATTTCATTCATTTAGCCACTTTCTAAAATGAAGAGAAAAATACTTCTACAGCCTTCCTGTCAAACTTTGGCAATACTTGGTCATATTTCAACAGATCACCACCAGGTTTTTGGATATGATGGGACTGTTCTCCACTATCGTCCTCATCACTACTCTGACCTTTCACATATAGCTCCATCATTTCAACTTCTTCCGAATTCTTCTGTCAAGCAGAAGACACAAAAGCTTAAACACACATACCAAGAACAGTTTCTGAGATTAGATTCCCTACAGTGTGGAAAGAGGCCCTTTGGCCCAACAAGTCCACACTAACCCTCTGAAGAGTAACCCACCCAGACCATTTCCCTCTGACTAATGCATCTAACACTATGGGCAATTTAGAATGGCCAATTCACCTGACCTGCACATCTTTGTACTGTGAGAGGAAACCGGAGCACCCGGAGGAAACCCACGCAGGCACGGGGAGAATGTGCAAACTTCACACAGACAATTGCCCAAGGCCAGAATTGAACCTGGGTCCCTGGTGCTGTGAGGCAGCAGTGCTAACCACTGAGCCACCGTGCTGCCCCACCATCCCTGCTGTTATTAGAATTCTGAACGTATCTCTCAAATTTCAAATTTAATGTTGATCTTGCTCCCTGTGCACCTTCTCTGCAGCCGTAACGTTGTATTCCTCACTCTGTTCTATTACCCTAATGCACTTTGTATGGCACGATCTGTCTGTACTGCATGCAAATCAAAACTTTTCACTGTATCTAGGTACATGTGACAATAATAAATCAATTCAAATCATTAAGTTGACTTTCAGTTTTCAGATCCAACTTCCAAAGTTCGAAAAATCTTTCTTTCTCCCCACCTTCTCTCTCATTCTGTTTTCCTTCTGCTTTCAATCTTAATTCAAACTGTTTCATTTCTTTTTGATATTCAAGCTGCTTCACTTGTAATTGAATTTTAGCTATTTCCAATGATTCCCATTGCATTCTGGGAAATTGTAAATGCTGAGCTATTGTTGCAATTACCTCCCCTTTCCTCACAGATAAAGGCAATTTCAACCCCAGCTTGTCCGCCAATTCCAAACACTGCGCCTTACAGACCTTCTATAAGCTCCCCAAGTGGCATCTTTCCAGGACACTCTTAGCCATAGAAAGTTCCATTATTACACAAGGCAGACCCCATTTAAACCAACCGAATGCACCATTCGAAAAGAGAACACCAATGTTCACCACTCACTGTTTTTGAGTTGAATAATCCGAAACCCAACCTTGAATAATAGATTTTGATCCCAACAGAACCAGACCAAACACCTATCAAACATAGCAAGGATATAGCCTAGACCCTAACTTTTATCTTATTTAAAGGAAAGTGGAAACTGCTGTGTTCCATACGTAATTTGATTGGTTACACTACTCGGCTTTAAGCAAAACACACTTTATTCTTACCATATGGTTAAAATACAAATGAAAGGAAGAAGAATTGGAAATACTTAAGAGTCATGGAGATGTACAGCATGGAATCAGACCCTTTGGTTCAACTCATCCATGCTGACCAGATATCCTAAACTGAACTAGTCCCATTTGCTAACATATGGTCCATGTTCCTCTAAACCCTTCCTATTCATTTGACTCTATTGGAAAACATAACAGAACAAAAGACTATTTAACTACTAAACAGCAACTGTTCCAATATAGTAACATCCCATAAACACAGCCTTGGCAAAGGCAAATTCAAAAAAACAGATAGCCTCACATGTGATTCTAGCAGCAGGAGGGGAACCCAAGCTTTTAGCTGTAACAGAGAGAAAGATGCAGCAGCTTCCACAACCAGCTTCTAAACCCCAGCAATTACTGAAAGCTAAACTAAAACCCTGATTCTGTGGCAGCCTGACACCACCAATTAAGACTGCTTCTACTGTTCCAACTTTTACAAAAAAGCCAAGGTCTCACAAGCTGCTTACTTTATTGCCTTGGAACAGACAGCTCAGCGTGAATGAATCAAAATCTCTTTTCAAAATAAAAAAAGGACAAAATACTCCTCTTAAAGCCATTGTATCAATACAACCTGCATCTCTGGACTAATAGCTAATTGACAATATAGCTCAGCCATCACCTCCCTATGGAATTAT
The DNA here is from genome assembly GCF_020745735.1 of Hemiscyllium ocellatum. Lineage (NCBI taxonomy): Eukaryota > Metazoa > Chordata > Chondrichthyes > Orectolobiformes > Hemiscylliidae > Hemiscyllium > Hemiscyllium ocellatum. The sequence goes on along the minus strand of NC_083411.1, from coordinate 11,826,751 downwards.
GACAAGCATTCTCACTTTTATATTTCATTCCCCTTGCAACAAACTACAGCATCACATTTACCTTGCTGTAACTGCACACTAACGTCATGTGTTTCATATATCAGGACTCTGAAAGAGGAAAGTGGACAATTAAGGTTTTCTGAAATCACCAGTAGGTACCTACAGCCAGAAGATGTACATACTCTGATAAGACTGGATAAAAAGCCATGTGTGCTAGTTTGAACATATTGGGATAATATCATGTGTACTAATATAGAATATGGATTATATGAACACTGTTGGGTAAAGGTATAGGTGAGTAAATGCGTAAAAGTTTGATCGGAACTGATTATTTGTAGAAATGGTTGGTTGGAAGATTGTCTATAAAATCTTTGTTTTGTGATAATAATCTGAGCTATATGTCATACTTTGATATGTACAACTCCCATGCATGTGTAGATAAATGTTTAAACAAAGAAACCTGAGTCTTGTCTTGTCTAAGTGACAAATAAAAGGTTAAAATCACTCTCTCAACACCCAATTCCCTCCGTCTCAGAGTTCTGTAATTTCCTTCCATTTCAATAACATTCTGCTTTTCTATTCTTCCTGTCAAAAGTGAGCTTAACATTTTCTCACATTATACTCCATTTACCATGTTTTTGCCCACTCACTTAACAATCTACATTCCTTTGCAAATTTTTCTTGTCATCGTCACAAATTACTTTCCCACCTATTTTTGTACCATCAGAAAAATTTAGCTGAAATTCAGTGACTACATCAAGGTCTTTGTACAAGCTGCAGATAATTGAAGTCCAAACACTGACAGCTGTATAATACTCATTACATCCTACCAACCCAATAATGATCCTTGCATTCTCAATCTCTGCTTCCTATTAGCCAGCGTCCTCTGTCCATGTTCATATGTTATTCCCTACATAGTGAGTTCTCATTTCATGAAGCAACCTTTGATGCGGCACCTTGTCAAATGCCTTTTGGACATCTGAGTCCAGTACATCCACTGGTTTGTCTTAGTGTATCTTGCCTGTTACTTTGTCAAGTGAGTGAGAATGTAGGAGGATTTGAAGACAAGTATTTACTGCATGACAGGCAGAGCTAAGTGAGTGAAGACCAGAGAAGAACCATACCATCTTTGAAAGGATTTTATCTGTAAGTTATTTCTGCTATTTTCCCAGACAGATGGGCCTGTATAATATTCTCAATGATTGTGACCAGCTGTTATGTGCCTCGTGATTCCCCAGCACATAAAATACAATTTTATTACGGAACATGGCTGAATTCTAAATATAAACATCAGTATCGGGCATTAAAGCTTTTCTTATAAGTACTCTGGTATGTGACTGATGTGAATCCATTTTTATCCCCTTCCCATCACACCCTCTTTCTTACATCCTGACCCCACTCACCTACTCGGCCATTGAGCTGGGATAACCGAAAGATCCTCTGGGACAATATTCCATCCTGAGTGTCTTTGTTGTTACAGATTATGTTTTCCCCAGTTGCACGATAGAACACTGTCCTTCCCTGACATACAGTACTCTGAACCTCACCCACTTTAATGCTCTTCCTCCATTCTACAATTGATTTGACTCAACCCACAGCTTCAGTCAAGAATGGGATTCATAGTTTCACAAGATTAATTTCCATTCATATCGCACCTTTCACCACCTCAGGCTGTCCCAAAGGACATTTTACAGCCAGGAAGGAGTGAGGACTGCAGATGCTGGAGATCAGAGTCGAGAATGTGGTGCTGGGAAAGCACAGCAGGTCAGGCAACATCCAAGGAGCAGGAGGATCGACATTTTGGGCAAAGGCCCTTTACTCGGAATGGTTCATTGATTCTCCTGCTCCTCGGATGCTGTCTGACCTGCTGTGCTTTTCTAGCGCCATACTCTCAACTTTATACAGCCAGCGAAGTACTTTCTGAAGAAGCTATACCTGGCTCCAAACCCTAACTCTGTTTCTCTCTCCACAGATGCTGCCAGATACACTGAGTTTCTCCAGTATTCCCTGTGTTGGCTTTGTTGCACAGTCACTGCTGTACTGTAGGAAACACACCGGTCAATTTGTGCACAGCAAGCTCCCAGAAACAGTGACTTGAAGTTCTGCAAATCATCTTGCTCTTTTTTTTAGTAATTCTGGTGGTGGGAGTGGCCTTGGAGACAGAGAAGAGCTGCCCTGTCCTCCTATAGAAATGCTTTTTAAGTAAAGGTGGCACACAGCTTACCATCTCATTGGAAAAATGGTATCTCCAACAACGCAGCACTCCTTCTGTAATGCATCTGAAGCATCCAGATAAATTCTACACTCAAGTCCCTGGTAGACAGATTGAGCCTATAGTGTCATGGTTCAGAGGCAAGAATGCCACCGACTCTGCCAGGATTGCCACTTCTGTGTCTCTGACGCAGAGTTCAATGTTCTAACATGTTGGACCTTGAGTTGCACATCGTAATTCGGTCTTTTACTGGTCTAATGGGAGAGCAACATTGTTGGTTCTCATCTAATTGGTTTAATATGTAGAGTTATGAAATGCTAAAATAAGCAACTGGAAGTCATCAGATCAGATATCCCAGGGGGGAAAGCAAAATGTAATCTTGGAAATTAATGCATTAGGCAAACTGGAGCATCAGCTGGAAATACACGAGAAAAGTTCAATCAGTCCATCTCAATCGACTGTTTCACTGTTTTGTGCTTCTAGGGTGTGAGGTCTGCCACTATAACTGTACCTTTTTCCCAGGGTACCAGAGTCCAAAACTAGAGGATACAAGTTTAAGGTGAGAGGGAAAAGATTTAAAAGGGGCCTAAGTGGCAACTGTTTCATGCAAAGGGCAGTGTGTATATGGAATGACCTGCCACAGGAAGTGGTGAAGACTGGTACAATTACAACATTTAAAAGTCAGCTGGATAGACATATGAATAGGAATGGTTTAGAGGGATATGGGCCAAATGGAAACAAATGGAACTAGATTAATTTAGGAAAACTGGTCAGGATGGGCTGTTTCTGCACTGCAAGCCTCTATGACTCTATAACTACCCCTTGCATTGGTCAACAGCACATTAGAAGCCAGTGGTGAATCATCATTGAAACTAATGAAGAAGGTGGCCTGGGATGTATCAGCATTAACTGCGTGGACTGGAACTCCTGCCTAAATCATTAGCTGACGTCGACTTGTCTACAGAGGAAGTGAGGTCTCAAAGGTTACTTCTGAGTCAAATCCTCAAATACACAAACTTGGTAAATACGAAACGAATTCGAATGTGGAATGTACAAGTGATTAACAAGAGAGGAAAGCGAGGGAGTCAAAAGCCAGGGATGGGAAAGAGGAGAAATAAAACACCCTGAGGTATGGAGGATGGGCATAGGCAACTTTATGAGCAATGAATTGAGATTGATATAATCAGGAAAGAAAGGCAAGGAAGATGGAGTAGCAGAAAGGAATCTGCCAAATATGAATGAAGAGAAAAGTGAGGCAGATGGACTGATACTGATTAAACTAACCAGGGGACACTACCATTGCTCAGGTATTTATACCCAAAAGCAACAATCCAGATGAGGAGTTTCATACAATGTACAATAGATTTGAAAAGCCAGTGAGCTGGAGAGTGGAAACAGCTTTATGATTGTTACAGGAGTTTGAACAACATTTCTGGAGAAAGAGGAGGTGACTAAGTAATATGGATTTGGAAAGCTAAATGAATGATGCTGAAAGCTGGTAGATTATTTGCTGAAGAACAGAGCTAATTATATCAAGCACATGGTTTATATCATTCAAGAAGGTAATGCACATGGAAAATGTTTGGTAATGCAGGAAGGTTTTAACTGGGCCATACAATGATGAGAAGAAATTAAGGACTGCAGATGCTGGAGATCAGGGTCAAGAGAGTGGTGCTGGAAAAGTATAGCAGGTCAGGCAGCATCCGAGGAGCAGGAGAATCGACATTTTGAGCATAAAGGGCTTATGTCTGAAACGTCGACTCTCCTGCTCCTCGGATGCTGCCTGCCCAGCTGTGCTTTTCCAGCACCACACTCTCGACATACAATGGTGAGACAAAAACGCTGCAATCTCAGCCAGGAGCCAACAGAGACACAGATCAAAACCATGTAAAAATGGAAACATGCTCCCACTGAAGAAGATCCAAAGTGGAATATTCAGAAAACAGTTAAAGCTTAAGAATGGCTGTAATGAAGAATTTGTAAATTAGGTAATCAAAGTACTAGTGAGAAAAAAACAAGGATTACATCAGTATGAATGAACAGTGGGAACAGAATAAAGATTCAGCCAAAGAAGTAGCTAACAGCATAGGATTGTTAACAGCCCAGAGGATCAAGAAACCATGGATTATGAATGTGATGTTGCAAAAGGTGGAAGAATGGAGAGTAATTTAGCACATCAATATTAAAGAAGTCAAATTGAAACATAAACTCTGGAGTAGAGAGTTGATAGAAGCAGAAAGGGACAAGAACATTGATTAAAAACACAGAAGTATACTGAAAGATTTGGATTGGCTGGAAAGGTCAACCTTAAGTATGTAAACACAGAAAGGAATTGATGACACTGGGTGTGAAGGGCTGAAACCACAGCATTAGAGATTGTGGAAGGCAATACATCAACAAACCTTAGTAAAATGAGAAAACAGTGGAAGTAGCAATGGATGAACTACACTAAAAAATTAAATGCCTGCAGTGACTGTGTGAGAAGAAGGCAGTAATGTCGATATTAATTACATTCAACTAGAATACTAGAGTGTGGATTAACAGCAAGAACAAATGATGAAAGTAGCTAGAATAGACAAAATATCAAAAGACTGGATTAAAAACATGGGAATTCATTAAACTTGAATTCTTACCAAGCTGTGCAAAGATTTTGACTTATACCAGTACTTAGGCCATACAAGGGACAGGAAAGGAACAGGCCCCTGAGCCCACCAAGACTGCACCAACCCATGATGTCTTTCGAAAATTAAACTCTTTTGCCTCTATGCAGTGTATATCCCTCTATTCCCTGTCTGTTCACATATCTGTCAAGGTGCCTCTGAAATGTTGCGATTGTACCTGCCCCCAGCAGCTGTTCTGGCAGCACATTCTAGGTACTTACCACCCCCTGTACAAAACTCTTGCCTCTCATATCTCCTTTAAATATCACCTTTTACATTATATCTACGTCCCCTTGTAATTGACATTTTCACCCAGGTACAAAGACTCCAACCCACCACCTTTATCCGTGCCTCTCACAATTAACTAAACTTCTATCAGGTTGTCCCCTCAGACTTTGACGTTCAAATGAAAGCAAACCAAGTTTGTCCAATTCCTCTGCGTAGATGATAGCCACCAAGCCAGGCAAATCCTGGTAAACCCTTTCTGTATCCTCTCCAAAGCCTCCACATCCTTCTGGTAATGTGGCGACCAGAACTGCATACAATATTCCACACATGGCCTAACTGAAGTTCTATACAGCTGCAGCATGACTGGCCAAATTTTATTCTCTATGTCCTAACTGATGAAGGCAAGCATGACAAATGCTTTCTTGACTAACTTATCTACTTGTGTTGCCACTTTCAGAGAACTTTCGAATGAAAGTGAACATTAACACAAGCAAGGTTACACATCTCCTAAGATCAAAAAGAAATTGCTTTGCATTCATTTACAGAATGAGGGCATTGCTAGCTGGGCTAGCACTTATTACCCATCCCTTATTGTCCAGAACACTGCTAAGAGTCCACCATTTTACTGTGACTCTGGTCCAACTCACATCTGACCTAGTCCCATTTGCCAGCAATTTGCCCTAATCCCTCTAAAGCCTTCTTATTCATATATGCATCCATTTGTCATTTAAATGTTGTAATTGTACCTGCCTCCACCACTTCCTTTGGCAGCTCGGTCCATCCAAAGTTACCCTGTAGCTTATTTTTAAATCTTTGTCCTCTCCCTTTATACGTCCTTTAGTTTTGGATTCCTCCACCACAGGAAAAAAACGTTGGCTAAAAACCATGCCCCTCATCAACGTTCTACACAATCATAACATGATCTCCTAACTGCTATACTCAAAGTTAGGACCAATAAGACAACTGCCAAATGCCCTCTTCACCACCCTGTCTACTTGTGACTCCACTTTCAAGGAACTAAACACCTGCACTCTAAGATCTCTTTGTTTGGCTATATTCCCCAGAAGAAAGTGAGGACTGCAGGTGCTGGAGATCAGAGTTGAGAGTGTGGTGCTGGAAAAGCACAGGCAGCATCCTGATGAAGGGTTTATGGCTGAAATGTTGATTCTCCTGCTCCTTGGATGCTGCCTGACAACATTCTCCAGAACCGTTTATTAAGTATATAAGTCCTGCCGTAATTTGCCTTACCAAAATGTTCCACCTCATATTTATTGAAATTAAACTCTATCTGCTATTTCTTGGTCCATTGGCCCATCTGATCAAGGTCCCATTGAACTCTGGAACAATTTTCTTCACTGTCCACTAGACCACCAATTTTGGTGTCATCGACAAAATTACTCACCATACCTTCAATATTCACATCCCAACCACTCATATAAATGACAACCATTAAAAACCATCATGGTACTCTTATCCATCAAGGGTACATTGCTGGCATTGCAGGATTCCCAACACTACTTCACAACATATGGCCACGAATTATTTCCCCAGTTCAGACAACAGATGTAAGGCCCCCGGTCCTTTGTTGTTCACTAATCTGATGGATCATTTTCCCTAAAATGTGTGATTGTTTAAAGTAACACTTAAGAAGCATTGCCAAGCCCAGGAAGTGTGTTTGTTTGTTACAAACTGGCTTCTGTCTCAAACTGCTTCACTGCAATGGATCAGAGAAACAGCAGTTTTTTGTAATGTCTAGAACTCAGTTTAAGACAAGAAGCATCAAGATGGCTCCAAAAGAATTACCTTTTTTTTGCTTCCTAATCACTGTACTCTAAAATGTGATTATGAGATTAGATTCCCCTACAGCATGGAAACAGGCCCTTCAGCCCAACAAGTCCACACCAACCCTCCAAAGAGTAACCTACCCAGGCCCATTTCCCTCTGACTAATGCACCTAACACAATGGACAACTTGGCGTGGCCAATTCACCTGACCTGAACATCTTTGGACTGTGGGAGGAAACCAGAGCACTTAGAGGAAACCCAGGCAGACCCAGGGAAAATGTGCAAACTCCACAAGGCTGGAATCAAACCTGGGATCCTGGTGCTGTGAGGCAGCAGTGTTAACCACTGAGCCACCGTGCCATCCACAGAGTCAGAGGTGGAACATGCTTTGAGCAGAGCACTGGGGACATTCCCAAACTCTCCAACTGAATGGTGCTGTGGATCATTTCTTTTTGTATTTATTCTTTGATTTGAAGACATTTTTCAAAAAATAAGTCTTGTGTGGTTTTACACCTGCATCCACGGGTTTGAGTTCAAGACAGAGAAGGCAAGTTCTATAACGTTCTGTAAATTAATGTTTCTCTGTGCCATTGTTTCTTATGGGCTAAGGCTCAATATCACGAACAGGATTCCCTCTAAGCTAGTGGCTGGTCAGCTCCACAAAAACTAAATTTAACATCAACCTCTTAAGGAGGTATTAGGTCCGATGCACAAAACATTGTTCAAACTATTTTAAAGAGTTCCAAAAAGGAGGAAAGTAAAGTGGAAGTGTAGCCAAGGTTCTCCAGAATCGAGGGCCAAACTAACTGAGGGTACTGGCATCAAAGGCAGAGTATTAAAGCCAGAATGCTTGAGGGGTCAGAACTGGAGGAGGACAGCTCCCAGGGTTGGACCTCAAGCTTATGAAGAGGGAGGGGAGAATGTGGCAGACAAATCATCCAAATGTTGAGTCCAGAGGTAACAAATATCTGAGGGTTTGAGCAGCTGAGCTGAGGCAGGAAGGAAGTCAGATGATGTTATGGAATCAATCTTCTATCAACTTCTACTAGTTTAAATGCCTAGGTGAGATAATCTTCAACACAAGCCATGTTTGTGCAATGAACCTCAGTCCCATTCCTGGGGTTCAGCGTGGTACACCTTCTATGACCAATACAGCTTACCTGAGATGTGGTGCCCAAAACAGAATAGCTTCAAATGGGGCCTAACCAAGGCTGAGACAATACAGAGTCAGATTGGGCCTAATCATATTTTCCCCATTTTTATCACCTGAACTTGCCTTCATATTTATGGCAAAGTTAATAAAGGATTTAGGGAAGACCATATTAATTGGACTTTGGTTTATCAGATGGGGAGTTTCTCCTTTCTTTATTATTTTCATGTTCAATCATTGGTCCATCTCAAAGGGCAGTCAAAATCAACCATTGGTATTGGTCCGGAGACACTCAAAGGACATATGAGTAGCTATTATGAGTCACTATCGCTAGCTTCATAAATCCAAATTTGATTAATTGTATGGAGAGATTTGAAGCTATGCTCCTAAGCATGAGTCAGGAATCTCTAGCTTACAGGACCAGTAACACAGCCATTACACAGTATGAGAGATGATAGCATAGTGGTTATGTTACTGGTTTAGTCATCTGGTGGGCCAGGCTAATAAGAACATGAGTTCTAATCCCACCATATTAACTCATTGAATTGAAATTCAATTCATAAATTGGGAACTGAATGCTTATTTGAGTAAACCCACTAAATCAATCAAATTAAACTGAGAGCCTGTCTGTCATAGAGTCAAGAGTGTGGGGCCAGAAAAGCATCAAGGGTTTATGCCCAAAATGTCAATTCTGATACTGCCTGACCTGTTGTGCTCTTCTGGCACCACACTCTCAACTCTGATCTCCAGCACCTGCAGTTGTCACTTTCTCTTATCTGTCATACAGCCATACAGCATGGAAACAGACCCTTCAGTTAAACTCATCCACATCAACTGGTTATCCTAAATTAATCCAGTCCCATTTGGCCCACATCCCTCAACACTTTTCTTATTCACGTACTCATCCAAATGCCTTTTATATGTTGTAATTGTATCAGCCTCCACTGCCCGCTCTGGCAGCTTATTCCACATGACCCACCGTTTGCCCTCTAAAGTGCATGTAAAAAAATTCCACCACATTCTTTAAAGAAGAATCTGGTAGTTTTCTCTGATGGCATATATTTATCTGTCCATCAACAGCACTGAAACAAGCTGGCCAATCATTATCCCATGTCTTTTTTCCTGTCTGGGAGAAGCGGGAGACAGAGTGGAGATGGCGTTGGAGACAAGGAGGTTGCCGGGAAGGTAAGGACTTAGTATACATTTGGACAGCGGCTAAACTTGAGAAACTACATGTGCAGTATCTCCCTCCCGCACCCCGTCCTCTAACCAGAAGAGAAGGACTTCGTAAGGTTTTTATTTTATTTTCTTTCATATATTTAAATGTATTGGGGAGTTTTTGCTACTGCTATTGAGGAGGTTTTAAATTAATCTGGCATGGAAGTGGGAACCAGAAGAGAAGACTAGTTGACAGTGAGATGGAAACTAGAGACTGAAAAGATCATGAAGTTAGCATTACCAAGAGGAAGAGTAGGCAGAGAGAAGATGAACGCAAAGGAACTGGTGGTCTGAAGTGCATATACTTTAATGAAAGGAGTATAGTGGGTAAGGCAGATGAACTTAGGCCTTGGATTGGTGACTGGGAGTATGACATAATTGTGATCACAGAGATTTGATTGAAGGAAGGACATGATTGGCAACTAAATGTTCCAGAATATAAATGCTTCAGATAGGGCAGAGAGGGAAGTAAAAGGAGGGGAGGAGTTGCATTGCTGGTCAGGGATGATATCAAGGCTGTGTGAAAGGAAGACACTATTGAGAGCTTGAGCAGTGAGGCATTATGGGTAGACCTGGGAAATAAGAAGGATGCACTTACATTGTTGGAGCTGTACTACAGCCTCTCAATAGTGAGTGTGAGGTAGGAGAACAAATAGGTAGATTATGGAAAGATGTAGTGGCAACAGGGTGGTGGTGATGGGAGATTTTAACTTTCCGAACATTGATTGAGATACACTTAGTTTCAGAGGTCTGGATGGTGCAAAATTTGTAAAGTGCATCCAGGCAAGTTTTGTAGAGCTGTTTGTCAATAGTCCGATGAGGGAAGGGGCCATATTGGACCTGGTGTTGGGGAATGAGCCAGGCCAGGTGGTAGAAGTTGCAGTGGATGATTCCTTTGGGAATAGTGACCACAATTCTGTAAGTTTTAGAATACTCGTAGACAAAGATGGAAGTGGTCCTAAGGAAAGAATACTAAACTGGGCCTAAATTTGGCAGGAGCTGGGAAATGTGGATTCAGAGCAGCTATTTGAAGGAAGTCCACATTTGATACCTGGGAGGCTTTCAAAGATAGGTTGAAGATAGTGCAGGATAGGCATGTCCCTTTGAAAACAATGGTTAGGAAAGGCAAGATTTGTGAACCGTGGATGACAGGAGAAATCATGCGACTAGCCAAGAGGAAAAGGCAAGTGTACCTAAGGTCCAGGCAGCTAAGAACAGAATGGACCTTGAAGGAATATCGAGAGAGTAGGACCAATCTTCAACAAGGAATCAAGTGGGCTAAAAGGGGTCATGAAATAACTTTAGTGAGCAGAATTAAGGAGAATCCCAAGGCCTTTTATTCATATATAAGAAGCAAGAGGGTAACTAGAAAAAGGGTTGGTCCATTAAAGGATAAGGAAGGAAGGCTGTGTGTCAAACCTGAGAAAAATGGGTGAGATTCTCAATGATTACTTTGCATCAGTGTTCACAGAGGAGAGGAACATGATGAATGTTGAGATTCGAGATAGAAGTTTGTTTACTCTGGATCACGTTGACATAAGGAGGGAAGATGCGTTGGGTAGACAAAAGGATATTAAGGTGGACAAATCCCCAGGACCGGATGGGATCTATCCCAGGTTGCTGAGGGAGGTGAGAGAGTAAATAGCTGAGGCCCTGACAGATATCATTGTAGCATCCTTAAACACAGGTGAGGTGCTGGAGGACTGGAGAGTTGCTAATGTTTTCCCCATGTACAAGAAGGATAGTAGGGATATTCCAGGTAACTACAGACCAGTGAGCCTGACGTCAGTGGTGAGAAAGTTGCTGGAGAAGATACTGAGGGATAGGATCTATGTATATTTGGAAAAGAATGGGCTTATCAGTGATAGACAACATGGTTTTGTGCAGGGGAGATTGTGTCTTACTAACTTAATAGAGTTCTTTGAGGAAGTGACCAAGTTAATAGATGAAGGATGTAGATGTCATATACATGGACTTTAGTAAGGTGTTTGATAAGGTTCCCCATGATAAACTAATGGAAAAAGCGAAGTCACATGGTGTGCAGGGTGTTCTAGCTAGGTGGATAAAGAATTGCTTGAGCAACAGGAGACAGAAAGTAATAGTTGAAGGGAGTTTCTCGAAATGGTGAAAGGTAACCACAGGATCAGTGCTGGGGCCACTGTTGTTTGTTACATACATAAATGGTAAATGATATGGAAGACGGTATTGTTGGTCTGATCAGTAAGTTTGCAGATGACACGAAGATTCGTGGAATGTCAGAAAGCATAGGGGACTGTCAAAGAATACAGGAGAACACAGATAGACTGGCAAGTTGGGCAGAGAAGTGGTAGATGGTGTTCAATCTGGGCAAATGTGACATGATGCATTTTGGAAAGTCTAATTCTAGAGCAAAATATACTGTAAACGGAAGAGCCTTGGGAAAAGTTGATGAGCAGAGAGATCTGGGAGTTCAGGTCCATTGTACCCTGAAGGTAGTTGCACAGGTGGATAGAGTGGTCAAGAAGGCATATGGTATGCTTGGCTTCATTGGTTGGGGTATTGAGTATAAGAGCTGGCAGGCCCATGTTAAAATTGTACAAGACATTGGTTGAGCCACATTTAGAATACTGTGTACAGGTCTGGTCGCCACATTACCAAAGCACGTGGACACTTTGGAGAGGGTGCAGAGAAGGTTTACAATGATGTTGCTTGGTATGGAAGGTGATAGCTATGAAGACAGGTTGAGTAGGTTAGGATTGTTTTCATTAGAAAAAAGGGGATTGAGGGTGGACCTGATTGAGGTCTACAAAATCATGAAGGGTATAGACATGGTGGATAGAGATAAGCTTTCTCCCAAGGTGAAGGATTCAATAACAAGAGGTCACGCTTTCAAGGTGAGAGGTGAAAAGTTCAAGGGGGATACACGTGGAAAGTACTTTACACAGAGGGTGGTAGCAGAGGTAGTAGAGGCAGGCACGGTAGATTCATTTGTGGTGCGTCTAGACAGATGCATGATTACGTAGGGAGCAGAGGGATACAGATCCTTAGGAATTGGGAGAGAGGTTTAGACAGTGGATTTGGATTGACTCAGCCTTGGAGGACTGAAGGGCCTGTTCCTGGGCTGTACATTTTCTTTGTTCTTTGCTGCTTGTGGGAGTTAGCTGTGTAAACATTGGCTGCTACATCTTCTTCATTACAATAACAGTTTTCGTTTTGTTAATTTTTGTTCAGCAAAGTTATTGAGGGAAGTCCATGGAGTTAGGCCACAAAGCAGCCGTAATCTCATCACTAACTCTATTGCAGGCTTGAAGGGCTAAATGGCCTACTGCTGTTCCTTTAACTGCAATTCAAAAGTAGGTCAGTGATTGTAAAGGCCTTCGGGATGTTCTGAATTTATGAAAGACTTTTTTAAAAATTTGTTTCTTCTCAGTAATTCCCATCAGGGAAGAGATTCTGCTCAAGTGCTGCAGGTTCGACGCTGCAGACATGTGCTGGCGGGGGAGAAACACAGGGATCATGTTGAGAGTTGTCGGAGCTGCTGGAGACCATCGCTGGATCGTGATTGGACGTTGGAGGATCATTTGGTTGTGCTGACCTGCTCTTGGTTGATCTTTATGCTGGCTTTGGCCTAACGCCAATTCAGGTACCAGCCAACCTCAGAGCTATGGCCTCAGCAGCCACTCGCAGCCCTGGCCAGGGCATTCGCAACACAGTCAGGGTGACTGTGAAGAAGGTGGAGGAGCACACACCGGTCGATTGGACAGTGTTAGTGAAGAAGATTTTGCTGGAGTGCTGCGGGTTTGAAACAGCTGACGGTTTTGGCTAAGATCAAGTGTCTGTTCTTATCTGGACAGGTGTCGATTTGCGAGTCATCAGAGCTAGTGGAGAGATCATCGCTGGATCGTGATTGGATGTTGGAGGATCGTTTGGTTGTGCTGACCTGCTATTGGTGGATCTTCATGCTGGCTTCGGCCTAACGCCAATTCAGGGACCAGCCAACCTCGGAGCTATGGCCTCAGCAGCCACTCGCAGCCCTGGACAGGGGGTTTGAAACACAGTCAGGGTGATTGTGAAGAAGGTGGAGGGTCGTACTCCAGTCGATCGCATGCTGTTCATTAAGAAGGTGCTGTTGGGATGCTGTGGGTTCGCTGCAGTGGACGTGTACCACCTGGTCACGGGCAGACGGGTCTATCCGCTCAAGGATAGATTACCTGTTTGTGTCCCGAACGCTCTCGGTCAGATCCACCGACGTCAAGCCGGTGTTCTTCTCTGACCACTGCCTCCTGCTGGCCGACTGTCACCTACAGGACGAGCAGCGGGTGGGTAAGGGAACGTGGAAGCTGAACACTAAGCTGTTGACCCCGGGAAACATTGAGGAGCTCAAGAGGGACTACGCAGGTTGGAGAACCGTGAAGCCCCTCTTTGAGTCTCCAGCAGACTGGTGGGAAACAGTTAAAGGGAACATCAAGAGGTTCTTCATCCTCAAAGGTGTTCAGGAGGCGAGAGAGAGGCGGGGAAAACTGTCCCAGCTCCAGGAAAGTATGCAGAACCTGCTCCTGCTGCAGACGATGGGGGTCGATGTCACAGAGGACCTCAAGGAGGTGAAGGGCCAGCAAGCCTCGCTCTTTGCCTCAGAGGCCTCCAAGATAATCTTCCGGTCCAGGGTCCGCTCGGTGGAGCAGGACGAGACGTGCTCACGTTTCTTCTTCCAGAAGGTGCACAAAGAGAGCTCTGTGCTCAGCAGCCTGAAGGAAGAAGACGGCTCGACAACGTCATCTCAGGCTGACGTCATGAGGATCAGTAAATCCTTCTATGCCAGTCTGTATGACACGAAGCCGACCGACAGCGCGGCCTCCCAGTCGTTCCTGTCGTCTATCACGGAGGTCTTAGACGACAGAACACGCGAGAGGCTGGACCAGCCGCTATCTCTGGACGAGCTGACCAAGGCCCTCGAGTCCTTCGAAAAGAATAAAACTCCCGGAAGCGATGGCTTACCGGTCGAGCTCTATTCCGCTCTGTGGGACTTGATTGGCCAGGACCTGCTGGAGGTGTATGTCAGTATGCTTCGGGCAGGTACCATGAGCGAATCCATGAGGAAAGGGGGAGAGGGAGGAACTCAAAAATTGGAGACCGATCACACTGTTGAATGCAGATTACAAAATCCTGTCAAAGGTAATTGCCAACCGGGTCAGGTCTGCTCTGGGGTCGGTGATTCACCCTGACCAAACCTGTGCTGTGCCAGGCAGGAAGATCGCTGAGAGTCTTGCACTCCTCAGGGATACGATCGCCTACGTGCAGGACAGAGGGTTGGACGCCTGCCTGATCAGCCTGGACCAGGAGAAAGCCTTTGACCAGATATCACACATGTATATGAGAGATGTTCTCTCCAAAATGGGCTTTGGGGAGGGAATCTGCAATTGGATCAGACTGCTCTACACCAACATCGTCAGTGCAGTCTCAATCAATGGGTGGGAATCAGATAGCTTCCCAGTCAGATCTGGAGTCAGACAGGGCTGCCCTCTCTCTCCTGCCTTGTTTGTGTGCTGCATAGAGCCATTTGCCGAGTCCATCAGGAAGGATGCGAGCCTGAGAGGGGTGACTATTCCGGGCAGCGGGGGCCTGCAGGTTAAGGCCTCCCTGTACATGGAGGACGTCGCCGTTTTCTGCTCGGATCCGCTGTCCGTGCGCAGACTCATGTGCATTTGTGACCAGTTCGAACGGGCCTCGGGGGCCAAGGTAAACCGAGGCAAGAGCGAGGCCATGCTCTTCAGGAACTGGGCCGACCAATCCTCGATCCCCTTCACCGTCAGGACCGACCACCTGAAGGTGCTGGGTGTTTGGTTCGGGGGGGCTGGGGCGTGCGCCAAGTCTTGGGAGGAGCGTATCAGTAAAGTGAGGCAGAAACTGGGCAGATGGAGGCTACGGTCGCTCTCCATCACGGGAAAAAACCTGGTCATCAGGTGTGAGGCACTGTCATTGCTGTTGTACGTGGCACAGGTCTGGCCCATTCCCAGAACCTGCGCCGCTGCAGTCGCCCGGGCCATCTTCCAGTTCATATGGAGTTCAAAGATGGACCGGGTCCGAAGGGACTCACTATACAAAGATCTGGGCAACGGGGGAAAAAATACACCCAATGCCACCCTCACCCTGATGGCCACCTTTGTGTGTGGCTGCATCAAGCTGTGTGTGGATCCCCGGTACGCAAACACCAAGTGTCACTATGTACTGAGGTTCTACCTGTCCCCGGTGTTGCGAAGGATGGGCCTGGCCTCGCTGCCGCGGAACGCTCCGAGTAGTTGGACCGTTCCGTACCACCTGTCCTTCGTGGAGAAATTTCTGAAGAAAAACACCTTTGACCACAAGTCCATCAGGAAGTGGTCAGCACGTAGCGTCCTCGAGACCCTTCGGGAAAAGGAGAGGGCGGATCCTGTTGAGTGGTTCCCTGAGCAGACTGTCAAAGCAATTTGGCAGAATGCCTCATCGCCAGAACTTTCCAACAAGCACCAAGACATGGCTTGGCTGGTGGTGAGAAGGGCTCTACCTGTGAGATCGTTTATGCACGCCCGGACTCTCAGCCGCACTGCACGCTGCCCTTGAAGCGGCTGCGGGGGGGACGAGACTGTCACACACCTCCTTCTGGAATGTGCCTATGCAGAGGAAGTCTGGAGAGGAATGCAGTGGTATTTGTCGAGGTTCGTCCCGAGCAGCGCCGTGACGCGGGACTCCGTGCTCTACAGCCTGTTCCCCGGGACGCACACCGAGACGAACATCAACTGCGCCTGGAGGATCATCAACTCGGTGAAGGACGCTCTCTGGGTGGTCCGAAACCTGTTGATCTTCCAGCTGAAGGAGTTGACCCCGACTGAGTGTTGCAGACTGGCACATTCCAAGGTCCAGGACTACGTGTTGAGGGACGCGCTGAAGCTTGGGGCAGCTGCCACCAAGGCGTGGTGGGGAAAGACCACCGTTTAACACCTGCCTGTCGAAAGAAAAGCAGGGGGCCCATACAGTCATTTGGGCTCTGCTGACACCTCAGCTCAATATGAGTGAGAAATGCACTGATCTGTATGTAATAATGATAATTCGGAGCTGTGTATGTAAATGTGGAAATATGAATGGCATTACCTAATGTACAGTGTATCAAATTATTCTATGCACATTTTATGAATAAAGTATATTTTTGAAATAAAAAAATCCTTCGGGAAAAGGAGAGGGCGGATCCTATCGAGTGGTTCCCTGAGCAGACTGTCAAAGCCATTTGGCAGAATGCCTCATTGCCAGAACTTTCCAACAAGCACCAAGACATGGCTTCACTGGTAGTGAGAAGGGCTCTGCCTGTGAGATCCTTTATGTACGCCCGTACTCTCTGCCACATTGCACGCTGCCCTCGAAGCATCTGCGGGGGGGACAAGACAGTCACACACCTCCTTCTGGAATGTGCCTATGCAGAGGAAGTCTGGAGAGGAATGCAGTGGTGTTTGTCGAGGTTCGTCCTGAGCAGCGCCGTGTTGCGGGACTCCGTGCTTTATGGCCTGTTCCCCGGGACGCACACCGAGACAAACATCAACTGTGCCTGGAGGATCATCAACTTGGTGAAGGACGCTCTCTGGGCGGTCCGAAACCTGTTGATCTTCCAGCTGAAGGAATTGACCCCGACTGAGTGTCGCAGACTGGCACATTCCAAGGTCCAGGACTACGTGTTGAGGGACGCGCTGAAGCTTGGGGCAGCTGCTGCCAAGGCGCATTGGGGAAAGACCACCATGTAACATCTGCCTGTCTAAAGAAGATCAGGGGGCCCATGCAGTAATTTGGGCTCTGCTGACGCCTCAGCTCAATATATGGGCATAGGAGTGAGGAATGCACAGACCTGTATATAATAATGATAATTCTCAGCTGTGTATGTAAATGTTGACATATGTATGGCATTACCTAATGTACAGTGTATCAAATTATTTTATGAATATTTTACGAATAAAGTATATTTTTGAAATTAAAAAAAAATTATGTAGAAAAACACCTTTGACCACAAGTCCATCAGGAAGTGGTCAGCACGTAGTGTCCTTGAGTCCCTTCAGGAAAAGGAGGGGGGGGATCCTATCGAGCAGTTCCCTGAGCAGACTGTCAAAGCCATTTGGCAGCATGCCTCATCGCCAGAACTTTCCAACAAGCACCAAGACATGGCTTCACTGGTGGTGAGAAGGGCCCTGCCTGTGAGATCCTTTATGCACGCCCGGACTCTCTGCCACATTGCACGCTGCCCTCGAAGTGTCTGCGGGGGGGGAATGAGATAGGCACATTCCAGAAGGAAGTGTCTGACTACGCAGAAGAAGTCTGGAGAGGAATGCAGTGGTGTTTGTCGAGGTTCGTCCCGAGCAGCGCCGTGACGCGGGACTCTGTGCTCTATGGCCTGTTCCCCGGGACGCACACCGAGACAAACATCAACTGTGCCTGGGTGGTCCGAAACCTGTTGATCTTCCAGCTGAAGGAGTTGACCCCGACTGAGTGTCGCAGACTGGCACATTCCAAGGTCCAGGACTACGTTTTGAGGGATGCGCTGAAGCTTGGGGCAGCTGCCGCCAAGGCGCGGTGGGGAAAGACCAGCGTGTAACATCTGCCTGTTTAAAGAAGAACAGGGGGCCCATGCAGTCATTTGGGCTCTGCCGACGCCTCAGCTCAATACATGGGCATATGATTGAAAAATTTACAGCCCTGTATATAAAAATGATAAATTCTGATCTCTGTATGTAAATGTTTACATATGTATGGCATGACCAACTGTACAGACCATCAAATTATTTTATGAATAAAATATATTTTTGAAATATAAAAAAAGCGGATGTGTACTGCCTGCAGGATTTCCCTGTGGCAGGCTATTTCGACGTGACCTTCAGGAGCGTGAAGAATTGTGAGCAGCTCCTGAAGGTCTTCAAGGAGAAGGAAGGGAAACCTCTGTTCTCCATCTTGTTGGAAGTCCCGTTGTGTGTGCTAACTGCGCAGAGGAGTCGGGTTGTAACAATCCAGGTGTACATCCCTCACGTCCCAGCAGCAGATGTCCTGACCTTCTTGAGAACTTACATCCAGGTCGAGGGAGAGAGTACCAATGTGGTCGATTCTTTCGAGATCTGGACCAGCAAACGACAGGTCAGGGTAAACACTGAGGGTCGATGCCAGTGGGAACATCCTCCACCCACCCTCCAACTTTGCCATTGGAGAAAGCAGAGGTTACCTGACATATGCAGGGCAGCCGAAAGTGTGCCGAACCTGCGGGAGGTCAGGCCATATGGCAGCGGATTGTAAAGGGATGGTCTGCCAAAACTTCAAGCAGGAAGGCCACCTGACCAAGGAATGTCAGGAGGCCAAGAACTGTAATCTGTGCGGAGAGGCGGGCCACATGTACAAGGCCTGCCCAGGACGAGGGGCCGCCACCCATGCACAGATGGCAACATGAGCCGTGGACCGCCTAAGACCAGCAAGGTACCACAAAACAGCACGGGAATGGTGTCTGAAGGCACCCACAAGGAAGGGCAGGCTGTAGTGGAGCAGGCGGCAGACAGCGGGGAGATGCAGCAGCCAATCCAAGCTCCGTCAAGACAGACGGAGGAAATGGAAGAGGAGGGAACAAAGGAGGCAGAGGATTGGATTACTGTCAAAAGCAGGAAGAGGAAACCTCACCAAGCCCCCAAATCACCCGGCGAAGGGGGAAACGACACCTACACGACAAGGATCCATGCAGCTCTTCCGACGGTGAGGACGGGCGCAAGAAGGGACGTCACCAGAGGAAGAGACAGAGCGCTGCGGGGAAAAAGAAGGGCAGCACCACCCAAGCAGGGAAAGATGATCTTTCTGAGGGGATGGGTAAAGGCCTCCTCCCACCTGGTGAGAACCAAGAGGTACCCACCTGCCCACAGCTCCAGATAACTGGGAGCAGCGGTCCTGTGACAGCCCCGCTGTCAGATGGAGAACTGGAAGGTGCGGACCCTGGGTCCGAACCGAAGACACCAGAGCGGGAAAATGGCTCCAGTGGGACAACCACCTCAGCCCTGGGAGGGTCCAGCAATTTGCCGTCACCACGGGAATGCGCACAGCTACCCCAGAGGAGCAAGACCAGCAGCAAATGGACACTTGTAACCTCGTAAACTGTTAAAATGGCGATAAGAATTGCCAGCATCAATATGTGTAGCATCAAATCAGCTACGCAATGTGTTTCTACAATGGCTTTCCTGGCCAGCGTTAAAGACGACGTTCTGTTTCTGCAGGAGTGTGGGATACCACACCTCAGCAGCTACAGGAGATAGTTGAGCTTGTGGGCCCATGGGCCGTCAGTTTGGTCGGGGGGCAACGATAGCTGCGCCTCCGGCCTGGGTATCCTGTTGCGAGGAGGCAACTTCACCATCTCCGAAGTTAAAGAGGTGGTGGGCGGGCTCCTCCTCGTCACCGACGTCATGTACAGGAATGCTCCCCTGAGACTGATTAATGTGTACGCCCCAGTGGGTAAGAGTGAACGGTTGGCCGTCCTGCAGCAGCTTCCCCTGACCAAACCTGTGCTGTACCAGGCAGGAAGATCGCTGAGAGTCTAACTTCTCAGGGATATGATCGCCTACGTGCAGGACAGAGGGTTGGACACCTGCCTGATCAGCCTGGACCAGGAGAAAGCCTTTGACAGGATATCACACAGGTATATGAGAGATGTTCTCTCCAAAATGGGCTTTGGGGAGGGAATCTGCAATTGGATCAGACTGCTTTATACCAACATTGTCAGTGCAGTCTCAATCAATGGGTGGGAATCAGATAGCTTCCCAGTCAGATCTGGAGTCAGGCAGGGCTGCCCTCTCTCACCTGCCTTGTTTGTGTGCTGCATAGAGCCATTTACCGAGTCCATCAGGAAGGATGCGAGCCTGAGAGGGGTGACTATTCCTGGCAGGGGGGGACTGCAGGTTAAGGCCTCCCTGTACATGGATGACGTCGCCGTTTTCTGCTCAGATCCGCTGTCCATGCACAGACTCATGTGCATTTGTGACCAGTTCGAACGGGCCTCGGGGGCCAAGGTAAACCGAGGCAAGAGCGAGGCCATGCTCTTCGGGAAGTTGGCCGACGATCCCCTTCACCGTCAGGACCGACCACCTGAAGGTGCTGGATATTTGGTTCAGGGGGACTGGGGCATGCGCCAAGTCTTGGGAGGAGTGTATCAGCAAAGTGAGGCAGAAACTGGGCAGATGGAAGCTACGGTCGCTCTCCATCAGGTGTGAGGCACTGTCATTGCTATTATATGTGGCACAGGTCTTGCCTATTCCTAGAACCTGTGCTGCTGCAGTCACTGGGCCATCTTCCAGTTTATATGGAGATCAAAGATGGACTGGGTCCGAATGGGCTCGCTGTACAAAGATCTGGGAGCGGGGGAAAAAATACACCCAATGCCACCCTCACCCTGATGGCCACCTTTGTGTGTGGCTGCACCAAACTGTGCGTGGATCCCCGGTGCGCGAACACCAAGTGTCACTCCGTACTGAGGTTCTACCTGTCCCCGGTGTTGCGAAGGATGGGCCTGGCCTCACTGCCGCGGACCGCTCCAAGTAGTTGGACCATTCCGTATCACCTGTCCTTGGTGGAGAACTTTATGAAGAAAAACACCTTTGACCACAAGTTCATCAGGAAGTGGGCAGTACGTAGTGTCCTTGAGACCCTTCGGGAAAAGGAAAGGGCGATTCCTATCGAGCGGTTCCCTGAGCAGACTGTCAAAGACATTTGGCAGAATGCCTCATCGCCAAAACTTTCCAACAAGCACCAAGACATAGCTTGGCTGGTGGTAAGAAGGGGTCTGCCTGTGAGATCCTTTATGCACGCCCGGACTCTCAGCCGCACCGCACGCTGCCCTCGAAGCGGCTGCAGGGGGGACGAGACTGTCACACACCTCCTTCTGGAATGTGCCTATGCAGAAGTCTGGAGAGAAATGCAGTGGTGTTTGTCGAAGTGTCCCGAGCAGTGTCGTGACACGGGACTCCGTGCTCTACAGTCTGTTCCCAGGGACGCACACCGAAACGAACATCAACTGTGCCTGGAGGATCATCAATTCGGTGAAGGACACTCTCTGGGCGGTCCGAAACCTGTTGATCTTCTAGCTGAAGGAGTTGACCCCAACTGAGTGTAGCAGACTGGCACATTCTAAGGTCCAGGACTACGTATTGTGGGACGCACTGAAGCTTGGGGCAGCTGCCGCCAAAGCGCGGTGGGGAAAGACGACCGTGTAGCATCTGCCTGCCTAAGAAGAACAGGGGGCCCACGCAGTCATTTAGGCTCTGCTGACGCCTCAGCTAAATATATGGACATATAATGGATAAATGTATAGACCTGTATATAAAAATGATAAATTCGGATTTGTGTATGTAAATGTTTACGTATGTATGGCATACATAAACCATCATTTGATGGTACAGACCATCAAATTATTTTATGAATAAAGAATATTTTTGAAATAAAAAAAATTCCCATCAGTTGGGAGGGCCAGGGGTGAAACCCATGAAGAAAGCAGGAAAAATACTTTCCAGACATGGAAACTCACACAACAAAATAAGAGGAAGTTTGGAGAAATTACAGCCATTCCTCAAGGCTGTGGAATGAAGAATGTTAGTGATGTAAAAATATTTAGTTTTCTGAAGTTTCTTTCAAATTCCAGATACTTTAGACCTCTGTAGCCTCTTGATGTAAAGCATATTATTGCTTTCAACACTGACCTTGTTATTCTGCAGAGTATTTTCCACACTGTGATTAATTAGGCTCCAGTTTCTCTCTTCAGCAAAGGAAATTGTGTTTGGAGAAACCTTTACTTAGCAATTAATCATGGCCAAGGTTATCAGGAATTGGGAATTAAGGTTCACTCTGCTGCTTGAACTGAATGCCTTAATTCTCTGTTCTAATTCATGGTGCTATCATTCTTTCTAAGCATTTACAGAGTGACATCAGCATATCATTTGTGTCACTGATATTGCACTTCTGTATTCTTTCAGTATTGTTCACTTGCTACTCTCATCCACCACCCCCATCCTGTTCCCAGCCACTAGTGTGTAGACTGTCTGCAGTGTACAGACTGACACAGCCGACAGTTATCTGCTGTGCTCCAAGTCACCAGCATTTCTGAATCTCAATCAAATGGCATCCTGTCCTCACGGATGGCTGCACACAAAGATATACCTGGATGGAGGGCTGAATTGCATTGTGAAGCAAGAATTAACACAGGCAAGAAGCTCAGACCCTCAGCAACAGGAACAAGAAGTGATGGAATTGAAGATTGCTCCATTCACTGCTACCATTCCATGGTGGCTCAGTGGTTAGCAACACTGCCTTATAGTGCTAGGAACCTGAGTTCAATCCCAGCCTTGAGTGACTGTCTGTATTTTGAGTTTGCAAGTCTGCATGGGTTTCCAGTGGATGCTCCAGTTTCCTGTAAAGGCACAGATTGGGTGAAGAAGGCGTTTGGTATGCTTTCCTTTATGGGTCAAATATTGCGTGCAATTCTGGTCTCCTTCCTATGGGAAAGATGTTGTGAAACTTGAAAAGGTTCAGAAAAGATTTACAAGGATGCTGCCAGGGTTGGAGGATCTGAGCTATGGGGAGAGGCTGAACAGGCTGGGGCTGTTTTCTCTGGACCGTCAGAGGCTGATGGGTGATCTTATAGAGGTTTACAAAATTATGAGGGGCATAGATAGGATAAATAGACAAAGTCTTTTCCCTGGGGTGGGGGAGTCCAGAACTAGAGGGCATAGGTTTAGGGTGAGAGGGAAAAGATATAAAAGAGACCTAAAGGTCAACTTTTTAATGTGCAGAGGGTGGTACATGTATGGAATGAGTTGCCAGAGGATGTGGTGGAGGCTGGTACAATTGCAACATTTAAAAGGCATTTGGGTGGGTATATGAATAGGAAGGGTTTGGAGGGATATGGACCAGATGCTGGCAAGTGAGACTAGATTGGGTTGGGATATCTGGTCAGCATGGACGGGTTGGACGGAAGGGTCTGTTTCCATGCTGTACATCTCTCTATAACTCTATGATTGGCCATGCTAAATAGCCTGTAGTGTGCAGGTTAGGTGGATTAGCCATGGTAACTGCGGGGGTACAGGGATAGGATAGAGGCTGGGTCTGGGTGGGATGCCCTTCAGAGGGTCGGTGAGCTGAATGGCATCAACCTGATGGGCCAAATAGCCTCTTTCCACACTGTAGCAATTCTAAGAACTGGAAGTGATGGGATTTAACCTGTTACTTCGCTGTACCCATTTAACTTATTGGTCTTTAACAAGCATTGCAGACACCAAACTGCTTTTGTGAGGACATGCATGCGCTTCTACTTTTATAGTGTCCTGAACATTCTTTGAATTGATTTGAATGGATTAATTTGTTGTCGCATGTATTTATAATAAATACAAATACAATGAAAAGTGCTGTTTGGTGTTGCCGCGTTCTTCAAACACAGAGATGAAACCCAGACACACAATATGAAGCTCGAAAACAGAACAATGAAGATCACCTTATAGTCTACTCTCAATAATGTTAGGTGGTCTTTGAAACAGATCCTGCTTCTAGATCAGACAGGATCGGGGCTCCTTCACCCCAATGCCTCGAGTCCCTACTGCTAAACCGACAACACTGTAACACATTGAGTCGTCACTCTCCAGCACTATCCCGCCTTCACCAGTCGCCGCCACAGTGCGTTCACACCAGGCTGAACCCGCTGATGCACTTGCTGCTGGTACTGCAGAGTCCTGCACTGTGACTGAACTCATTGCCAACACCACCTCCTCTTAGCCTGTTCCCCAAATGCTCCGCAAACAAATTAACAGCTTTTGAATAATAGTTATTATTACTGAAAAGCTTTTTTTTAAGAAAGAGATGAGGGGATTTCTTCTCTCTCTGTGCAGATTGTGAGATAGCAGGGGTGACTGGGCCATTGAAATTATTCCAAGCTCCATTTTAGAAGGTTTTATGATATAGAAGGGGTCAAGGGTTATAAGATGCAGGCCCCATATTTTAATTTAAATGACCTGCTGCTTTGTTTCAAGTTTGGCTAGAATATTGGGAAGGCTCCGCTGCCTTACGTTAAATAACCCTATGTTGACCTGAACAGACTGTTAGCGATTTGTTTTGACATCTGATCTCAAAGGTAGCACTGCTGACCATACATCACTCCCTCAGTTCTGCAACAAAGCAACTGCACTTTGATCCCATAGCTGTCTAATTGAGGGTTGACAGCGTTACCACAGAGATAAGGTGTTTGCAGGCTGTGTGAAAATGTGGTCAAAACATGACTGTTCCAGGGAGAATTCATAGAATCTCTACAGTGCAGAAGGAAACCATTTGGCCCATTGAGTTTGTTCTGACACTCCAAAGACTATCCCACCGCCCCCATCACCCCACATTTATTATGGGCATCTGTTATGGACCAGGCCAGACCACCCGAAAATATTTTAAGAAGGTAGCCTAGACCTTAATGTTTCCTTATTCTCAAGGCAGGCGTAAAGTTACCAAGTGGGACGCACTTGGTAAACCACGCGACTTTAAGCAAAGCAGAATTTGTTTAAGCACTATATGTTGAAACACGAACACAAGGAAACGGAATTTAGAATAGCATTGGAAAATGTAACCTAGCTGATACAGCAACTTAACTGATTAACTGTTTGTATCCAGTAAAATCCCATAAACATCCTAGGCAAAAAGGTAAATTGAAACACAGATTCTTACAGGCAGGAGAGAACAACATCCAGAGAGATTTCAGAGAGAGAATCAGTCAGGAATCATTCATTGAAGTTGCAACCTTTCCTGGACTCCAGGATCTTGTGACTGCTACAACTAAACCAAACTAGAAGAAATCTAAACTGGAAGAACTGGCACCTCCCTGCCCGCCATTGTTAAACTAGGCTCTTCCTAGACTCCTCCGTACGTCTGCCTATACAACCTCTCTTAAAAAAAACCCTAAGGACAAACTAACCTTGTTGAAGTGACAGCATCATCACACATCTTTGGACTATGGAAGAAAATCCACACAGATGCAGGGAGAATGTACAAACTCCACACAGCCAGTTACCCAAGGCTGGAATTGAACCTGGGT
Organism: Hemiscyllium ocellatum; assembly: GCF_020745735.1. Lineage (NCBI taxonomy): Eukaryota > Metazoa > Chordata > Chondrichthyes > Orectolobiformes > Hemiscylliidae > Hemiscyllium > Hemiscyllium ocellatum. The sequence continues at coordinate 11,801,427 of NC_083411.1, read as the reverse complement.
CATGGGTGCTGTGCGGTAGCAGCGCTAATTATTGAGTCATCCCATTCGTAGATGGACAGTTTTTCCAATACAATATATCCAGGGAACTAGTTGTTGCTTGTTGAGACGAGCTCAACAACAACTCTCAATATGCATACTACCTTAACTTCGTGAAAATTACTTTATAACTACATAATAAATCGAAACATTGGCACCAAGCTAAAATAGACAATAGGATAGATGACTAAAAGCTCATAAAGAGAACCGAGACATCTAAATAACTAAAGGCATGGCTAGCAATGATTCAGCGAACAATGTGGAAAATAGTTTGAGAGGCTGACCCTGGCAGTGGTACTCACTACATAGAATTGAATCATCAAATTCCTACAGTGTGGAAGCAATATTCAGACAGTCTAGATCACACCAACCGTCCGAAGAGCATCGCACCCACACTCACTCTCCAATATCCCTATAACCCTATATTTCCCATGGCTAATCCACCTAACCTGCACATCTTTGGACTGTGGGAGAAAACTAGAGCAACTGGATGAAACCCATGCATATACAGGGGGAGAGTGCAAACTCCGCACAGAAGTCACACAGGATGCAATTGACCTCAGGTCCCTGGTGCTGTAAGGTAGCAGTGTTAACCACTGACCCACTTTGACACCCCACAATATTGTTTCAAATAAATAAAAATGCATTGATTCTCATCTCATTTGAAGCTTGGTAACATTGCGCTGGCGCACATTAGTATTATGATAATAAGCCTATGAGAAAACATGTAGATTGCAAAAATATAGCAAGGTCAAAGGAAATTTGCTTAAAAGGTATTAGTGATATGAGGTTGCAAGAAAGGCATGTCAATATATGGTTCATTGGTCGAATAAATGTTTAAAAGGAGGGAGCAAAATTATAGAAGAAGGAATGTTACACATTTGGCCAATATTGTAGCCAACACTAATACTGAGAATCTATTCTTCAATATGCAGGAGGTATATTTTTCGAGGATGTGTGATATAGGTGTTAGGACATCACCTGTTTCTTCAATGGGAATTCACACAATATTGCAGTTATGCATTGAAACTTTGGAACTTTCATATGAATGAACCCTTGCTGAGTTTTCGTTATTTTTATTCTTTGATCGATTTTGGTTTTGAGTTGCGAACTGGGAAGTGAGAGCTAAAGATGACTTTTAGATTGTGGGTAACTCCTTGAATTAAGAGGAAATAAATCAAACAAGCTATTTTTAATGTGGGAAGCCAGACCTAGAAGTTAATTGCAGGTCAGTTCCTGACCAAATGATTCTGCAGATACTTTGTCAGTGGAAAGAGCATCATGATTAAACGGAAGTTCTCTACTCTCAAGTACAGTCCCTGGGAACTAGTTCCAGCAAGTCAAGAAAAGACCAGTCTCATCTGCTCAAGCAGATGGTTGATGTCAAATGGTCAGTAAGATTCAGTTACTCATTTCAGAGCTCAATTAATCTGTATAAATATTTAATTATTGATCTTCAACCAAAGGAACAGTGATTTCAGCATATCAGGACGTTGGAAAGCATTTTATAGTTTATGACAGTACTTTTTTCCTTGAACAGCAATTCTTGCTGCAAGGTGGGGAATGTGGCAGCCAATTTGTGCACAGCAAGGTCTCACTGGTAATAAGATGACATGGTTTAGTGATGTAGCATGATCTCTGTAGTGGAAATAACTAGCATTTGTTGTTGTTGAGACTTTTGCAGACACATTGCGCTGCAATTAAATGTACAATCCAAACTCTTTGGTGAGTGGTTATGACGTATGGCAAACAACATTTGATTCTAATTGTGGTAGTACTGAGAAATAAGATCATTTTAATTTCAGTGTTGTGTTCTTTTCCCTTTTATATAAAAAAAATTTGCAAATAAACAACCCAAATAATTTATACCTCTAAATAAAGCTGCTGTTGTGTACACAAGAGATACTTTCAAACATTTTTCCACAATTCCAGATACTTCATGCCACAGGATTGTACTTATATTCACTCTTTGACTGAAATTTGCACCTCCATCAATTAAGTTTTTATTACAAACTAAGAATAAATCAGTTCTTTGTTCCATCTCAAATGACTAAAGAGGAATGTAAGACAAACAAATTAGACATTATTATTTTGCAGAGGTCATTTTAATGCTGCAAGATTCATTGCAGACTATTTTGATATATCCTGTGAACACAGTTTGAGGAGTCTGAGCTTAGCTTCTCTCGAACTTAGAAGAATGAAAGGTGGTATCAATGCACATGCAAAATATTTATAGTACTCAACAGACTAGACACAGACTAGACACAGAAAAGACCTTTCTGATACTCTTGGGTTCATGTGCCATTTTCATTGATCTCAAAACTAAAATAGTTTTTGCTTTCAAAAGTAAGGACATTTAAATTTCATCAGTAGGCAGCTTGGGAATGAGACATGATTTGGAGATGCCGGTGTTGGACTGGGGTGTACAAAGTTAAAAATCACACACCAGGTTATAGTCCAACAGATTTAATTGGAAGCACTCTAGCTTTCGGAGCGATGCTTCTTCATCAGGTGATTGCCTGATGAAGGAGCGTCGCTCCGAAAGCTAGTGTCCTTCCAATTAAACCTGTTGGACTATAACCTGGTGTTGTGTGATTTTTAACTTGGGAATGAGACAGGTTGCAAGTGAAGGGGAATGTAATCTGTATAACAGATGGCAACTCTTAATGGCTGAAAGCAGCCTGCAGTTGAGCCATACATTAAAGTTGTCGAGTTGAAAGCAGAGAGACTGATTAACTGGTTTGCAAAGAAGCTAGATTTGTATATTTCAGGGAGTTAGCGTCAACAAATTTCAAGCAAATCCAGGAAATGTAATTACTTACTGTGCTACAGTATCAATACTCTTGCATGTAATATATCTGGAATTGTGGAAATTATACTTGGATCAACTGTCATGTGAACAGCAGTAACTGAAGAATGATCAGCATTATTTATCCATCAAATCATTAATCCATCAATCATTTATTTTAAAATATTTTTGATTTATTTCTGGCAGGAAAAATAATAGCAGAAAGAATTATCTGCTTTCACTAAGAGCCCTTCAAGATTTGAAATGTGGTTCAACAACATTTCTAGAAAGGACTGCTGTTACGTAAATGTTATGATAAGGTAAGAATTCGAAAACAGACATTTGTGTAGGTTAGATTACGGAACTTTTTAATCTAGGTTGTAGTCAAGAAAGAGGATTTTTTTAAAGTTGGTAAACCTATTGCAATGATAATCTGAATTAATATCATCTATTTGCAATTATAAAGTGCCCAAAATAGGAATTGATTTTTGCTGTCTCTATGAAAACTGAATTATTGCTTTGAAAACCAATGAAATTTCATTCATTTGTTCCTAAACACTCTCATACGATGAAAGAAAGAAGATGATGAACCAAAACTAGTAAGAAATTCTGAGCTGAAACAGAATACAAGAGAATAATATATAACATGATCACCTGCACTACCAGTCCCATTGAGCAATGTCGAGTTTGAAGGTATAAAAATAGGGAAATCATTTACAAACAATAAGCTAAATCATAAGTGGATCAATTGATTAGAAATAAGAGATCAGGTGACTGGAGACAAGAGATCATTTGAAATGATGCAATCAAATTGCTTGACAGCGTATGGCTAGATGGAGTAAATTCGACTCAATATGTCTACAATAATTTCCTCACTAAATGTTGGCATGTCTTAATAGCTTGGCATCAACTACAATGAGTTAGTTTCCCACTGCATAGCAAAAGAACAGCAAGCTAATGTGAGAGAGATGGATTTGAGAAGTATGTACAAAACAGGAGAATTTTCAAATCAAAATTACTTCATTATTTCTGATCATGAAACTGTAACTATTCCTTATTCATATGAAATTAGAACAAAGGAGAGTGCTAAAAATGTTAAGGAACGCAGTGAGACATTTAGAATAAAGACCTTCAGCTTGTATATCCACCTGTAGTTCCACGGTACACCATTAGTCGGCTGGAGCACCACTTATTGATAGATAGTCACAAAACATTCAGAACAATTGATTTAAAACAAAAACAACTGCTTCAAGATTTAATATCATTTGCTAAGGAATTGGATATATTCATAGAATCAGCAGCAACATTATTGAATTATTAAACAGATTGTCTTTGTAGAGTCATGTTTCACATTTTTATCTCCTTGAACCAAGTGGTTTGACATGTCGTGTTAAAAAAAAACTGTGATATTGGAACAAATGCAAATATTATGGAACAAAGTGATGATGAGGGAAAGGTGATGGATGTATAGGTATGTGTATGGCTTAGAGGGAAACACGGAATTGCTTACATGGAGCAGCACTTGCAAGTTAGGGGTCTGATGGAATATCTTCCATCTCCCTGGTTGAATTCGTTTGATACCATCCAAGATAAAGCAGCCCATTTGAATGACACCCAAAACCACTTTCGCTAATATTCCTTACCTTCACCACAATCCCATAGTGTGAACAGTGTAGACAATCTACAAAATGCAGTTCAATAACTCACAAAGACGTCTCTGACATAGCTTTCCAAATACATCATCTCTATCACCTAGAAGCACAAGTGCAGCAAATGCACAAAAATACCACCATCTGCAAATTCCCCTGTAAGCCACGCACAATCTCCACATGAAACTGTATGGCTGCTCCTTCATTGTCACTGGGTCAAAAGCCTGACAGCCTACTGACTATTGTCTAAATTTTCATCAACCAGACCAGACCCCCTCAAAACATTTTAAGAAGGTAGCCTACACTTTTTAAAATTATTTTAACGGCAAATTTAATACGCTGTGTTCCATGTGCAATTCAGTTGGGTCAATTTACTCGATGTATGCAAAACACAATTTATTCAAATGCTATAGTTAAAATACAACAAAAGAAAGAAGAACTTAGAATAACAACTCTATTGGAAAACTTTACTAAACAATAGATACAGTAACTATTACTAATTAATCATTCCAATATAGTGCCATCCCATACACACATCCCTTGGTAAAAAGGCAAATTCAGAAAAATAGCTCTGTCTCACAGGTAACCCAGCAGCTGCTTCCAGCTGTAGCCAAGAGAGGGAAAAGATTGCTTCAATTCTTCAAGACTTCAGCAGCTTCTGCACTATTGAGACTCCCAACAGCATTTGCTTAAAGCTAAAAAACTAACCATTTAATTCCATCGTGACTGAAGCACAGTGGTAGCAGTTTGTACTATCTACAAGATGCAATGCAGCAACTCAGCAGGACTTTTCTAGCAACACCTTCCAAACCAACAACGTCTGCCATCTTGGACGACAAGGGCAGCAGGTACATGGGATTACACAAGTCTCAAGTTCTTTTCGAACAAGCACGCCATCCTGACATGGATCTATGCCAACATTTCTTAACTTTTGCAAGCCCTAACATCCTGGAAGTCTTTTCCAAACAGTCGTGTGGGTCTCTCTACACCACAGGGATTCAAGAAATCAATTCATCATTACTTTCACAGGGTAGTCATGATTTGGAGATGCCGGTGTTGGACTAGGGTGTACAAAGTTAAAAATCACACAACACCACGTTATAGTCCAACAGGTTTAATTGGAAGCACTAGCTTTCGGAGCACTGCTTCTTCATCAGGTGGTTGTGGATTATACAACTGTTGGACAGAATTTATAGCAAAAGTTTACAGTGTGATGTATCTGAAATTATACATTGAAAAATACCTTGATTGTTTATTAAGTCTCTCATTTGTTAGAATGACCATGATAGTTTCACTTCTTTCATATGTAAATCACAAAACTCTTTTAAAAGTTACATTCTCAGGTTAACTGTAACAATTGGTGTCAGGCCAGATAAGATGTTGAAGGTGTTAGCCCCCTGTGTTCTGTTGTCTCTACCATAATGTTTAGACAGATTCTAATCTAAAAAATGAGTCAATGGAGTTTTTGAGCAAAGTACAATAAAACTCTGCAAATACCAATTCACCCCACAAACGTATATGTGTATATGTGCATGTGAGCTTTTGTGTGTCTGTGTGTGTGTCTGGGGTGGGGGTTGTGAGTGTCTGTGAGAGAGAGTGTATATGTGTGTGTTTGAGTGTAAAGAGGTCTAAGTCTGAGTGGGTGTATGTGAGTTTGGGAGTGTGTGTATCTCTCGGAGTGTGTGAGTGTGCGTGCACGCACGTGTGTGTGTATAGGAGTGCCTGTGTGTGTGTAGGAGTGTTTGTGTGTGTGTATAGTGCAATGGTGGTCACCTGTAGTGTGACATGAACCCAAGATGCCAGTTGAGGCTCTTCCTATGGGTACTGAACTTAGCTATCAGCCTCTGCTCGGCCACTTTTCACTGTTGCCTGTCACACACACAAAAACCCACATACACACAAACACATATATTTCTGGGGTGAATTTGTACTTGCAGAGTTACATTGTACTTTGTTCAAAAAGTGCATGAATCCATGTAAGACTCTGTTAACTAACATTTTAGATTAGAATCAGTCTAAACATTATACTACAGACAACAGAAGACTAACACCTTCAACATTGTATCTGGCTTGACACCAATTGTTACAGTTAACCTGAGAACGTAACTTTTAAAAAATGTTTGTGATTTACATATGAAAAAAGTGAAACTATTATGGTCACTCTAACCGATGAGAGACTTAAACAATCAAGGTATTTTTCAATGTATAATTTCAGAGACATCACACTGTAAACCTTTGCTATAAATTCTGTCTTATAGTTGTGCACTCCACAATCACCTGATGAAGAAGCAGCGCTCCAAAAGCTAGTGCTTCCAATTAAACCTGTTGGGTTATAACGTGGTGTTGTGTGATTTTTAACTTTTCACAGGGTAATTAGAGATGTACTATACAAGCTAACTGAATGAGCAATGCCTACATCCCATCAATGGAGTTAAATCAAAATACTCGATTGCTTTTCCTGCACCATCACTTTTTCTTTAGCAGACTTCTTCATCCCTCAGTTTACCAGGGGTCACCTCAAATCCTCACCTTCACACGTAATAGCCCAGAAGCAGCTAAAAATCAGGAAATGAAAGGGAGGGAGGAACTCAGAAAAATTATAATCAGCAGAGAAGTGCTACTGAATAAATCATGGATCTCTGGGCTCAAATGTACCTGGGTCCTGATGGACATGATACTTGCTCACAAAATAAACGACTAGTAGATAATTGATGGCAAGGTTTAATTTTCCAAAACTCCCTAGATTCAGGGCAGGTCCCATTAGGTGAGAAGATGGCAGGGGACTTGATGGTCTAGCGCTATTATCACTGGAATGTTAACCCAGGGAGCGAGGTAATGTTCCAGTGACCCAGTTCAAATCTTGCCACGGTCGAGGGTGGAATTTGAATTCAATAAAGATCTGGAATTAGGAGTCTAATGATGCTCACAAGCCATTGTTGACTGTCTGGGAAAAAAAGTCTGTTTCATGAGTCTCCTTTGGGGAAGGAAACAGATCTCCTTGCCTGTTCTAACTTACATCTGAGTCCAGACTCAAAGTAATGTGGCTGAGTTGGGTAATTAGGGATGGGTAACAAATGTTAGTCTAGACAGCAACATGCATTTTTTGTGAAAGGATAAAAGAAAGTAACTTCCTTTATCTGGTTAACTTCACATCTTCGTAAGAAATACGCTAGAAGCTATTTTAATATAAAATACATTTAGCGGGGCACTTAGAAAACTTCATAGTAATCAGGCAGAGTTAACATGAATTTGAGAAAGGGGAATCATGGTTGACTAGTTTATTAGAATTCCTTGAGAAAGTAATGTTCTATAGATAAAGGGGAACTGGTGAATATACTGTATGTTAAATGTGATTCCATTCTCAGGAAACATTCAATACTTTATTGCAAAGTTATTGCAGAAAATAAAAGCTCAAGGTCTACAGGATAAGATATTGACATGGATAGAAGATTTAGAAGCTAACAAGAAATAGAGATTTGGCGCAAATTTTCCTATGGGCATGATGTAATGAGTTGCATGCTACAGGACATGTTAACTTTTAAAAATGTATTTAAACACATTTTTTTGTCAAAACTATTTTTTGTCAAATTTACTGATGACACAAAAATAGGGAGGGAAGTAAATTATAAAGAGGATATAAGGAGGCTACAAAGTGACATGGACAGATCAAAATGTGGACAAAAGACTGGCAAAATTGAGACTAATGTACAAAAATGTGAGTCAATGCTGCGGAAAGACTATACAGTGTGTTCCCAGCTGCTATAATTACTGGACAAGTCCAATCCCAGAATGAAATCTAGCTTGACAGATTCTTTTTTTAACGTGATGGCCATTCCCTGATAAATATGCACACAGCTCCAAATTTTCTTTGACGATAAAACAGAAGTTGTTTTGAGTAAAAGGAAAAACGATAAGATAAACTAAGCAATTTAAATATTCAAACACACAGCAAAACAGAGCTTTCACTCTTCTTTGCAGTATTACCATTTTACAGAAATTTAAGTCCAGCAAGGCTATTTGTCCACCTCAAATCTTTAAGTTTTACTCAATTGGAACTTTCTAGTTCTTTATGGTGAGTTGTGAAGTCTTCTGACATGAAGATTCACAAAAATGAGAAGACAGGCTTCCTTATCTTTCTGGTCTAGAAGTTGCACAAACTCATTTTGTAATAGGACAACATTTTTCACTAACTGTTCCACCCTTATCAATGATATTCAGCTTCTGTTGCCTGTCAGGTCTTCTCTAAAAATGCTCCCAAAACTTCCACTCTCTGGATTTTCTAAGATAAAGTCAATCCTTAGATGTTGTTGGTACTCCTAAAAATCTACCACAATAATTAACAACCTAACCTCAATAATCTTATAACCTAAGTCATGGTAAGGGTTATCCTAAACTAAAACAAGCTCTGATACCTACACTCCTGGTTGTAAGGTTAGCAAAATACTAACAATCTTCCAACAGCAAGGTCCCTGCTCTTTGATGCATACTGGATTAGGTAATGGTTCCAGAAGGACTTACTGGTCTAAATCATTTCTAAAACCCTTCACAAAAGTCACCAACACCTAAATGGCGCTATTTTGAAATCCAAAAGATGAAAACATGTTTCCTATTATGATGCTGAAGGCATGTACTGTATCTTTAAGATAGAGACAATGCTGATCTGAACTGAGAGATTACAAGCACCTGTGTATATGATTAGATGGCAGTCCCAGAGTATACTGTAAAAATGGAAAAATATATAACCTGTTTCCGTTAGGCGAGGAGACTAGGACCCGTGGACACAGCCTTAGAATTAGAGGGGTTCAATTCAGAACAGAAATTCGGAGACATTTCTTCAGCCAGAGAGTGGTGGGCCTGTGGAATTCATTGTCGCAGAGTGCAGTGGAGGCCGGGACACTAAATGTCTTCAAGGCAGGGATTGATAGATTCTTGATGTCACGAGGAATTAAAGGATACGGGGAGAATGCTGGTAAGTGGAGTTGAAATGCCCATCAGCCGTGATTGAATGGCGGAGTGGACTCGATGGGCCGAATGGCCTTACTTCCACTCCTATGTCTTATGGTCTTATTTGGCTGTAAAATGGATATCTATGTTTTGGTTGCTGTTTTGACAACAATTCAAATTTAGCCAATCAGTTTAAATTATGCAGGAACGAAAACCCAACTGAGTTTGAATTTGTTGTTTTGCCACTTAATGAGACCATCCGATTTTGGGGTATAAGAATGCAGACATTTTGAAAATTGGTCAGAGAGCAACTGCTATAGAACCAGAGGGTTAACAGCCAATATAACATTTTGCTCTCCAAGAAATTAGAAAACAGCCTCTATCAAAGATACCATTACATGTGAAACATACTTGCAGTAAAAAGAAAGATGACAACCCAGGGAGATCTGTAGCTGCATGAATGAAGACACAGATGAAGACAGAGACTGTGTGGTTTTGAAATTAAGTTGATGTGATTTTAGTAAGTGTCTTATTGGAGCAGCATATTGTTATAGAATTGGAGGCAGATAGTAATCAGTTAAGAGAAAGAGGGGCTTAGACATGTGAATAGTTTTTGTTTAACATTTACTGTTAGAGTTAGAAAATATATCGATGCTATTTTCTTTAAGTAGTGAAATTTGGGAGTACTCTGTCACTCACATTTTAGCAGACTATGAGATGAGGTGAGCTTTTCTGGATAAATTAATTAATTAATTAATTAATCTTTAATTAATATAAAGATTCCCCTCTGTATTGTAACAATACAAACAGACAGCTTTTATAATATAAAGAAAGAAATACATGAGCTAAATGATGAGAAATAGCGATTCACTAAGATGCAGAGGGATCTGGGTATCCTAATTCGTGAATCACAAAAGATTAACATGCAGGTACAGAAAGTAATGAGGAAAACATCTTCCTATTAATTGCAAGAAGAATTTAATGCAAAAAAAGGTCATGCTTCAGTTATACAAGGCACAGGTGCCATTATATATGGACACACTTGCAGCATTGGTCACCTTAGTTAAGAAGGATATAACTGTGTTGGAGGCAGTTCAGAGAAGACTTACTAGGCTAATGGAATGTGTACTAACTTATGAGGAAAAGTTTGACTGATTAGGCTTGTATCCAACACTGTTTAGAAGGGTGAGAAGCAATTTGATTGATACTGAGCATTCTTGACATGTTGGATGTGGGAAGAATGTTTCCTCTAGTGGGAAAATCTCAAACCAGTAGTCACTGTTTCAAAATAAGGAGTTGGCCTTTGAAGATATATTGAGGAGATTTCTTTTCTCACAGGGGGTCATGAGTCTTTTGAAGTCTCTTCCTCAAACATGCAGTGAAAAAGAATACTTTGAAACCAGAGTTATGTAGATTCTTGGTAAGCAAAGTTACTGGGAGTAGTAGAGTAATCTTTCAGCCATGAATGCACGAAATAGTGCAGCTGGCTTAAGGGGCCAGGTGGTCTAACCCTACTCTTAATTTTTTTAGATAGTCATAGCCAAACTGGTCAGCCACATTGTGATAGGTCAAGAGCAAATCAACTCACGGCTTCTAGCTGAGAAGTAGAAACCCTACCACTGCACCACAAGAGCTCTCCTAATTTATTTATACAGTGTAACATAACAGAGGATGTTAAAAGAAATGTACTTTCCAGTGTCACAATAGTGAAAATAGCATAAAGGGTGATATGTCCATGTATAACTTATTTAGAATAATCATAGAGTATAGCTTCCAGCTGATAATGCCTGAACATCAAACACCAAAGTCCACTTTTTCAAGTCTCTCTAAAGCCTCAGCCTATCACTATAGTGTCCTCCACGTCTACAACTCTCCAATACTTCCATTTTCAGAGAAGTCTTTCCTCTTTTGAGAATGGCTGGCTAATTGGAATACTGACAGCTCTGCAGTCTCACTTGTGCCACTAGGTGTGGTGGCCACTGTTGGGACTGTGGCCATGCTGGAACAATAAACCAGAACAAGGGCCAGGAACAAGGTCAGAGGCATCATGTTGCCATTACCTGTTAGCATCAGCAAGTACCCAACCTGCAGTGTGCCCCACAGTCCATGGGGAGGTCACCAGGGTATACTTGGTTCTCCATTATATGGTAGATGTCCTCTTTGTACATAGGGGGTGAATGGCTGTTAAAATGTCAGCCATAGCAGAGCAACCTGTTAATCGTGCATATTTTCCACTGATTTTATTGCTCCCTGACATCACACCCAGTGACTAAGCATGTTCATTGAGGTTCCATAAGATCCCAGCACAGCACAGCTCTGACCATTTGCCCTTTAAAAGGCTCATTACCACACACTTCTTTCACCTCTATGGTGGGGTGGACAGGGGAGATTAAGAGTGAGGATGACCTGTGCAGAGGTTTGGGTGGGGAAAGCAGCCAAAATCCAGAAACAGAATGAGGGCTGAGGGCTGAGGGCTGAAGTTCAGGAGAGGGCAGTACTGACTGGGAGCTATGGCCTGATATCTGGGAGCAGGTTGAAGTCAGGTACCATTTGAGGGAGAGTGATCGGCTGCTTTTTGCTGGGCTCAGTCTTGGGGTGCCCAGTCCTAAGCATGTGAGTGACAGACCAACAGGACCCAAGGGGGCTGGAGGAAGACGGAGTGCTGGAGGAATATGGAGAATGCCATAAAGGTGGAGGGAAATGAAGAAGCTGCAAGGGTGAGAGACAGAGGGAGACAGCAAACAACACAGGAGAAGGAGACCTGCAAAAGCAAGGAATGCAGAGGGAGACTGTAAGGAAGCAACGATAGTTTCATATTCGTCAACGAAAGAATACACCTCGGAAGAATTTGAAATCACTTACAAATGAAACTGGTGTCTTTCGCTTAAAGCTGCATTTTTTCAGAAAAATATGGTGGATACTGTTGCAATGAACATTGTGTCAGTTGTTAAATTTAAATCTAAGATTGCGATCGCAGATACAGTGAAAGCTGTAGCAACTGCTTGGTTACAATGTCAACAGTCCAATCCCGACTGGACCAGATTAACAGCCTCACTCAGGGAGCTCTGGCTGACAGACATAAACAGAGTGTCAGAGATTCTGTTCACTCTGAGAGCTGGCTCTGAGGGAGCTAGATTAGTGCAAGGAGTTATCTGCATGTACATAAAGGGTGACTTTGTGGAGTTATTTCAGTGTTTTACACTTCGAGCTTTTTTTTCCTGCGAAGATATAAATGTCAGTTATAAATACTTGTTGAATAGTACAGAATTTTAACATTGGTAAAAAAAGACAATGGGTTAGGCCTTTTCCTCCTGCACTCACCACATCTGAATACAAGAAAAAAACTTTGAAAGCGACATCAACTTATACAACAATCGGGGCGGCACGGTGGCACAGTGGTTAGCACTGCTGCCTCACAGCGTCAGGGACCTGGGTTCAATTCCCGACTCAGGCGACTGACTGTGTGGAGTTTGCACATTCTCCCCGTGTCTGCGTGGGTTTCCTCCGGGTGCTCCGGTTTCCTCCCACAGTCCAAAGATGTGCGGGTCAGGTGAATTGGCCATGCTAAATTGCCTAGTGTTAGGTAAGGGGTAAATGTAGGGGAATGGGTGGGTTGCGCTTTGGCGGGTCGGTGTGGACTTGTTGGGCCGAAGGGCCTGTTTCCACACTGTAAGTAATCTAATCTAAACATGAGAAGAGAGTGCTGACTGGTTAAGCTGTGGTTGACATGGAGATAGAACAGAATTGTTAACTATTAATCTCAGCTGGCTCAGCAGGTAGATCCTGATTGGTCAGGGTATTGATAGGGGGATTGCAGCAATGATTGGCAGTTTCCATAAACTTTTCTCAATGAAGAAGGTGCAATGTATACATAAACTACACAGAAAGGTAGCTTCCAGCAAGCAAACGAAATGTACTGTGGGCCTGACTGATAATCAAAAATTGTTTTCCAATAGAACTGTTAGCAGAGTCTGGATTATTTAGTAGGACCAAAGATAATGGAGCAGAATTAGACCATTTGGCCCACTGCATTTGCTCTGCCATTGGATCATGGCTGATCCTCCTGCCTTCTCACCACAACTACTGTCCAGCAGCCAATTCAGATCCATAACAAGATAATATGTTCTGCACAGGCTGTTTGCGCGTGTCAGGCACCCTGCCCATTATGGCCAGTCAATGGGATGTATTGTTGATATGGTCTAATGTTGTGTAGCTCACATCCTGGCACCAAGCTGGTACAGAAACTCAATTACCATTTTACTCATTTGTGGTGGCAGAACATCTGTTTTGTTTCATGGCGGCATCCTATTACTGGAAAATGTTACTTTACTGCAAAGTAGCAGTATGAGATTGATAGCTTCATGTAAGGCTCCAATTTTTGAGCCGCCTTCCAGGGTAATTTGTGGGAGACAGGATAGATTTCAGGCTAAACACGCTGGCCATATATCATTTCACAAGTTTACATGAGACACAATGAGTGATAATTTACTCAGGGTAACCACTATTGTGAAGGATAGTTTTCATTTGCTTTGGACTGAAGGGTCTGTTTTCATGCTGTACTTCTCTATGACTCTATGACAAGGAAGAGGAGCTTATTGTGTCAAGCCTAATAATCAACAGATGGCTAGGTATATGTGTTAATTATTTCAAAAAAGAACTTTTGTTACAACCTAATGCTTGTTGCCTTGTACCAATTTCAACATGGTGGTATCTCAGAGATTAATGTTTTTCTTGTGAGTTTAATGGGTTTGATCATTATTAAGGCTATTGATGAATTCCTCTAATTCTGTTTCTGTGTGAGTCCAAACATTCCAAGCATCAAAACAAAAATGGAAGGTCATGTCACTGAATAAACGAGTTAGTGAGAATGAAAACAAGGCATTAAAAAAAAACAAAATCGAATATCAGAACGTAGTTCTCAAGAAAAGTCCTCAGGAAAAAAAGAAGTGTGGTTTGTGGTGGGATTTTCATTCATGACCTCTTAAAGGTCTCCAAAGGATGAGCCATCCTATATTCTACATAAAGATTCAGGCTGGGTGGGGAAGAGAGAAACATGTAATGATCACCCACTGGAAGCTGCCTGCTCCCTACGTTCAAAACCACCAGTGACATAGCATAGCAATCCATGGCCATCATTACTGATGCTCATATTTTGATTCCAAATGTAGCTAAATAATTGAATTAGATTTCCCCAAATTTGACATTGGGACATGAATACAAGGTTGCTGAATTTGGGGAAGAAGCCCACAAACTATGTTATGCAGCATCCCCACAAGAGTAAAGAAAGTAAAGTGATGGATTGCACTGCTGTCTCATAGCACCAGGGTCCTAGGTTTGATTCCAGCCTTGGGCAACTGTCTGTGTAGAGTTTGCACATTCTCCCCGTGTCTGTATGGGTTTCCTCTGGGTGCTCTGGTTTCCTCCCACAATCCAAAGATGTGCAGGTCAGGTGAATTGGCCATGCTAAATTGCCCATAGTGCTAGGTACATTAGTCAGAGGGAAATGGGTCTGGGTGGGTAACTCTTCGGAGGGTCAGTGTGGACTGGTTGGGCCAAAAAGCCTGTTTCCACACTGTAGGTAATCTAATCTAAAGATTGTTGGGAAGATTTGGAAAGAAGGTGACAAGATGAAGCAGTTTGGGAAGGAACATCAGAGAGTGGGGCATAATCCGCCTTACTATCTGCTCTACCATCACAGATGTGCAAGTGAGCAAGAGATTTATAACAGGCAGAGTCAGAGTTTGTCAAGGCAAGTGATCAAAGTTTTTTGGGCAGCAAGAAATTTCAGAGCTGGGCTGCAATGTATTTTAAGACAATGGGAACGCAATATCGATTAGCTATGTGGGTAAACAAGTCTTACCGTGGGATAGGAGACATGCAGATTTTTGCACAAGTTGAAGTTCATGGAAAGTAGATGAACTAATTCAGCCTGTGTTTGCTAACTGATTCAGTCTGTAAATAGTAGTCTGCCTGACAGACAAGCTGCAGACAACCACGATAAACTCGCATCTGGTCTGTTCATAAACATGTGGCATTGGCTCTAGTGTTGGTGGAGATATCGGTACGGTGCCAAGAATCTCAAATTGTGCTTAATCAGCTTGTCCAGGCACATTACTGTTTTGTAGGATCATAAATAAAAGTTACTCTAAATAAAACAATGTTGGAGAATCATGCTTTGATTATGTTAAATGTTTGCTTCCTGATTTAGTCTGTAAATAAGTATGCTCTGAAGGATACAGATCCCAATTTAGTCTATGAACACTATGTTTGCTGAGTTAGCCTGTAAACAGTGAGGTACACTTACAAGATTTTTTTTGATCCTGCTTACCTTCTATTATACCGGCTTTTATATTGTAGATTATTTCAGCGTCTGATTCACTGTTTTCAAAAATGAGATAATAAGTCGGAGAAATACAGTAAATGCAGTTTGCTAACTGTTTTATATTTTTTACTTATCTAACCCCTGTCTGATCTATCTCAAGTCATGGAAAGCAGCAAAGCATCACCTTGGCTCAGATATCAAAAGTAATGCAGATTACATCTATTGCTGTTGGCTGAAGCTCAGTGGGCTGAACTCTTGCCTTTGAGTTGGAAGGTTGTGGGTTCAAACCATGTTGGAGAATGGAATGAAGAAAAGCTGTGTCTGAAAGGGTGATCTGCTTTTGAACGTACGAACTAGAAGCAGATGTAGTCCACTTGGGGCCTGGAACCTGATCCACAATTCAATAGAGTCATAGAGATGTATAACATGGAAACAGACCCTTCGGTCCATGCCGACCAGATATCCCAACCCAATCTAGTCCCACCTGCCAGCACCTGGCCCATATCCCTCCAAACCATTCCTATTCATATATCCATCCAGATGTCTTTTAAATGTTGCAATCATACTAGACTTCACCACTGGGCGGCACGGTGGCACAGTGGTCAGCACTGCTGCCTCACAGCGCCTGAGACCCAAGTTCAATTCCTGACTCAAGCGACTGACTGTGTGGAGTTTGCACGTTCTCCCCGTGTCTGTGTGGGTTTCCTCCGGGTGCTCCGGTCTCCTCCCACAGTCCAAAGATGTGCAGGTCAGGTGAATTGGCCATGCTAAATTGTCTGTAATGTTAGGTAAGGGGTAAATGTAGGGGTATGGGTGGGTTGCGCTTCGGCGGGTCGGTGTGGACTTGTTGGGCCGAAGGGCCTGTTTCCACACTGTAAGTAATCTAATCACTTCCTCTGGCAGTTCATTCCGTACGTGTACCACCCTCTATGTGAAAAAGTTGCTCCCTAGGTCTCTTTTATATCTTTTCCCTCTCACCTAAAACCTATGCCCTCTAATTCTGGAGTCCCCCACCCCAGGGAAGAGACTTTGTCTATTTATCCTATCCATGCCCCTTATGATTTTATAAACCTCTACAAGGTTCCCATTTACCCCGTTTCACTTCTTTGGTTATTCAAATACTTTGCTTCAACTGCCTTTTGAGATAAACAGTCACATCTTTTGCATGTTAGGCTAAACCAAGGAGCAGTCTGCCCTCTCCAGTGGACATAAAAGAATCCACGTCACAAAGTGTGGCCCTGGAAGAACACAGTAAGTCAGGCAGCATCCGAGGAACAGGACGGTTGAGTTTCGAATATGAACTCTTCTGATCAGAAAAGCCTAAGGCTGAAACGTCAACTCTCCTGCTCCTTGGATGCTACCTGACCTGCTGTGCTTTTCCAGCACCACAATTTTGGACTCTGACTCTCCAGCAGCTTCAGTCCTTACTTTCTCCAGAAAAGAATCCATGGTGAGAAAGAGCAGGGGAGATACCTCTGGGGCTTTGGCAAATATTTATTCCTCAGTCCATATCACAAAAACATTATCGTTACATTATCACATTGCTGCTTGAAGGAGCTGGCTGTATGTGTTATGGCTTCTGCATTACAGCAGTGACAGCAATTCCATAAGTACTTTATTGCTGCAGAGGTGACAGTATTTCATTGGCTTACTCACCTGACAGCCTAAAACCTACTCAGCTTCCACCTTCTTCACCAAACACACTCACTCAACTCACTGACCTCTCCCATTGATTCACCTTAGTACCCTGCCAATCCTCCTACTCACTGGCATTCACACAGAAAATTTAAACTTACCTTATGACAGACAGTATTGCTAAATGGGTGGCACAGTGAGTCAATGGTTAGTACTGCTGCCTCACAGCACCAGACACAGCGTTCAATTCCACCCCCAGCCAACTGTCTGTGTGCACTTTGCACATTCTCCCCATGTCTATGTGGGTTATCTCTGGGTGTTCTCATAATCCAAAGATGTGCAGATGAGGTGGATTGGCCATGTTAAATTGCCCACGGTGTCCAAGGATGTGCAAGCTAGACAGATTAGCCATGGGAAATGCAGGATTACAGAGATAGGGAAGAGGGTGTGGACTGCTTTTCAGAGGGTTGGTGTGGAACTTTATGGGCTAAATGATCTGCTTCCACACTGTAGGGATTCTATGAAAATGGGCAATGACATCTATTGTCAACACCACCACCACCAGCTTTGCCGTCTCCCCCACACTGGTCTCCTGTTGCATCAATACTACTTTTCACAGGACTCTATGTTCTACATTTCTGACCAGGTCTTCCACTATACTCGAAATGTGCAGCAGTGTCCAGGATCAGGAGCAGGACAGCGATCCAATGATGATTGATACTTCACAGCCAGAATCCAGTCCTTTAATGCCCATTATGAGAGCTGGAGCTGTTCATAACAAAATAAAGAACCGCCGATGCTGGAGAGAGAGAGAGATAAACAGAGAGAGAAATTGCTGGAGAAACTCAGCAGGTGTGGCAGCATCTGCAGGGAGAAAACAGAGTTCAAATTGGGTGACCATTGTTCAGAATTGATACTAACTAGGAAAAGGTGGCATAAATGCTGAAGACTTGAATAAAGGAGTGAGCAAATAGGTAGGAACCAAAGCTGAGAGGCATAGAAAATGAGAGTTATGCAAACAAAGGGATGGATGATAGGAAGCCAGGGGGAGAGAAAAACTGGCAATGGGATGCTACAGATGCTGCCAGACCTTCTGAGTTTCTTCAGAAATTTCTATTTTTGTAACAGCTACATGTAGCATTGATTGGGCCATAGCTGGAGTACTGCGTGTAATTCTGGTCACCACACTATAGGGAGGATGTGATTGCAATCAAGAGGGGTGCAGTGGAAATTCACCAGGCGGTTGCCTGGACTGGAGCAATTCAGATATGAAAGGAGACTGGATAAGGTAGAGTTGTTTTCTATGGAATAAAGAAGGCTGAAGGAGATGTGACTGAGGTATTCAAATCAAATCAATGAATTGGACTCATCATATAAACACAAAGGGTGAGGAATACTGCAGCAAATAATTCACCTGTTGACTCCCCAAAGCCTGTCCACCATCTACAAAGCACAAGTCAGGAGTGTGATGGAATATTCTCCACTTGTCTGGACAGATGCAGTTCCAACAACACTCGAGAAGCTCAACACCATCCAGCACAAAGCAGACCACTTGAATGCCACCAGTCCATAAACATGCAGTCTCTCCAACATTGATACTCAGTTGATACAGTGTGTGTTAGCTACAAGACGCATGACAGAAATTCATCAAAGGTCTTCAGACAGCTCTATCCAAACCCAAGTCCACTTCCATCGAGAAGTCAAGGGCAGTGGATTCATGGGAACACCACCACTTGCAAGTTCCCCTCCAATCCACTCACCATCCTGCCTTGGAAATATATCACTGTTCTTTCACCATCACTTGATCAAAATCTTGGAATTCCCTGCTGAAGGGCATTGTGGGTCAACCCACAGCACATGGATTGCAGCATGTCAAGATGGCAGTTCACTAACATGAAAACTGATAGGGGCCAGAATATAGGATCAGATAAACATACACTTAGAGAAAAATAAGTTAATACTATAGACACTCAACATGGTGTTGTCAAGAGCAGTTCATGTCTGACAAGTTTGAATGAGTTGTTTGACAAGATGACACAAGCAGTGGATGAGGGTAGTGCTGCAGACATTGTCAGAAAGCATTTTAGATGGTGCCACATGTTAGGTTGGTTAGCATATTAGAAATGTTCAGGATTGATGGGTCCTTGACAGCATGGATTAGAAATTGGCTACAATATAAGAAACAGAGGTAGGTATAGATGGGCATACCTCAGATTGGAGACAAGTTGAAAGTGATATTCGCCAGAGATCAGAGTTGAGATCCCTGCCTCTTGAAATTTTTATAAACAATTTGGAGATGGCTGTTGACGGTATATTTGCAGATGATGCTGAGCAAGGAGAATCGTGAATCCTGAGGAAGATGCTGAGAAACTTCAGAGGGACATTGGGCTGACACCTGGCAGATGAATTTCAATGAAGAGAAATGTGACAGCGTTTTGGAAGAAGGAACATGGACAGACAAGTTCAGTGGTACAACTTTGAGAGGAGTACAGAAGCATAGTGGCCTTGGGGTCAAGTACATGAATCTCTGAAGGGTGGCCAGACAAGTTGAAAGAGTTGTTAATCGAGTGTATAAGATCCTTGGGTTTATAAATACAGGCAAGGAAGTAATGCTACACCTCTACAAATCATTGGTCAGATCGCATTTGGAGTACTGTGCTCAGTTCTGGGCACCTTATTTAAGGAAGGAGTTTAAATCCCTGGAGAGAACATAAAGGAGATTTACTATACCAGGAGTGAAGGGTATTAGAAATAAGGAAGTATTAGAAAAATTGGGCTTATTCTTCTTGGAGCAGAGGTGATTAAGAGGTGGCCTTATTGAGGTGCTCAAAATTATGAACAACTTTGACAGGGTAAAGAAGGATATTCTGTTTCCCCTAGTTGGTACGTCATTAACTTGGGGACACAACTTCAAAACTGTCAGCAAGAGAGCTAGGAGTGAGATGAGGAGAAACATCTTTACTCAGAGAGTTCTTAGGATTTGGAATGCGCTGCCTGGGAGAGTGGTGGAGGCAGATTCATATGAAGTTTCAAAAGAGGGCTGGATATACATTTGAAAGTGATGAATTTAGAGGGCTATACACATAGGGCCAGAGAATGGGGCTCACTGGGTAGCTCTTTCAGGAGCTTGTACAGTCATGATGGACTAAATGGCCCCATTCTGCATTGTAAAATAATATGCAATAATTCTATCAGAAATCTTCAGCTCATAATTCTCAGTTCATAGCTCCAAACCAAAGCTGATTAAAAAAAAACACAAAAAGCATGAAAAATCAGTCGGCATTCCAATAAGGTCAGGAGGATCTGTGGACTGCAAGGGAACTAACAATGTTTTCCATGTGCCAGGGATATTGTCTTCTGAAACAGCAGAGAAAAAGGCCCTTTGGCCAACCATAACTACGCTGACTAACTAACACCAAAACACACAAATCCCATTCACCTGCACTTGGTCCATAATTTACTCTGCCCTAACATTTTAATTACTCATTCAGGTGTTTCTTAAATATTGTGAGTATTTCCTGTCACCACCATCTCAGGCTGCATGTTCCATATATCCATTACCTTTGACTGAATTTGTTTTTTCTCTCAAATCTCCTTTTTAAAACACCTTTATTACCCTAAATTATATGATTCTCAAGAGAAACTAGGGATGGACAATAAATGCTACACCCACACCCACGAGTGAACTTTAAAAAAATGAGGGCAGAGATAGTGCAGATCAAGAGAAAGGTTTTCCCTTTGTGGGAGACAGTCAATAATTAGGGAGCAGCATAGAGGAACAGGAGGTTTAGAAGGGATATGGAGAAAGGAGTTTTCACCCAGTGGCTGTGGGTATCTGGAATTCACAGCCTATAAAGACAGGAACCCACATGATATTTAAGAACTGTTTAGGTAATCCTTGAAATACCATTGTAGACAAGGCTATGGGCCACATGCTGGAAAATGGAATTAAATAGATGGATGCTTGATGACCAGCAGGATTACAATTGGCCGAGGGGTCTCTTTTCATGCTCTAAAAGCTTTGTGACTCTAGCTTGATAGATGTTTAATGATAGCATAAAGAAATAACACTAGCAATATAAGTGACACTTCAGCACACTGGGAACTCCCCTTTTAAAAAGAAAACATTTCCTTTCTCCAAATATTTCTATTAAGAAAACACAGTATTTACAATCAGTCTCAATAATCTGGCAGGAACATAACCTGGAAGTGGCCAAGAATTTGAATCATTAAATCATCAATAACAGTAGCCCTGTACAAAGTGATATGATGGTGTAAAAATGGCCCATTGTATGACAACAATGGGCCACACAATTGGAACTCAAACAATAAGCTTCCCTACTTGTTATTTCTGCTGCGGTAAAGTCATAACAAAATATTGACATGAAGAAGTTGAGTATGTGTTATTGTTTGTGAGTATTTCTGCCCAGTGTTAAGTAGTGATACCCATTCATCTACGTGCAGACTTGTTGCAAGCTGTGTCCTTTTGCTAGCTGTAAGGGTACTGAGTGCATTGCGATGGCAGCAATCCTGAGAACGTGAGTTCCAAACCCACCTTAGCAGTTTTATAATTTGAATTCAATTGCTTCAGACCTGGAGAGACACTGAGTACATCTCCACCTCACCTATTTTAAGACCCTTCTTAGAAGAGCCTCTTTAACCAAGTTTTTACTCAATCATTTGAACACAGAAGTAGAAGTAGGTTACTCATACCTGCTCCTCCATTCAACATGATCATGGCTGACCATCAAGTGCAACACTCTAATCGCACCCTCCCACCATATCCTTTGATTCCTTTAGCCACAAGAGTTGTATCTACCTGCTTCTTGAAAACATAACGTGTGGCCTCAACTGCGTTCTGTGGTAGTGAATTCCATAGACTCACCACTCTCTGGGTGAAGAAATGTCTCCTCATCTCGGCCTCAAAAGGGAACTCTTATCCCTACACAAGATCCCTGGTACTAGACTCCCCCACCATCAGGAATCTCCTTCTTGCTAGAATTTTATTGGTTTCTATGAGATTGTTTATGGTTCAAAACTCTAGTGAATGCAATTCAAAGTAACTCAATCTCTCCTCATCTGTCAGTCCTGTCAATTCAGAAATTGATTTGGTAAATCTTCACTATGCTACCTCTGTAAAAAGAATATCCTTCCTCAGATAAGGATACCAAAACTGTACACAATATTCCAGATGTAGCCTCACCAATGCCCTGTATAACTGCAGCAAAATATCTACATACCTTTAATTGCATCCTCTTATTATGAAGGCCAACATACTGTCTACCTTCTTTATTGCCTGCTGCGCCCACACACTTACCTTCACTGACTGGTGCAGGAGGACAACCAGGTCATGTTGAACATCTCCCTCTCTCATATTACAATCATTCAAATAATAATCTGCCTTCCTGTTTACACTCCCAAAGTGGACAACCTCACATTTATCCTGATTGCGGTGTGTCTGCCATGCCTTTGCCCACTCACTCAGCCTCTTCAAATCACACTGCAACATCTCTGCATCCTCCTCCCGCTTCCACCCAGCTTTGGGTCATCTGCAAATTTAGAAATCTTACATTTAATTCTCCTGTCTAAACCATTAACAAATATTGGGAATAGTTGGCCTCATTCTTTGAACTTTTGTCTGCTTACACAGACGTAGTGCCTTGGGGCTTTTTTTGTCATTTTTATATTTGGATTAAAAGATGTGGATAACACTGGCTAGACCAGAATTTTTGCCGGTCCTAAATTGCCCTGCCTCACAAACTGGTTCAGTCCACATGGTGCCAATCATAAAGTAACGTTGGCATAGGGCTATTAGAGAGTGAAGACTGGTGGTGATTTACCTTGAGGGCCCCCATTTCTCAGGTGAGGGGAGACATTGGGAAGGACAATCCTTCATATTTCCTCAGGTGGGGATTTATTTTATTCTGTTATGGGATGTGGGTTTGTCACTGGCTGGACCAGCATTTATTTCCTGTCCCTAGTTGCCCTTGGTGGTAGTGAGCTGACTTCTTGAACCACTATGTCCATGTGCTTCAGGTAACCCACAATGCCCTTTGGGAAAGAATCTCAGGATTTAGACCCAGTGATAGGTGAATGAATGGTATGAATGATATATTTCCAAGTCAGGATGATGAGGGGCTCAGGGGGGATCCTGCAGATAGAGGTGTTCCCATGTATCTACTACCTTGTGTTTCTAGAAGGAGGTGATCATGGAGGCAGGAATTGAACTGTACTGTTGGCATCATTCTGCATTTCAAACCATCCATCCAGCCAACTGAGCTAACCAACTCCCAAGCCCACACCAAAGCTTCAAAATTCCACAACAAAGAAAGGGAACTAGAATTCCAAATCAGGGTGACCTGTGACCTGGAGGGGAACTTTCAGATGGTGGGGTTCCCTTGCATTTACTGCCTCCCGCTGTGATTTTCCCTTTCATACCTGAAGTGTGGGGATGAGAGTCTTACTGGCGATTAATATAAACCATGCTGGAATAATTCACCCAATCACAGACCAGTCAGCTTAGGCATAGGAGATGGAACACTAGTGTGTCAGATCATCAGAAGGTGCCAGCCTGTAAAAGGATGGCAGCCTCTTGGTCCTACTGACAGTTGGTTGAGGGCCAAACCTCAGGGGATCCAGTAGCTTAAAGATCAGTTTTTTTTCTTACCGCCATGGGTTGGAGGTTGCAGAGAGAGGAGAAGTAGGGGGTGGTCAAAGGGACAGGCAGAGGAGTGGATGGCAGATGTCAACCCCTTGCTCTCCATCTATGCCTCTGATTACCCCTAGATTTGGTAAATTAACCAGATTGACAATGGATTCATAGTCACCATTAGACTCTTAACTGCAGATATTTATTGAACTCCAATTCCACCACCTGCCGTGGTTGAACTTGAACCTGGGTCCCCCAGAACATTACCTGGGTCTCTGGATTAACAGTCCAGAAATAACACCACTAGGCTATCACCTCCTCCGACAAATTATATAGACTAAGAAATAATGTTGATAATAGGTCAAAATGCTTAGTGGGATATGTTGTAAAGAATTTAAGCATATGAGAGGATAAATACTGAAGAGTGTATTGTGAACTGCCCAACATGATGATGTTACACGGACTAGGGTTGGGAATCTGCTTTGGATCTCAAAGGAGTAATGCCAAACATCAAGGTCTCCATTAAATTCCCAGTAACAATGTCTACCACAGCATTGTTGCATGTACCTAATTGTTATCAAGCAAGAAAGTGCATATTGTTCAAGAGGCTTTTCTTGTTAGACTACCAGGTGATTTTCATCTGTCACACGACAGGAAGCTGCCCCTGAAGTTCTGTACCAAAAATGAGGATGGTGCCTGCAAATCTAGTAGGGAGCTGATCCAACATGGTGAGTGGTGGTGAGGATTTATTGTACAGTAGTGCATGAGAGGCTTAGCTCAACTGCTGTATTTTCTCAAGACCTCCATAGAGGCTTTGAACGTTACAACAACTCTCCTTAAGACACAGTTGAAGAACACAAACAAAAACTCCACATGCCTTTCGATCCCAGATAGCCAAATCTCAACTAAATTGCTTTTGACAGGAGCAAGAGCTGTAATGTTTGCACACTGAATTCTCAACCTAGAAATGTTGATGGTGTTCAAAACAGATCCGCCTTCAGCCTAGATCTAGTGCAGTACTTTTACAGCTAATCTGCCATCACCTCTTAAATGCTAGGAGGACTTTAAATAAGCACAAAGACTAGCATGCAAGTACACTGCTTAGATTGTACTGCAACGTTACCACTGAAGCCCCAATGAATTATTTCAGCATGCAACCTCAGAATGGAGGGTTCCCAGAACTTGATTTTCTTTTAATGTTGGAACTTACTGAGGTCGGTCCTCTCAAATAATTTCCTTTTCCCTTGCACAGCATTTCAAAATTTCAGCCCAGGGCAGAGCAGCTGTAGTCTATTAGTGCTTTATAAACAAAGAATGGTATTCAATGCATACAGCCATTCTGCAAATGAAAGCAAAGCTGCCTGCATGTACTTTTCACATATTTATATACTTGTACGCAGACACATATATCTCTCCTTATGACACATACACCATGTGTGCATGTGCATATTATACATATCTATATATGTAAACACGCACATTATAAGTGATTGCAACAGCGACTACTCTTCAAAGCAACACTATTGGTAAACACTTTACAACTGAATGATCTTCTTTCTAAATAACATGCACATTGTATAGAAATATAAAAAATAGGAGCAGGAATTGGCCTTTCGGTCCACTAGATCCACTCCACTATTCAGCATGACCATGGCTGATCCCCTATCTCAACATCACACTCCTGTTCCC
Organism: Hemiscyllium ocellatum; assembly: GCF_020745735.1. NCBI lineage: Eukaryota > Metazoa > Chordata > Chondrichthyes > Orectolobiformes > Hemiscylliidae > Hemiscyllium > Hemiscyllium ocellatum. The sequence goes on along the minus strand of NC_083411.1, from coordinate 11,775,715 downwards.
TCTTGCCGTAACTTCCCTGACACCACTTTATGTTCTTCTCATCACTCATAATGCTACCTAGTTTTGTGTCATCAGCAAACTTGGAAATATTACATTTAATTCGCTCATCCAAATCATTGATTTGTATTGGGAATAGCTGTGGTCCAAACATTTATCCCTGCAGTAACCAATCCATCAACATGTTCCACTCTGAAAATGGCCCATTTGTTCTGATTCTCAGCAGTTTTTTGGTCACTTACTGCAATCAACAAAACAACAACTTGCCTTTCATGTAGCGCCTTTCACATAACGTTTCCATCTTCCACATGGCACAAGTCAGGAGTGTGGCATAAAGCTCTCTCCTTGACTGGATGAGGGAAGCTCCAACAACAAGGTGCTGGACACTTTGGTTGGCATCCCATGCACCACGTTGAGAACATAAAAACAGAACATAAGCAGCAGCGTAGACTATTTACAAGTTGCACTGACTTGAGAGTGATTATTCAAGGATCATTTAACAGTACACTCCAAATGCTCAACCTCTTCCACCTGATGCAACATTTCTCTCCCTAGAGGTGACAAGAGAGGCAATGAGAAGGGGAAACAATTGTGTGAGTTGACTCTAAGGAAAGAAACTGCCATTCTTACCTGGTTTGGCCTATATGTAACTCCAAACTCACAGCAATGTGGTTAACAATTAATTGCCCTCTTGGTAACTAGTGATGGGCAAGAAATGTCAGATTGGCCAGTGATGCCCACAACCCATGAATGAATATTAAAAAAAACCTTATTGCTATCACCCTATCTCCCTGCAAGTCTTCACAAATTCAGACAGTCTAGAAGTTTAGTCATTCTCTCAGAATGTGTTCTCTTTGGACTTCAAAGACTGGTAGATCTCTGGGGTTGGAAACGTTGACCTTGATTCTATTCTTGACAGCGTGAGGTCTCTAAGTCCCTTAACACTGGAGGATCTTTTATCTCTTGGATGTCCTACTGCTGTGGACATGTTTCCTGTTGAAATAGGCAAGTGTACCATTGTAATATCTGGAGGACCTCTAATCTCATGAGTATCCTTTGGGAAGGATTGCTAAACTGATGAAACAGGAAAGTTCCTTTTTGTAGCACCTTATATTTCTGAGCCAAGCAATTTCCCCTTGACTATTGTTACGATTGAGGCTAGAAGAGTGTCCTGTTGCTTTAATTCCACTATTTCATGGGTCACGACATCAATAAAACTCCATTCCCAGTTATGATGATAGACAATTAAATAGCTGACCTAAATCAGGGTTTAAATGAAAAGTCTGATCAACCAAGTTTATTGAGTAAATGCAATTATTGAATTATCCAAACAAAATGTATTTAAGGAAGACATTTCTTCAAGTGCAGTGCACTATTTGTTAATACAGTGACATTTATCCTGTAGTAGATTAAAGTTTGTGACGTCCTTTGACATAAGTTTTGTCTTGCTAAAAGTCTGGGTCCAGATCACCATTCTCCCCTCTGAATACCTTTGTTTTGTCTTATATTGCACATTGTTCAATCTCATTAACGTCTTCATTTGAGCAGCAATGTGCCATCCTGTTGCTGCAACTGTTGCCTACTTTAGCACAATTTCTGGACTTGTTCTATTATAATACAATGAAACATTCTTTCTTACTAGTGAGACACTGCTTGCATCAGTGAGGCTTCCTTGTTCCATAGCACCAACAATAAGTATTCCTCGGCTGTCTTACTCTCTGTGTTAGCTTGTTACATCTGTCTGCACAGTTTTCATATTTGAACAACTGAATGGATTATGCTTATCTCCTGTGATAAAGTTTGATCTTCTCCTCTGCTTTCTCTACAATCAAATTTTCTTTTGACTATAATGTATCTGACAAGCTCATCAGCAATTCCATCAACATTTCTGTCTCTTATGCATGCTGACTTTAATACTTCAGTCACTTTTCTTTACTATTCAATACAGATCATTAAAAAAATGGTCTATGGTATCCAGGGTGGCTGATATTTTATTAAATCTTGCTCATTTAAGAATTTTATTTATTCAATTAATTGTTAAAGGCTTTCAGAACTTCAACAAAAATTTTGGTTGCTTCATTTATTCCTGATATGATATATTGCAAAGTTGCTATAGTTGCAGAGGGCTGTTTGCACACTAGACAGAGAGGACTGCTGGTGGTTTAAACTAAGGATCGCTACACCTCTGGTGAGGGGAGAGGTTGAAAAGATGGGATCTACACGGTGACCTTAGCTGTTGTGGAAATTAAACTCAGGCTATTGACTTCACCCTGCATCACAAGCCAGCTGTCTAGTCAGCTAAGCTATCCCTTGGTGACTGTTGCTATTTGAGGTTCGAAATAATAATTTATGTTGCTTCATTTTTATTTAATCAGAGGAGCCTGACCTGTGTGCAGTTTCAATAGCTGTTTCCCACCATTACTGGGGTTTAACCAATGGATCTCCATCCATATATGCAGATTTTGGCTGCTTAGGTTGAGGATTGTCCCCTTTAATCATTTTAATTATGACTTTCTGATGTTCCTGGCTCTGCAAATAATAGAGTAGAGTAACTTTTTATTTGTCATTTCTACCATATGTGTTGCTGAACAAAGAGATCTTGGAGTGCAGTTCATAGCTCCTTGAAATTGGAGTCGCAGGTAGATAGGATAGTGAAGAAGGTGTTTGGTATGCTTCCCTTTATTGGTCAGAGTATTGAGTACAGGAGTTGGGAGGTCATGTGGCAGCTGTACAGGACATTGGTTAGGCCACTGTAGAAGTACTGCATGCAATTCTGGTCTCCTTCCTATTGGAAAGATGTTGTGAAACTGAAAGGGTTCAGAAAAGATTGACAAGGATGTTGCCAGGGTTGGAGGATTTGAGCTGTAAGGAGAGGCTGAACAGGCTGGGGCTGTTTTCCCTGGGGCTTCAGAGGCTGAGGAGTGACCTTATAGAGGTTTACAAAATTATGAGGGGCATGGATAGGATAAAGAGACAAAGTCTTTTCCCTGGGATGGAGGAGTCCAGAACTAGAGGGCATAGGTTAAGGGTGAGAGGGGAAAGGTCTAAAACGGACCGAAGGAGCAGCTTTTTCACGCAGAGGGTGGTACGTGTATGGAATGAGCTGCCAGAGGATGTGGTGGAGGATGGTACAATTGCAACATTTAAGAGGCATTGGGTGGTTATATGAATAGGAAGGGTTTGGAGGGATATGGGCCAGGTGCTGGCAGGTGGGACTAGATTGGGTTGGGATATCTGGTCAGCATGGACGGGTTGGACTGAAGGGTCTGTTTCCATGCTGTACATCTCTATGACTCTCTGACTCTACCTACAACTGATACAGTAAAAACGAGACAGCGTCCCTCCGAGGGACAGCGTAAACTACACAATCGTACATGGCATAAAGTGCATAAGAAGTGCAAAACACGCAAGTTACAATGAAAGAGAAGAATGATATGTAAGAGACATTTTTTCTAGCAGCAATTTGAAGTTGTACAAAGAATTTCAGACGGGAAAGAATCTGATCATACTGTATTAAGGAGGCTGGTGGCTTGGGGAAGAAATGGTTACACACAGTTTCTGTGGTCCTTGATTTTCCATAGTGATGCTGCATCTCTTGGTGTCACATCACTGTGGCCAAGCGATGCTCAATCTGAACTTTGAGTGCTGTTTGCTTTCCCACGCTGTAAATTCTGCCTAAAACAAGCTTTCCACCCCTAATTTTGCAGAGGACAGTTAAGAGTCAACCACATTGCTGTGGCTCTGGATTCAAATCTCAGCCTGACCAGGTAAGAACAGTAGATTTTCATCCCTATAGGATGTTAGTTAGCAAGATGGACTTTTTAATGACAATTGACATTGGATACATGGCCATCTCTTTGTTCCAGAATTTGCTCAATTGTGAGCTTAAACTATCTACCATGGTGGGACTTCATCCATATTACCAGAACATTAGCCTAACGTTCGAGATTTGTAGCCCAGTGATATTACACTAACATCTCCCTTACAGCTGGACAACTCTTTCATAAATCCATCACAAGCAATAATGGGCTGAATGACTTCCTTGTGCACTGTGATATTCAATGAGCAGAGATTAGAGTGGTGCTCAAAAAGCACAGCAGGTCAGGCAGCATCCGAGGAGCAGGAAAATCGACATTTCAGGCAAAAGCTCTTCATCGTGTGTTTTTCCAACACCACCCTAATCTTGACTCTGATCTCCAGCATCTGCAGTACCCATTCCATCTACATTTCAATAGCAGTGCATTAGTTGTAAAACACATTGGGACATGTTAAGGCACAATTACGCTCTCAATAATCAAAGTTCCTTTTATTAACTGTAGTTTATCAACTCCTATACACACATATACACGGACACACATACACACAGATGTGCACACAGACACCCACACACACCCTTACAGACAAACACACTCCCACACTCACACATGCACCCCCTCAGAGACTTAAGATACTTTACACTCACCACATACACACACATACACTTTCTCACACTCACAACCCCCAACCCAGACAGACACACACACAGACAGACAAAGACCCACATGCACACATATATGTTGTGGGGTGAATTTGTACTTGCAGGGTTACATTGTACTTTGCTCAAAAACTGCATGCATTCACGTAGAACTCTGAGCTCAAAAACTGCATGAATTCATGTAAAACTCCGTTATCTCACTTTTAGATTAGAATCAATCTAAACATCATGGCATAGACAGAGAACACAGGGGGCCAACACCTTCAACATATTGTCTAGCTATCACCCACTGTTAACAGCTAACCCGAGAATGCAACTTCTTAAAAAAAGGTTTTGTGATTTACACATGAAAGAAGTGAAACTATCACAGTATTCTAACAGATGAAAGGCTTAACAGACAATCAATTTTTCAATGTATAATTTCAGTTACATCACACTGCACATTTTTGCTATAAATTCTGTGTTAGGATTGAGCCCTTCACTATCACCTGATGGAGGAGCGTCGCTCCGAAAGCTAGTGTGTTTCCATATAACCTGTTGGACTATAACCTGGTGTTGTGTGATTTTTTAACGCAGTATATCTGGTCTGTGAAAACTAGCCGCAAGCACCTTCACAAACTGACATTATGTATGATTACTCCAGTTTCAGATTCCAAATGGGTATTATCTACATAGACACATAAAGTAATGGAAACAATTACTGTGTTGTGCAAAGATGCAGGAAAAGGGCCTTTCACTAATGATGAATGTGTAAAAACAAGATAAATTACCTTGGGTCCCGCCTCAAAGCTGCAGAAAGTGACTGAAACAGAAACATAGAAAGTGACCCCACAAACTTCATTAATTAACCCTTTGTTTGTGCTGGCATTCTCTGGATCTGTCTGGGTAAGATCTCTCCCACATTGAAGCAAGGCTGCAACAAGTCATTATTTCAAATCCATTTGTTGTTTCAAATGTTACACATTGTGGAAATTTTTTTTTAACTGCAACTTAAAATGAATTAATAGCAACTCTGGCTCTCTCTAAAGCTGAGGATCAAGGGCCCATAACAGTGGACACTCAGCCATTTTGTAACTTTGTCAACTCATCTTTGTGATGATTTCTGGCAACACTAACCTGAGGGCAAATGGAAAAACAGAGACACCGAGCAGTCTTCAATCACCAGTAACATACTGTGAATTGTGAGTTAAGGGGCACAGTTCTATAAAGGTGGATCACTCCATCATAGCATGAATGAGAGCCGACAGCACTCATTCCACATTAGATGACGTGCTGTGATGATGTCTATAAAAACACCAAACTGTAGAGAGAATACAATGCGCTGCCAAATTATAGAGTGCTCACAGAGAGATTGTTACCCTATATCACTACAGTAATTCCACTCCATTGATCCCAAAACACATCGGGACATACTCGGGGACTGAAATGCGCAATTTTCCTTCTTTGTTCATCCATCACAGTCGGCAGAAATTTTTCAATTCATAAATTCCCCTTTTATCCAATAATTTATTTCCCTTTCATAAAGTGAACACCTTTTATAGATTAGATTCCCCTACAGTATGAAAACAGGCCCTTCAGCCCAACAAGTCCACACCGATCCTTTGAAGAGTAACCCATCCACCATCCATTTCCCTCTGACTAATGCACCTAACACTATGGGCAATTTAGCATGGCCAATTCACCTGACCTGCTCATCTTTGGACTGTGGAAGGAAACCCACACAGACAGTCACCCGAGGCGGGAATCAAACCCGGGTCCCTGGCACTGTGAGGTAGCAGTGCTAACCACTGAGTCTCCATGCCAACCCTTTACTCAACAATAGACATGGCTCCTTATAACCTACATGGACTGTTTCTCATGCTCAAAACGTTCTGTAAACCCACTGTGTTTTACTGCATCCAGCCTCATCCAACTCTTTTGATTCAGAACCTATGCCAATTGCATGCAACACATGCAATTTAGATACACTTCTGGGCAGGGAATTGACAATTGTTGGTGACAAAGATTTTGCAGTCTCTGCACAAATAAAGTTGCCTCTCTAATCCTTTTTCAGAAACCCTTAAATTCTTATGAGCAGCTCAACAACCCCATTACCCATATCACAACAATGACTAAAATTCAATGTCACTGTAAAGCACTCTAGGACTTTCTTAGGTTGCAAAAGGTGCTACCTGAATGCAAGTTCTTCCTTAGTGTTTTCTTATTGACCAGCAGAAACAATATGCCTTATTCCAGTCTTTCCTATTAGAGCCATTAAAAAAAGGCAGAGAAAGAGGCCATTACCCAATCAAGTCTGTACTAGATGAACAATACTGAAAGGAAGTTCACCATTAATTTTAAGGTCTCCTCCCAGCATGTAGACCATGGCCTTGCAGGTTCCAGTTCCTCTGCGTGCAGAGCCAAGCTCCTTTCAAATGAATTGAGGACTCCTGCCACAGCCAGCAAACTGGCAAGTGAAGTCTAGACACCCACTGCTCTCTGGGTGAAAAAGCTTTCCTCATGTTGCCTCTAGTCTTTCCATCACTCAGCTTTAATTCTGTGCTCTGCCCATATCTGATATGTCGACTCAGGGAAACCTGGCTACTCCATCCAAGCTTCTCATATTTTTGTACACCTCTATTAAATCACCTCACAGCCTCCTCTGTTCCAAGGAAGACAATCCCATCCTACCCAATCTTTGCTGCAATTTCCAAGCCCTGGCAACACAGTTGGACATTTCCTCCATAATCTCCCTACAGCATCTATGTCCTTCTTGTCAAATAGTAACCAGAACTATGCACAAAATTCCAAATGTGCCCGAACTAAGATTTTACAGTACACAGTTCATAGTCTTGTATTGTATCCATACATCTGCTAGTCTTCATTCCTTTCAGTTTATGCTGCATCTAATCCCAAAGATGTGCAGGCTAGATGGATTAGCCATGGGAAATGCAGGGTTACAGATATAGGGTAGGGGAATGTGTCTGGGTGGGATGCTCTTTGGAGGGTTGGTGTGGACTTGATGGGCCGAATGGCCTGCATCCACACTGTCTGGATTCTATGATTCTATCCAGTTATTTTGCTTGCCAGAACTGAAACCGGAGATTGGAGTCTACATCTCAGGCCTTGGTGGGATAAAAGAGATGCTAGAGATTTGAAACAAAGACAGAAAGTGCTGGAGAAACTCAGCAGGTCTGGTAGTATCTGTACAGTGAAAAACAGAGTTAATGTTTGAGTCTGTATTATATGCAGATGAGAGGTGGTTGCATGTAGATATTTGACAGTCCCCTCATGTTAAGAGAACAGCAAAACATGTGGATCTTTAAGTGTTATAAATGAAGGTATTGAATACAGAGTCAGGTAAGCTATGCTGAACCTTCATTAAGTTCGAGTTAGGCCACAAGCATCATATCGCATCCAATTCTGATCACGATAAGTTGAAAAGGATTTGGACATCCTTGAGAAACTACAGAGCAGATTTAACAAAATGCCTCCAGGGATGATGGAATCGAACCATGAGGTTTTATGGCTAAGGAGATTGTAGCAAAGGAGATTGAGGGGACGTCTGATAGGTAAAAAAATAATAAGAGGCGTTCTTGTGGTACTGCCCCCACCTCTGGATCAGGAAGGTCCAAGTTCACACTCCACTTGCTACAAAGATATATAACAACGTTTCTGAACAAGTTTGTTCAAATACTTACAAGATAACGAAGGGTTCATTTAAAATAGACAAAAAAAAATTGCTGTTCCCATTAGTTGATGGTACAAAAGCTGGGTCTCAGAGGTTTAAGATTTTGGACAAGGGGACACTGTGATGACAAATTTGTTTCTACAGTGTGAGTTAGATGGAGTGCATTGCCTTTGAGGATGATGGTAATGTCCCTACCTCGAAGCCAGGAGGTACAGTGTCGGAAATGACACCTCTGAGCAGGTCAATTTGAAAATATCTCCATGACTCAATTGTAAGGCAAAACAGGCTTGAAGACCTGTGTATCTCATACCTGTTCCTAATTGTATATCACAAAGTGCAACAGACCGCAGTCTACTCTTAAAATTGTTCTTGGTAAAATTTCAATCAACAACTAACCTACAGGGATCTCAAAATGAAGCAATTGACCATCTTGCCAAAGGCAGCAATGTGCATACTACCATATTTAACCTTGCATAACTTTTCCCAATAACTGTACGTCTCAATCACTTTCTGGATTAGTGGTGCTGGATTAGTGGTGCTGGATTAGTGGTGCTGGAAGAACACAGCAGTTCAGGCAGCATCCAAGGAGCAGCGAAATCGACGTTTCGGGCAAAAGCCCTGCCTGAACTGCTGTGCTCTTCCAGCACCACTAATCCAGAATCTGGTTTCCAGCATCTGCAGTCATTGTTTTTATCTCTCAATCACTTGTTAACCCTTAAGCTTCTTTCCCAACTTCCCATTGAGAATTAAAGGCACATTTGGGGCGGCACGGTGGCACAGTGGTTAGCACTGTTGCCTCACAGCGCCAGGGACCTGGGTTCAATTCCCCGCCTCAGGCGACTGACTGTGTGGAGTTTGCACGTTCTCCCCGTGTCTGCGTGGGATTCCTCCGGGTGCTCCGGTTTCCTCCCACAGTCCAAAGATGTGCGGGTCAGGTGAATTGGCCATGCTAAATTGCCCGTAGTGTTAGGTAAGGGGTATATGTGGGGGTATGGGTGGGTTGCGCTTTGGCGGGTCAGTGTGGACTTGTTGGGCCGAAGGGCCTGTTTCCACACTGTAAGTAAGTAATCTAATTTGTTTCCTTCAGACATTTTCTTCACAAACACTTTTCTCTGGTTAAACTCCAAATAATCATTTTTTGAAAGAGGGTCATTTACTTGGACAACACCACTCTAAACATCAGCTAACCAGACAACCGATGAACAATCAAGACTTTTTCAACCAGTATTTATTGCCATCCTCTAATTTGCCCAAAAAGGCATTGCCCTTTTAAGACAGGGATGAGGAGGACTTCCTTCTCTTGAAGGGTAGTGAATTTGTGAAATTCTTTACTGCAGAGAGCTGTCAAGGCTGAGCCGCCAACTATATTCAAGGTTAACATAGATTTTTAATCAGTAATGGAACCTAGATTTACGAGGAAAAGGCAGGAGAGTGGTGTTGAGGGTTATCAGATCAGCTATGAATTGAAGGTGCCAGTGTTGGACTGGGGTGGACAAAGTTAAAAATCACACAACACCAGGTTACAGTTGAACAGGTTTATTTGGAAGCACTAGCTTTTGGAGCGCTGCTCCTTCATCAGGTGGTTGTGGAGAACACAACCAGCTGATGAAGGAGCAGCGCTCCAAAACCTAGTGCTTCCAAATAAACCTGTTGGACCATAACCTGGTGTTGTGTGATTTTTAACCTAAATCAGCTAATGATGTAACTGAATGGCAAAGGAAACACAATGGGCTGAATGGCCTGCTGTTACTGCTCTGTCATGTGGTCTCATATAGTTTTAAGAATTCCGATTATATGCATGGAACTGAGTGCACTCATACTAACATTAGGTTAGGAAACTGTGGTCTTACCCTGATTGCAGGATTGGTGCCTTGTGGTATCAGCCACCCTGCAATTACATGGTTTAGAGTATGAGTTGTTCACTGCCAACAATCCTTCTTTGTCTATACTTGGCCAGAGCTTGTTTGATGATCAGTAACAGAGGATACACCCACAGTAGAGACTTTCAGAAAAGGCTCCGTTCTTTGTGAACAAGATGATTTTTTTGCACGGCAGTAGTTATGATTACGACAGTCAGTCATGATCACCAGGACTCTTGGGAGCTGTAGACAATACATCTGCTCCCGACAAAGGCAAATATAGAACTCACTGTTTCTGCCCACAGACTGTGTGTGGCATCACCAGATTGGATGGAGCTCAATGTAACACAAAGAATAACTCCTTCAGAAAAATTATCTCACACAGCAAAAATGCCACAAATTCAATGTTTAATGCCTGGTAAAAAAAAAATTTAAAAACTGCAGATGTTAGAAAACAGAAAACAGAAACGGAAATTGCTGGAAATACTCAGCAGGTCAGGTAGCATCTGTGGAGAGAAATCAGAGTTAGCATTTCGGGTCCAGTGACCCTTCCTCAAAACTGATAGTAGTTATGAATTTTTTTAATGCAGAAACTTGGATGAGAGAAGGGGTAAGGAGTAAATGATAAGTGGAGATAGAGCCCAAAGAGAGAGAGGAACAGTTGGTCAGACAAAGAAGTAGATGACAATCAGCCTGGGAGAATGAATAGCTGCTAATGGGGGCTATTAGTGGCTAATAATGGGTTGCGTGCAGTAGCAGACATGTGATAACAAGGTCTACTGTCTGGGGATTGGGATAAGGACATGGGAGAAGGTGTCTCGAGTCCTCAAATTGTTGAACTTGATATTGAGCCCTGAAGGCTGTAAAGTTCCCAAGCGGAAAACGAGATGCTGTTCTTCCAGTTTGCACTGAGCTTCGCCAGAGCACTGCAGCAAACCTGAGACAGAGATGATCGGAGATGCCAGTGTTGGACTGGGGTGTACAAAGTTAAAAATCACACAACGCCAGGTTATGGTCCAACAGGTTTAATTCGAAGCATCAGCACAGCCACTTGATGAACGAGCAGCGCTCCGAAAGCTAGTGCTTCCAATTAAACCTATTGGACTATAGCCTGGTGTCGTGTGATTTTTAACCTCGAGACAGAGATGTTGATCAGGGAACATGGTAGTGTGTTGAAGTGACAGGCAACAGGAATCTGAGAGTCATTTTTGTGTTCACGTCTGTTTTCTCTAAATAAACAGTCATGGTTGGAATTGTATATTTGCTTGCTTGTATGTGATGGACCCATACTGGAAAATGACAAATGCCAGTCTTCAATGGGCATTGACTAAGATGGTCTTCAGACAGGTGGTGTTGAAGTGGTCGGCATCAGGAAACTTAAAGCTCAGTGCAAGCTGGAAGAACAGAATGGATTTTCCATTTGGGAACTCTACAACTTTCTGGACTCAATATCAAGTTCAACAATTTGAGGGCTTCGACATCTTCCCCAAGCTTTCCCCCACCTCCACACACCAGACATTGTTATCACATGGTCTGCTATTACACACAACCCATTATTAGCCACTAATAGTCTCCATTAGTAGCTATTCATTCTCCCAGGCTGATTGTTATCCACATCTTTGTCTAACTGTTTTTCTCTCTCTTTGGGTTCTATTGCCATTGAATGTTTGCTCCCTACCCCTTCTCCCCACCCTATCTTCTGCATAAACAACTTTTTCTAAATTACGAAAGATCAGTCGACCCAAAATACTAAGTCTGATTTCTCCCCACAGATGCTGCCAGACTTGCTGGGTTCTTTCATCAATTTCTGTTTTCGTTTAATGTGTAGTGTTTTGACCGGCAGAAGGAGTGTACCAATTTACCAATTACTGCCTCAGGCGACTGACTGTGTGGAGTTTGCACATTCTCCCCGTGTCTGCGTGGGTTTCCTCTGGATGCTCCGGTTTCCTCCCACAGTCCAAACAAAATGTGCAGGTTAGGTGAATTGGCCATGCTAAATTGCCCGTAGTGTTAGAGGTAGGGGTAAATGTAGGGGAATGGGTCTGAGTGGGTTGCGTTTCGGCGGGTCGGTGTGGACTTGTTGGGCTGAAGGGCCTGTTTCCACACTGTAAGCAATTTAATGTTCAAGTCCAACTCCTCAATGGGTCAGAACACAAAATAAAAATACAGTTACCAAAATGACTAATGAAATAACTTATCTGCATCAGGTTTTGAACAACAAGATCCAACCATCAGGTATCTTAATAGGCACAACTATTGGTTTGTCAGCAAAACAAAACTTATTCAACAAAAATGCAAAAATTGATTAACATGTAATTCAATACTCTTGAGTATAAATGCTTTTCACTTTAATTATCCCCAAAACACACCCAACCTTCAGGAAAAGAAAGAGGAAAAACAACCTTCTTTGCAAAGATGGATGTTCTGAAAAAGAAAATACCTTGGTTAATGGATCATTCTTGAAGGTAAAAAGGATAGAGCGTAGGATGTTTTGAAGTCTGTTGTTACAATTCTCTTGTGTCTGAGATCAAGTCACTAATCATGCATGACTGTCTCTGATGTCTTTCAGATACAGCTTGATCAGTAAATACTATCTTGTCATGTTCTTTCAAATACACTTTAAACAGAACAAATAGGTTTTATCCTGAACTTGACAGCAATGGTTGACATTTCAAAAATTAGAGACATCAGCAAGGTAGCTCGTTCTTAGCAGGCTTTCCTCCAGTTCACCTTAAGAGTCATAGAGTCATAGCATGGAAACACACATCTTGGTCAGCTCATGTATGCCAAGTTTCCCAAACTACAACTAGCCCCACTTGCCTGCATTTGGCCCATATCCCTCTTAACCTTCCCTATTCATGTAGCTGCCCAAATATATTTTAAATCTATATTTACCTTCAGCTGCCACTTTCTCATATTTTTGTGTGAAAACCACCCAGGTTCCTTTTTAATCTTTCTCCTTTCACCTGAAAACTGTGCCTTCTAGTTTTGGACTCTTCCATGCCATGGTAAAGACTTTTGCTATTCACCTTATCCATGCATTTCATGATTTTATAAATCTCTATAAGATCATCCTTCAAACTTCCACACTCCAGTCACCTTATAATTCAAACCCTCCAATCCCAGGAGCATCTTGATAAATCTTTTCTGAACCTTTTCCAATTTTATACCATCCTTCCTCTAGCAGTGCGAACAGAACTGTATGCAGTGCTCCAAAGGTGGCCTCACCAGTGTCCTTATACAATCTCAAAATGAAGTTCTCAACAGCCTTTCATTCAAACGATCAAGATAGCAAGAAGGTCTCCAGATCAACCGGGGTTGACAGCAAGGAAAGCAGGTACTCATATGATTATGAGGAAGCCTTGTCAAAAATAATTTCCCACTGTAGTTAACTCAGCCACAATAGGGTCATTTAAACAGTCCTTGGATAAACATTTGGATGATGATGGGATAGTGTAGGCTGGTGGGCTAAGATTAGTTTACAGGTTGGCGCAATATCAAGGTTCTGCGCTGTATTGCTCTATCTATGTTCTATGTCCACAGTGAACTTTCAATGACCTGTTTTACAGCAAAACCTTCAAGCATTTCTATGAAACTTGAAATAATTTCACATTCCACAATACTTCAAAATGAAAGTCCTCCAAACAATATTAAATATAAAGTATGTTCATAACAGTGGGAAGATGTTACTATGTCATTTCTGTTTGCTGGCAATACTTGAATTAGTTTTTGCTGATTTGGAAGATAATGGCATTTCTGAAAAACGAGACATCTTATTGTGGTTTTGCATCTTGAGGTGCTCATCAGAGAAGCATACAAGTCAGTCATATTGAAGTGTAAATGTTGAGCCTGCTAAATATCCACAAAACCCACCCACCCTTCAGGAAAAGAAAGGAAAAAAAGAGTATTCTTTGCTAACTTCAGGTGGGGAAATCGGCAAGAATGCAAAATTTGAAAAGGAACATCACTGTATTTGGTTGAACATGATCAAAATAAACAATTTTGGAATAAAAACTGGAGCTTTCAGTTCCTGGCATCATTCAGATAATACCAGAAAGTTTCAATCTTCACCATAAATTCTTTTAGTTCTGCCCAATCTGAGCTGTCCATGTACATGGCCCCAATGTATGAACACACACACACACACACAAACGTGTGAAATAGGAGCAGGATATGGCCATTCAGACCCTCAAAACTGCTTCACTCCTGTACTTCAATAAGAACATCAAAGGTCATTCTGTCTGATAAGCTTTGATTCTCTTGTTAGCCAAGATGCTATCTACTCAGCCTTAAAAATATTCAATTACTCCACCTCAAACACTCTCTGGCGAAAGGGCTTCCAAAGATGAAAATTTTCTGTTAGATGAAAAAATTCTTCTTCACAATCTTAAATTAAAAGTCAATTATTTTTAAACTGTGCTTGGTAGACTGGTTTAAACCATTAGAAAGAACATAAGAAATAGGAGTGGAGGTAAAACCATTTGGCCCACTCTGCCATTCAATCATGGTTGATGGGCATTTCAACGCTACTTACCTGTATACTCCCCATATCCCTTAATTCCTTGTGAGGTTAAGAATTTATCAATCTCTGCCTTGAAGACATTTAACGTTCAGGCCTCCACTGCGCTCCGTGGCAATGAATTCCACAGGCCCACCACTCTCTGGCTGAAGAAATGTCTCTTCATTTCCATTCTAAATTGACCCCCTCTGATTCTAGGGCTGGGCCCAAGGATCCTATTATCCCTGCCTTTTGGAAACAATTTCTCAGCGTTCCACCCTTTCTAAGCCATGTGTTATCTTGTAAAGTTTGTAAGTTGGATAGCATGGGATCCAAGGAGAGCTAGCCAATTAAATACAAAACTGGCTTGACGGGAGGCCAGTGACCAGCGGGGTGCAGCAAGGATTGGTGCTAGGTCCGCTGTTGGTCATCACTGACATAAACAATTTGGATGAGAATGTAGGAGGCACCATTTGTAAGTTTGCAGATGACACCAAAATTGGTGGTACATTAGAAGATTATCCAAGAGCACAATGGGATTTTGATCCACTGAGCCAGTGAACCAAGGAATGGCAGATGGAAGTTAATTTAGATAAATGTAAATTGTTGCATTTTGGTCAGATAAACCAGGGCAGGACTTGCATAGTTAACGGCAGGACTGTTTGGAGTGTTGTTGAATGAAGAGTCCAAGGGGTGCAGGTACATAGTTGCTTGAAAGTGGCATCAGACGTAGATAAGGTGGTGAAGAAGGCGTTTGGCAAGGTTGCCTTCATTGGTCAGAGCACTGAGTCCAGGGGTTGGGACATCACGTTACAGCCGTGCAAGACATTGGTGAAAGTGAGGACGGCAGATGCTGGAGATTAGAGTTGAGAGTGTGGTGCTGGAAAAGCACAGCAGGTCAGGCAGCATCCAAGAAGCAGGAGAGTCGACAGTTTGGACAAAAGTCCTTCATCAGGAATATTGGTAAGACACTGGTAAGGCCACATTTGGAGTACTACATACAATTCTGGTCACCATGCTGCAGGAAGGAAGTTATTAAACTGGAAAGGGTGCAAACAACATTTACAAGGATATTATCAAGATTGGAAAGTTAGAGTTATAAAGGAGAGGCTGGATAGACTTGGACTTTTTTCCTGGAGCATAGGAGGATGAGGGGTGACCTTATAGAAGTTTATAAAATCATGAGGGGCATAGAGGTGAATGGCAAGATCTTTTGCCCCAAGGCCGGGGAGTCCAAAACTCCAGGACATGGGTATCAGGTGAGAGGAGGAAGATTTAAAAGGGATCTGATTGGCAACTTTTTCACACAGAAGGTGGTGATTGTATGGAACAAACTGCCAGAGGAAGTCTCGGAGGTGAGTAAAATTGCAACACTTAAAAGATATTTAGACAGGTACATAGACAGGAAATGATTAGACGGATATGGACCAAATGCAGGCAAATGGGACCTTAGTTTATTTTAGGAAACCTAGTCAGCGAGGAGGAGTTGGGCCGAAGAGCATGTTTCTGTGCTGTATCACTGTGAATCTCCCACAAAAGGAAATATATTTTCAGCAACCATCCTCTCAAACACTCTCAGAATCTTATTTGCTTTATTCATATTTAAATTTATAAGAATAAGAAATAATTACAGGCCCACTCCATCATAATTTTCCTCATAAAACAATCCCGATTTAAGGTATCAATTCAGGATGCCTTCTCAGAAATGATTCTAATGCTTTTCTATCATTTTCTAAATGAGTACCAGCATAACTCAATCCAAGCCACTCACTATCCTGACTTGGAAAAGCATTGCTATTCCTTCAGTGTCACTGGGTCCAAATCCTGGAACTCCCTACCTAACGGCATTGTGGGTCACAGAGTTATAGAGTTATACAACACAGAAAAAGGCCCTTCAGTCCAACTTGTCCATGCCAACAAGATATCCTAAACTGATCTAGTCTCACTTCCAGTGCTGGGTCGACACATAAAGATTGTGGACAGAGCCACAGATGTGGCCTCATCAATGCTCTGTACAACTACAGGGAAACATTCCTACTTTTATATTCCATTGGCCTTCCAATCCACTTTCTGTACCTGTATATTAACATTATTCAATTCATCTAACATGGCACAAATTCCTCTGTCGCATAGAGATATGCAATCTTTTTGTTGAGGGAGGAATATGAAACAACGTGTGATATTTAAAGAGATGCCACATAATTTTCATGTTATTAGTGTTTTCCTTTAGCAAACATACAGTTCATTTGCCAAACAATTTTCTCAGGGACACATTCTCGAAAAACCATTTAATAAATTGTTTCACCTAATTAAAAATATTTGTGTTCCGTTTTGTACGAGCAAATTCAAACTCAAATGCCCCCTTTCCTTGCTGGTATTTCAAAGGTGGAAATTATTTCCACCCAAATGGATTTCAACAACAACATTGTGTGCACAGTTAAATATTCAACTCCCAGCCCTGAAATTAGGAGTTAAAATTGAGTCAATTTGGGCTAACTTATTCTTAAGCAATCCCTCTTCTTGAGGGATTGAAGATGACTTACTTCCACTTCTGTTCAATGAGTTAACTGATAGATAACCAATAAGTCCAATATAGGATTGGCAGACTCTGTCACATGCAGAACAAGTGGTGCTTGGATTGATGAGTTGTTTGAGTAAAATGTGAGGTCTGCAGATGCTGGAGGTCAGAGCTGAAAATGTGTTGCTGGAAAAGCGCAGCAGGTCAGGCAGCATCCAAGGAGCAGAAGAATCGACGTTTCGGGCAAAAGCCCTTCATCAGGATGAAACATCGATTCTCCTGCTTCTTGGATGCTGTCTGACCTACTGCGCTTTTCCAGCAACACATTTTCAGCTTTGATGAGTTGTTTGGAAGTTTTTACACCCTCCGCCATATCTTGCCCTTGCATGTGCACATTCCGGATGGAGTCTCATGATGCATTTGGTGCCGTTTCGAATGAAAGTTTGGACGATCACAACCAATGGACTCCCCTAAGTTGGTGAGAAGGTTCAACCTCTTCAAGTTCATTTTGAGTACATCCCTGAGGTGATTCCCAGCTCCCTGAGAGCTTTCTGTCACACTCACATTCTGGGCACAGCAAATATTTCAGGAGTTTGCTGTCAGGCATACTAACAATAATACTGGAGCAGATTTTCAGTCATTAGGTTGGGAGGTTGCCCTGACAGAGGGTATTGCTGTTGAATGAGCTACTGGACTACAGTTCACTACCACCATGACTATAACCAGGTAGTTGCTGGACAGTCACACCATTCCAACTGGTTCACTAACAACTCACTGACCACAATGATTCAGGTTTCAGGTAAGGAAATATTTTCAAATAATTTTAGAGAACATATCTCAAGAAATTCCAGACTATCTTTCTGAAACAGTCTTAAAGACAATCAGATGAAAACTATAAAGCCACAATAGTTAAATGCTTCCAAGTTAAACATTTTATACATCTCTGGGGGTCCCTGAATCAAGGAATGTCCAACTTACAAATGCTTGTACTTTTGAATGCAATCTCAGACTAAGGTGTAATTTTAAAGATCCAAAATACGAACACTTCCTGTAGTTACGATTGGCCCCTTTATATTGTCCTGCACTGTATACAAGTTGACTTGCAAAGAGAGTCCAGAACAGAATCCGTTCACAAGCTGGGCACTCCCTTAAGTGGCTTATTGACGAGGACATCTTGATCCCTTTGAATATTCCATTTTCCAACCTCTTGCTGGTCAAGAGATACTCTATGTATCTGTTTCTCTGACCATAGTGGATCATCATCATCATTGACAGCTTGCTGCTTAGCTATTTGTGACTGGCTTTGTTTCAGTTTTGAATAAACTGTGTGTTTTGAGCGGTTGGTTATAGTTAATGAAGTCTGCAGAGAGTGAGGGAGGTGGTGCTCAAGGATTCCAAGAGCACTGCTTGATCCACTGCTTGATGTAGGAAAGAGCTGCAGTGTGAAAGAGAGGTGGTGCAGAAGCAAAAGAAAACAGAAGCTGCTCATACAACATGGAGGAGGAGGGGAGATAGGCTCGCTATGTGTGATTCACCTTGGGGCGTCTGGTAGCTTTCCTTCAACCTGCTCGTGATTGAGAAGTGTGCGGCACCTGCGATTATCAAAGACAATGTAGAGAATTCTGTCACCTCTTGGAACTGGTCCTGCTACCTTATCACCATATGGGAATGGTTCTGCTAGATGCTGTGACCTTAACCTCCGTACATCAGGATCCTTCCAGGCTAGAATAATAGGCAACACAAGTTGTTGAAATCCTTAATTTGGTCTTTGATTTACCTTTGTCTCAGGTACATAAATAATTCTATGGTAATACAGAACATAAACAAAGAAACAAAGAAACAACACTATCGACAGCATGCTACATAAAATGGTCTTCCTTTATTCAAATTTGTTTCTTGTATCCTAGCCTGATGAATGCAAGGTGAACAACTTCAATTTCATGTCTCCTTTAGCAGTAGTTAAAGTTCTAGATTGAGGAAGCAGTCATAGGGATAGTGGAAGCATTGACGGTTAATGTCTGACTGGAAAGTTTTGACACCATTATTTAAAAAGGGAATGGGAAACTACAAACCTGTTAGTTTGGCGTATATGATATGGAAAGTTTTAGAACATATTAGAAAGGAAGTGATGACTGGGCATTGAGAAAATGGCATAGTCAACAGGGATTTGTGAAAGGGAAATTATGTTTGATAAAATTGTAGTTTTCTAAAGATATTACTTATAGCATAAACAAAGAAGAACCAGTGGGTCTAGCATATTTGGATTTTCTGAAGGGTTTCGATGAGGTCCCACACATTAGGACCTCAGCAAATGCAGGAAGTGAACCCACATTATTGGTATCAGTATTGCCAACCAGCTGTCCAGTCAATTGATCATTCTCAGTATGGCAGGTTGTTATTAATGGGGTAATGCAGCGGTCAGTGGTAGGTCCACAACTGTTCATAATCTCTGTAAATAGTATAGATGGGAGAACCAATTTTTATATTGCCAAATTTGCTCATGTCACCATACACGGTAGGAATATAATTTGGGAAGAAGGTGCAAGGAAGCTTCAAGAGGACTTGGACACATTAAAGTGAAGGGGCGAGGACATAGCAATCAGAATACAATGTAAATAAGCATGATATTTTTGACCTTGGTAGAAAAAATAGAAAGGCAGAATCTCTCTGAAGTAGTGAGAGCTTGGGAACTGCGGGTGTCCAACAGGATCTTGGTGTTCCAGCCCATGAGTCACCGACATCTAACATGCACTTGGCAGCAAACAATTAGAAAGGCAAACAAATGGCAACATTCATTTCAAGGTGAGTTAAGTAGAGAAGTAGAAAAGATATCTTTCTGCAGTTGCACAGTGATTTGGTGACACCTCATTTGCAGTATCATGTATAGTTTTTGTTTCCTTCACTAGGGAAGGATATACTTGGTACAGAAGAAATGAAATTAAGGTTCACCAGATTAATCTCTTCAATGGTCGGACTATTTTATGAAGAGACATTAAGGAAACTTGGGTTGGTATTTTTGACAGCAATGAAGAATGGGAGGCAACCTCAGGGAAATCTGCAAAATCAGCTCAATGTGCTGAACAGTCTACTCCTGTTCCCACGTTCCAACAGGTGTGCAATTCTCTACTTTACTTCTCCCTCCATTTTCAAATGGCCGATGATATTTACGATGTCCCAGAAGCCTTTCCAGAATTTTAAAGACAACACTAGGATGCCCATTACTCTGCAGCCACTCCAATAACACCATGGGGTGCAGTTCATTTGGTCTAGTGGATTCATCAACTTACACTCCAGTTAACTTGTCAAGAAATACTCTTTACTAGTACTGATTTCTATCAGTTCCTCAGTTTCACATTGCTTGTCTGGTATTAGTAAGGGATTTTCAGCATTTTTTAAATCACTTTCCTGGATGATTGCAACTCCATCAACACACAAGAAGTTTGATCCCATCAGGATTCGTGATTGGCGCCACTTCCACAAGCATCCATTCCCTTCACCATGGTCAGCAGCAGCTGCTACAACCTGCACTGCAGGAATTCATCAAAGCTTCTTCGACACCACTTCCAAACCCATGATTTGGAGATGGCAGTGTTGGACTGGGGTGTACAAAGTTAAAAATCACACAACACCAGGTTGTAGTCCAACAGGTTTAATTGGAAGCACGACCTTTTGGAGCGCTGCTCCTTCATCAGGTGGTTGTGAAGTACACGATTGTAAGACACAGAATTTATAGCAAAAGTTTACAATGTGATGTGACTGAAATTATACATTGAAAAATATCTTGATTGTTTGTTAAGTCTAACACCTTCAATACATTAACTGGGCTGAGACCAATTGTTGAAGTTCACTTGAAAACGTAACTTTTAGAAAAAGGTTTGTGATTTACATATGGAAGAAGTGAAACTAACATGATCATTCTAACAGATGAGAGACTTAACAAACAATCTTTTGGTCTTCCAATTACAAAATTTAAACCCACTCATATATTAGTGAAATGAAAACAAATCGAAGGAAGGAAAGCTACTTGTCAAAACAAATGCATTTTACAAACAGATGGTTGGTAGCTCTGTTGACTTTTGCTTTTGTGGTTAAATCTAATATCCACTGGATGACTGAACCCAGGGATTTATTAACATTTCTTTGCACAATATTTCAATTTGTTATGGACTGCTCAGATTTACATTGTACTATGAAGCTTTATTTTTCCTGGAGGGAAAATTAGGTCATTAGTTCTTCTTCCTTTAATATTTGACAGATCGCCAAGAATATTTCTGCTTGAAGCAATACTTCCCAGGAGCAGATCCATGGTCTCGCGAAACTAATGGATGCCACCAGGGGTGATTGAGATCTCAGAATCACAAAAGTGCCACAGTGTAAGTGGAGGCCATTCAGCCCATCATGCCTGCAATTGTTCTATTGCCTGGTGCCTTTCCCCCATATCCTTGCAAACCACATCTGACCAAATAATTAGGTGGCATTGTGGCTCAGTGGTTAGCGCTACTGCCTCACAGCCCCAGGATCCTGGGTTTGATTCCAGCTTCGGGTGACTGTCTCTATGGACTCCCTGTGTGCGCATGAATCTCCTCCAGATGCTCTGGTTTCCTCCCACCGTCCGAGGATGTGCAGACTAGGTGGATTGTCTATGCCAAATTGCCCATGATGTGGAGTCTAGGTGGATTAGCCGTAGGAAATGTGCGGTGATTTATGGGTTTGGGTCTGAGTGGGATGCTTGTTGGGTATGGGCCGAATGGCCAGCTTCCAAACTGTAGGGTTTCAATTATTCTAAATAATTATCCAACGCCCTCTTGAATGCCTCAACTGAACCTGTTCCATTATGCCACTGTCATTTGCACTAGTGTTTTACAGAGCCCCTGCCATATAAGGCTGCTTCTAGTGCATTGGAGGTTGTCTTTATGGTAGGCAGGGGTCAAGTTGGCTTGCCAGGGCATTTAGAGGCTCCATTCCCAGAAATGACCAGGCAGGGGAACTTGGGGTAGGAATGCAGTGTCTGCTGCCTCAACTGGCCACCCAGAGGGGGGCTTTCCCTTCTACACCAGGGTCATTTCAGTTGCTTGCTTTGATTTACACCTCAGATGATAAACCTCTAATGGAGGCAACTACAAAGGGATTCTCAACATCACTCTTCAAGAGAGAAAGAATTCACTACACTATTTATATCACTTAATACACACCCTACCCTCATCCTAAGAATGTCACCAAGTCTGTCTCGACGCCCAAATGAAAGCTTGTGACATCAGGCTCGCAGAGTCTGGCGGGAGGTTTAACAGCTTGTCTCTTGATCCATGAGGTGATGAGATTGATGATACTGCTTTTGTTACTGCCTTGCTGTCTGTGGGAGCCTGCTGTGCTGTCCTGTTCCCCACATTACAACAGGGACGACACCAGAATTTCTGAAGAAGTGCAGTCAATCTGGCCTCAAAATGTTCACCCTGCTTTTCTCCACTCACGCTGCAAGACCTGACCAGTAATTTCCCATTTTGATTCAGATCTCCAGCCTCTGCGTTTCCTGCTTTACTTCAGGAGTGCCTCACCTGCTGTAGAAGCTGACCCGGAAAGGTGCTATATCAATGCAGTATGGTTTTTTTTTAATTCCCAAATAATTTGTTCTTGTTTTGGGGAAATGACAATTTGACATGAATTTCTGCATCAGAGTAATACAAAGAATTGAAGAATAATGGATAGGTGATGGGAGTTTAATTTGATCTTTTGAAATTGCCCTCCCTTCTCTCTCACAACACAGTGCTCAGTCTCTGAAACCTTCATTCATTTAACACCATAAAATTGTTAACTGGCGCCAATGCTGGTCAAACTCTCCCACAGTTTTGTCCTTTCCTCTGACAACCATCTGTAGAATTTAACAACAGCCGTTTCTTGAGGTGGGATTCCTGTTTAATTATTCTTGTAGACTGATGATTCCAAGTCACAGATTTCAATCATATCCAGTTGCCCATCTTTAAAACACTTCCGAAATGACTTGCAGCTTGGAATCAGTGTTGCATATCTAACGGTGTTAACATTACCCTGCCTTCATTAACCAGATCCCGAGCAAAAAGAACACAGATATCTTGCTTGTGGGAGAGACGTTTTAAGCACACTGTAGCTGTCCTGCAAGACAGCTCGCCGATCTATCGTTTTAGTCAGCAAAAATGTAACGCAGCACTTTCAAATATTGTGTTCAGGAACGCATAATGGGTGCCCAAACTTCCCTGAGAGATCTATGTCGACAACGGGGACTGTTTAAAGACTTTTGGAGCGACTGGATATAAATTGCAGCGGGAAAGCTACAGACTGAATGTGGTTTGCTACTTTTTTTGTTGTTGCTTTCCCTCGTTGCAATTAATCACGCCTGGTCCCAAGGCAAATTTTACTTTCATATTCCCCCAGTGTAAACAAGATCCTCCCAAACTACCCACTCGACGTTTCAACAGCAAATCTCTCGCTGCTGCCTGAAGAATGAGTTTTCACATCCTCTTCCACTTTACTGATTTTCTTTTTTTGGTTACGGTGAGAGAGTTCAAGAGAAAAAGCAGGCTGCAGGAGATGTATAAGAGAAAAACAACTTCGCCTTACCCTGCCGTGCCTCGGAGACAGCAATAAACCCCCGCCATCAGCTGTCAGGAACAGCTCATGCCTTCAGACCATCTTCACCAGAGTCAAACACAAAGGGCTGCTCAGTGGCCTTTCAGACGGGCTGGGGTGACCACACTCCCGAGCTGGAGCACACGTTCTCGCAGCTCAATGCACTCCCCTCTTTCTAAACTCAAACAACGCTGGTGGTGGAGTGACTGAGCAAAGCATCAGCACTGCAGGGTATAATCAAACTGGACTCATGTAAATACATCAGTGACCTACCTCTCCCCTTTCCCCCCTCCCTCCCCCGGACACTAGTCCTTCCTCCTCTTCCCTCTCCTGTCATATCTAACAGACCACACATGTTTACTGCCAGACACTGCCCTTATCTATCCAGTCAATGTATTTCCCCCCTTTTCTCTTAAAATAAAATTGCCGAGTGTCTTCGCCAGATTTGAATAGATGTGGAACTGCACGCGGTGAGTGCCCACAGACTTCACTAGAATTCCCACCCACTCAGTGCAACCAGTTTTTGTTTTATTTTAAAACAAACACACATGCCTTCAAAATGTGACTTCAATTATCAAAGCAAAACACTGAGCATGATGGAAATCCGAGATAAAAACAGAAAGCATTGGAAAATACTTAGCAGGTCTGGCAGCATCTCTGAACAGAGACTTGAAATGTCACTTGAAACAGAGACGGGATGGCCGAGTGGTCTTATCACTGGACTGGTAATCCAGAATTTCCAGCAACACACTCTCAACTCTGATCTCCAGCATCTGCAGACCTCACTGTCACCTGGTAATCCAGGGAAACAGGCCCTTCAGCCCAACAAGTCCACACCGACCCTCCAGAGAGCAACCCACCCAGACCCATTCCTCTACGTTTACCCCATTCACCTAACACTACGGGCAATTTAGCATGGCCAATCCACCTAACCTGCACATCTTTGGACTGTGGGAGGAAACCAGAGCAAACCCACGCAGACACGGGGAGAATGCACAAACTCCACACAGACAGTTGCCTGAGGCTGGAATCGAACCTGGGACTCTGGTGCTGTGAGGCAGCAGAGCTAACCACTGTGCTACCCATCATGTTCTGGGGACCTGACTTTGAATCCTGGCGTGGCAGATGGTGGAATTTGAATTCAATATTAAAAGAAAGTCTAGAAATAAGAGTCTGATGATGACCATGAGACCATTGTCAATTGTTGGGAAAACTTCATCTGGATCACTACTCTCCTTGAGGGAAGGAGGTTGCCATCCTTACCTGGAGAGACAAAAAAACTGCAGATGCTAGGATCCAAAGTCCTGAAGAAGTGTTAATCCCTGAAACGTTGACTTCTCTATCTCCTGATGCTGCCTGGCTCGCTGAGCCATCCTGACCTGGTCTGACCTACATGTCACTTCCAACCCACAGCATAACTCTTAACTCTTATAATCAAACTGGACTCATGTAAATACATCAGTGACCTATCTCTCCCCTTTCCCCCCTCCCCCGAACACCAGTCCTTCCTCTACTGAAGAACTCTTAAATGCCCTCTAGGCAACTAGGGATGGGCAATAATGCTGACCTAGCCAGTGACACCCTCGTCCCATGAATGAGTTTTAAAAATTGACATACCATTCAAAGCCTGGAGCTGGAAAGTGGGACTATTGTAGCTTTAGTATAGTTTTTGCTGTACCCACTCAATGGGCCTTACAGACTCTTCTGTACTGTACGATTCTATAAGACACAGTGATAAGGTTTCACTTTGATGACATCTTCAGAACTGACAAAAGGTCATTGACCCGAAACTTTAGCTTAGTTTCTAAGCTGCTGAGTATTTACAGCCTTTTATAATATTTTTATGCTACGTTCATTATATTTTGTATTTCCAATTGAAGCACATTGCTCTGTTGTTTTCATATTAAATGAAAAATACAAAAAGGTATATTACGCTTGAAAACTGTTGTGTCAGTTATTTCCCTGAATCATGGAACCTTTGAGGATAATTTTATCTTTGTGATTCTTCAGGCTTCTCTTCTCAATAAGACTGGATTGGTGATGTTTTGGGTGGCTTGTAAGGGTAGCATTAAGAGACAGCCATATAGTCAGAGGGTTCAGAGGGTTCCCTTGATTGCAAGGCATTTTAAATTAACTGGGTTCTTAAAGCAACTTGCATCCTTTCTTGTACCAAGTCCAATTTGCCCATGACCTTGATATTCCACACTGACTTCATGTCTGAAGATGTTTTGATTATACAAGTCTCACTTTCAATCATGCTTCATGTCTTCATGTCTCCCTATCTCGGTAATGTCTTCCATCTGTACAATGGAGGGAGTTCAGAGGAGGTTTGCAAGAATGATCACGGGGTTGAAAGGCTTGTCATATAAGGTTGAGAACTCTGGGTCTCTAATCGGTGAAGTTTAGAAGGATGAGGGGGAATCGCTTTCAAACTTACATAATACTGAGAGGCCTAGATAGCGAGGACAGGGAGAGGATGTTCCCACTAGTAGGAAAGACTGGGACCAAAGGGCACAGAGTGAAGGTTAAACATATTAGAACTGAGATAATGAGGAATTTCTTCATCCAGAGGGTGGTGAATCTGTGGAACTCACTGCCACAGAGGGCTGTAGAAGCCAAGTCATTGAGTGTATTTAAGACAGAGATAGACAGGCTCTTGATTAGTAAAGGGATCAAACATTACAGGGAAAAGGCAGGAGACTGGGGTTGAGAAACATCAACCACAATAGAGTGGCAGAATTAACTCGATGGGCTGAATGCCTAATTCTGCTCCTACATCTTTTAGTCTTATGGTCTAATCCTCCAGGATCTCTGCGCTTCTAATATTCTAGATTCCTGCATGTCCAAAATTTTCATTGTTCCTTCATAAATGACCATGCCTTAGGCTGCTTGGGAGGTGAAAGTCCCACCCTAAGCCTCATCCTATTTCCTGCTCCTCAAACATGCTTTTTTGAGCAAGCCTCTGGTTGTCTATATCAGCATCTTCTTTATGTGGGTCAGTGCCAAATTCTGTCCATTCACAATCCCCTGAAGCATCTTGGGATGCTTTATTACCTGAAAGGCACCATTCAAATTTGTTAGAATCGCTGTTGAGGAACCCAAGAGACCAGTGTCATGAAATCCCATACAAAATCCTTTTAAGAAGGAGTTAGATATAGTTCTTAGGGCTAAAGGTATCAAACAGAATGGACAGAAAGCAGGAAAACAATACTGAGCCGGATGAACGGCCATGATCATATTTATTGGTAGAGCAACACCAAGCAGCTGTATGCTTTAATCCTGCTCCTATTTTCTATGTCTTTTTGAGAGAGCAGACAGGCTTTTGGTTAAACATCCATTTTTTGTGAAAGAAAATCACCACCAACTGCACTGGAGTGCCAGGCTGGATTACTAGCCTGACTGCATTTTGGAAGATCCAAATCAAGAGCAAACTATACAATAAATGGAAAAATCCTGGGGAAAATTGATGTACTATCAGATCTGGGTGTTCAGGTCCATTATTCCCAGAAGGTGGCAACACAGGCCAATAGAGTGGTCAAGAAGGCATACTGCATGTTTTCCTTTATCGGACAGGATATAGAGTACAAGAGTTGGCAGGTCATGTTACAGTTATATAAGATTTTGGTTCGGCCACATTTGGAATACTGTGTACAGCTCTGGTTGCTACATTGCCAAAAGGATGTGGATGCTTTGGAGAGGGAGCAGAGGAGGTTCTAGCTACGAAGAGAGGTTGAGTAGATTAGGATCATTTTCATTAGAAAGATGAAGGCTGAGGGGGGACCTGATTGAGGTCTACAAAACCATGAGAGGTATAGACAGGGTGGACAACAAGAAGCTTTTTCCCAAAGTAGGGGACTCGATTACTAGGGACCACAAGATCAAAGTGAGAGGGGATAAAGTTTAAGGGAGATAAGCGTGGAAAATATTTTATGCAGAGGGTGGTGGGTGCCTGGGACGCGTTGCCAGTGGAGGTGGTGGAGATGGGCACGATAGTAACATTTAAGGTGTATCTCGACAGATACATGAATGGGCAGGGAGCAGAGGGATACAGATCCTAAGAAAATAGGCGACAGGTTTTGATAGAGGATCTGGATCAGCACAGGCTTGGAGGGTCGAAGGGCCTGTTCCTGTGCTGTAATTTTCTTTGTTCTTTGATTCATGTATTACAGCTGTGGCAACATCAACAGATTGCATTTATATTGTTCCTTTCACATTCTAAAAGATTGAATTACTCCTCACAGAAGCCCGCTGGTGGTGTTAAGGAACAATGGTCAGATGGGTCGAAACAGACAGAGATCCTGAAGGGGCTGCAGGCTTGGAGAAGGTTGCAGACAGGGAGGGGGCAAGGCGAGACCTAGGACACGACAAAGGTAAGACTTTTAAAATGGAGATGTGCAGGGATCAGATGAACCCACTACCCAAACATGTCAATGAACATAGAAGAGATGGGTGAACAACTTGTGTTGGGCTGCAGGGTAGGGATAATTGCACTCATGGATTAATAACCTCTCCAACAGAATCGCTTATACGGTTGTGACAAAGATCTTATTCAAAATAAATCAGGGTTTTGAGAGCTGGAAGGGTCAACCACAGCTCATGAATCATGAACAACTCATACTGGAAATGGCTCTGAAAGGTGATACTGTACATTTTACTTGATGTATTGAATCAGATCAAACTGCTTTCAAACCAACAACTGAAGCTGGGCACTATACCTCAGGAAGGATATACTGGCTCTGGAGGGTGTGCAGCACAGATTCATCATAATGACACTAGAGGTAGAAGATTTAAAATATGACAAACAAGGCCACTTTTTTAATTGCTCGTGGGATGTTTGCATCACTGGCTAGGTCAGTCATTCCTGATTACCCTTGAGAAGTTGATGGTGAACTGCCTTCTTGAACCACTGAAACCTTTGGGGTGTAGGTGCACCTACAGTGCAAGTCGGAAGGGAGTTGAATTATTTGGACCCACTGACAGTGAATGAACAGTGATATCATTGCTGGTCAAAATATTATATAGCTTGGAGGTGAGTTTACATTTTCCTGTTCATCTGCTGCCCTTGTTCTCCCTGGTGATAAAACAGCTTGGAAAGTGCTGTCAAAGAAACATTGGTGAATTGCAACAGTGCATCTTGTAAATGATATACACTGCTGTCATTATTTTGAATCAGTTTGCTGCAGCACACCTCCGAGAAAGGTGGGACTTGAAGCTGGAACTTCTGTCTCAGAGATGGGGATACTACCACTATACCACATGACGCTTACTGTTGCCACTATGTGTTAGTGTTGAAGTGAGTAAATGTTGAAGGTAGCGGGTGGGATGCCAATCAAGCAGCTTATTGTGTTCTGAATGGTCCTAAACTTCTTGAATATTTTTGGAGCTGCATTTGTCTTGACCATTGGATAATATTCTGTCACATTCCTGGCTGGCTTTGAGGAGACAGGAAATAACTTATCTACTCTAGGTGAGAAATCCAAGCCTCTGACCTGCTTGTGTAACTACAGGTTGATTCAGGTCAGTTTCTAGTCAACGGTAACCCCCAGTATGTTATTAGGGGGGATTCAGTGATGACAATGCCACTGAAAACAAAGACATTAAGAGTCTCTCTTGTATCAGATGGTTTTTTCCAGGCACTTGCGTGGCACAAATGTTCCTTGCCACTTCTCAGCCCCATCTTTGAAAGAAAGAGTCTTAGAAAGCCCAAATCTAAAACATTGTTCATGACAGGGATTATCATAGAATTTCAAAACTGAGATTGATGGATTTTATTTTTGCTGACAATTCGGTCAATGTCTTACTCCATATGGACATGTGCTGCTTCAGGAATGAGGGATTATGAATGGTGCTGGGCATTATGTAATTGTAAGCGTACATCCCTATTTCTACCCTCAGGATAGAGCGATGAAGCAGCTGAAAATGTTTGGGCATGGTACTCTACGCTGAGGAGCTCCTGATCAGCACCATATCTAGCTCCTTAAACACTCACTTCCTTCACCACTAGTACACAATTGGTTATATCATATACAAGATAGGCTACAACAACACACTAAAGTTCCTTCAGCAGAATTCTCCAAACCCACAACCTCTACTAGCTCGAAGGACAAGGGCAGCAGATACACAGGAACAGAAACGGCCTCAAGTTTCCTTCAAATCACATCCCACCCTGACTTGGAGCTATATCGGCATTCCTTCATTGTTGTTAACAGTAGTGGGTGTAGCTACAACACATGGACTGCAGCAGTTGAAGAAGATGACTTATTACCACCTCCTTAAGAGATGTTACCATTGGGCAATAAAGGTTGACCTATCTGCAACGCCCATGTCACATGAATCAATAAAAGTATCAAATTACAGGTTGTGTGATTAGGCCTGTACTGCCTTAAGTATTGAAATTTAACAGGTAATCTCATTAAAATGTTACATTTGATTAAAGTCATTGATGAGCCAGATTGAGAGATTTATTTCTCCTGATAAGAGGAATCCAGAACAGGTGGGTGTAAAATGTCACAAATGAATTTTCAGGTTTGATTGAAGCAAGCAGTTCATTCAATGTGAGGGTATTCGAAATTTGGAACTAATTTCCACAAAAAACAGTTCAGGATCATTCAAAAATTTTAAAATTGTGACTGCTCTACCCAAAACTGCAAGAAATTACAGAGTTAAGAACACAGCATGAAAACCAGCTTTCCTTCCATTGATTCCGTCTACACTTCCCGCTGCCTCGGGACAGCAGCCAATATAATCAAAGACTCCCTCCCACCCTGGTTATAGTCTCTTCCACCCTCTTACATCAGGCAGAAGATACAAAAGCTTTCTGAAGCATGGAGAGATAAACTAGAGGAGGGTGGAGGTGGGGAGAAAGTCTATGCTACTTTCTCCCCACCCCCACCCTCCTCTAGCTTATCTCTCCACGCTTCAGGCTCTCTGCCTTTATTCCTGATGAAGGGCTTTTGCCCGAAACGTCGATTTCGCTGCTCTTTGGATGCTGTCTGACCTGCTGTGCTCTTCCAGCACCACTAATCCAGAATCTGGTTTCCAGCATCTGCAGTCATTGTTTTTACCTAGCTATAACACTATATTCTGCATTCTGTTCTGTTACCCTGATGTACTTCTGTAAGGTATGATTGGTCTGGTTAGCATGCAAAACAATACTTTTCACTGTATCTTGGTACATGTGACAATAATAAATCAAATCAAATTGAATGAGGGATTTTATATTCTAAAGCAATTTGGAATTTGGTACAAAGGTCAGCTGTGGATGCAGATCAACCATGGCCTAACTGAATGGGGGACCTCTTGCCCCTATGTTCCGTAAATGCAGATCTTACATTTCAAAACCCCACTTTTGGTGCAGTGTATTACAATGATTGTTCATTTTTGATATCCTAGTTACAAATTCTGCAATTTCCTGAATCAAATTTCGTTTTAAATTGAGGTTTGCCAGATTATGTCAGCTCATACAAAGTTACTTCATTCAATCCATAAGGAAGGGCTTAGAATTTTCAAAACAACATTTGATTTTCCAACTTCTACTCTGTAAACTATCGCACCACACTATCGTGAATCTTATGTCTGTTGCTTTTTTCAAATAAGAGTAAATTAACTCTGCCACTTCTGTATTATCTATATAGATTTAACAGTGACATTTTATCTGTGTAAAATGTCAATGGAGAACTTAAGGACTGAATAAAACTCTGCATCTATAATTTACCGGTGAATGAGTTACAAATGATTACATTTGTGACCCTAGTGAGTTTGTTCCATTAACAAATCTGCCCTGCTGTCATACACATGCAGTTAGCCCACTGTCATCTGTGAGTCAGCTAACAATATCTCTGAAGTGAGAAGATTGGTGATTCAAGTCCGACTTCAGGACTTGAACGCAAATGATATTAGAGAGAGAGTGCTACACTGTGCTAAAGTGAGAACCCATCTGCCTTCTTAGGTGGAAGTAAAAATAGCCACTGCAGTAGTTTGAAGAAGAACATAGAATTCTCCTAGGCATGCTGACCAACATTTATCTCTTAATCACCATCATCCCAAGAGATTAATACACTGCTGCATTTGGGATCTTGCTGTGTGCCCATTTACTGTCACATTTCCTACCTGAAACATTGACTGCAATTCAAGGAATATTCAGTTAGGAGTTACATTCTTTGGGATGTTCTGTGTTTACGAAAGGCGCAATAGAAAGTTTTTTGAATTTCTTTTTCTGCTCCAGCCCAACCTTCCATCTCAGAATCACATTCTTATGGGACCACTATTCAAAAAGCAACCGAGCAACAAAGATTGGTGCTTAATGGGCCTGAAAGAGGGCAGTTATAAACCATCAGCTAATGGCTTCTAGGGGCGGCACGATAGTTAGCACTGCTGCCTCACAGCACCAGGGTCCCAGGTTCGATTCTAGCCTCATGTAACTGTCTGCATGGGGTTTGCACATTCTCCCCGTGTCTGCATGAGTTTCCTCCGGGTGCTCTGGTTTC
Organism: Hemiscyllium ocellatum; assembly: GCF_020745735.1. NCBI lineage: Eukaryota > Metazoa > Chordata > Chondrichthyes > Orectolobiformes > Hemiscylliidae > Hemiscyllium > Hemiscyllium ocellatum. The sequence continues at coordinate 11,743,613 of NC_083411.1, read as the reverse complement.
CTCCCACAGTCCAAAGATGTGCAGGATAGGGTGAATAGGCATTGCTAAATTGCCTATTGTGTTAGCTGCATTAGTCAGAGGGAAATGGGTCTGAGTGGGTTACTCTTCGGAGGGTCGGTGTGGACTTGTTGGGCCGAAGAGCCTGTTTCCACACTGTAGGGAATCTAATCTAAACTCTATTGAGGGGGACCTCTTGTGACACAGTGGTAGTATCCAAACCCCAGGTCCAGGTTAAATCACCTCTGGACAGGTTGATTAGAAGTCAGAGCTCTATTGAGAATAATCTGCCCAATTCCCCAACTTTCATTAGATAATCTGCAAGTATCAAACAGCAAAATGCATTTAATATTTATATCTTTTTAATCAGCCCCATGATCTGGAAAATATTGTAGCAAAGTGGAAATTTAAAGAAAAAGGAGAGAAGCTGAAAACAGTAGACAGTGCTAGGAAATTAGTTTTTACTTTTAAGTGAATCGAATACCACATGTTTTAAGAAGCTTGAACTATTTTAATATTTCATAGTTCACAGCAAGGTCTGTAGCCATAGAGAACAGAGAAGCTACTCATTAAGTTAATGAAAGGAAGTCGTCCATCAAACATGTGTAAACATAAGGAATTATCAGCAGGAAGATGAATGTTTTCCTGTTGGTTGAAATACAAGATGTCGAAGATGGGGGCGATATTACGAATACATTACTGGGTTAAATGTATTTTTACAAAGTTAATTTCATTCTGCTTTAAAAATAAGTCATTGAACATTACAGCTAATTATTTGATTGGCTGTTTCGCTGTCGTTCATACCTTGATAAAGGAAACTTGCACTGTTTGTATCATTAATTTGGGTTTCCATCCATTTGCTTGCAATAAATAAAAAAAACTGTGACCTCACTGACCTCTGAACTCAAACTCTTGACACTGTTTCCTGATAAGTCAAGCTGCATGTGAGGAGGGGAGTGAGTACAGGGAAACCGCAGAACTCCATCATTCAGGTGAACAGCACCAGCTCTTTATATTTATTAATCTAACGATAACTGTTGCACATTTATGAATATTAGAGATGAGCCATAGAATCTTACAACATGGAAACAGACCCTTCAGCCCAACTCATTCATGCCAACCAGCTTTCCCATACTGCATTACTTCCACTTTCCCTGCATTTGGTCAATACACCTCTAAACCTTTCCTATCCACACACCTGTCCAAATGTCTTTAGATGTTCTAATTGTACCCATCTCTATCACTTCCTCTTGTTCCATAACTGCACCACCCTCTGTGTAAAAATGTTTCCCATCAGGTCCCTTTTAGATCTTGCTCCTCTCACCTTCAACCTATGCCCTCTCACTTTGGACTCCCTTACCCAGGGAAACCATCTTGTCTATTCACCTTTTCTATGCCCCTAATGATTTTCTAAACCTCTATAAGATCACCTCTCAGCCTCCTACATTCCAGGGGAAAACATGTCCCAGCCCATCCAGCCTCTCCACATAACTCAAACTCTCCAGTCTTGGTAACATTCTTGTAAATTCTTTTAGCACCTTTTCCAGAATAATAAGATCCTTCCCAATGGCAAGGTGATCACTTACGTACACAGTACTCCAAAACTGGCTTTACCAATACCTTGTACAACTGCAGCATGACGTCCCAACTCCTTGACTCATTGCTCTGAACAATGAGTGGGGATGAGTTTCAAAACTGGATAATTTGGCAGCAGAATTGTCTTATGTGCAAGTGCTGAGGTAACTTAATGCTTGAAGTTACTCCACACATCACAACTGAATCTATTTTCCAACGTGACTTTCAGTTCAAACATTTATTTCTGTCTTCACTGACCATGTGGGAGGTAGCTGGACACACCTTATGGAAGGTAAAAACAATGACTGCAGATGCTGGAAACCAGATTCTGGATTAGTGGTGCTGGAAGAGCACAGCAGTTCAGGAGCAGTGAAATCGACGTTTCGGGCAAAAGCCCTAATGGAATACATTCGTATTCATTCCAAGAAAATTGATTAAATCTATTTAGATACAAGCTTTTCATCTGAACTTTGCTCAATTTCATTTCAGGGTGGAATTTCAGTTTTGTATTGAGGGAGAACTGCATTGCCAGAAGTTCCATCATTTGGATAACACATGAAACTGAGGTGGTGTCTGTCCTCTCAAGGTGAATGCAAACATTCAGGGAACAACTTTTTGAATAAGAGCACAAGTGTTCTGCTTGATGTTCTGACCAATGTTAACTTAAAATTGCTGCTGATACGAACTTGCTAAGTGCGAACTGGGTGCTGTTTGCATCAACAGCGGCTACTCTTCAAATAAAAAGTTGTGCTTCACTTGACATTTTGACATTTCCACCTTTCTTGCAAGGTGCTACGGAAATGCAAGTTCTTTCCATTTCTTTTCTTTTGGATTTGGTCAGCTGGCATGCAGGTCCTTGTACTCCTCCACCGGCAGAACATAACAACACGACGGCTGGAGGAGGAGCGCCTCATCTTCCGCCTGGGAACCCTCCAACCACAAGGTATGAATTCAGATTTCTCCAGTTTCCTCATTTCCCCTCCCCCCACCTTGTCTCAGTCGGTTCCCTCAACTCAGCACCGCCCTCCTAACCTGCAATCTCCTTACTGACCTCTCCGCCCCCACCCCACTCCGGCCTATCACCCTCACCTTGACCTCCTTCCACCTATCCCACCTCCATCGCCCCTCCCCCAAGTCCCTCCTCCCTACCTTTTATCTTAGCCTGCTTGGCTACTCTCTCTCATTCCTGATGAAGGGCTTATGCTCGAAACGTCGAATTCCCTACTCCTGAGATGCTGCCTAACCTGCTGTGCTTTAACCAGCAACACATTTTTAGCTGAAGAATTCTACCGCACATCAGTACACATGTTCTCCCGTCTGTGCATAGGATATTATTATAGGTTTTCCTCTTAGATAATCGGGCAATTTCTCACTTTAGCTTGCATAATTACAGCTGCAGTGTTGAGAAAAAGACTTGGATTTTGCATTTTTAACTGAGATTAAGGGGAGAGGTGGAGCATCTGGCAGAGTTAAAACTTCTGAAGTAAGTGTGTGTTTTTCTCAATGACTTGGGGGAAATATGTTGGGTTTCTAGTCCATGATTGCCCTGATATTTCAAGCAACAAACTGGTTCTCAAGCAATAATGACACACAGCCAAGTCATAAATCTCATTGAAGGAAATGGAGTCAGTGAGTATTCTCTGGAGAATATTCTTCAGAAGAGCATGAAACTTCATTATGACCTCTGCTCTGAACTTTCACCCTGAACTTTCTCTCTGATGATATCAAACAGAGCAATTCTCTAAATTCCAAGAGTTGCCTAGAAATCTTGAAGTATCTCCTACTTTCATACATTTTAATTACTGATTAAAAGTAATTTAAATGCCTTGTTCCACAGATGCAAACCGTTACATTGTTCTTTTAATTACAAGGCAGAATGTTATGCACTGCCAATGCATCACAATGACACAGCATTTAATCTTATGGCCACCAGTTTGCCTGAGCTGTACATATGCTCACTATTAATTTGAAAAAAATGAGTCATCTTTAGACCTGAAAATTATACACAGCAGTTCCATAATGCCTGGTTCTCACAGTGGCGAAAGTTCTTTGTCTTGTAGTTTTATAACAGCATTTCTGGTAACAAAATACAGGGAGTGTAACAAAAGTCAGGATTCTCCTGAGATGGCTGTGACCAGCTTCCTTTCCAGCCTGCTGGTCTCTTCACCGATAACACAGCTGCTTCATGTTGCAAACCTCATTCTTTGATGTGAGATAATTGTGGGAAAACAAAAGTCAGTGACAGTCACTCACAAATGGTCTTGTAACACTGGGTATTCTACTGGTGTCATTAATAAGACTGCTTACTTCCACTTTTGCAACTCCATACCATCTCGAACCTTGCCTCAGCTCAGCTTGCTGTCAAGATCCTTGTCACTTCTGATTTTCAGTTTTCCAAATATTCCCCTAGTTGCTCTCCCATTTTCCAATTGAAGACATCTAAAGCTGTGTCAAAACTTGTACCACATTCCATTTATCAGTCAACCCTACGCTTTCTTATTTGCATTAGCTTCGATTAAGGCTTTATGTTAAAATTCTAGTTTCTGTATTTAAATCCCCCCATGACCTCCTTCTCTCTGTGACATTCTCAGTCCTAAGAGTCTGCGTGCTTCTCTAATTTCGACCTCAACCATACTCCGGATTTTAATTGCTTCACCATCGATGGCCATACCTTCAGCTGTAAAGGATGTACACGGTGGTACACTGGTTAGCACTGCTGCCTCACAGAGCCAGAGATCTGGGTTCAACTCCTGTCTCAGGCAACTGTCTGTGTGTAGTTTGCACATTCTCCCTGTGTCTGTGTTGGTGTGCTCTGGTTTCCCCCCACAGTCCAAAAATGTGCAGGTTAGGTGAGTTGGCCATGCTAAATTGCCTGTAGTGCAAGGGGAAGGGATAAATGTAAGGGAATGGGACTGGATGGGTTGCTCTTCAGAGGGTCTGTGTGGACTTGTTGGGCCGAAGGGGCTGTTTCCACACTATAAGTAATCTAATCTAATCATATGGTCTGGAATTCCCTCCGTCAATCTATCACTCTGTTTATCTTTCCTCAGATAAGACACTCATTAAGAACTATTTCTTTGACCATGATTTACTCATCTACCCAACATCTCCTCAACTTTTCTGTCCAAGTTAGTTTGATAATATAACAAAGTGCTTTGGGAGAGTTGATGTCATTGAAGCCCCAGTATACCTCTCAATTTTTAAATTTATTGTTGATCTTGCAGTCTGTGCACCTTCTTTGCAGCTGTAGCATTGTTTTCCTCACTCTGTTCCTTTACCCTAATGCACTTTGTATGGTATGATTTGCCTGTACTGCACACTAAACAAATCTTTTCACTGTACCAACGTATATGTGACAATAACAAATCAAATCAAATTAAAATATACAAATTTCCAACTTGGGATGTCCCAAAGCACTTCACCGCCAATTAAGTACATGTTAAAATGTTGTCACTGTTGCAATGCAGAAAAAGTGACAACTTATCTTTGGACAAAGCTCCCAGAGTGTCTTATCATTTAAATAAACATTTCCTCTCTTTTCAGCAAACTGAATGTAAGTAGCTATGCCATTAGACAGATTGGGTCTTGCACAATTCATCTACTCATTTGGCTGGCATTTGTACTTCTCGGACAATGAAAGATGGCCAATAACTGCTGGCCTAGCCAGCAATGCTCACATTACTGAATGAATTGTTACAAAAACCTTCCTTAGTTATGTATTTCCTGGTCTCAGTCAGTGTGTTAACGGAATGGAAGGAATCCTCACAGTGTCGAGGTACCTCTCTGTGAAACGTGAGTACTGTTCTCAGTGGATCAGCTCAGTGGTCCCACTGATTGCATCTGCTGAGATGCTCAGTGCTTTGAAGTTCCCTGACCAAGGTCAGATAAGAACCAGGTTAAAGTTTGTTGGAAAGGAAGCATGCAAGGGAGCCCCAGCTGCAATGCTTAGGCATTGAACACCAGCTTTCTTTTCATCTTGCGATTTTCATCTTTCAAACAAATTGGTTTTCTTTGGCTTGGTTTGTACGAGTAGAGCAAAAACAGGAAATAAAATCATTCTCAGAAGAAATATCACTGAATTGCAAAACCTGACAGTGTTGTTGGAAGCTATTTGATTAGCTACCTCCACCAGGTCTTTCCATGATCTTTTAAAGTTAGTTCCAGAAACTAGGTGGACCGTGTATACCAAATAAAATTCATGCAGGTGAGGTCTGGTTGAAAGTTATTGTCATTTTGTTCTGTGAAATGAATGACCATTTCGTCATTCAGTCAAGTTGAGTGACATTTCATTTTCTGGCTGCATAAATCTACTTCGCTTGACTCTACTTATCTCTTCTGTCCAATCTTTTCTGTGCTATTAAACTGGTTAAAATGTCCATTTGTCCATTCTCAATGTGTAAGGAGAAGGCATCACATCAAGAGAATGGTTAAAGATTTGCGTAATATTATCATTAACTGTTCTCCATGTCTAAACATGTAACTCTGAAGATGGACAAGGGAGATCCAGTAGATGTAGTGTACGTGGACTTTCAGAAAGCTTTTGATAAAGTCCCACATAATAGGAGGCTAGTGAGCAAAATTAGGGCACATGGTACTGGGGGCAAAGTACTAACTGGGATTGAAAGTTGGTTGGCTGACAGGAAACAAAGAGTAGTGATAAACGACTCCATTTCGGAATGGCAGGCAGTGACCAGTGGGGTACCGCAGGGATCAGTACTGGGACCGCAGCTTTTTACACTATATGTTAATGATATAGAAGATGGTATTAGTAATAACATAAGCAAATTTGCTGATGATACAAAGCTGGGTGGCAGGGTGAAATGTGAGGAAGATGTTAGAAGATTACAGTGTGACCTGGACAGGTTAGGTGAGTGGTCAGATGCATGGCAGATGCAGTTTAATGTTGATAAATGTATGGTTATCCACTTTGGTGGCAAGAACAGGAAGGCAGATTACTACCTAAATGGAATCAATTTTGGTAAAGGGGCAGTAGAAAGAGATCTGGGTGTTTTTGTACACCAGTCAATGAAGGTAAGCATGCAGGCACAACAGGTAGTGAAGAAGACTAATAGCATGCTGGCCTTCATAACAAGAGGGATTGAGTATAGAAGCAAAGAGGTTCTTCTGCAGCTATACAGGGCCCTGGTGAGACTACATCTGGAGGATTGTGTGCAGTTCTGGTCGCCAAATTTGAGGAAAGACATTCTGGCTATTGAGGGAGTGCAGCATAGGTTCATGAGGTCAATTCCTGGAATGGCGGGACTACCTTACGCTGAAAAACTGGAGCGACTGGGCTTGTATACCCTTGAGGTTAGAAGACTTAGAAGGGACCTGATTGAGACATATAAGATTATTAAAGGATTGGACACTCTGGCGGCACGAAACATGTTTCCACTGATGGGTGAATGCCGAACCAGAGGACACAGCTTAAAAATACAGGGTAGACCATTTAGGACAGAGATGAGGAGAAACTTCTTCACCCAGAGAGTGTTGGCTGTGTGGAATGCTCTGCCCCAGAGGGCAGTGGAGGCCCAGTCTCTGGATTCATTTAAGAAAGAGTTGGATAGAGCTCTCAAGGATTGTGGAATCAAGGGTTATGGAGATAAGGCAGGAACAGGATACTGATTAAGGATGATCAGCCATGATCATATTGAATGGTGGTGCAGGCTCGAAGGGCAGAATGGCCTACTCCTGCACCTATTGTCTATTGTCTAAAGTTTGGTTCTGGAATTCTCTGGCCAATGTCTCACATTGCAGCTCTGGGGAGAGAGTGATGGAAGCTCAGAGAAATTTGGCCAAGGTCTATTTGTGTGAAGGGGTTCCACACAGCTCCAAGTGGGTTTAGAAGTCATTTATCAACTGTCTACTATCCCTCAGAAAGCAAAGGGAAGCTGGGGAGCTAGCAAGATAAAGGGATCTGAATTTCAATATGTCTGCCTTGTTTGAAATAATAACAAAGAACCGTGCGGCACCAGAATAGACCCTTCGGCCCCTCAAGTCACTGCTAACACATGATGCTTTCCTAAACCAAAAGGCTTTGCCTCCATATCTCTCTATTCCCTGCCTATTCATGCATCTGTTAAGTGGCCTCTTAAACATTGCTATTGTTTCCACGTCTAACGCCCTCTCTGTGGCGCATTCCAGGCACTTACCACTCTCTGTGTAAAACTCTTGCTCCTCACATCTCTTTTAAATTTTCTCCCTTTTAACTTAAACCTAAATCTCCTTGTAATTGTCATTTCAACCCTGAGAAAAAGACTCCAACTGTCTATCTATGCCTCTCATAATCACTTGCCTCACAATCTGCAATGTTCAAGTGAAAACAAACCAAGTTTGCCCAACCTCTCCTCCAAGCTAATACCCACCAAACAAAGCAACATCCTGGTAAACCATTTGTGTACCCTCTCCAATGTTTCCACATCCTTCTAATAGTGTGGCGACCAAAACTGTACACAATATTCCAATGTGGCCTAATTAGAGTTCTATAAAGCTGCAAAATGACTTGCCAATTTTTATTCTCTGTGCCCTTAATCAATATTCCATATATCCCATATAGCTACTTGACCACTTTATCCACTTGTTAGAAGGCTGTTGTGTTATATCTCATATGATATGTCAGTATAGCATTTAGATTAGATTACTTACAGTTGGGAAACAGGCCCTTCAGCCCAACAAGTCCACACCGACCCGCCGACCCACCCAGACCCATTCCCCACATTTACCCCTTCACCTAACACTAGAGCCAATTTAGCATGGCCAATCCACCTAACCTGCACATTTTTGGACTGTGGGAGGAAACCGGAGCACCCAGAGGAAATCCACGCAGACACAGGGAAACAGGGGAAACTCCACACAATCAGTCGCCTGAGTCGGGAATTGAACCCGGGTCTCTGGCGCTGTGAGGCAGCAGTGCTAACCACTGTGCCACCATGCCACCCACATTTAAGATATCACCACTGTCATTTCATGTGACCTGATGGTATAAAGATCTGATACTGTATATTAACCCATATCACTTGAAGCATGACCTGAGTAATCTAATGCCTCTGCCCCACAGCTGACTGTAATAAATGCCTGTTGGATTCTTCAATGCCGCAGTATCTAGATCTAGAATCTCTGTTGCGGGAGAGATGGCATTAGCTTGCTCCAGGTACTTTGGACAAACCTCTGCTATGGTCAGCAAAGCACACAGAGCCAATGCTGTGCAACAGATGTGAGCTGTTGTATCTAGTCAAAAGCAGTGCAGTTTTCCTTGAGCTCTGTAAATCACGTGGGCTGAGAAGACATTGGACAAACACATGCAGGCAATCGGTTTTGAAAGACCATGCCAGAGCCCAAACCAAAACGTAACTGGCCAACACCACAGCACTGACAGCAAGGAAAGTACACAGTAACAAACACATCAAAGAGGTTCAGAATCAATCAGCTGAAAGCGAATTGCAGAAGATGACCAAGCTTTCCATATTACTGACCTCTCTTAAAATGTTCACAGTATAAGGTGATCAGAAGCTTTTATCATTATTTATATCATACCAGGGAGACAATGGCCAAGTATTATTACTGCTAGACTAGTAACTCAGAAACTCAGCTGACGTTCTGGGGACCCGGATTCAAATCCTGCCACGGCAGATGGTGGAATTTGAATTCAATTTTTGAAAAGTCTGGAATTAAAAGTCTACTGATGACCATGAATTTATTGTTGATTGTTGGAAAAACACATCTGGATCACTAATGCCCTTCAGGGAAGGAAATCTGCTGTCCTCACCTGGTCTGTCCTACATGTGATTCCGGACCCACAGCAATGCAGTTGATTTTCAACTCTCTCTAAAATGGCCTAGCAAGCTGTTCAGTTGTATCGATCGCAATGGAGTCTCAACAAAGGAATGAAACTGGATGGATCATTTGGCATCGACCTATGCACCAGAAAAGACAATGGCAGGAACGAACAGCCCTATCGACCTGTGAAGTCATCCTCACTAACATCTCAGGGCTAGTGCCAAAATTAGGAGGGCTGTCTCACAGACTAGTCAAAACATAGCCTGACATAGTCATACTCACTGAATCATACCTTACACACAATGTCTCAGACACCACCATCACCATGTCCTGTCGCATCAGCAAGACAGACCCAGCAATGGTGGTGGCACGGTGGCATATAGTGAGGCAGAAGTTACCCTGGGAGTTCTCAACATCGACTCTGAATTCATGAAGTCTTGTGGCTTCAGGTTAAACAGGGGCAAGGAAATCTCTTGCTGATGATCACATCTTCCCTCAGCTGATGAATCAGCACTCCTCCATGTTGGAGAAAGCACTGAGAGTGGCATGGGTACAAAATGTACTCTGGGTGAGGGATTTCAATGTTCACCACTAAGAGTGACTTGGCAGCTATTACTAATTAAGCTGGTTGGCTCTGAAGGGACATTGCTACTATACTGGGTCTGCAGCAGTTGGTGAGTGAACCAACAAGAGGGAAAAACATACTTGACCTCATCCTTATTAATATTCCAGCTGCAGATGCATCAGTCCATGACAGCACTGGTAAAATTGACTACCGCACAGTCAATGTGGAGACGAAATTCCACCCTCATATTGAGAATACTCTCCATCGTGTTATATGGTACTATCACCATGCTAAATGAGACAGACTTTGAACAGATCTAGCAACAAAGACTTTGTGAGGTGCTGTAAGCCATCAATGCAGCAGAATTGTACTCCAATACAGTCTGTAAACTCATGGATTGGTATATCCCCCAATCATCCATTACTATCAAGCCAGGGGATCAGCTCTGGTTCAATGGAGAGTATTGGAGGGCAAGCCAGGAGCAGCACCAAGCAGACCTGAAAATGCAGTGTAAACCGGGTGAAGCTGCCAAACAGGACTACTTGCATACCAAACACCCAAAGCAACAAGTGACAGACAGAGCTAAGCGATCCCACAGCTAATGAATCAGATCAAAGCTCTGCAGTCCTGCCACATCCAGTCAGGAATGGTGGAGAGTTAAACAACTCACTGGAGGAGGAGGCTTCACAAATATCCCCTTCCTCAATTATCTCCAGCACATCAATGCAAAAGATAAGGCTGAAGCATTTGCAGCAATCTTCAGCCAGAAATGCCAAGTGGATGATCCATCATGGCTTTGTCCAGTGGTTCCCAGCATCACAGATATCAATCTTCAGCTAATTTGATTTACTCCATCTGATATCAGAAAAAGGTTAGATACTCTGGGTACTGGAGAGGCTATGGGTCCTAAAAACATTCCAGCAATGTATTGAAGACCGGTGCTCCAGAACTTGCTGCTCCCCTAGCCAAGCTATTCCTGTGGAGTTACAACACTGGCATCGAATTGATAATGTGCAAAATTGCCCAGGTACGCCCTATACACAAAAAGCTGTACGAGTCCAACCCAGTCAATTACCATCCCATCAGCCTATTCTTGATCATCAGTAAAATGATGGAAGGTGTCATCAACAGTGCTATACAGCAGCACCTGCTCAGCAAAACCTGCTCAGTGATGCCCAGTTTAGGTTCTTCCAGGGTCACTCAGCTCCTGATCTCATTACATCCTTGGTTCAAACATGGACAAAAGAGTTGAATTCCAGGGATGAGATGAAAGTGACAGCCCTTGATATCAAGGCTGCATTCGATCAAGTGTGGCTCACTAATGTCCTTTTGGGAAAGACATCTCTGGCCTACATGTGACTCCAGGCCCACAGTACTGAAGCCTTGGAAAGCCAATCAGTTGAAGTTGGCAATCAGGGATGGTCAATAAATGCGGGCCTCACCAATGATGCACATATTCCATAAAAAGTAAAAATAAAATACACATGGCAGTATCCCATTTATAGATACTGTAAATCAGTATAACCTTTAAGAGACATGTTCATTTTATCATGTGTAGCCTGATATTATAAAGATGTGATGCTCCATCTTAAATCAGATCGCTTAAAGCATGAAACACTTTTGTCAGCATGCTGCAACTTAGCATTAACTCAGCCTCATATGTTCCTGAGTCTAGGTTAGAGTGGTGCTGGAAAAGCACAGCAGGTCAGGCAGCATCTGAGGAGCAGGAAAATTGACGTTTCGGGCAAAAGCCCTTTATCAAGGAATAGAGGGCTTTTGCCTGAAATGTCAATTTTCCTGCTCCTCAAGATACTGCCTGACCTGCTTTGCATTTCCAGCACCACTCTAATCTAGACTCTGGTTTCCAGCATCTGCAGTCCTTGTTTTTACCTACCTGTTATGTTCCTGGGTAATCCAATGTTTTCGTGGTGCAGTTGGCGATAACAAACATGTATTCTTTACTACTGCGAAATCAAGGACTTTTCTCCCATTAGATAGAGATGACTGGTTATGGTTTAACCTGAGGGTCACTATGCCTCAGACAAGGGGCAAAGGAGAAATGGCAGCACGTTTATGGTAACCTCAACTGGTGTAGGAATTAAATCCATGGTGTTGGCATCACTATACATTGCAAAGCAACTACCCAGTTAACTGAGCTAACTGACCCCCAGATAGCAGGTTTGCAACACAGATTACAGCCAACAGTGTGGGTTCAATTCTTGCACTGGCTGAAGTCACCATTAAGGTCCCCCTCTTCCCAACTTTGCCCCTTGCTTGAGGCAAGTTAAAGGCACCATCAGTTCTATCCCTCTCTAATGAGAGAGCAGCCCTTTGGGACTATAATGTCTTTACTTTTACCGATATCCATACCTAGGTTTTATGTTAAAATAGACAGGATAAGCAGTTCTGCATTGATTAAAATACCCTGCTGGAGTCAAAGTCACGCCATAGGCCAAATATCCATTCGAGAGTGGGTCACTGCAGGGAGAGGCTAGGAGTCTATAGCTTAAAACATTTCTCACAAAAATATTTTTACTAACCTTCAAAACCAGTAACCATACCTGCTGGAATGGATATTGGGAAGTTCCCATGTTAACAAAGAAATATAGCATCTCTTACATTGATAATTAAAATCTAATGAGTAAAAGGAACACAAGATGGATAATGTTGAGACACAGATGTGACTGTGCCAGAAAAAGCACATTACAATACTATTATAGGAACCAAACATTACATTACAGGAAGTTCAAGCAGACGGAAGACTATTTTCTATTGAAATTGATGAGCATATATGATTCAAAATATCATGTTTGGATCCAGTTCAATCGAGTAACCTTATTACTTTAATTTGTAGCCATTTATCCTTGCAGACACTCGTCACTGTTTAGTCACTGACTTCCAGAACTCTGCAATCTGTATCCTAGCTTGTATCATGATCTATGCTCCCATTACCATTGTGTTTGCTGATCCATATTGGCTGCTGGTCCACCAACACTGCAAACATTAAATTCCCAACCTCCTGTATGTATCTATTCACAGCCTGACCCCTCCCTATCTCTGATGCTGTTGCAAACCCTATAACCTTCAGAGAACAACTCATTCGTCCAAAGTGTGTTCCCCCGACCAACTACCTCCCTTTGTCCCACCATTATGGCCAAGCTAATTTCAATCATGCCTGGACACCATATTTGGAAATTCTATCTCTAAACCATTCTGTCTCTACACCCACTCTTTCATCCTCTCAGAACCTTTCTGAATTTAAGGCAGAGATAGACTTTTAATGAGCTGAAGGGTCATGGGGAGTGGGCAGGAATATGCAGTTGAGTCTTGCATGAGATCAGCCATGACTGTCTCGTATGGTGGAGGAGGCTTGAGGGACTGAAATGCCTACTCCTGCAACTCGTTGTTATGTGCTTATGAAAGTTCACCTCTTTGACTAAACCTTCGGTCATCCCCTTCTAATATTCTCTTCTTCTGCTTGATGAGCATTATTTTTTGACACCATCATGAAGTACCTTGGGATACTTTCCACTTTAAAGGCATTGACTAAATGAAATTTGTTTTTTGCGATTCAGTGGAAATGAAAATGACAGTATAAATGAGTAAGTGTTTTCCTGGCTCGTTAACATCCACTGTACAAAGCTGCACAGTCACAAACTACACAGCTCCAAGTGGAATACCTAAAGTTAAGCAACAGTGTTAGAAATTTATTGTCAACAAATTTACAAATGTAAATGGACCCAGCTGCACATCATTATTGCCATTGACTCCACCAACGTCCCAAGCCCAGTAATGTTCCAATCTGTACCACACAGTGGTTCCTGGATATCGTTCAAACAACAGCACCGCAGTCTAACAATATCATAAACAAAATATAGAACATCTACAAGGATAAGAAAAACACTCTCAGAATATGGAATCAATTCACCAACACTACTGCTAAAGCAACATTCCCATTCCATTAGCCACAAACCACATGCAGGAATCCAGATGTGAATCGCTGATGTCTGGTTAGTTATTAAGGATGGAAAGACACCACTCATGCTTGAAAAATCAAACCCATAGTTGTACTCTTTGCCAATGCAGATTTTCGACCTTTCTATTGATTTGTTTGCTGAATTACCTCCCTAAAAGCATCGTGGCTCCACTGATAGCACATGGACTACAGCGGTTCAAGAAGGCAGCTCACCACCATCTTCTCAAGGGTGACCAAGGATGGGCAATAAATGCCGGCCGAGCCAGTGACATCCAACTTACATGAGTGAATAAAGAAAAAGGTTAAATGACAGGCAGGTCTGCAATGATGTGTGAGTTTCACTTGATTACTGCTTTTTGGCTCTCAACTAAACATGTGCGTACCATGGGGTAAAATACTAGGCATCTGTGGAAACACCAACAATATTGGAGAGCAAGGACTGTTCTGGATGTAGGTTTGCTCGCTGAGCTGGAAGGTTCATTTTCAGTTGTTTCGTCACCATACTAGGTGACATCTCCAGTGATCCTCCAGATGAAGCACTGGTGGTGTAGCCCACTTTCTATTTATGTGTTTGGGTTTCCTTGGGTTGGTGATGGTATTTCCTGTGGTGACGTCATTTCCTACAGTGATGTCATTTCCTATTCTTTTTTTCAGGGGGTGGTAAATGGGATCCAAGTCAATATGTTTGTTGATAAGAGTTCTGGTTGGTATGTCATGCTTCTAGGAATTCTCATACATGTCTCTGATTGGCTTGTCCTAGGATGGATGTGTTGTCCCAGTCGAAGTAGTATCTTTCCTCATCCATATTGTAAGGATACTAGTGAGAGCGGGTCATGTCCTTTTGTGGCTAGTTGATGTTCATGGACAAAAATTAAATCATCCTATCGTTAATCCTATTATAAACCTCTCTTTATTTCTTTTCCAAGCCATCTATCATCTGTATTTATTTTTGCTGAAGAGCAGCACATCTGTTAACACTGTACTCTTCAGAAGAAAAATCAATGATGGAAAACTTTAACTCTGTTTTCCTCTCCACAGATGCTGCCACACCTGTTGAGCAACCTTTCAGCTTTTAGCTCCTGTATTTAACATATGAGGACAGGTCACATAGACTTGGCTTGTACTCCCTTGACCATATGAGGGCAAGGACTAATCAAATAGAAACGTTTCAAATGATGACAGAATGGGTGGGACAGAATGGGTGGGCAGATTCAGAAATCCAGATCAAAGGGGACTAAATTTTGAAATTAAAAATGGGCCATTTTTGTGGCTGGTCTGAGTGAGCGTCATCACTCGAAGGGTAGCGGAAATAATCACCCCACAAAGCTGATGAAGCGAGTAGCTAATTTGCAATTGGTTGTTTTTGTTACAGGGCCAAGGTCTGCAGGTAGAACAAAGACAAAGATCGGCCATGATAATAATTACATGGCAGATACAGGCTTGAGATGCTGGATTGTCTACTTGTGTCCCTATACTCCCATGATTGTCACGAATATCATCCATTTCCAGCAATCCGAGCAGCCTTATAACCAAATAAACTCTCCACTACTCCACCCACACATACTATCACCCTTTTAGAATCTCTATTTTCTGTATAAACAATTAAAAGAGAACCTCCGAATCCACTAGAATTTTAAGTAAACTCAACTGAAGCAGATAAGTGCTCTTTTTGATGCAAATAAAAAATATGTTTTGATGACAGAGTACATGAATAAATCAGTTTCTCGGCGAGAAACTTGAATTGCCAAAGTTCACAGCCAAACACTGAACATACTTGCATTTTACCGTCATATGTATGACATCAGCAAAAAGAAGCAATGTTCGTCCACACGCCTCATTAGCAAACACTCGATCACAAACCCCCGCCTATACTCAGCTACGGAAAAGCTGCTGTGGTTAATGGAATTTGTGGGCTTTACCAGCATTTGCCAGACCAATCCTGGAAACCATCATGCATGACATAGGATTTGTGTAAATATTTAATGAAAACAGAGCTCAGCGGGAGGGTTTGTTTTGGACGGGGGAGGAGTTTTGCTCACAGTGTTACACACCTCACCACCTCCCTGGTCACTCACCTCCCAAGTGGCGATAATGATGGCTCATTTCCCAATGAGTAAACTATAGCGACCAGCCTGGCAAGTCCAGTGGCAATTAGAGGCACAGAGTCGTAGATTTATACAGAATGGAAGTAGGCCCTTCAGCCTAACTTGTCTGTGCTGACCAGTAACCTAAACTGATCAAGCCCCATTTGCCAGCACTTGGCCCATATTCCTCTAAACCCTTCCTATTCATATACCCATCCAGATAATCTTTTAAATGTTGTAATTGTACCAGCCTCCACCATCCTCTCCAGCAGCTCATTCCATACATGCACCACCTCTGTGTGAAACAATTGTTCCTTAGGTCCCTTTTAACTCTTTGCCCTCTCACCTTAAACCTAAGCCCTCTAGTTTTAGAGTTCCTCAACCTGGGGAAAAACACCTTAACTATTCAATCTATCCATGCCCCTCATGGTTTTGTAAACTTCAATAAGGTGACCCCTCAGCCTATGACACTCCAAAACAGTCCCAGCTTATTCAGCCTCTCTCTCTAGCTCAAACCCTGGCAACATCGATCTAAATCTTTTCTGAGCTCTTTCAAGTGTCACAACATTTTTCCTATAGCAGGGAGACCAGAATTGCACACAGTATTCCAAACGTGGTCGAACCAATGTCCTTTACAGCAGCAACATTACCTTCCAACTCCTATACTCAATGCACTGACCAATAAAGATAAGCAGACCGAACGCCATCTTTACTATCCTATCTAGTTGTGATTCCATTTTCAAGGAACTATGAACCTGCACCCCAAGATCTCTTTGTTTGCTGACACACCCCAGGTCCTTTCCACGAAGTGTATAAGTCCTGCACCACTAAAATATAGCATCTCACATTTATATAGTTAAAACTCCATCTTCCACTCTTCAGCCCATCTGATCAAGATCCCATTGTACTCTGAGGTAACCTTCTTCCCTGTCCACTGCACCAACAATTTTTGTGTCATCTGCAAACTTACTAACTATACCTTCTATTTTCACATCCAACTCATTTCTATAATGACAAAAAACAGTGTACTCAGTCCCAATCCTTGTGGCACACCACTGGTCATGGGCCTCTAGCACCACCCTCTGTCTCCTACCATCAAGCCAATTTTGTATCCAAGTGCCTCATTTTCCCTGTAGTCCATGTGATCTAACCTTATTAATCAATCTACCATGAGGAACCTTGTCAAACATCTTACTGAAATCCATATAGGTCACGTCCACTGCACTGTCTTCATCAATCCTCTTTATCACTTCTTCAAAAAACTCAATCAAGTTAGTGAGACATGATTTCCCATGCACAAAGCTCTGTCGACTATCATAATCAGTCCTTGCCTTTCTAAATACATGTAAATCCTGTCCCTCAGAATTCCCGCCAACAGTTTGCAGACAACTGACGTCAACCTCACTGGTCTATAATTCCCTGGCTTTTCTTTATCACCTTTCTGAAATAGTGGCACCACGTCAGACAAACTCTAGTCTTCTTGCATCTCACCTGTGGCTATTGATGACACAAATAGCTCAGCAAAGAGCCCAGTAATGACTTCCCTAGCTTCCTACAAAGTTCTAGGGTCCATCTGATCAAGTCGAGGAGATTTATCCATTTTTATGCATTTTAGGATGTCCAGCACCTCCTCCTCTGTAATAGACACTTTTCAAGGTATTGTTATTTATTTCCCCAAGATCTCTAGCTTCCATTTCATTCTCCACAGTAAACACTGATGCAAAATATTCATTTAGTATCTCCTGCAGTTCCACACAGAGGTGGCTTTGCTGATCTTTAAGGGGCCCTATTCTCTCCCTAGTCCCTCTTTTGTCTTTACAGTATTTGTAGGATCCCTTTGGATTCTCCTTAACCCTCTGTGCCAAAGCTATCTCATGTCTCTTTTTTGCCCTCTCGATTTCCCTCTTAAATATACTCCTACTGCCTTTATACTCCTTTGACGATTCACTTCTTACTATCTTTATCTGACAGATTGAACTTTTAACTTATTCCTTTATTTTTCTAGTTTAAATCACAAAAAACTTTTAATGTAAACTGTTCCCTATTTCTTTATTTTTCTACTATTCTATGAAGTAATGGTTAACCTTTTAATTCTCATTTCTCTTACTACTTTGTACTTGAGCATTTTTTGTACAGAGGTACCTAAGATGGTGCCTTGCGTAGCAACATTAGACACGTTTCTCTGTACTCCTGTACTTCTGTACTTGAGTACACGTGACAATAAAATCTAAAAATCTAAATCTAGATATGCTTCCTTCTTTTTCTCAACCAAGGATGGCTGGTAGGTAAAGGGGTGGCTTCTCAAAATTATTGCCCTGCTCTTGCCTCTGATCACCCCTCTCCCTGTTTCCCACCATCCCACAAGAAGAAAGAGTAAATTACCTGCACAGTGCTGAATCCTCAAAAAGCTAAGTCTCAACCAGCAGACTTTAGGACCCAGAGGTGCCAGCCTCACAATAATTCTTCTTAGTTTCAACTCCTTTTGTAATAAAGGATAGCATCCCATTCACCTTTCAAATTACTTGCTGTATCTGCATACTGACCTATTGTATTCAATGCACGATAATGCCTCAATTCCTCCCCACTCCAGAATAAATGATCTACTTAAGCAGTGCATACCATCTATTTACGAAGCAAGCAGCGTGTGTTTGAACAGAATTTCAATGAGTTCCTGTAAACAGAACTCACAGGCAAATCAGCAGCAACATTTCCCGATCAAACCAGAATCACTCCTCAAGCAAAATGCAGTCACTGAAGGATGGTTACAAATTATGCGCAGAAGATCAAGCCCAGCCAATTACAGCAGAGCGGTCTCTAAGCAAAACAGTGCAATCAGTTCCTTCTGGCTGGAATTTATTTTGCCAATGTAGCTTTTTTAATAAAAACAATTAATAAAAGGAAATTTCTTTAGCACAGTGCAAAATCTATAATACACCGTGATTGTACAAAAAAAACAACAGAATTCCTGTCACTACAAAGGGATCTTTCACTGACTGAATGTTGAAGACTCCAGAACTGAAAGGCAAAATAGGTGACCATTATGAATATTGAGGCCCCTCATTCACTCCTTTTACATGTGCTTGCCCACAGAAGTGGTGCAGGAATTATGGTTCCAGAATGGTACTACTGAAACCTTGGAATAATAATTCTTCCCAACATAACACTGACAGAGTTAGGACTGAAGTCTCTTCTCTTATATCTCAGATTTAAAGGCAATTCCCACTCAATATTTCCACCCTTATTCACAAAATAAAATGTGATCAAACATCCTCAAACATCAATAAGATAGGTGTTGCAACCCACTGCTCCCGGTAAGGAGCAGCTCCGCTGGTAATCTCCAGTCACACAAACCCTGGGCTGACAATCTATTGATTTTAACCTGCACCACATTTTTGACTCTGACTTTTAATAATGACAGCTGCTTCCATGTCCATATATGTTTTGTGCTATACTTCAAATATAGGCATCCAATGGTTTAATTGTATTATTTATTCATTCATAGAAGGATGGCAGTGCTGACTAGGCCAGAATTTATTGCGTATCCCTAAATACCCAGAGGGCTGTTGACAGTCAACCACCTTGGTGTGGGTCTGGAGTCACGTGTAGGCCAGACCAGATAAGGATGGCAGATTTTCTTCCCTGAAGGACATTAGTGAACCAGATGGGTTTTTCCAACAATTGGCGATGGATTTATGGTCATAATTAGATGCCTATTTCCAGATATTTATCAAATTCAAATTCCACCATCTGCTATGGCAAGGTTTGAACAAGGGTCCTCAAAACATTATCTGAGTTTTTAGATTAACAGTCCAGTGACATTTTCACTAGACCATTGCCTCCCTCTGTGTTGCTGAGTCAGTGGCTGACTATAGTATTGCTTTTGTTAAGTGTTAATTCCAGTGAGTTTCAGCAAGGGTTTCTCAACATGAAGCCCAGTGAGTTTTCTCACTGTACCTGAGTAAAAACCCCACCCTCATGGCATCCTGTCACACAAAGCTCACCCTATCCTACCCACACTATTCCAATGGTAGCTGATCATTGGCCAGATTGTGGGGAATGGCCTGGCATCACTGATGCTGACACTATCTTCAAGAATCCATTATGCACCCAAACAAGCACCGTCAGTCCAGAGCAACCCTGAGAAGTGGCTGATATTTGCCCCAGACCTGGTAGAGATTGGGACATTTTCTGGACAAAGAGCTGAAGGTGGATGTGATGTTACAGGCAATCCTGACTCTGACTGCCTTGAGCAGTTGCCTGACCGTGTCCAAGTCTCTGGGCTGTTACTGGAGACTGCCCTGACTCAGCAGTCCAGCAGTACTGTGAACCTGGTATCTCTGGCTGAGGGGCAAGGAGCAGAAAGGCAAGAATGCTGTGAGTATTCCAGAGAAATTCAATGTGTGTGAGCACTAAGACAGCAAGCAAACAGATCATGGACACATCCTGGTTCAGTCCATGAGCTGGGTTGATGCCCCTGCGCACACAGTGTATTAAAGTGACAATTGCCACTGCACATCAAGGTACAGCACTGAAGTTCATCACAGAAATGTTCTGTAGGTTAGTCAGAGATGTGGTGTGAGGGTTTTGAGAGCTGGCTCATATCAGATGCTAATGCCTGTGGATGTGGGGTGGATATGTCCAGTGTTCATGGACTGTGCTCTGAGATCCTGGTGAAAAGCTTTTGCCCGAAACGTCAATTTTCCTGCTTCTCGGATGCTGCCTGACCTGCTGTGCTTTTCCAGCACCACTCTAATCTGAATTCCCATCTTCTGCCCTGTGCTCTGAGACGTCAGTTGTTAGTTTCCAAAATAGAGATCCTTTGAAGCTAGCAGCGAGTTGGAATTACCAGGACTCCAATCTGACTTCCATATTGAGAATTCTCAGTGTCTGGTTTTGTTTGGCAGGATTGGTAAGGTAGGAAACTGCATATTAATGAGGCAAGAAGGGCACTTAATAAGGTCATTAACAAGCATGAATCTCCCTTTGCAGGCAATTCACTACTATCTAGTGGGAATCTCACCTTGATCCCCAGCAGCTGCAGATAGGATGCATTGAGTTGTTCCCCGTGTCAAGATTAGCCTTACACATTCTCGTGTGACCCTGTCACATATTTCATGGTCACTCACTTTGTCCATATCCACTTGGAGTGATGGGTGATGTCATATCCTGGAGGGCTGGGAGGATGGGGAGAGTTTGTAGGTCCAGGTCTGGGGTGTGTACAGAGTCTGAGGTGCTGGAGTTGGGAGGAGAGAAGGGGAAGGTGGTAGGGTGGAACATCAGTTGAAGTCATTCAGGAGTATAATTAGGTATTTAGCTATCTGTTTAAATGCAGTGGAAACCTCTGAATTCTGTGAATTCAAATGTGTGTCCAGTCTGGTCATCCTGTTATAATAAGGATATTATTAAGATGGAGAAGGTTCATAAGAGATTGACCAGAATGTTGCCAAGAATGGAG
Organism: Hemiscyllium ocellatum; assembly: GCF_020745735.1. Classification (NCBI taxonomy): domain Eukaryota; kingdom Metazoa; phylum Chordata; class Chondrichthyes; order Orectolobiformes; family Hemiscylliidae; genus Hemiscyllium; species Hemiscyllium ocellatum. The sequence goes on along the minus strand of NC_083411.1, from coordinate 11,722,185 downwards.
GGTTTGAGTTATAAGGAGAGGCTGGATAACCTGGGACTTATCTCACTGGAGCGTAGGAGATTGTGTGTGGGTGTGTGTGTGTGTGTATGTGTGTGTGTGTGGGGGGGGGGGGAGGTTAACCTAATACAGATTTGTAAAATAATAAAGGGTATAAATAAAGTGAATGGCAGGTGTATTTTCCCTAGGATTCAAGGCTCTGTGGTATTTTTTAATGTGGGAAAATAAAGTTTTAAGAAATATATGGGGACAACTTTTTGACACAAAGAGTGATTTGTGTGGGGAATGAACTGCCAGAGGAAGTGGCGGACGCAAGCACAGTTACAATGTTTAAAAGACATTTGGATAAGTACATGGATAAGAAATGTTTGGAGGAGTATGGACCAACTGCAGGCAGGTGGGACTAAGTTAGTTTGGGATTATGATCAGAGTGGTTTGGTTGGATTGGTTGGTCTGTTTCCGTGCTGTGTGACTATGAGACTTTCCAAGGGTTGGGAATGGAGGGAAATTGTTCAATGGAATAGTCAAACCCCCAGGCAGTACCTACAGAGTCGCTACAATGGGAATTCTGCATGTTTTCCATGCATAAGTCCCACATGTGTGGGAATAACGATTGACCAGCAGATAATCCATGCCAATGTTTCAGCAGACAGTCACACGCCTGTTGTGAGTTAGCCACGTAGATCCTGTGAGTGATGAGGATGTGACTGTGGCTCACGTGCAGTGCTGATGCAGATCTGGACTTTGCCCTCATTCAACAGTGTGAAGTTCTTCTCTCGTCTCTGATTAATGGGAAATTCTGCTGGGTTAAACTAATCATAGCATCATAGTAAAAGCTGGGGATAGCAAAGGAATGCTAACAATAAAAGACAGTATGGTGAAGGGAACAGATAATGCCTTTTGCAATAACGTCCAGCACTTTGATCATTGTGTTGTCTGTCTGGTACCAGGGTTAAGGGAATCTCTGCACGTCTGTAGTTTAACTTGGAGTGAGCAATGAAAAACCAGTAATGCTGGGTAGGTGGTAGAGGTTGGTGCAATTACAACATTTAAAAGGCGTTTGGCTGGGTTTATGAATAGGATGGGTTTAGAGGGATATTGGCCAAATACTGGCAAATGGGGCTAGATTAATTTATTAGAACATAGAACAATACAGCGCAGAACAGGCCCTTTGGTCCTCAATGTTGCGCCGACCTGTGAACTATTCTCAGCTCGTCCCCTACACTATCCCAAAATCATCCATGTGCTTATCTAAGGATTGTTTAAATCTCCCTGATGTGGCTGAGTTACCTACATTAGCAGGTAGGGCATTCCACACTCTGCGTAAAGATCTTTCCTCTGACATCTGTCTTAAATCTATCATCCCTCAATTTGTAGTTATGCCCTCTCGTACAAGCTGATGTCATCATCCTAGGTAAAATGACTTTACTGTCTACCCCACCTAATCCTCTGATCATCTTGTATGTCTCTATCAAATCCCCCCTTAGCCTTCTTCTTTCCTATGAGAACAGACCCAGTCTCTCAGCCTTTCCTCATAAGACCTTCCCTCCAGACCAGGCAACATCCCGGTAAATCTCCTCTGCACCTTTTCCAATGCTTCCACATCCTTTCTGTAATGGGGCAACCAGAACTGTACACAATATTCCAAGTGTGGCCACACCAGTATTTTGTACAGTTGCAACATGACATCCAGGCTCTGGAACTCAATCCCTCTCCCAATTAAACCTAATACACCGTATGCCTTCTTCACAGCATTATCCACCTGGGTGGCAACTTTCAGGGATCTATGTACATGGACTCCAAGATCCCTCTGCACATCCACACTATCAAGAATCTCTCCATTGACCCAGTACTCTGTTTTTCTGTTACTCTTCCCAAAGTGCATCACCTCACATTTAGCTGCATTGAACTCCATTTTCCACCTCTCAGCCCAATTCTACAGTTTATCCAAGTCAGCGTGGATGAGTTGGACTGGAGGGCCCATTTCCCTGCTGTACATTTCTATGACTCTATAACTGGGAATGAGTTTCTGCTGACAGAGTTTGAGGAGTTAGTGTTGAAACTAAGGTTTCACAGGAATTGTTTGGATTGTTCTATGAGTCACGTGCAAATTGGCATTGGGACAAATAGATTAAGAGATTAAATACACGGCTAAAGGAATAGCATTAGAGGCATGAATGCTGCATCTAATACTGCGGAAAGAGGAGTTGTTTTATTGGGCAGTGTCATACTGAGAGGGCTAATTAGCTGGATGGCTGTTTTGTGATACAGATTGTTGCCAGCAGTGTAGGTTCAATTCCCGCACCAGTGGAAATCACTGTAATGGACTGTCCTTCTCAATCTCTCTCTTTGCCTGAGGTATTGGTGCATGTCATGTTAAGCCATGTCTAGATCTCTCCACATGAGAGCAGCCCTGTGGTCCAGGAGGATGATGTTGCCTAGCCTGTCTACTCATATGAATATTCAAATGAGGAGTAGGAGTTAGTCATTCAACCCCTTGAGCTTGTTCCACCAGTCAATAATATCATGCTTGATCTGATTGTGGTTTTGACTCATGATGGGTCTAAATAGAGAGAAACCGCTCATTAATAATGCAACAATGAGAGGGTATCATTTTAAAGTGACTTGCAAAGGAAGAAATGCAATGTGCAAAGCAACAATTTTTACAGAATGAGCGGTTTAGTTCTGGAATACACTGTCTCGAAATATGGTGGAGGCAGGTTCAATTGAGGCATTCAGCGGGGCATGGGGTGGTTATATGAGGGTATTGTAAAGGGAGGAGAATGGGATTAACTTATCGTGGTCATTTGGATAACCAGAATGATGGGCCATGTCGCCTCCTTTTGTACCATAACACTGAATTCCATTTTTCTGGTGCCCCCAATACCTTTTCACTCTCCTGTTAGTCATGCTTTTAACCTCTGCCTCACATATACATATTTAATGATCCTGCCTGCAGCGCTGTCTGGGAAACGAGGTACTTATGCTCATGACCCTCTGAGAGAAAACATTTCTTCTCATCTCCATCTTAATGTGAGATCCCTCATTTTCAAACTTTGTTCCCTTGTTTTAGTTTCTCTTGTAAGCAAAACCATCCTTTCATTCTGTTGAGTCCACTCAGCATCTTATATGTTTTAATAAGATCATCTATCTTTCTTCTAAATTTCAACAGATATAGGCCCAGATTGTCCATCCTTTCCTCGTAAGATAACTCCTTCAGTCCCATGAATCAGTCTCATGAACCTTCTCTGAGAGACTGCTCATGCAATTAAACCAGTTCTTAAATACATGGTCATTAAAATGGGACATAGTACTTAGACATGGTCTCACCAACTGTACAGTCCTGTACAGTGCTGGCAAGACATATGAGTGCAGTCTATTTGCTTTCCTAATTACTTGCTATACTTCTGTACGAGGTGTCCTGGTCAGTTGACGAGCAATAGGGCCGACATCAAAGGAAGTTGAGGGGTGGACACGGCTACAACGTTGGGGACTTGAATGACATCAAGGAAAAGCGGAAAAAAAATTGAAGGCATAATAACTGAATGTGCAAAGCATTCATGATGACTTGACTAAGTAACAGCACACATTATAATGGAATTGATCTAACAGCCCTTATAGAGATGTGGTAGCAAAGTAACAAAATTATTTGATTTGCATATAGTTTTCGAGTATTTTATAATATCAGAGGTAAGGTCATATTTGTTATAAATGTTCAAATAGTTAATCCCCAGAAGCTATTTTCTTCATTTAGAACGTTATACGTTATGTGAAATGGTGTAATTAATTGCCAAGAAGAAATAACATAAATGACTCCAAAGGAATTAGATATGAATTGGTAAATGGAAATTGTGTAGAGTTGCTATGTAGCATCTTGAAATAGACTTTATACTGAGGGACGTGCCTCTTCTTTGAGGTTGGGATCTAAATATTCCAGGATGCCTTCAGTTCTGGTGTAACGCGATAGTTCCATTCTCGTGCAATCTCGTTTTATAAGAAAATCATGCAATAGCTGCACTATTTAAATTAAAGAGGTCAGAATCACATTACAGCACATACAAGTAAAGAAAGTTTGTGTTCTACAAATAACGGTCTCGATTCTTAAATTAAATTAAAACCAATTCACGTAGAAGAAACATAACGTTATAACGGAACCAACTATTTCACTTTTTTAAAAAATAGGCAAATGGAACAGGAGGAAGAGGAGACATCAGATGAATACTTTGTATCTTTCTTCATGGTAGAAATCATAAAAATATTCCAGATAACCCATTCAATTATCTATGTCCGCCAGGGCCTTGCTTTGATGTCTGCCATGTTTCATCCATTACTGTTTCTTGACAGTAATTGTCAATCATGGTTTGCCATTGGTCTCCACTAATAGGGCGTGGAGGTAACCAACCCCGGCCAGAATGGTCATTAAATCCATGCTGTTGGCTTTATTCTGAACTGCATGCTACACCATCTAGCCCACTGAGCTGACCAGCCATTACAGGGAATAAAGAATGCATATTTGTAAAGAAATAGTATTGGAGAAATGAACATGACTAAAAGATTGTTATGGACCAGACCAGACCTCCTCAAGATGTATTAAGAAGGTAGCCGAAACCCTACTTTTTTCTTATTTCAAAGGCTAATAAAAAGTGTCTGTTCCTGATGCGAGTGATAAAGTCATACTGCTTGACTTTATGCAAAACACAATTGATTTAAACACTGTAGTTAAAAATACAACCAAAGGAAGAGGAATTTAGCATAACCTAACTCTACTGGAAACTTATCAGAACAACAGAAACAGTAACTATTACTAATTCACTGTTCCAATATCATACCATCCCATAAACATGCCTTGCAAAAAGGAAAAATCAAACACAGATTCTCACATGCAGTTCTCCAATCCAGGAGGAAAAGAACACCAAGAGAGAAAATTCAGAGAAAGTAGCAACCAGGAGGCATCCATTGAAACCTCCAAATCTGTTGAGATCTTCTGATGCTACTGAGAAAAATCAAAACCCAGACACCTGAATCTGTGAGAGCTGGCCACACCCATTCAGCATCAGGAGGTGGAGAAGTCCAGTCCTGAAGAAGGGTTACACATGAAACGTCAACTTCTCCACCGCCTCATGTTGCCTGGTGTGCTGTGTCCTACCAGCTTCCTGCTTGTCTACCTTGGATTCCAGCATCTGCAATTTTTTTGTCTCTGGCCCCACCCATTCAGGCTGTTAAACAAAATCCAAGGCCTCCAAAGCTGTTAACATTACCTCAGACTGCTCACCACCTCAGCCTTACAACCTCTCTTTAAAAAAAACAGGACAAAATAACCTCCCAAAAGCACAGCATCGTCACAAGATGACAAATCCCTGGATCTGGTGGTCCACATCCCTGGGTGTTAAATAAAATCAATGCAGAGATACAAAGCTCCAAAAATAGAGCATACATTAATTTTGATCCCCAGAGTCGAAATTCCTCCAAGTTATTGGGAGTCTGCGTATTTTAAAATTGTAACTTGATTGTTGTTTTAAAATTTGTTTGCAGATGTTTTACATTTACACAGTCTACAAATGATTTTGTGTTACATTTGCACATAGGTTTTTGGTATCTTATACTTTGGAAACAAAGACATGAAAGGAAAGTTCATTTAATTAACTCACGGAAGCTATTCTATTCATTTGAAACATTACATGATCTATGAAACAGTGTAATTAATTGCAAAGGAAAATTAGTGGTTGAATGGTAACTATGTATGGTTGCTATGTACCATCTTAGAAGTAGTGTTTATAACCAGGGATATGTCTCCTCTTTGAACTTGCTGAACAGTAGGGAAATTGTAAAATCATTTATGATCCAAGAATCCATTGCTACCCAAGAGAAAACCTCTTCCCAGGTTAGAATTGTAACTTTTTCAAATGGCCTTTCATTTTTATGTTGATAATGCAAGCTCCTGAAGAAGTTAAACCAAGGTCACAATATTGTCTTGGGTGCAAAGGATTGAACTGAGAATACTTGAAGAGGTGTTGGACTGTGGTGGACAAAATTAAAAATCACACAACACCAGGTTATAGTCTGACACTTTCAAATAAACCTGGAGAAAGTGAGGACTGTGGATGCTGGAAATCAGAGTTGAGAGTGTGGTGTGCTTTTCCAAGCAGCCTGACTGGCTGTGCTTTTCCAGCACCATACTGTTTGTTTCAAATAAACCTATTGAATTATAACCTGGTGTGTGCTTGAAGATGAGCAGAGAGACCTTTATGCCTCATACAATACTCATCCCTCAGACAAAGTCACCAAAAGAAGAGCATTGTGTTCCTCTATGTGGGATCCTGCTGTGCTCAACAGGAAGACCACAGGACTATAAGAAAAATGAACACAAGTAGGCCATTCAACAGGGTCATGGTTGATCCAACATTCCTCATGACCTCCCCTTTCCCCATAAACTTTGATTCCCTGACTGATCAAGAATCTCTCCATCTCAGCCTTAAACATACACAAGGACTCTGCCCCACAACTCTCTGTGGGTAAGAAGTTGCAAAGACTCACAATCCTCTGAGAGAAGAAATTGCTTCTCATCTCAATCTTAAATCAGTGCTCCTTTATTCTGAGACTGTGCCCTCTAGTCCTGGATTCTCCCATGAGGGGAAACATCCTCTCAGCATTGACCCTGTCAAGTGAATCTTCTCTGAACTGCTTTCAATTAAATCTTTCATAATATTAGAAGAATGGTGATACTTTAATCATCCTCATTAGGAAGGGAAGTAACTTTTAACACCTTGACATTGTAAAGGGTGCTACATAAATGCAAGGTGTTTCTTTCTTCCACATGTGACTGTTATTCCAGCCACTCTATATGTTTATTGTAGCTTCTTCATCGGTCTTCTTGACATTATGTTGTCTGCAGTTTTTGACACAGATGTCACTTCCTTCCTTGATCCTGGTCTTGAGAGTATTCAATCACTGAGCCATCACACTGATGTCTCTGCTGAAGAACTTGAAACATTAATTCTGATTTCTCTTCATAGATGCTGCCAGACCTGCTGAGTTTCTCCAACAAGTTCTGTTCTGGTTTCACACCACCGTTAATGCCCTGCTTTCAAACACACCAGAGGAGCAACTTGGCTGCCCACCTGGTATAGGAATTTACGTATTGTGTGAGAATAAGTGAACAGGATAAGAGGGTCTCTTGTGTCCCTATCTCTGAGAACCCAGGAGACCTTAGGTTCAAATCTCACCTGGTCCAGAGGTGTGTCATTACATCTCTGTCCAGGTGATTTGGGAAAATACCCCAAACAGAGTAAGTGGAATTGCTTAAGATAATCAATCCATTTTCTTATTTATTCAGGGGGATAAGTAGTTCTGATTAAAACCGATGGTCGTGGATTTCAGAGAGTGTTATAATTTTGAAAATGACACGTAGTTGGTAAACATAAGGAACATCATTAAAATTATTGTGTGTCCTAGAGGTAGAAATCAGTGGCAAGGCTATTGGATCTTATCACAGAAACTGCAGGAAAAACTCAACAGGTTAATAACCCTGGATTCGGAACATTAACTCTGTCTCTCTCACCACAGATGCTGCCAGACCTGCTGAGTTTCTCCAGCAATTTCTGTTTCAGATTTCCAGCGTCCGCAGTTTTCCTCGTTTTATTTTTCGCTGGATCCTGTGGATTACCGGGGGGGGGGGGGGCGGTTCAGAAACTTAATGGTCAATCCTGCCCTGACCTCCTCTTGCCCACAGTCTCCCTCGGGTTAGGCACAGTCCCGGGACTGTGATGGGGGGTGGGGGAAAACAGCCCCGCAGTGGATGAGCGAACTCTAATGGCACGGGCAAAGTGACACGTCTTCATGGGTCACGTCGTCTGGGTCAAAAGACCATTTAGTCAGTGCTAGGCGCCGCTCTGATTATTGCAACTTAATGGGCAAACACGTCCCGCAATAAAACAAATTTGCACCCCACCTCCCCAACCACACACTCCCCAAAGCGAGGGGGTGACTTTATCCCGTTGTAATTTTTGCGCATTTCAGACCGAATCGGTGCCTAATGTTTACCCGGGACTGCAGTCCGTCCACTGTCATTTAATTCCAGTGAGATTTAAAACCACACACACACACATTCACAAAATTTACTGCAATATTTCAAGAGCCCGGACAAATTTCAAAGGTTGTCAAATGGTGACAGACACTCCAAGTTGACTCGTCTCACATTGTAAGGAATTTGAGATGTCTACAATCCAAAATACAAACAGGACAAGACAGTGCCTTACTGTTTCTGGGATCACCTCTGTCTCAGGGCGCTTCCTCTGTGATTTTTTTTCCCCCTCTCCGATGATTTTAAGGGTTGGTTTGAAATTGGTGCTAAATGCCTTTACTTCCTCGCTGTAACTAGCCTCTTGCTGCTCTCTCCCGTTCGCTGCCCGTTCCGCCCGGTGCGCGATGGAAGAGCCAGCCCTCCCACACTCTCCCTGTCCACCCCTTCCCCTCCACCTCTCCCCGCCTCACTTTCCAAATAAGGGGTTGAAACAGGCTGCCATCAAACCGCCAGGGTGACTGGAGCCCCAGGAAATAACAGGGGATTTATTGTGTGCTGGATGTGGTGACTCTTTCAGATCACAGCCCCCTTCAAACACCGCTGCAGGAGGTATGCACATGTGGTGTTGCAATGTAACAACTCCAAAATGCGTCTGATAGACCCATAAAAGGCTGCACTTCGGAATAAACACCACATTCAACTTTCAAGCAGAAAGAGAGAGGCAATGGTTGATCAAAGAGTTGTTTGTCAGGAGCATCTTAAGGGAGGTTGGGAAAGAGGCGAGAGGTTTATGCAGGGAATTCCAGACTCTAGGCTCAGGAAGATGAAGGGCTGTCAGGAGTGGAGCAATTAACATTGGGGATGGACAAGAGGCCAGATTGGGTGTTGTGAGGTGCTAACATTCTAGCAACTCAATGGCATCCAGCACACAGTAACCCGTTTGATAGGCAACCCATCTTTAGCAATCACTCCCTTTGCCATTGTAGAATCCCTACAGTGTGGAAACAGGCCATTGGACCTATCAAGTCCATACCAACCCTCAGAAGAGCACTCCCCTGCCCCTGCATTTCCCATGGCCAATCCAGCTAACCTACATATCCATGGACACCGTGGGCAATTTACCATGGCCAATCCACCTAATGTGCACATCTTTGGACTGTGGGAGGAAACCAGAGCACCCAGAGGAAACCGGCATAGACGTGGGGAGAAGGTGCAAACTCCACACAGGCAGTCATCCGAGGATGGAATCGAACCCAGTCCCTGGCACTGTGAGGCAGCAGTGCTAACCACTGAGCCACCAGGCTGCTTCAATGCTTTATCGGATACATAGTGGCAGCATCTATGGTGACAGAAGCAGAATTGTGCTGCATGTTAACACTGCTTCAATCTCTACAGATGCTGCTAGGCCTCCTCAGCTTCTCAGCTTTCTCTGTGTTTGTTTCAGATTTCCAGCCTCTGCAGTATTTTGCTTCTGTTAGTGCCCAGTCTACAAGATGCTTTGTTGCTTCTCATCAAGGTTCCTTAGACAGCACCTTCCAAACTTGTGACTGTGACTACCTAGAAGTACAAGAGCAGCAGCTGCACAGGAATACCATTACCTGCAAGTTCCCCTCCAATCCTGACTTACAACTACATTGCCATTCCTTCACTGCTGCTGGGTAAAACTTCTGGAACTACCACCTTAACAGCGCTGCACAAGAACTGCAGTAAATCAAGGAGGCAGCTCACCACCACCTTCTCAAGAGCTGCTATGATAGGCAAGATTTGGAGATGCCGGTGTTGGACTGGGGTGGACAAAGTTAAAAATCACACAACACCAGGTTATAGTCCAACAAGTTCAATTGGAAGCACACTAGCTTTCGGAGCGTCACTCCTTCATCAAGTGGTAGTGGAGGGCTCAATCCTAACACACAGAATTTATAGCAAAAATTTACAGTGTGATGCAACTGAAATTATACATTGAAAAATTGATTGTCTGTTAAGCCTTTCATCTGTTAGAATACAGTGGTAGTTTCACTTCTTTCATGTGTAAATCACAAAACCTTTTTTTTTAAAAGTTGCATTCTCGGGTTAGCTGTTAACAATGTTGATAGCTAGACAATAATTTGAAGGTGTTGGCCCCCTGTGTTCTCTGTCTATGCCAAGATGTTTACATTGATTCTAATCTAAAAGTGAGATAATGGAGTTTTACATGAGTTCATGCAGTTTTTGAGCTCAGAGTTCTACATAAATGCATGCAGTCTTTGAGCAAAGTACAATGTAACCCTGCAAATACAAATTCACCCCACAAAATGTGGGCATGTGGGTCTTTGTCTGTGTGTCTGTCTGCATTGGGGGTTGGAAGTGGGAGAAAGTGTATGTGTGTAGTAAGTGCAGAGCATCTTAAGTCTATGAGGGGGTGCATGTGTGAGTGTGGGAGTGTGTTTGGCTGTAAGGGTGTGTCTGTGGGTGTCTGTGTGCGCATCTGTGTGTATGTGTGTATAGGAGTGCCTGTGTGTGTGAGAGAAAGTGTGTGTGTGTGTGTAGGAGTATCTGTGTGTGTGTATAGTGCAATGGTGATCACCTGTAATGTGACATGAACCCAAGGTCCCGGTTGAGGCCCTCCCTATGGGTACCGAACTTAGCTATCAGCCTCTGCTCAGCCACTTTTCTCTGCTGCCTGTCCCGAAGTCCACCTTGGGGGATGGTCACCCGAAGGTCCGAGGCTGAATGTCCTGGACCACTGAAGTGTTCCCCAACTGGGAGGGAACCCTCCTGTCTGTTGATTGTTGTGCGGTGCCCATTCATCCATTGTCGTAGCCTTTGCTCGGTTTCCCCAATGTACCATACCTCCGGGCATCTTTGCCTGCAATGTATAAGATAGACAACGTTGGCTGAGTCACATGAGTACCTGCCATGTACAAAGTGGGAGGTGTCCCCATGTGTAATTGTGATATCTATGTCCACATTCTGACATGCCTTGCAGCGCCTACCGCGACAGGGTTCTATGGAGTTGCCCTGAAAGCTGGGCAGCTTGCTACGAACAACAATCTGTTTAATAAGCAAGAAATGTTGGTTCAGCCAGCAATATTCACTTTGCCTCAATGCCAAAAAAGTTTGCTGAAAGTGATTTAAGCATGTGGATATAAGACAAGTATTCCATAGACATTGCATGAACTTCTGAATGTCTGTAACATGGCATCACTGAATAATGTACAGTGTCAGATCAGCCTCCTTGGTTTATAATGAGTATGATGGTTTCATGAGTGATTTGTGCAAAAATCTACAGAGTAAATTACTTTAGGGTGTTTTGGATAATTCTTTTAGAACAGATCTGATTTAATATCTTCTGTGCAAGGCACGGAGACATTACTAATGGGAGGTGGGTGGGGGGCAAGGTGGTTAATGATTTATTTTGTAAATGGATGGAAACATAACATTCATTTGCAGAAGGGTCAACACTGAAAGAAAACAGGTTGAAGGTGATTGACAGTAAAAAAAAGGAGTAAGTGAGGACTGCAGATACTGGAGATCAGAGCTGAAAAATGTGTTGCCGGAAAAGCGCAGCAGGTCAGGCAGCATCAAAGGAGCAGGAGAATTGACGTTTCGGGCATAAGCCCTTCTTCAGGAGGAAGGGCTTATGCCCAAAATGTCAATTCGCCTACTCCTTTGATGCTGTCTGACCTTCTGCACTTTTCCAGCAACACATTTTTCAGCTCAGCAAAAAAAAAGCTAGAAGTGACATGAGGATATTTTGCAAATTGTTGTGATTTGGAACACACTGCAGAAAGAAGGATGAAAGCAGATTCAATAATAGCTTCATGAAGAAAATTGGATCTTCACTTGAAGCAGAATGAAGGGTTATGGGAAAAGTGCAGGGTGGGGGTGGGATTAATTATGTAGCTGTCATGAAGAATTAGCACAGCCACAATGCAGTGAATCGACGTTTTTTCCTTAAATCTATGATTCTAGTAACGAGAAGAAAATAGCTATCAGCAACAGATTTTGTCATTTAACCACTCCACCCTCTTTACTCTTTTATTTATTCTTCTATTTTCCATAACCCTTTTCCCTGGAACAGGTTTTGAAATTGAATATTATTTAAGAAACACATTTGCAACCTGGAGATTAAATTATCATTTGAATGTCATTATATAGATTTTTGACTTGAGTAATCATGTTAAAAACATGGAAACATGCAAAAGTCATATAATAATAAAAATAGACAAATTCAGCAATGGTCAGTGGGGACTAGGTATTGAAGGAAGAATAATGCTGAATTAAAATCGTAATGAAATAACAAATCAGCACAACATTCCAACATTACTGCACCATAAATGGAATAGGACCATATTAATATCTTTCCTTCCTGCATATTATGAGAATGAATTTAATCAAACTCCTGAGTCAAGTTGATTACTGTAGATGAGGTGGGGATCGTCAGTACTGACATATGGTCAGTTTTTAAATTCATCTATGGGACGAGGGCGTCGCTGACTACGCCAGCATTCATGGCCCACCCTAATTGCCAAGAGGACAGTTAAGACTTAACCATATTTGCATAAGGGATTTTCAAAAGATAGTATAATTGTTGACTTTTCCTGTTCATAGAGTGTACTTACTTACAACCAATTAGATGACTATCCACTCTCAGTTCAGCTGAAAGGACACCAGTATCAAATATTAACTCTTTCTGCACAGATAATGCATGACCTGCAGAGTCCCATCACCATTCACAATTGGATGTGATAAGACTGCAGAACTTTGAGTTAGCAGATTAAGTTCATACCATTACTTCCCAGGAATACACAGCCCATTTATTTCACCATGTTTCATATATTTACTAAGTCAACAACTTTGTGTTGTCGAACTGCAAAGCATGGAAACTGAACATTTCTTAAAGCCAGTGTGATCATTTGTGGTTTCTAACAAGAACCCCGTTGTCATGTTGATGCCTGTGCACGGTGGAGTTTAGCCATGATGTGAAGGTGCTGGTGTTGGACTGGAGGTCAAAAGTCAAACGACATCAGATTATAGTCCAACAGGTTTATTTGAAATCACAAGCTTTTGGACGGCTGTTCTTTCGTCAAGAGGAACAGCGCTGCAAAAGCTTATAATTTTAAATAAACCTGTTAGACTATAACCTGGTGTGGTGAGACTTCTGACAATGTAGAGTTTGACTGGACTCTCCTGACAAGTGATGTAAAAAAAGCATTGTGAACCATTTTTTGCATAACACAGCAGTAAGCTGAAGAAATTTGTACCTGAACTATAATGTTTCACTAGCTAGCTGGCCTTATCTTCAATGTTTGACTTCAAAAATATTGATCATTATCAGTCTACTTAGGCAAGTCTAAGACTCAAATGACCCTGTAAATCATTTCTCCTTAATTCTTGGGATGAGACAGTGCAAAGCTATTTCAATGTTACATTACTTTTCTGTCCCCACTAAACATTGCAATTTAAGCTAGACATTCAGAGATGCATGCATTTTACAACATTACAATTAGAAGTGAAATTATACCGTGATGTTTGAATCAAATGAGTGAGTGTAAGCTGTGGTGGCCTGAAACTGGAAGTGAGTCACTTCACTAAGTGGGAATGGGGTGGAGGGTGAAATATTATCAACTGTTCAATGTTGACGTAATGAGTCTTTGATCCTTTTTCATTCAGCAATTGCTAATACTAAAAATTAAATGTGAACTAAATTGAGCAGCTAACTGCTTCAACTGGAAATTGATTGACTTTGAAATATATTGCTGTTCCCTTACTGTTGCTGACTAAAAAGACCGTAATTCCTTCTGTAGCAGCATTGTGGTTGACCTACAGCATATTGACTACAGTGTTTTAAGTAGGCAGCTCACCACCACCTTCTCAAGGGCAACTAGGAATGGGCAATAAATGTTGGCTCAGCCAGTGACACCCATGTACTACGAGTAACTGAAACAAAGTTTATGCCATTGTAACATTTCTGTTCCCTTCTAAACCTTTGAATGTAATTGTGTTCGTGTGGCTTATGATATTTTGATCTTGACTTGGTACATCAAGCCAACACAAATACTGATGGGCATTTTCACTGATGTTCATGACCTCAGTGATAACACTGAGAATGCAAATGTTTGAACAGCCTGCTCTTATTCATTGGTTTAATTGTCCACCACCATTCCCAACTAGATGTGATAAAACTGCAGATCTTTAATCTGATTCAATAGTTATAGGATTGCTGATTTCTACTGCTGAGCAGGTATGGAGCCCTGTGTCATTGCTTCCAACAGACTGACATTTTGATATCGGAGTCGAGAGTGTGGTGCTGGAAAAGCACAGCAGGTCAGGTAGCATCTGAAGAGCAGAAGAATCGACATTTCAGGCTAAAGCCCTTCATCAGGAAAGATCTCCTGCTCCTCAGATGCTCCCTGGCCTGCTGTGCTTTTCCAGCACCACACTCTGATCTCCAGCATTTGCAGTCCTCAGTTTCTCCTGACATTTTGATACACCTGGTACTGCTTCTTTACTAACTTTACTAAATGCAAGTTGGTCTCCCAACTTGATGGTAATAGTAGAGTGGGGTAATATGCAAATCCATGTGGTTACAGATTATTGTTGAATAAAATTCTGCTGCTACTAACAAAACACAGAGCTTCATCAATAACCCCATTCTGAGCTGCTGGAAATGTCCTGAATTAATCTTATTTAGTTTAGTGTTGATGTCCCACAACACAATGGGTGATTTCCTCAGTCTGAATGTCAGAACAATGTCTCCATAGGAATTTTGCAAATGGTCATTCCTACAGATAATTTTGTGGATATGTGTCAATAATAGGTAAATTGGTGAGGTAGTGGACAAATATGGTTTTCATAGAATCTTAGAATCCTGACAACGTGAAAGAAAACCATTCAGCTCATAGAGTCCATAGCAACCCTCTGAAGAGCACCCCCATCCCCACCCTATTCCTATAACCCTGCACTTCCCCTGGCTAATCCACCTAGCTTGCACTTCCCTGGGACTATGGACAATTTAGCATGGCCAATCCACCTTTAACCTGGACATCTTTGGACTGTGGGAGGAAACCGGAACATCTATAGGAAACCATGGAGATACAGGGAGAATTTGCAAACACTACACAGACAGTTGCCAGAGGGTGTTAATGAACCCAGGTCCCTGGTGCTGTGAGGCAGAAGGGCTCATCACTGAGCCACCGTGCCACGCACCCTATCAGTTGGTCCTCTTACCATGTGACATAGGCTAACTCTTGCAAATAACCAGCACAGTTAGTACCTATTTTATTGAGCCACTCTTGGTAATGGACACTGAAGTCTTCCAGCAAGGGTACTGCTAATGCCTTTGTTATTCTCTGTGCTTTTTCCAACTGACATTGAAAAGGGAGCACTGGTTCATTAATATAGGGGGAGTGATTAGGAGGGCATCCTTGACCATGTTTTATTTAATGTCATCAGTGGTCATGGGGTCTGATTTAATATTGAGGACTCCCAGAGCGATTTTTTTCCACCATACATATCTGTGCTGTAATCGATGGTGATATTCATGGATTACTAGTTAATTTCTTCTAATGGCACCCTGTTCTCAATTGCAAAAGATATTGTGTCATATACTTACAAAGAAAGAAAAGGTGCAAAGGGAGGAAGGCCAAGTGAATGCGTCAGGTATATCAGGTAGAAAGTTGGATTCACTACTTTTGTTCATGACATCTGAATGTTTTTTAGAGTATACTTATACTTGAAAATGTTTTTGGAGCGAGATGGAGGGAAAATTGAGTGAAAAAGCATCCTTGTACTCATCTGAAAATGAGGAACTTTCAAGCCACTCTCAGCTACGTGGCTGTGGTTCAGTTATGTTAAAGTATACGGTAGTAGCATTTTAGTGGCAATTTCCTTGGCACAGTTCAATGAAGGATTTAACTGTTTTAGCATTGGTTGGCGGTGTAATGAAATGTTAGCTTTCACCCACTGTTGAATTTGTAGGCAGCTTCTTCACATTTCAGGAAAGACTTTCAGGAAAATAAAAATCCCAAACACGATTTTCAAGTAAAAGTCAAAGTAGAGGCTATCAGGTACTTTAGTTTCAGCCATTCAGACAACTAATCTTGTTTAGACAATGACAATTTTGAGGACAGACACAGATATATTTTGCATCACTTCAAAAATCAGCATTTTATCATCGTGATGGAAGGCGTCTGACTTATTTAATTTTGAGGTTGGTATTTTTAAATATTAGAATACAGCCTTGGTTACTTTTCAGAAAGGTTAAAAAGGCAATTAGATCAAACAGTCCTTCTGGAACAGTGCCTTAATCTAATACATGGCAAAGAGCAGGAACCCTGAGGGTACTAATGGAAGATTGTAAACATGGATGGGGTAAACACTGAGAGCCATTAGCTTGGTTTTTTGTTCAGAATAATCAAGGATTGATATTAGTTTAAGAAACACAGAGATGAAAAATTTTAGGGCATTCAGAGGTGACTTTACTGGAACCATAAGCAAATATAGTTTCTCTCCTAAGAATGGAATATAGAACAGTTCAGGGGAAGCATTGCTACCTCAGTAGGAAAATTAAGTTTCTGCAAGCTGTGGACCAGGATTACTTGGTTTGAGATATGCAGGGTTATTGCAAAGCTGAGAAAGTCTAAGCTCTCAGTTTTGTGGGTACTCATGCAAGATGTTTTCACAGTTTACAAGAAAGAATGGGGCAATCAGATATGTAGAGGTATCTGATGTACATGATAATATAGTGTATTAGGCGCTATAATACAGCTGCTTCATCAATGATCTCCCCTCCACTAGTAAGTCAGAGTGAGATGTTCATTGATGATTGCTCAATGTTAAGTAATATTCATAACTCTTCAGCTAACTGAAGCAGACCACGTTCAAGTGCAGAAAGACCTGAGGCTGAAGAGTGGTAATATTTGCACCATATGAATTCCAGGCAATGACTATCTCCAATAAGAAACAGTCTAATCATCAGCCCTTGACATTCACTGGCCAAAGGTGAGGTGGAAAGAAAATTGGATATTTTTGTACACCAGTCCCCTGAAAGTAAGTATGCAGGTGCAGCAGGTGATGAAGACAGCAAACAGTATGTCGGCCTTCATACCAAGAGGATTTGTGCAGAAGCAGGAATGTCTTGCTACAGCTAAACAGGGTCTTAGTGAGATCACATCTGTAGTATTGTGTGCAGTTTTGGTCTGCTTATCTGAGCAAGGATGTGCTTTAGAGGGAGTGCTACAAAGATTTACCAGGCTGATTCCTAGGATGGTAAAACTGACATATGAAGACAGACTGGATTGGTTAGGACTATGTTCACTGGTATTATGGGCCAGACCAAACATTCTCAAAATAAATTGAGAAGATAGCCTAGATCTAACATTTTCTTATTTTAAAGACAAGTGCCAGATGTTGTGTTCCAGATGCAGTTGGATTGGTCAAATTACCAGGCTTTAAGCAAAACACACTTTATTCATACCCTATACTAAAATACGATAACAGAAAGAGAAAATTGGAATAAATTAACTCCATTGGAAAGCTTATCAGTACAATAGATTATTTAACTACTAAACAGTAACTGCTGTAATACAGTAATACATAAACACATCCTTGGCAAAGACAAATTCAGTAAAATAGATTTCTTCACATTAGTTCCTGGGCTGGATCCTGTGCTTCCCCACCCCACTGCTAGGTGTACTTTGGACAGAGGGACTTGTAGAAGAATATAGACTGGGTCAATCACTGCCTTCCTTATCACCCAGTCCCCATTTGACTGGACTAAGTAACATGCCCACTAGCCTGCCTGCTGTTACGCTTACTGATACCTTTAGTTGGACAACCATTGCCTGTTTAATGTCCTTAAACTTGTTGGGCCAAAATGGCCTGTTTCCACACTGTAGGGAATCTATGATTCTATGAAACTGCTTCCACTGTCAAAATACACTGAGCAGTGGCAGCCAGGCAATATTGAGAAGGCAAATATTTTTACCAAATTTGGTGATACATTGGAAATGACCCCATTGTTTAGGTGGAGATAAAGTAATGGTGTCACACAGGTGGGGGGGGGGAGTGGTTGGTGGTGGCATTGCTAATCAGGGGTAGTATCACAGCTGCAGAAAGGGAGGTCGTCGAGGAGGGTTTGTCTACAGAGTCAGTATGGGTGGAAGTCCGAAACAAGAAAGGACAGTCACTTTATTGGGAGTTTTCGATAGACCACCCAGTAGCAACAGAGACACGAAGGAGCAGTTAGGAGGTACATTTTGGAAAGATGCAGAAGTAATAGGTTTGTTGTCATGGCTGCCTTCAACTTCCCTAGTATTGATTGGAACCTCCTTAGTGCAAATAGTTTGTGTGGAGCAGATTTTGTCAGGTGCTTTCAGGAAGGATTCCTGATTCAATATGTTTATAGGCCCTCTACAGGGAAAGCCATATTGGATTTGGTACTTGGCAATGAACCAGGCCAGGTGTCAGACCTCTCGGTGGGAGAGCATTTTGGTGAAAATGATCACAACTCCCTGACCATTATATAGTCTTGCAGAGGGATAGGAGCAGATGGTATGGGAAAGTATTTAATTGCGGAAGGGGGAATTACAATGCTATTAGGCAGGAACTGTGGAGCATAAATTGGGAACAGACGTTCTCAGGGAAATGCATGACAGAAATGGGGAGGCTGTTTCAAGAGCACTTACTGAGAGTGTTTGACAAGTTTGTCCCACTGAGGCAAGAAAGGGATGGTGGGTTGAAGGAACCTTAGGTGACAAGGGATGTGGAACATCTAATCAAGTGGAAGATGGATGCTTACTTAAGATTGAGGGAGCAAGGATCAGACAAGGCTCTAGAGGGTTACAATGTAGCCAGGAAAGAACTGAAGAATGGACTTAGGAGAGTTAGAAGGGGGCATGAAAAAGCCTTGGTGGCTAGGATAAAGGAAAACCCCCAAGGCATTCTACACTTGTGTGAGGAGCAAGAGGATGGCTAGAGTGAGGGGAGGGCTGATCAGGGATTGTGGAGGAACCTGTGACTGGAATCAGAGGAGGTAGGGGCCATCCTTCAGTATTCACCAGTGAGAGGGACCTATCCTTTGTGAGGACAACATGATATTCTCAAACAGTTGATCTTAAGAAGGAGGATATGCTGGAAATTTTGAAAAACATGAGCATAGATAAGTCCTCTGAGCCAAACGGGATATACCAAGGTTCCTATGGGAAGCGAGGGAAGGGATTGCGGTACCTTTGGTGATGATCTTTGCATCTTCACTGTCCACTGAAGGAATATCAGATGATTGAAGAGTGGCAAATGTTATTCCCTTGTTCAAGAAAAGGAATAGGGATAACCTTGGGAATTACACACCAGTCTTACATCGGTGGTGGGCAAATTATTGGAGAGGGTTCTGAGAGAAGGATTTCTGATTATTTGGGAAAGCATTGACTGATTAGAAAGTCAATCTGGCTTTTTGGGGAGCAGGGCATGCCTCACAAGCCTTATTGGATTCTTTGAGGATGTGACAAAACACATTGATGAAGGTAGAGCAGTGGACGTGGTGTATATGGCTTTTAGCAAGCTGTTTGATAATGTTCCATATGGTAGGTTCATTCAGAAAGTAAGGAGACATGGGACACAGGGAAATTTGGCTGTCTGGATACAGAATTGGCTGTCCCATCGAAGTCAGAGGGTGGTAGTGGATGGAAAGTATTCAGCCTGGAGCTCGGTGACCAGTGGTGTTCCACAGGGATCTGTTCTGGGACCTCTGCTCTTTGTGATTTTTATAAATGATTTGGATGAGGAAGTGGAAGGGTGCGTTAGTAAGTTAGAAACGAAGGTTGGTGGAGTTGTGGATAATGTGGAGGGCTGTTGTAGGTGGCAACTGGACATTGACAGGATGTAAAGCTGGGCTGAGAAGTGGCAGATGGAGTTCAACCTGGAAAAGTATGAAGTGATTCATTTTGGAAGGTCAAATTTGAACGCCGATTACAGGGTTAAAGACAGGATTCTTGGCAGTGTAGAGGAACAGAGGGATCTTGGGGTCCATGTCCATAGTTCTCTCAAAGTTGTTGCCTAAGTTGATAGGCTTAGGAAGAAGGTGTATGGTGTGTTGGCTTTCATTAGCAGGAAGATTGAGTTTAAGAGCCACGAGGTTATATTGCATCTCTTATAGAGCCCTGGTTAGACCACACTTGGAATATTTTGTTCAGTTCTGGTTGTCTCATTATAGCAAGGATGCGGAAGCGTTAGAGAGAGTGCAGAGGAGATTTACCAGGATGCTGCCTGGACAGGAGGGCATGTCTTATACAGAAGGGTTGAAGGAGCTAGGGCTTTTCTCATTGGAGTGAAGAAGGGTGAGAGGTGATTTGATAGAGATTTACAAGATGAGGAAAGGCATTGAGAGAGTCAGAAAGGATAGTCAGAGACTTTTTCTCTGTGTGGAAATGTCTATCATGAGGGGGCATAATTTTAAAGTGATTGGATGAAGGTTTTGGGGAGATGTCAGAGGTCAGTTCTTTACACAGAGAGTGGTTTCTTCATGGAATGCACTGCCAGCGGTGGTAGTAGAGTCAGATATAGTAGGGACATTTAAGCGGCTCTTGGTAAGCAAATGGATGATAGTAAAATGTAGGGTATGTAGGTTAGTTTGATGTTAGAATAGGATAAGAAGTTGGCACAACATTGAGGGCAGAAGGACCTGTACAGCTCTATATTCTCTCTCTGCTCTATGTTCAAACCAGCTTTGCCGCCACGCACCCTCTTTGCATTCCTTCCTAGCTTCTGTGAGCCCTCAGCATCCAAACCCAGCCCATCCCACTCTCCAGTGGCAATGTCCTCTCTGTCCTGGCACTTTCTGGCAATCCTAATGGCACCCACAGTGGGACAGCAGTCTGACCCTCAGCTTGCTGGGGACGTTTATTCCAGGGGATGGCCCTATATGGAATTGGTTTGGTTTGGAACTGAATTTGCCTGTCGGGGTTTAAGTCATAGCCTTTGTAAAATCCAACTTCCCCGACCCATGTCTGTGCACAGTACTTTGGCAGCCCCCCACCCTTCACACTCTGCAAACCGAGCTCATCCAAAACGCTGCTATCTGTGTTCTAACACAAACATTGTTCAGCCACGTGCTCTCACTGTCCTTATATTTCAGTTGATGTCATCCTTTGATGTGTCCCGTTGAAAAGGAATGTTTTACCATATCAAGAATTCAGTACAACGACGGAGCAATGGCTTGGTGGTATTATTGCTAGACTATTAATCTAGAGATCTAGGTAATGTTGAAGGGATTCAGGTTCAAATCCTGTTGTGGCGGAATTAAGAATCCAATGAAATAATTGTTGATTTTTGGGGGGAAACCTTATCTGATTCATTAATGCCTTTAGGGAAGGAAGCTGCTGTTCTTATTTGGTTTGGCCTACATGTGACTGTAAACTCACAACCAGTTCCAGTTTCCTTTACTGGACTCCAGCAACCTTGCAGGATCCACATGCTGCCTTGTATTTGAACTAGTTCCTTTCCACATAAGCCACAGCTCACAGAGTGTTTCTATCAGTGAGTTTCTGGTAATACTGTAATACTGTGGTGTCACTGACTTTGTGAACGAAAAGTTGACAGCGTAACCATTTTATCCTGTTTTCTTTTGGGCCTGGAATTTCATTGGCAGCACTCAGGCGTCTCGTGTATGCTCTGGTTTTGCACACAAACACTTCCACGAAATATCCTACCCCATAACATCCTGTACCAGCACTGCGCATTACGTAGGGAGCTTCCTTTGTGCCACCATCAGGTTCTGGCAACATTCCCAGCTTCTGTAACCTGTCATGGGTTAGCTAAGCACAGTGTAGAAATTAAATCAACAAGATTCAGCCTGGTATTCATCCCCATCTCATTTGTGTTTGTCAAAATGGTTTATCTCCCTAAAATGTGAAGGGTCTTGACAGGGTCAACGCTGGAATATTGCATCCTCTGGCAGTGAATTCGGGGGAAGGGCTGTTGGAAATCGATAGGGTCACTGTATCAGGATAAAAGGACTGAGATGAGGAGAAGTTCTGTCAGTTGTGAATCTCTGAGTTTCTCCACCCCAAAAGGCTCCATTATTCATACTTTCATGTCAGATTTTATTCAGTAAAGAAATCAGAGGTAATTGAGAAAATGCAGGAAAGTGGACTTGAGGATTTCAGATCCGTTGCCATATCATTGAATGGCAGGACAGGCTCAATGGGCTGAATGGTTACCTGTTCCTATGTCTAATGGTCTGCGATTGATAGATCTATTTTGGTCTCTCAGGGAATAAATATGGTGCCGAGGTCAGATGTGATCATGTTGAATGGTGAGGTGGAAAGAGAGGGGCCAGATGGTCTGTTCCCCCTCCTACTTCCTAAGTCCCCATCGATCTAATTCTTTATCGGAGCTACCCAGCTATTTCTTGCCTGGAAAGTGGCCCCTTCCTTATTGGAGTATAGACAGGATAGATTTATGCTGCAACTTTAGGATCTGCCTGATTAAGCTGTGAAATGTTATTGTTGGCTGGAGAATATGAATTAAGCAGGTTACAGTCTAAGTTTCAGCTTGCAAAAAGAAGAAAATCACAGAATCTCAACAGTGTGGAAACAGGCCATTTGGCCCAACAAGTCCACACTGACTCTCAAAAGAGCATCCCACTTAGATCCACCAGATGGTTTCCCTGTAACCTTACACTTTCCATGGCTGATACACCTAAACCTACACATCCTTGAACACTATGGGCAGTTTAGCATGACTAATCCACCTACCCAGCACATCTTTGGATTGGAAGGAGAAGATGGAAAGGGGGCAATTCATGCTGCTTAATTTAGATATAACCAAGTTACCAAGATGTTGTCTTATGCTGAAATGTTACATGAAGATCCTATCTTGGCCAAGGAGTTCAAGGCAAAACGATGGACCAACGCCTGGAAGACTTGTCACTAAGATTGCATCAAAGCTTACGTTCAAGATCGTTGACTGTATTCTGGTAGCCAACATTTATACCAACACCTTCACATACCAGTAATCAGCATTTCGGATGTCAATGTATCAATCTCAAAAGTCTCAAATACGGTAAGTTTCAATCTGCAATTTGAGAGGGAGAGGGTACAGTCAGAAGTGACAATATTTCTGTTGAATAAAGGGTACTATGGAGCTATGAGGGAGGAGCTGGCCAAAGTTCAATGGTGCAATACCTTAGCAGGGATGACCGTGGTGGAACAATGGCGGATATTTCTGTGTATAATGCAGAAGTTGCAGGATCAGTTCATTCCGAAAAGGAAAAAAGATCCCAGGAGGAGGCATGGGCAGCTGTGGTTGATGAGGGAAGTTAAGAAACATATAAAGTTAAAAGAGAAAAAGTATAACATAACAAAGATAAGTGGGAAAACAGAGGACTGGGAAGCTTTTAAAGAACAACAGAGGATTACTAAGAAGGAAATACGCAGAGGAAAAATGAGGTATGAAGGTAAACTGGCCAATAATATAAAGGAGGATAGTAAAAGCTTTTTCAAGTATGTGCAAGGCAAAAAAATGGTTAGGACTAAAATTGGGCCCTTGAAGACAGTAACAGGGGAATATATTACAGGGAACAAAGAAATGGCAGAAGAATTAAATGGGTACTTCAGATCTGTGTTCACTGGGGAAGACACAAGCAATCTCCCTGAGGTAACAATGACTGAAGGACCTGAACTTAAGGGAATCTGTATTTGCCAGGATTTGGTGTTGGAGAGACTGTTAGGTCTGAAGGTTGATAAGTCCCCGGGGCCTGATGGTCTACATCCCAGGGTACTGAAGGAGGTGGCTCGGGAAATCGTGGATGCGTTGGTGATTATTTTCCAGAATTCGATAGATTTAGGATCGGTTCCTGAGGATTGGAGAGTGGCTAATGTTATACCACTTTTTAAGAAAGGTGGGAGAGAGAAAGCAGGAAATTATAGACCAGTTAGTCTGACCTCAGTGGTGGGAAAAATGCTGGAGTCTATTATAAAGGATGAGATTACGGCACATCTGGATAGTAGTAACAGGATAGGACAGAATCAGCATGGATTTATGACGGGGAAATCGTGCTTGACTAATCTTCTTGAATTTTTTGAGGATGTAACTCTGAAGATGGATGAGGGAGATCCAGTAGATGTAGTCTATCTGGACTTTCAGAAAGCTTTTGATAAAGTTCCACATAGGAGGTTAGCGAGTAAACTTAGGGCGCATGGTATTGGAGGCAAAGTACTAGATTGGATTGAAAATTGTCTGGCTGATAGGAAACAAAGGGTAGTGATAAACGGCTCCATTTCAGAATGGCAGGCAGTGGCCAGTGGGGTACCGCAGTGATCCGTGCTGGGACCGCAGCTTTTTACAATATATGTTAATGATATAGAAGATGGTATTCGTAATAACATTAGCAAATTTGCTGATGATACAAAGCTGGGTGGCAGGGTGAAATGTGAGGAGGATGTTAGGAGATTACAGCGTGACTTGGACAAGTTAGGTGAGTGAACAGATGCATGGCAGATGCTGTTTAATGTGGAATAAATGTATGGTTATCCACTTTGGTGGCAAGAACAGGAAGGCAGATTACTACCTCAATGGAATCAATTTAGGTAAAGGGGCAGTACAGAGAGATCTGGGTGTTCTTGTACACCAGTCAATGAAGGTAAGCATGCAGGTACAGCAGGTAGTGAAGAAGGCTAATAGCATGCTGGCCTTCATAACAAGAGGGATTGAGTATAGAAGCAAAGAGGTGCTTCTGCAGCTGTACAGGGCCCTCGTGAGACCACACCTGGAGTACTGTGTGCAGTTCTGGTCTCCAAATTTGAGGAAAGACATTCTGGCTATTGAGGGAGTGCAGCGTAGGTTCACAAGGTCAATTCCTGGAATGGAGGGATTACCTTACACTGAAAGGCTGATGAGACTGGGCTTGTATACCCTTGAGTTTAGAAGACTGAGAGGGGATATGATTGAGACATATAAGATTATGAAAGGATTGGACACTCTGGCAGCAGGAAACATATTTCCGCTGATGGGTAAGTGCCGAACCAGAGGACACAGCTTAAAAATACGGGGTAAACCATTTAGGACAGAGATGAGGAGAAACTTCTTCACCCAGAGAGTGGTGGCTGTGTGGAATGCTCTGCCCCAGAGGGCAGTGGAGGCCCAGTCTCTGGATTCATTTAAGAAAGAGTTGGATAGAGCTCTCAAAGATAGTGGAATCAAGGGTTATGGAGATAAGACAGGAAGCGGATACTGATTAGGAATGATCAGCCATGATCATATTGAATGGTGGTGCAGGCTCGAAGGGCTGAATGGCCTACTCCTGCACCTATTGTCTGTTGTCTATTGTCTAAGTTATATAAAAGGACGCTCACCGTGTCCAGCTTCTATGCTATAGTGTTCATCACATTAGCTTTACAGATGAATGGGCCCTGATTTGAAATGAGGTAGAAACATTTGGTAGAGAGGCTCTTATGCAGTGGTGGTAGTGACCCAATTCTAGCCGGGGGAGAAAGTGAGGACTGCAGATGCCAGGGGCCCAAGTTCAAGTCCCTTTCTGCTCCAGAGATGTGTAATGACATCTCTGAACAGGTTGATTCAAAAGGATCCAATGTGTAGAACACTCTTCAAGTCTGTCACTGCAGAAAAAAATGAAATGGATACTCACCAAGGGGTTCAAATGGTCATAGAATCAGAGAATCCCTACAGTTGGGAAACGGACTATTTGACCCATTCAAGTCCACACTGACCCTTTGACCAGCATCCCACCCAGACCCACTCTATCTCTGTAACCGTGCATTTTCCATGGCTAATCCACCTAGCCTACACATTCCTGGTCCCAATGGACATTTTCGCACAGCTAATCCACCTAACTTGCACCTCTTTGGTCTGTGGGAGGAGTAATCAATATGTTAATTTCGAAGTATTGCTGTTTTTCAAAACTGGTTTTGTCCCTTGGAATAGATGAGGAGAAGTTTTTTTCTCAAAGAGGATCTTGAGTCTTCTGTACTGTCTTCCTCCTTCTTATCAGGTCAGCCATATCTGCAGCTGAGTCGATGGGCTGAATGGCCTGCCTTTGCTCCTACATCTTATGGTTGAAAGGCCATTGGAAGATTTTAGGTGAGCAAAGGGGTGAAAGGTTAATGGGTGGAGATGGGGATGTCATCAGGTCAGCCCTACCTTTCTTGAATGATAGAGCAGACTCAAAGGGCTGAATGGCCTATTCCTGCTCCTAAGTTGTGAGTAATTATGTATGACCCACAGGATGGGGCAGGACAGATAAATTTTATAGATAAATTCTTGGTTAACGAGGGAGTCGAATGTTATGTATGGACACATGAATAGGAAGGGTTTAGAAGGATATGGGCGGATTGCTGGCAAATAAGACAAGATTAATTTAGGAGATCTGGTCAGCATGGCTGAAGGGTCCGTTTCCGTGTTGTACAACTCCACAGCTGGTACACTTATAACATTTGTATGGAGTAGGTTGGCATGTGGAATTGAGTCCACACTCAGATTAGCTATGATTTCACTAAATGATTTAGCCATGCTCATAACTCTATTCTAAGGCAAAAACATAATATGTCAAAGTAATGGTTCGGTGAGGAAGATGATCGTGAATGAAATGACAAAATATAAATCACAAATTGGCAATCTGAAGCTGTACAAACTGATGAGACTACATATTCAGCATTAACCCCACTTCCACTTGCTGGACATGAAGATAATGTTTAGACATATCCAAAGAAAAATCTCAGTCTTACAGCAAGGGGTTTTGAAGAAAAGCTTGAGCAACTGGGTCTTTCTAACTGTGAACATCGGTAGCCGACAAACATTATTAAGGAGACATTTAAGATATTAAATGGTGTTAACAAAATTATTCTCAAACACTACTTTAAGTTTAACCAAGCTGAAAATGAAGCAAGACTAAAATAAAAGGCAGTTTAGGTTGGGTGTCAGAAGATTTTCACTCAAGAAAGAAATGGCTTTAAACTTTTAATGCATCATTTTACTCTCACTCACTGAATCCCATCCTTGCCCTCTCTGGGGATCCTCTATCACTGGTCATGGTACCTTCACTGGGAAGCTTCGCTGTTACATAGAACATAACAGCACAG
The DNA here is from genome assembly GCF_020745735.1 of Hemiscyllium ocellatum. Taxonomy (NCBI): domain Eukaryota; kingdom Metazoa; phylum Chordata; class Chondrichthyes; order Orectolobiformes; family Hemiscylliidae; genus Hemiscyllium; species Hemiscyllium ocellatum. The sequence goes on along the minus strand of NC_083411.1, from coordinate 11,695,095 downwards.
TACAGGTCGTTCAGCCCTCCGATGTTATGATACCACTTTAAGTGAATGTGCAAATGCTTTCCATGTGGAGCCAGGACGTAAAGCAGTATGTGACCCATAGGCTGCACTGTTGCTAGCATTGCTGGGCACATTAAAACAATAGATTAGACTGATTTGCAGAGCTCTCCTATAAATTTATTTATATCCCAGTTCTTACCTTCAACCAAATCCAGTTTACCAAGTATGTGTGCATGATTGGTGAGTTTGTACAAAGAGAGCAGAAACACAATACTTGGTCAATGATTCCAATTTGGATATGGCAGGTTTACTACCCCACAATGTCTGGGGCCATTATCTGTCTGAGTTCCATGTCCCAAACACTCTTTGCCTTGCAGATGAACATTTCAGTTCTGCAGATATGCCATACATCCCTATGCATGGGTTCCCTCATTGGTTTCATTACTGGTCCCTCAGTACTACTCTTACTTCCTGACCCATTGCTGGGGACCCTCAGTCACTGATCGCAGTGAGATGATTTGAATATAGGAGGATGGATGTCTGGCTGCATTTATACAGGGCCTGGGTGAGGCCACGCCTTAAATATTGTGTGCAGTTTTGGACTCCTAGTTTGAGAAAAGACATTCTTGTTAGTGAAGGTTCACCAATCTGATTCCTGGGATGGCAGGAGTGACATATGAGGAAAGACTGGATCAACTGGGTTTGTACTCACTGGAATTTAGAAAAATAGGGGGATCTCACAGACACATACAAAAACTTGATGGCTCTGGACAGGCTAGATGCATGAAGAATGTTCCCGTTGCTGGGGGAGACCAGAACTAGGGGTCGCATCTAAGGATAAGGGACAAGCCATTCAGGACTGAGATAAGGAAGAATTTCTTCACTGTGAGAGTTGTGAACCTATGGAATTCTCTCCCACAGGAAGCTGTTGGGACCAGTTCATTAGATATATTCAAGAGGGAGCTGGATGTGGCCCTTGTGGTGAGAAGGATCAAGGGTCTGGAGAGAAAGCGGGAATTGGATACTTAAATTGCATGATCAGCCATCATTACACTGAATAGTGGTGCTGGCTCAAAGGGCCAAATGGCCTACTCCTGCACCTATTTCCTTTGTTTCTATGTTTAACCCTCATCATAAACCAATCACTCACTGGTCCCCATGCTGACTCCTCACTCACCGATCCCACCTAATTTCTTGGGTCCTATCCTCACTGTCCATTCATTTTGATTCTATTCTGATATGTCAGATACTGAAACACCTGATTCCTTAAACTCAGTGGAAGAAACAATGGGATTAGCTCCATGGAAACAGAAAACATTATTACCGAATAAAGCAAAAGCTGTCCAAATATGGAACAGTTTGAGAGATCTTAAAGCACACAGCTTCATCCCATTTCTCAGCACTACCTATTACAGTTTCACAGCTAGAGAAATTACCCTCCACCTCAAATCTTTGTTCAACTTAACTGATTTTCCTCAGTCCATTCACGTGTTCAGAGAAGTCTTCCTGTATGAATGATCACAGACCTGAGATATTCAATTTTTGCAGTTTTGTCAACTTCTAACCAAGCAGTCCTGGTTTGGACACTTCACAAGCTAAACATTAACACTGAGGTAACTATGTTTTCCCTGAACTATTCTGCACTCCTTTCTGGGTGAGAAATATACTTGTTTATGACACCAGTCAGGTATCCTCTGAATTACTCTATCGAAGTCTTTTTCTTAGATCTGTGTTTTCTAACCTAAAATCCATTCTCTATTACCCTGAATCAAAAACAAGTTAATGAACCTCAACATTTACCCCACTTGTTGTAAAAATATTTGGAGCCAATGGCCACAAGTATTATTGCTAGACTATTAATCTGAGACTCAGGTAATGTTCTGGGGACCTGGGTTCAAATCCCTTCACAGCAGATATTGAAATTGGAATTCAACAAAAATCTTGGATTAAGAGTCTCATCATGACCATGTTAGAAAAACCTTTATGGTTCAGTAGTTTCCTTCAGGAAAAGAAACTACCATCTTTACCTGGTCAGGCCTACATGTGACTCCAGACTCACAACAATGTAGTTGACTCCTAACTTCCCTTGGACAATTAGGGATGGGTAATGGCCGAGCCAGTGACACCTTCATCCTGTGAATGCATTAAAAAAAACTTATCTTCCATTAACCCTTCGGGAGGTCCCTGCTCTCTGTTACATATTGGATTAGGAGAAAGTGAGGACTGCAGATGCTGGAGAGTCAGTGCTGAAGAGTGTAGTGTTGGAAAATCACAGCAGGTCAGGCAGCATCTGAGGAGCAGGAGAGTCGATGTTTTGAGCATTCCTGATGAATGGCTTATGCTGGAAAGGTTGACTCACCTGCTTCTCGGATGCTGCCTGACCTACTGTGCTTTTCCAGTGTCACACGTTTTGACCCACATATTAATTAGATCATTGTTCCATAACGACTGACTGACATTTTTTTTAAAAAAAGAGGTCCCTTCAAGAAAGTACGCCACCTATATGTCACTATTTTAAAATCCAAACTGTAAAAGTAATATATCATCACAGCTCAACTAGCAATTACAGTCACTCCCAATCTATCTGTCCCCCTAAACATAGAATTCCAACAGTGTGGAAGCAGACTATTCAGCACATGAAGTTCACACTGACCTTCCAAAGAGAATCCAACCCAGACCCACCCCTGCAACCCTGCATTCCTCATGGCTAGCCCACCTAACCTGTACATATTTGGACTGTGGGAGGAAACCGGAGCTCCCAGAGGAAACCCATGCAGACCTGGGGAGAATGTGCAAACTCCACACACACAGTCACCCATGGATAGAATTGAACCCGGGTCCCTGGAGCTGGGAGGCAGCAGTGCTAACCCCTGAGCCACCAAACTTGAATATTTTGAACAAACCTTCCCTTTATCATTAAATTGCAGATAATAAAACCACAGTTTGTATCATCTCTCCCTGTCTTCCTGAAACAGCTTTTCAATGTCATATGGTGGGTCAAAGCAATGCTGTATGATGATGAATTGGAATTAGAATTAGATTTTATTGTCATGTGTACTCAGGTATAGGAATACAGGAATACAGTGAGAAGTGTAAAAACTCTCCATTCTCTGGTACCATTGTGGTTACAAAAGCCAGAACTAAAAATAAACACCAGAAATACAAGAAACAGAGAAAAAAGGAAAGAAAACATCCAGATCCAAAAGAAAGAAAAATATCCAGATCTTAAAGTCCCATCTCATTAAAGGTGCAAAGATCCTCCTACTCCTAATATTTCAATACTATCCCTTGGATCTTAGCAATCTTCAAATTGTTTACCAACCATGGTAAAATCCTGTTTTTTGATGTTGAAGGTTGTGGGTGAATTCCTTGACAGGAGTGAGGAAGAAAGACATGCACCGAGATAATACTGTTCACAGCGACCAGAGCAGGTTACAGATGATAAAGTACTTCTGAAATGTTGTAGTCAATTGGCATATAGCAAACTCTCAAATATAGCAACGTAATAATAACCATGATTTGGAGATGCCGGTGTTGGACTGGGGTGTACAAACTTAAAAATCACACAACACCAGGTTATAGTCCAACAGGTTTAATTGGGAGCACCTGTTTTTGGTGCGCTGCTCCTTCACAAACACATGACAAAGGAGCAGCGCTCCGAAAGCTAGTGCTTCCAATTAAACCTGTTGGACTATAACCTGGTGTCATGTGATTTTTAATAATAACGAGTTATTTATCTTTGTGAATTTTGACTGATTAGTAAGTATTTGTGATAAGTCCTGGGAAAACAAAGCAAAATACAAGAGAATCTGGCTATCTGAAACTAAAACAGAAAATACTGGAGATAATCCAAAGTCAAGGTGGCATCTGTAAAGAGAAAAGCAATCTTCATTTTGCATTTTGTCTGATGTCATCAATTTCTATCAGCATCCTGGGAGTTAGCAAACTAACCATCTGAATACAGCAGCAAAATGCTGCTGGAGATCTGAAATACAACAGGAAGGGCGGAAGAAATTCATCAGGCCTGATAGCATCTGTGAAGAGACAAACAGAGATAGTTAGCCCAATGGCCTAGTGGTATTATCACTAGATATATTTTAATCCAGAAACTAAGGTAATGTTGTGGGGACCTGGGTTTAAATCCTGCTATGGCAGATGATGGAATTTGAATTCAATAAAAATCTGGAATTAAGAGTCTAATGGTGACCATGAAACCATTACTGGAAAAATCCATCTGGTTCGCTAATGTCCTTTAGGGAAGAAAACAGTCATCCTTACCTGGTCTGGTCCACATGTGACTCCAGAAGCATGGCAGTATGGTTGACTCTTAACTACTCTCTGGGCAATAAGTGTTGGCCTCGCCAAAGATGCCGTCACCCAAAGAATAAAGGGGAAAAAACAATTCTTCTTTTGAACAGAGATGTTTTGTAAAGTGATTGTTATGAAGAGGACATAAAGAGCATATAGATTGATATGGATAGGTTAATTGAATGGACAAAGGTCTGGAATATGGACTACAATGGGGGACATTATGAAACTGATCATTTTGGCAAAAGATAAAAAACTTTCCATCTGCTTTCTGTTTTCTCAATGTAAAGGAGACTGTATTGAGAACAGTAATTATGGTAAACTAGATTGAAAGAAGTGCAAGGAAAATGCTGCATCAACTGGACATTCTGTTTGGGGTTTTGGACTGTGACGAGGCAGGAGGTGAATGGGCAAGTGTTAGACCTTCTGCGATTGCAGAGAATCAGGGATAGGGAATTGTTAGAAATATTGGAGGAGTGGACCAGCCACTCGTGGAGAGAATGGTTGCTGTGTAACACTGACTGTAGAGGAAGATGTTTTTGGTGGTGGTATCCTGCTGGAGTTGGCAGAAATGGTGCAAGATGATCTTTTGAATGTGGAGACTGGTTGGATGGAAAGTCAGAACAAGGGGAACCCAATCATTGCTCACGCAGGGAGGTTAAGGAATAAGTACATAAGTGTGGGAGATGGATCAGACACAGTTGAGGGCTCTGTCAACCATGACAGGGATGTTTGGAAAAAAAAGGACATGTCAGAGATGGCCAGGTGTAAGGCAGTATTATTGAAATAGATGCAACAATGACACAGGAACCATATAAATACAGCCTTATAATTACTGTGGCTGTGAAAGCAGGTCAGTAGCTGGGAATATCTTACAACTTGACTCTCCAAAGCCTGTCTACCATCTACAAGTCAGGAGTGTGATGACATACTCCTCAGTTGCCTGGATGGGTGCAGCTCCAACAACACTCAGGAAAATCAACACTATCCAGTACAAAGCAGCCCTCTTGAGTGGCACCACATCTAACACCTTCAGCATGGAGCACGCAGTGTCCACCAACACCCTGGAGTTGTTCAGGGAGAGGTGGGCGCCGCAGGGAGTGGAGTGCATTATTTCCCCCTCCAACTCTATTTTGATTTAGTCCCTGCCCTCCCATTCACTGTTTGATCACACAGCATAGCCCTTTGATGTGAAGGGCACTGCTCGTTACAGGCCACCCGGGTGTTTTCCTATCTTAATGGTGGTGGAAATTGAATAAAGATTCGTGCACTTTGTGTCTCTCACACCTGCACACACACACACACCATGAGTGCCAGGGAAAAAAATAAGCACTACTGCAGTTAGGTGGTAGTGTGGGGGGGGTTAAAAAAAAAAGGAAATAAAAACACCTTCAGCATGAACTCCCGCCTACAGTGATGCATTCTAAGCAGTGGGGTGTACCACTTGCAAGATTGTAGGAACTGCAGTGATTCATCAAGCCTCCTTCAACAGCAATTTCCAAACCTGTGACCTCCAGCTCCCTACCCACCATTCTAACTTAAAAATATATCAATATTGCCCTCACTGTTGTTGGAATAAAATCTTAGAACTCCCTCCCTAACAATACCGAGCCGACCTTCACTAACAGGAACTGTAGCTCTCCACCACTTCCTTATGGGTAATAAGTAGAGGCACTGATGCCCACATCCCATGGCAGATTGAACAAAGAAACATAGGGAAGGACTGTCCACCCATTGCAATGATAAAAAGAGAGACCTGCTGATGCCGGAAATCAGCGACTCGAAACATTAACTGTTGCTTTCCTCTCTGATGCCAGTTTCTTCAGCACTTTTTGTTTTGTTTGTAAACTTGCTGCTATGGAGAATAACTGGCTGATAAAGTGTAACATCTGACTGTCACTCTATTAAGGAGAAAGTGAGGTCTGCAGAGGCTGGAGTATCAGAGCTGAAAATGTGTTGCTGGAAAAGCGCAGCAGGTCAGGCAGCATCCAAGGAGCAGGAGAATCGACGTGTAGGGCATGAACCCTCCCTGAAGAAGGGCTTATGCTCGAAACGTTGAATCTCCTGTCAATCTATCAAGGCAGGTGTTTTCCCACTGATTAAACAGTCCCAGCGCTGGTGTTTCCTGGCCAGGTTGCACACAGTTGCAATGAGTTGAGTCAGCTCCTTACATTTCCGGGACTCTGCAGTGTATCGGTGTTGACGTGGTGACTGACAGGGTGTTGGACCATCAGCAGAAGATAGTTTCCTGAGCGCAGTCAGAGGCGGGACTGTCTGCTCAGCTGCTGAGAATTCACTTTCAAAATGGGCTGAATGTCGGACTGGCCCTTCCTGCCCCTTTTTTTTGATCAGGATGAATCGCAAGTGGGGAATCGGAGGGGTGCTGATGGTGTTTACCTGCTGGGCTGCTTATGGGCAGCTCGATCCCAATGCGGCCCCAGACTTTGTGCGGAAGGAAGGTAATCGAGAGGGTGTTTTTCTTTTGAGTCTGGTCTCTTTCAGCCTCTGCTCTGGCATCAAAGGTCTCTCTCTCACACACACAAAAAAAATTAGCAGCATCCGTGGAGAGAGAGAGAGCTAACGTTTTGAGTCCAGTGACCGTTCTGCAGAAGCCGAAAGCATTTGCGAAAAAGTGGCATTTATTTTAATGGCAGGGTGTGGCTGTCTGCGGATCGGTGGCTCTGTCTGTGTCATTGCACCTTGTTTCATAAAGATTGGGCGATGGAACTGCACTGGATTGACAACCAGCGAAGTGTGACTGGGGTTCGGTCACTCTGCCCAGGTTCTGACCACTCCTACCCCTGGTGTGGGGTACAAGCCCAGAGGTTCTGACCCAGAGGGGTAACGCTACCCATTATACCACATATGAACATTAACAAATAAAAGATAAAGTCCTACCAGGCCATGGGGTTGATCAGAGAGGCACCCCCTATCCTGGGGGGGTGGGGGGGGGGGAGGGGGTCACTGTGCGCAGGCAAGGGTGATAAGAGGAACTTCCATGGTAACTTCACCCAGTACAGGAATGGACTGTATGGTGTGGCTCTACTTGGGGAGATGGCCCATTATTATCACTGAACCCAAGAGACTCAAGTCATGTTCTGGGGAGCTGACTTCAAATCCCACCATAGCAGATGGTGGAATTTGAATTCAATAAAAATCTGAAATTAAGAATCGAATGAATCTATTGTCATGGGGAAAACCTGTCTGGTTCAATAATGCCCCTTAGGGGAGGAAACTACCATCCTTACCTGGTCCAAGGATGGGCAATAAGTGCTGGTCTAGCCAGCAATGCCCTCATCCTGTGAATGAATAAAAATAACCAATGTGGACCAGCCAACTGAACTAACCAACCATGCACCCACAAGTTCGATAACACATCTGACAATACTGGGGTGGGGAGAAGAGTGAGAGGTGGCCTATTAAAAATCACACATATACAATATATGGGCACCCAAACCTTCTTCAGACAATAAAATATTTTGAATTGTATCACTGTTGTAATGTGGAAAATGGGCTGGGCAGAGGCAATGCTTCTAACAGTTAAGATGCTCTCTGTTTCTTTTAAAGTTATGTTGGCTGCGGGTTAGCTATTGACCCTCTGCCTGACTGTGTTTTTGGAGTGAGTACCATACTGTGTTTAACAACTATTGGCAAGGACAGACAGAGCCTTAGTTTGATTACTCATTTAGCAACTGGGGCAGTGCAGCACTCCCTCAGTACCCTACGACTGTGCTGGGGGTGTCAGCCAAAATATTTTGCACATGACCCTGAAATGGGAGCTTAATCAGCATCTTCTGTCTCCAAATAACCTTTTTAACAGGGTAGTTTGGGTCAAACCACTGAAAAAAGAGACATACGGTTTAAACTTTCTGGCTTGCAGTTGTCAGGACAGAATGGCAAGAACCCTAAGTTTCAGAGTGAGCAACAATTTGACAGCATGGGAAGAAAGTGTTGCTTGGATAATTTAGAAACATTGAAACTAAGATCAGAAATAGGTCATTCAGCCCTTTGACACTCCTCTGCCATTCAAGTTGATCATGTTGGATCATCCAACGTGTTACCAGCTCTCTGCTTTCTCCCATACCCTTTGATCGCTTTTGCTGTAAGATCTACATCTGACTCTTTCTTGAAAGCATTCGATATTTTGACCTCAACCACTTTCTGTGGCAGAGAATTCCCCAGCATACCAGTCTCTGGGTGAAGACATTTTTCCTCCTCTAAATCCTAAATGACTTACTTTATATACTTAAACTGTGACTCCTGGTTCAAGACCCCCAGGTCATTGAAAACATCTCTCTTGCTTTTAGACTGCCTTGTCCTGTTTCATAGGCTTCTAGGAGATCTCCCATCATTCATTGATACTTCGATGAATATAATCCTAACCTATCTAGTCCCTCTTCATACAACAATCCTGCCATCCTATGACTTGGTCTGGTAAACCTTCACTGTACTCCCTCTGTAGCTAGAACATTCCTTTCTCACATAAGGAGACCAAAATTGCACACATTGCTTCAGGCATGGTCTTACTAATGCTGTGCACAATTGCAGCAAGACATCCCTGGTCTTGCTGAAAATCACTGAAGGCCAACATGGAGACATAGCAAGTTATTAGGAAGGCTAATGAAATGATAGCCTTTATTGCAAGAGGATTTAAGTACAGAAGTAATGAAGTCTTAACTTCAATTGTGTAGGACTTGATTAGAACGCACCTTGAGTGCAGTATACAGTTTTGGTCTCCTCATCTCAGGAAGGATTAATTCCTGTAGAGGGAGTGCCGCTGAGTTATTCTGGGATGGTCAGACTGACCTGTGAAGAGAAATTGGTAAAATTAGGCCTGTATTTTCTTAAATTTTGGAAAATGAGAGATGATCTCATTGAAATCTACAAAATACTCCAAGGGACAGAACGAGGTGGATGCGATTTAAATGTTTGCCCGGGTTGGGCAATCCAGAACTAAGAGAGACAATTTGAAAATGAGGAGTTAAAGGAAAATTCTGCAGATGCTGGAAATCTGAAACAAACACAGAGAATACTGGAGAAACACAGCAGGTCTGGCAGCATTATGGAGAGAGAATCAAAATTAATGTTCCAGAGTGTCTGGATTATTACCTGTGCAGTTTTAGTTTCCCAGTCTGAGGAAGGATGTTTTGGCTGTGGAGGGAGTGTAACAAAGGTTTAGTGGATTGATGTTTGAATCAAGATAGGCCCCATTTGAAGGAAGAAAGTAGTTGAGGTCAAACACTGAATGTTTTCAAGGAGTTTAATATAATTCTGAGGCCCGGAACCAAAGGTTTTGGGGACGAAGAAGGAACAGGGTACTGAGTTGGATGATCAGTCATGATCATAATGAATGGAGAAACAGACTCAAAGGGCTGAATGGCCTACTCATATTTCTGTTCCCTATATTTCTATGTAAGAAACACTACAGCAAACATTAGTGTCTTGTATCAGTTCCTATGCAGCACAGCTCAAGCCTTTTTATTATATAAAGGCAATCTTGAATTCTCATTATGCTGGCTGTCTGAAGTCATTTGAAGAGATGAACACAATATTTTTCCTTATTCAATGCATTCCAGTGCTCTGGCTGTGTTGTATTATGATTTTTCCATAGCATGGGGGAGCAACTGAAGTGAAATGGATACAATCAGTACAAAACTGAGGTCATTCTTAAGAAAGAAAAATCTATTGGCAAGACTGTAAGGAAGGAATAGATGAGTTGCACAGTTGAAATGGGCTGAACAGTCTCTCTGTGCACTGTTATAACTCTAGAAAACCATTGCTGTTAACTTTCTTCTTATCAACTGTGCCCACAGTTCTGTTGGAATGCCATTCTTTTGTGGCAGTGACTTTGTGAAAATGCACTTTAACATAATTTTGCTTATTTTGGATTTAAACTCCTGCTGCTTAATTCCAAATTAAAACTGAAACCATTGAAGGCGATAGTGGGTAGGACTCCAATTGTTTGAAATCCCAGAAATCTCTTTTGTTTCAATCTTTGATCTGTTAAAATACCAATCACATGTACTAAATGGGTTCACTTCTCAACCAGTAGAAGGAGGCAATTTGGATATTGTTGTAAGAGGTATCCAGGTTCAATATAAACTCATTGAAGAAATTGCAGATTGTATTATCAAGGAGATCTTGAAAGTATCTATGAGGGTATTGTTTGCCAAGTTTCATTGACATGATGTAAGTGAAATTGTTTTCCCACAGTACTGCTGAGAGAGAAAGGTATCAAGACAACAGACCTGAATGATAAGCTGGTGAATCACTCTTAGTTTAAAACATTTTCATCCCGTTCCATGTGAGCATGCAAATTAGGAGCTGGAGTCAGCCACTCGGCCCCTCGAGCCTGCTAAACCACTCACTAATGTGGGTGGCATGGTGGCACAGCGTTTAGCACTGCTGCCTCGCAACACCAGGGTCCAAGGTTAGATTCCAGCCTCACAGCGCCAGAGACCTGGGTTCAATTCCCACCTCGGGCAACTGTCTGTGTGTAGTTTGCACATTCTCCCCGTGTCTGTGTGAGTTTCCTCCAGGTGCTCCGGTTTCCTCCCACAGTCCAAAAATGTGCAGGTTAGGTGAATTAGCCATGCTAAACAGCCCGTAGTGTTAGGTAAAGGGGTAAATGTAGGGGAATGGGTCTGGGTAGGTTGCTCTTCGGAGGGTTGGTGTGGACTTGTTGGGCCGAAGGGCCTGTTTCCACACTGTAAGTAATCTAATCTAAAATTATGGCTGGTCTGCTTACTCCACATTCCTGCCTACCTCAGACAACCTTTACCGTATAAATTCTCAAATACTCTGCTACCACTGCCTTTTTCAGATGAGACTTCCAAAGACTCAGTGACTCAGTAATTACAATGACTCCCTGGTTTAAACTTCTCCCTTTAAGAGAAAACATCGTCTTCAAATCTACCCTGTCATGATCTCTCAGGAACATTTTTGTTTCAATCAAGTTGGCTCTTACTCTTTTAGAGAAAGTGAGGACTGCAGATGCTGGAGATCAGAGATGAGCGTGTGGTGCTGGAAAAGCACAGCAGGTCAGGCAGTATCAGAGGAGCAGGAGAATCGATGTTTCGGGCAAGAGTCTTACATCCTCATTCTTGATGACGGGCTGATGAAGGGCTTTTGCCCGAGGAGCACGATCATTGACGTTTCGGGCAAGAGCCCGTCATCAAGAATGAGGATGTAAGGCTCTTGCCCGAAACATCGATTCTCCTGCTCCTCTGATGCTGCCTGACCTGTTGTGCTTTTCCAGCACCCCACCCTTGACTCTTAATCTTTTAGAATCCAGCAAACGCAAGCCTAGCCACCCTGACTTTTCTTTGTAAGACAATGCTTTGTAAGCTTTGTCCTTCCTTAAGAAAGAGGAGAGCCACACTGTACACTGTAATCCAAACGTGATCTTATTAATGCCCTGTATAACTGAAACATAGCCTCCATACTTTTGGATTCAATTCCACATGCAATAAGTGATCACATTCTGCTAATTTTCTAATTACTTGTACAGTACTTGCATACTAACCTTTTGTGATTCATAAACAAGGACATCCAGGTCCCTATGCATTCCAGAGTTCTGCAAAACCTTGCCATTTAGATTATTTGGTTCTTTTTCATTTTTTTTAACCAAAATGGGCAGTTTCTAATTTTTTCAATTATACTTTATTTGTCAGACCGTTGTCCACTTAACCTATCTACATCCCTTTGTAGCCTCCTTATGTCCTCTTCACAACTTACTTTCCCATCTATTTGTGTGTCATCAGCATACGTAACTGCATTCCATTGCATTTGTTATTATATTGTTCAAAAAGATCCTTAAAATTGTTGCTGCTAATCCATAGTGCTTGAGGTTTTTGATTAGAATTGTTAGATGTGTATAACGAAACCAAGTGATATTAAATTGCTAATGCCGAATTTTATTTTGCAATCAGGGAAGATGAATGTGCTCTTTATTATTGCTGATGATCTGCGCACCAGTCTGGGATGTTATGGTGATCCGATAGTGAAGTCACCAAACATCGATCAACTTGCCTCCAAGAGTATTGTTTTCAAAAATGCATTCGCCCAAGTAAGTTGAGTTGTTGAAACATAAATGGAAATTGCTAGGAAAATTCAACCTTTCTGGCAGCATCTGAAGAAAGATCATTGAACTCAAAATATTAACTCAGCTTTCTCTCCACAGTTGCTGCCAAACTGGCTGAGTTTCTCCAGAAATTTCTGTTCCATTTCAGATTTCTAGCATTCATAGTTCTTTGTTACTTAAGTTGAACAGTTCCTGTGTTTAAAGATCAAACTCTGTAGCTTGTGTTGACATTTTGCTGGCATAATCTATAAAATATGTAATTATATTCAGTAGCAAAAACAGAAATTGCTGGAGAAACTCAGCAAGACTGGCACCATCTGTGGAGAGGAAGCCGAGTTAATATTTTAGGTCCATTGACCCTTCTTCAGAACTGGACCGAAACATTAACACTGTTTTCACTCCACAAATGCTGCCAGATCTGCTGAGTTTCTCCAGCAACTTCTTTTTCTGTATCAGATTTCCAGCATCTGCAGTTCTTTGTTTGTTAATTTATATTCTGTAATATGAAAGAAATGGCCTTTCTCTTAGCTAGTCTGATCAGGCCATTGTAACTTGTAACTTAACACCTTTTCGCTTTGGAGAGATTTTGTATACAATGTTGTTGTTAGATTTTGGAATGTCAAATGACTCTTTGCCTACAATGGTTTGCAGCAAGCGTTGTGTGGGCCCAGCAGGACATCATTTTTAACGAGTCGTAGACCTGACACCACCCGACTTTTTGATCACGATTCCTATTGGAGAGTTCAAGCTGGGAACTACACCACACTTCCTCAATATTTGAAGATGCATGGCTACTTAACCTTGTCAGTGGGAAAAGTCTTTCATCCAGGTAAGATCTCAGCTTTTGCTCAGTGTTAGACCTGGAGAATGCCAACCTGTCAACCACCAGTCAGTCAAGATGTGTCTCCTGGTGGGATGTATTTGATGGTCTCATTTCTGATCCTCCACTTTGCCGCATGGTTGTACATGAAGGTCTTCCTTTTGCATGTGAAGTGGAAGCCTTTGGTTTTATTGACATTAATGTCCAGGCCTGTCTTATCACAATAAGACTGGAGGATCTTTAAGTTCTCTTGCATCCCGGCGTGAGAGTTGCTCAGCAGTGCAATGTCATCCGCGAATGCCAATGCTGTACAGTTAAGCGTCTTGTTTCCATACGGCATTGTAATGCCCTGGCCTGTCTGCTCCAGGGTACTAATCAGAGGGTCTATCGCGATGTTAAATAGTAAAGGTGACAGTGGATCGCCCTGCTTCACACCTCTCTCGACCTTGATCTGTTCCGTCGGCTTTCCTTTACCCTCAATCACTGTGGTGTTGTTCGTGTAGAGGTCACGGATCAGGTCTACGAAGGCAGCGGGTGCCTTCATTCTCCTCAGCGAACCAATGAGTAGTTTGTGGCCAACTGAATCAAATGCTTTGGCCAAATCAACGAAGACAACGGCCAGCTCCTTTTTGTTCTTCTTTGAGCCCTTTATGATGTTTTGGAGGATAGCGATGTTTTCGTTGCATCCGGGTGTAGAAGCCAGGAAACCCTTCTGCCTCGAGTTGATGTTTACCGCTTTGCTTAACCTCTTCGCTATAATCTTCGTAAAAAGGCGGAGGAGCATTGGCCCGATGGTGATGGGCCGCCAGTTGTCCAAATTCTTGAGCCGATCTTGGTCTTCGCATTTGGGGATTAGCACCGTCCGGCTCTTCTTCATACTCTCTGGGATCGATCTTGTATTAAGCCAAAGGGTGAAGAGCCGAGGTAGACGGGATGCGTCAGTTTCTTGGATGGCTTCTAGGTCTTTCAGTTGTATGCCATCTGGCCCTGGTGCACTATGTTTGTCAATGCCACTCAGGGCTTCGTCTACCTCTTCTTCTCCGATTGGTCCCAGGAGTAGTTCTTCGTCCACTCGGCCAACTTACAGTGTGGAAACAGGTATTCTGCAACCTTCTGGATTCAGTGTTGAGTTTAATAATTTTACGGCCTATGCACCTTCTGCCATGTCCTTTCCCAACTCCCACACATCAGGCCTTGTCATCACAGGGGCTGCTACCACAACTAACCCATTATCTGCTACTACTGGTCCCCGTTGGCAGCTATTGATTCTCTCAGGGTGACCTTTATCCACTCCATTGTCTGCCAAACCTATGTTTTCTCTCTCTCTGGGATCCGTCTCCATCTATCATGTAGTCCAACCCCTTCCCCTACCCCATCTTCAGCATTTATACTAAGCTTTTCCTCGCTCCTATCCGTTCTGAAGGAGGGTCAGTAAATTTGAAACATTAACTCTGCTCTCCCAACTCTGCGCTTGAGTTTCTCCAGCAATTTCTGCTTTAGTTTGAGATAGACAGATATTTGGTCCATCAGGGTGTCATGGTTTTCAGGAGTGGGTCGGAAAATGGAATTGACACCCAAGAGCAGTCATGATCATATTGGAGGGCAGAGCAAGCTGGAGGGGGTACAGAGTCTCCTCTGTTCCTATTTCTTATATCTTAATTAACATGTTTGTGCCATAAAATTAAAATAAGGAACAGGCTTCCTTTATTTTCACAGTCAGATGAATGGTGGTCAACTGTAGCTGAGTATGTAATGTCTTACCTCGGAATCAGAATGTTGGAGGTCAACAAGACAAGTATGTCTTTCAGGAGAAAGTGAGGACTGCAGATGCTGGAGTATCAGAGTTGAAAAATATGGTGCTGGAAAAACACAGCAGGCCAGGCAGCATCCGAGGAGCAGGATTCTTCATTCCTGAAGAAGGGCTTATGCCCGAAACGTCGATTCTCCTGCTCCTCAGATTCTCCCTGGCCTGCTGTGATTTTCCAGCACCACATTTTTCAAGTATGTCTATCAGACTGGCATTCTGTATCACTGACAGGGTGCTGGAATGTAACGAGAGCAGCCTCTCTCTTTGTTTCTCCTTCTATCATCACTTTGTGGTTTCCTCTCTTCTCTTGAGTTATAGGTGACATCAAGTCAGGCAGCATCCGAGGAGCAGGAAATTTGATGTTTCGGGCTGGAGCCTGTCATCCGGAATCAAGCTCATTCCTGACGAAGGGCTACAGCCCGAAATGTCGATTCTCCTGCTCCTCGGATGCTGCCTGACCTGCTGTGCTTTTCCAGCAACGCACTCTCAGCTCTGATCTCCAGCATCTGCAGACCTCACTGTCTCCTTATAGGTGACATCAGTGCACTGTCATACTGTGGCTCAGTGGTTAACACTGCTGCTTCACAGCACTAGGGAACCAGGTTCGATTCCACCCTTGGTTGACTGTCTGTCTGCATGGGTTTTCTCCCACTATCCAAAGGTTATGCAGTTTCAGGTGGATTGGCCATCCTAAACTGCCCACAGTGTCCAAGGATGTGCAGACTAGATGAGTTAGCCATGGGAATTGCAGGGTGGGGCTGGGTCTGTATAGGATGCTCTTTGGAGAGTTGGTGTGGACTGAATGGCCTGCTTCCACACTGTGTAAGGTTTCTAGCCTGGCCCAAACGAGTATGATTGAATTTTAGCTTCAATAGTTGAAAACATTAACTCTGCTTTCTCGGGGGAAATCCTGCTGCACTCTATCAAAGAATTATCCACAGTGTTTGAGCATTGTATCCCTCAATCAGCATCACATAAACAGATGGTATGATCGTCATCATATTGGTGTTTGTGGGAGTTAATTATTCACAGATTAACCACTGTGCTTCCTGCCTTACAACAGTAACTTGTACTTCACAAGTACTGAGCTAGCTGTAATGTGCTTCAAGATATCCTAGAGTCATGAAAGATACTTTTAAAGGCAAATCTTTCATCTTTTCCTTCTGCTGACCACAGCCTACAGTTCTTATATCTGAAGAAGACTTGGGATTTGTGATAATTTGGCTTATTCAACAAGTGCTTGTATAAATACAAATTAATTGTGTTATGACTGAAGGATAGCAAGTCAAACAAAGTCAGCCATGGACTTGCAACATAGTGAAATTGAAACATTTAATAACTCTCAAAATTGCCCAATTGTTTCTAATCAGACTTTGTGAATAATAGATCTTAGGCACCAACTTTACAACTTAAACAAAAAATAATATTTTAATATTAATCCTGTAACCTCAGTAAGATAGTGCTAAGTAACAGAGTAATTTAATATATATGGTTTAAACCCAATTCTCTTTGATCACAAGCCCACTCACATACAGACAAACACAGTTAAAGGATAAATTTAAAAGAATTGTAATTTGATAGATCAATTAAAGAATTTCAAAATATGGATTCCAAGCCTTCATGCAGTGCTTGGATAATGAGTTGTTCATTATATAGAACTGTATTTATAATTTCAAAGTCACCAGTGAATGTGAACAATATCAGTAGACTTCCAGAAATATTTACTAATTTCTTACAGACTGGGATTCATTTCTCAGAACATTTAACAATTCAACTACTGGACAGAAAACTAGAGAGTTAAAAAAATCTAGTCCTTAAGGTTCCAAAATTACATCTGCCAAAACCCAGACAGAATCAGTTTGCTCTTTTTTTTACTTCTTTTCAATGAATATTCTCTGTGATTACCGGGTTAGCACCAGTGTTCCCTTGATTGACCAACTCTATATGCAACTCTCTTTTAGATCTGAACATAGTAGCAATTGCTTGCTGAGCCATCTATAATGTTCTTTAGATCAGTAATTATGTTGTACTATCTTTCAGGCCAGTTCCCAAAAGCAAATATCCACATTTTATTTCTTCTGTATTAAAACATGCAGCTGTTCAAAGTTCAACTCTTAAACTTGAATCACAGTTCCACAAAAAAAGAGAGAGGAATCAATGAAACAGAGTGAGGGCTTGACATCTGATCAAGAAGGTTTCACTGATCGAGTTAGATAAAGATGTGGTACAAAGAGGTTTATGGAGCAGAATTACTGCTGTTCTGCTGTAAGTTCTATACAGTAGCAATCTTCATAATTTCTGCTGACTTAATGTGCTCACTAATTTAAAATAGGAGATTGAGCAACTGAAGCTTTGATCTTTCTTTAACGCACAACATCATAAAATAAGATCATCTGGCTTATTTTTCTCTGTTGAATGTTTCTGTTCAGTAGTTAATATGAACCACAGTGTTTACACTTAATGAAAATTTCCTTCACCTTTCAGGGATCGTGTCCAATCATACTGATGATTATCCTTATAGCTGGTCCATCCCTCCATTTCATCCTTCAACACAGAAATATAAAAACGCTAAGGTAAAGCTTAAATGTTGCTTTGAATGGCTGATATGAAGACTGCATTGATTGTATTGTACTTGGGGTATTGAGTTAATCATTGTGAGTTTAAGAGCATAAGAATTAGGAGCAGGAATAGGCCATTCAGCTCATTGTGACTGCTCCTCCATTCAAACTTATGATTGCTGAGCTCATCTCAGCTGCAAGCTATGAAGGGCTGTGCCAAATCCCCATAACCCTTCAACCCGTTCCTAATTAAAAATCTATCTCCCTCCTCCTTACGTTTACTCAGTGTCTTGACATCCAACACACTCTAGGGTAGTGAATTCCCCAGTTTCACAACCCTTTGAACAAAGTAATTCCTTTTCATCTCTGTTTTAAATGCACTAGCCCTTGGCCTAAAACTATAACCTTTTGTCCTGGATTGCCCCACAAAATGAAACATCTTCTCTGCGTTGACTTTGTCAATCCTGTTTAGCATCTTAAAACACTCAATCAAACTCTGGTGAGTATAGGCATACACTGCTCAATCTGTCTTCATAAGACAAACTTTTCTTCTCTGGAATTAATTTGGTGAACTCTTTCAATGCGGTTGTATTGGTCCTCAAATAAGGAACCAAATTGTGCGCAGTACTCCAGAGGTAGACTCACCAATGCTACCCATAATTACAACAGCACTTCCATACTTTTGTACTCCATGCCTTTCGCAATAAATACAACATTTCATTTGCCCTATTTATTATCCTTTCTACCTGCACACTAGCACAGAAAGTATGAATTTATAGAGTCATAGAGATATACAGCATGGAAACAGATCTTTCGGTCCGACCTGTCCATACCGACCATTTATCCCAACCCAATATAGTCCCACCTGCTAGCACCTGGCCCATATCCCTCCAAACCCTTCCTGTTCACATACCCATCCAAATGCCTCTTAAATGTTGCAATTGTAACAGCCTCCACCACATCCTCTGGCAGCTCATTCTATACACGTACCATCCTCTGTGTGAAAAGGTTGCCTCTTAGGTCTTTTTTGTATCCTTCCCCTCTCACCCTAAACCTATGCTCTCTCGTTCTGATCCCAGGGTCTGTTTGTCTTTGTCTGTTTATCCTATCACTGCCCCTCATCATTTTGTAAATCTCTATAAGGTCACCCCTCAGTCTCTGATGCTCCAGGGAAAACAGCCCCAGCCTGTTCAGCCTCGCCCTATAGCTCAAACCCTCCAATCCTGGCAACATCCTTGTAAATCTTTTCTGAACCCTTTCAACTTTCACAACATCTTTCCAACAGGAAGGAAACTAGAATTGCACAAAATATTCCAACAGTGGCCGAACCAATGCCCTGTACAGCCACAACATGACCTCTCAACTCCTGTACTCAACACTCTGACCAATAAAGGAAAGCATACCAAACACCTTCTTCACTATCCTATCTACCTGCGACTCCACTTTCAAGGAGCCATGAACCTGCACTCAAGGTCTCTTTGTTCAGCAACACTCCCTGGGACTTTACCATTGAGTGTATAAGTCCTGCTAAGATTTGCTTTTCTGAAATGCAGCACCTCACATTTATCTGAATTAAATTCCATCTGCCATTTCTCAGCCCATTGGCCCATCTGGTCCAGATCCTGTTGTAATCTGAGGTAACCCTCTTCGCTGTCCACTACACCTCCAATTTTGGTGTCATCTGCAAACTTACTAACTGGACCTCTTATGCTCGCATCCAAATCATTTATGTAAATGACAAAAAGTAGAGGACCCAGCACAGATCCTTGTAGCAATTCACTGGTCACAGGCCTCCAGTCTGAAAAACAACCCTCCACCACTACCCTCTGTCTTCTACTTTTGAGCCAGTTCTGTATCCACATGGCTAGTTCTCCCTTTATTCCATGAGTTCTAACTTTGCTAATCAGTCTCCTGTGGGGAACCTTGTTGAATGCCTTACTGAAGTCCATATAGATCACATCTACTGCTCTGCCCTCATCAGTCCTCTTTGTTACTTCTTCAAAAAACTCAATCAAGTTTGCGAAACATGATTTCCCACGCACAAAGCCATGTTGACTATCTCTAATCAGTCCTTACATCCTGTCCCTCAGCATTCCCTCCAACAACTTGCACACCACTGAGGTCAGGCTCACCGGTCTATAGTTCCCTGGCTTGTCTTTACCGCCCTTCTTAAACTGTGGCACTACGTTTGCCAACTGCCAGTCTTCCAGCATCTCACTTGTGGCTATCGATGAGACATATATCTCAGCAAGAGGCCCAGTAATCACTTCTCTAGCTTCCCATAGGGTTCTCAGGTGCACATGATCAGGTCCTGGAGATTTTTCCACCTTTAACCATTTCAAGACATCCAGCACTTCCTCCTCTGTAATCTGGCCATTTTGCAAGATGTCATCATCTATTTCCCTACAGTCTATATCTTCCATATCCTTTTCCACAGTAAATACTGATGCAAAATATTCATTTAGTATCTCCCCCATTTTCTGTGGCTCCACACAAAGGCTGCCTTGCTGATCTTTGAGGGGCCCTATTCTCTCCCTAGTTACCCTTTTGTTCTTAATATATTTGTAAAAACCCTTTGGATTCTCCTTAATTCTATTTGCCAAAGCTATCGCATGTCCCTGTTTTGCCCTCCTGATTTCCCTCTTAAGTATACTCCTACTTCCTTTCTACTCTTCTAAGGATTCACTCGATCTATCCTGTCTATACCTGACTTATGCTTCCTTCTTTTTCTTAACCAAACCTTCAATTTCTTTTGTCATCCAGCATCCAGCATTTGAATCAATATTAATCAAGGCTTCCAAACCTGTGACCTCTGCCACCTGGAGGAAGTGTGCAGCAGGTACATGGGTGCAAATGTATTGCTGGTCAAAGCACAGCAGGCCAGGCAGCATCTCAGGAATAGAGAATTCGACGTTTCGAGCATAAGCCCTTCATCAGGAATAGCCAGCACCTCTCAGTCACACCACATCCCTGACTCTGACAATATTCTTACTACTCCCTAACTGAGGAAGTCTGAGCTTACTTCTGTTACAGCAGAATGCTGACAAATCATAGGATCAGATAGTACAGATGAGGCTGTTTGACCCATCAAATCTGTACCTCAAAAGCTACAGAAAATCTACATCAATCACATCCTTCCTATAGTTCAGTGACCAGAATTGCACACAGTGCTCCAGCTGTGGCCTTACCAAGGTCCTATACAGCTCCAGTGTAACCTCCTCACTCTTTCTATGTCTCAACTGATAAAGGCAAGTGTCCTGTGTGCCTTTTTACATGTCCTATTAATCTCTCCTGCTACCTGATGAAGGGCTTATGCCCAAATGTCGATTGTCCTGCTCCGTGGGTGCTGCCAGACCTGCTGTGCTTTTCCAGCACCGCACTCTCTACTCTGATCTCAGCATCTGCAGTACTCACTTACTCCTATTAATCTGTCCTGCCACCTTGGGGTGGGCATGCACTTCAAGATCTCTCTGTTCCTCTGAGCTTTCTAATGTCTTACATTCACTGAGTGCTCTTATTATTCCTTCACGGGTCTAAGCTAGAATCCCAAGAGGCGGAAACAGATTTAGGTAGCACTGTCCTTGCTTCAGAGCAATGACTGTGTCGTCTCTTCCTCATCTGATCGTAATGCCCGGTGTTTAGTCAGCCTGAATAATTTCATCAGTGTGAGGTAGATGAGGCTTGTTTTCCTGCTTTTGGGGGTTAACCATTCTGGTCCAGTAGATTAGATTACTTACAGTGTGGAAACAGGCCCTTCGGCCCGACAAGTCCACATCGACCCGCTGCAGCGCAACCCACCCATACATTTACCCCTTTACCTAACACTACGGGCAATTTATCATGGCCAATTCACCTGACCTGCACATCTTTGGACTGTGGGAGGAAACCGGAGCAGGGGAGAATGTGCGAACTCCATACAGTCAGTCGCCTGAGTCGGGAATTGAACCCGGGTCTCTGGCACTGTGAGGCAGCAGTGCTAACCACTGTGCCACCGTGCTGCCCAGTACTTCGCTTGTCTAGGGAATGTGTGTGTGTGTGTGTGTGTGTGTGTGTGTGTGTGAATCTGACTGCCTTCAAGTATCACCAAACATATAATAGGAATGAACGGAGCTGTAACAGATTTAACTAACACTAAAGGCGAGGGACTCTGTCCAAATCCAGGTTCTACTGAAGAATTCAGTACAACTAACCATGCTGTGATTCATTTATTATACAAACAAACATCACACTGGAAGTTCAAGACTGGATGGTCTGCAAATGACATATATCATACTAAGGGGGTGGTTGGCTCAGCTGGCTGCAGTACAGTGCGATGGGTTCAGTTCCTGTATCAGCTGAGCTTACCATGAAGGATTCTCCTTCTCAACCCCTCCCTCTGCCTGAGGTGTGTGGTGACCGTCAGGTTAAACCAGCACCATCGCCTCTCTCTAATGACAGCGCAGTCCTGTGATCTGGCAAGGTTTTGGTGACTTTAGTACAGTGACAGACCATTCAAAAGATGAATGTGGGACATGAAGTGAACTTGGTTAACTGTGTGTGTTTCCTTCAGATAGGTTTGCAAAGGGCCAGATGGTCAAAAACATGCAAATTTAGTTTGCCCAGTGGATGTGGAGGAAATGCGAGAACACACGCTGCCTGATATTCAGAGCACCGAAGAGGCAATCCGGTTGTTGAAAAAGTTGAAAGGCACAGAAAACCCTTTCCTTCTGGCTGTCGGTTACCATAAGCCGCACATTCCACTGAAATATCCCCAGGTAACAACTCCACAATCTGCCACAATGTTTGGGAAATGTTTGTCATCTCTCTCTGTGTCTGTGCACAGGTTGAGCGCCACACAAATACAGCAGAGATTGCTGCATAAAATGTATCTAGCTCATGTCTTTAACATAACTCAGACTTAATGATCCTACTGTTAAAGAGAAACGTATCTTTTATGACTTCAGCCCTCCCAAAGCACGCTACAGCCAACAAGGTACTGTTAGCATTTAGTACTGATGTAATGGAGGAAACACAGAACCGAAGTTACACACAGCAAATTTAATAATAAGATAATCTGTTTTAGTGAACACTTGACAGGATGCTGGAGAGAATTCCACAGCAGCTGCAGAATCAGACTGGCCTCAGTTTTACCCCTTTTCTCTGACAGTGCAGCACTCCATCGGCCATGAATTGAAATATCAACCTAGACTTTGTGCAAGTGAAAATGGTTGGCTGTTTCAATTACTGTAAACCTTTTTCCGAACAAATTATGTGGCTTCACCCTTACGCTAATTTTGTGTGAATTTGTCTTCTTTTGGCTTTATGTTCTCTCATTTTCTATTGTTTCTGTAGGCAGTAAACTGATGTGGAACAATGAGTGCGGCACTGTTGGCGGGTGCTTGCCATTTAGTTATGGGGCTGCTTTTGCCCAGGCTAGTGCTCAAATGTGTCACACATGTAAAATGTGGAGTCATCTGACTCTGATCCCGCTGCTAGTAAAATATATGTAAAGAACAAAGATCATTTGTAGCCCAGGAACAGGCCCGAACAGATCTAAATCCACTGTCTAAACCTGTCACCCAATTCCTAAGCATCTGTATCCTCTTGCTCCCCACCTACTCATGCATCTGTCCAGACGCATCTTAAATGAATCTACCATGCCTGCCTCTACCACCTCTGCTGGCAACGCATTCCAGGCACCTACCACCCTCTGTGTAAAGTACTTAACATGTGTATTCCCCTTAAACTTTTCACCTCTCACCTTGAAAGCGTGATCTCTTGTTATTGAATCCTACACCCTGGCAAAAAGCTTATCTGTACCTACTCTGTCTATACCCTTCATGATTTTGTAGACCTCAATCAGGTCCACCTCGATTGCCTTTTTTCTAATGAAAACAAATCTAACCTATTAAACCTCTCTTCATATATTTGAGACATCATAAGACCACAAGAAATGGGGCCATTCAGCTCCTCAAGCCAGCTTTACTAGTCGATCAAATCAAAGCTGATCTGATCTGGCTTGAAGTCCCTTTACTTTCCTGTTTCCTCATAAGTCTTGTCTCGCTTATCAATCAGACATCTGTATAAGTCAGCCTTGGATATGTTCAATGGCTCAGCTGTCTGAGAGTGAGAATACCAAAGATGAATGACCTTCTGAGGACAGAAATTCCTCTTTTTCTCTGTCTTATACGGAAGACTCTGGATTTTGAAACTGTGCCCCCTTGGTCGAGATTTACACTTGTGGGAAAATGAATGTGCTCAACATTGACCCTCTTAAGCCCGTTCCGAAACCTGACCTTCCGTGAGATAGCCACCATCTAATGGTCTCAGTTGTAAGTATGTTCAAAAAAACTGTATTGACTTGAGGTCGGTTCAAAGAGTGAAGAAGAAGCATCCTGAGCTCGAATCATTATCTCTGTTTGTGTTTCCACAGATAATGCCAGATCTGCTGAGTTTCTCCAGCATTTTCTGTTTCTATTTTATAGGTGAGTGCTCAAGAAATGGTTTGCGTTTTTAAAAGGCTTGAAGATTGCATTTTTTTGTCAGGATAATTTGGCAGAAATCTAAACTCGTGATTCTCTTCTGTTCAGGAATTTTTGAAATTGTATCCACGTGATAAAATACCCTTGGCACTTGATCCCAAAATCCCACCGAAATTACCACCAGTGGCATATAATCCGTGGACTGATCTGAGAAAAAGAGATGATGTGATGGCTCTCAATTTAAGTTTTCCATATGGACCCATTCCTGATGACTTTCAAGTATGTGTTTAATCAGCTCTTAAAGGAAGCATTTATTTAATGAAAGGAGCAGATGCTAAGCACAGCTTTCTTTGCACACAGTCAGCAAAATGGATTTGTAGCTTCTGGAATTTTTGACTGGCATAGCGATGATGTACTCAGAGTTGCACTAGGGATTTGGAAATATAATATGAAATACTGTCTCCTTCTGTCTGTCTTGACCACTCCAATTCTTGGTTCGGACAAGTCTGGACAGTGGCAGCTTTTTGTTAATATTTTAGGCCTGGAGATGGAACTAATTTTTAGACCTTGCCAATGACTGCAGACATGACAGTCATGTTTAATATTTCTTGTGTCTCACTTTTTAGTATGCAGAATCAGGGTCTCAAGTCAAGCACAGAATCCCTACAGTGTGAACGCGGGCTTTTTAGCCCATTGAGTCCACACCAACTCTCCAGAGAGCACCCCACCCAGACCCACATACCCACCCTATCTTCTAACCCTGCATTTCACATGGTTAATCCACCTAACCTGCACATTCTGGGTAATCTAGCATGGCCAATCCATCTACCCTGCACATCTTTGGACTGTGGGAGGGAATCAGAGCACCCGGAGGAAACTCAGGCAGAGATAGGGAGAATGTATAACCTCCACACAGACAGTCACCCGAGCCTGGAATCAGACCTGGGTCCCTGGTGCTACGAGGCAGCGGTGCTATGAGACAGCAGTGCTAACCACTGAGCCACCGTGCCACCCCAGTATGCCTTGCATCTCAACGTTCAGGATATTGTTTGTCTCAGTTTTTGGTATGTCTTGTGTATGAATGTTTGATAAGAATTTTGAAGAATTGCACAGCTCAGAAGGAGGTTGTTTGGTCTAATCCCTTCACTGATCTATGTTGGGGTGTTTGGGTGGCCCTCATGTCAGGGGATACTTCCATTGCACTGGCGGAGGGAAGGGGAGATGGCAGTCTTGGTGGCAGTGGATCATGAGGCTGTGAGATTTGTATCTTTCCTCTCTCTCTCTCAGGTGTTGATTCGCCAGAGTTATTTCGCTGCAGTCTCCTACATGGACACTCAAGTGGGTCAACTGCTGAACGCACTGGATGAGCAGGAACTGGCCAATAACACAATCATTATCTTCACTGCTGACCACGGTGAGCTCGAGATTTGTGTCTAGTTAGCTAATGGTTTTTGATGATACTCATCAACTGTTTGACTGTTCTGAGGAGAAGCTGATCATTTTATTCATGTACTTATTGATAAAGAATGATCTTAGATGTTAGCAGTATTTCCAGATTCACCTGAACTCTGTGCTGTATACAGACTGGCCGTGACTTGCTAAGTTGCTGCTATAACGAGCACTGTTAAACCTGTTAATTGAACAGAATCATGGAATCCCTACATGCGGAAGTAGGCCATTCGACCATTGAATCCACACCAACCATCAGAGCATTCCACCCAGACTCAACTCCATCCCTATAACCCTGTAATTCACATGGCGAATCTACTTATCCTGCACACTATGGGCGATTTACCAAGGACAATCCCACTAAAATGTGCATTTGTTTTTGGACTGTGGGAGGAAACCCAAGCATGCAGACACAGGCAGAAAGTCACCCCAGGCTGGAATTGAACCCAGGTCCTTGACACTGTGAGGCAGCCGTACTAACCACTGAGCCAGCATGCCACCCCATGTCAGAACAGGCAGATCAGACAAATAGTTTGACAAACACTAGTGATGATGGTGGTGATTGCAGAAATGAATGTACTTTATTTGGCACCTTGACAGTAGTACAATATCATACAGTAATTTGCAGAGGCATAACTCACCATCTTTAATCATCTTGCAGCTGGCTTCATTATGAAATAGATAAAATTGCAACCTGAAATGGAAGTCGTTAGCATAATGTACCAAATGCTACAATCGAGCTATCAGATTGTTCTAAGAACTCAAATAGTTCATTCTGATCCTTTACAAAAGGAAATCTGCTCTCACCTTCCTGCCTAAGCTCATTGTATTCCCATTCGCTCAGTAACCTCCCTTCAAAAGCACCAACCAACCGCATTGCTCTGTGACCAACCACTTTAACTCCCTCTCCCACTCCATGCAGGTCTTGGGCCTCCTCCATTGCCAAACCCTAACCACCTGAAGTCTGCAGGAAGAATGCCTCATCCTGCAAACCACATGTGATCAATGGGGATTTCACGGTTTCGTCATGTCCCCGCCACCCCCGCCCCCTCCCCCCCAAACCTTATATCTTATCCCAGTCTGAAGCCTCCAACGTGGCTCTGCCCACTTGACCTGTCCATCTTCCTTCCCATCTATCCAATCCACCCTCCTCTCTAACCTATCACCTTTCCACCCCATCTTCATCTACCTATCACATTCCTAGCAACCTTCCCCCAGCGCCACCTCCCTCCCATTTATATCTCAGCTCCCCGGCACACAAGCCTCTGTCCTGATGAAAGGCTTATACCCGAAATGTAAATTCTCCAGCTCCTTGGATGCTGCCTGGCCCGCTGCGCTTTTCCGCCACTGCACTCTTGACTCTGATCTCCAGCATCTGCAGTCCTCACTTTCTCCTCTCTGAGAAAGTAGTTATGTCAAAACTATTGCCAAGAGTTGGACCATCTCCTCAACAGTGTGGAGGTGCTGGTATTGGACTGGAGTGGACAAGCTCAGAAGTCACACGACACCAGGTTATAGTCCAACAGGCTTGTTTGAAATCACAAGCTTTCGAAGCACTGCGTCTTTGTCAGGGGAAGTGGAGGGAAGCACTTCAGCCAAGCTTGTGTTTTCAAATAAACCTTTTGGACTGTAACCTGGTGTCATGTGACTTCTGACTTTCTCATGGATGACTAGCGGAGAGCAATAAATGCCCAATATTTGGGGAATTAATTTAAAAATGTGGTGTTTAACTATAATTCCACATCCATCATTGTTGCTGTTGAGTGGATCATTACTCCAAGCAACCTCAAAGTGAATGCATGAGTGGAATGGGGAACTTGATGTTGATTTCTAAGCCTGACATTCCTGATGAGTTTACACATTTGATTTTCTTTCAGCTTTCTAGCATGGAATTTATTTAGAGCCACTGTTTTGTTTGATTTTAGGTTGGTCGCTAGGGGAACATGGTGAATGGGCTAAGTACAGCAATTTTGACGTAGCCACCCGAGTCCCTTTGATGTTTTACGTCCCAGGAAAGACTGCGGCTTTTCCCCATCCAGGTCAAAGGATGTTTCCTTTTATTAACTCCTTCACTGACGAAGTCAGGAGTCTGCCTCCAGGTAGGTTGTAGCATCCACTATAAAAGGCTGTATATCTGCGAATGTGAAGGTTATGTCTGAAGGTGCTATCTTACAGAAGATGGAAGTTGTTGCTTGTTCTGGAGTGATGTTGCTGTCCCCAATGTATTCTTGCATGCAGTTTTCAAATGTACTTTGCCAGAGAATATAAGCAACAAGATCAACATTCTGGAATGAAGTAAGAGAATGTAATACTGTGCAAAAAGCTATAAACCGATAAACTTCACGTCTATAGGGGAGCAGATGGTGTGGCAATAATATCATGATTACAGTTGGTCTGGGAACATGGTTTCCCATTCAACCATGCAGATGGTGAAATTTGAATTCAGTCAAATTTGGAATTAAAAATGAAGCTAGTTTAATTGTGACTGTACATTATTGCTGATTATCATAAATGTCCATCTGGTTTACTAACTCCCTTATTCATGACTGCAGATCCTTGTATACATGATTGACCCTTCACTACCTCCGAAGTGGACAAGATGGGCAAGCTGTGATGGGGTGATTAGGAGTGGGTAACAAATACCAGCAATGCCCCACATCCCTTGGAAGAATAAAATAAATCTATAACCACATTATATCTCACCATGTACTTTTTCATTACATTTCACATCTGACAAAACGTAGTTTTGTCTCATATCTTAACGTACTTGGATTGACTTATATTCAAGATAATCCAGTATGCTCCCAGTGCTTTAGGGAGGGAGTTCCTGGCTTTTGACCCCATTCCCAGTGACGGACTGGTGATGTAGCTCCAAGTCACAAATGCTGTGTGACTTGCAGGAGATGTCACAGAAACAAAAATAGAAATTGCTGGACTGCAGAACAGTTCTGAGAAAGGGTCACTCGACCTGAAACATTAACTCTGATTTCTCTCCACAGACGCAGCTAGACCTGCTGATCTTTTAATTTCTATTTTGATTTCTGTTTTACAGCACCCGTAGTTCTTTTGGCTTTTGGCTTTTGTCATTCCAGGTGATAGAAAGTGTGGCTATGGCAGATGCCTTTGAGGGAGCTGTAGTGAACTACAGAGGAATATTGTGGTAGATTAGAATGGTGTTGGAAAAGTACAGTAGGTCAGGCAGCTTCCGAGGAGCAGGAAAATCGACGTTTCAGGCAAAAACCCTTCATATGGAACACAAGCAAAGAGCCTGAAGGGTGGAGAGATATCTGCCTGAACTGCTGTGCTTTTCCAGCACCATTCTAATCTAGACTCTGGTTTCCAGCATCTGCAGTCATTGCTTTTACGGAATATTATGGTAGAAATTGGATCTGAAGCTCACCTTGATGTCAGGTTGGATTCTGAGATGGTGAATAGTTGAGCTGAGGCAGTGACTCACATGGGGAATGGAGTAAGTGATGAAGCAACGGGGATGATGATCACAGTCTCTCCAAACTCACTGTAAGAAATTTGGGGCTTATTCCTGATAGATGATAGGAGCATCACTGAAGATGGCAGAGAGGTAGAGCTGGGTGTGTTCAGCAGAAGTGTCAAATTTAAACCCCATGTTTACTGTCGATAAAGGGCTGAACTAGGTGTAATTATGGAACAAATGACCATGTCTGTGGAAATCCCTGCCCAGTGAAGCAGTTGAGGCTACCTCGTTGAATGTTTTTATGGCAAAGGTAGATAGATTTTTGAGCAGTAAAGGAATTAAGGGTTATGGTGAGACGGTGGGTAAGTGGAACTGAGTCCATGAAAAGATCAGCCATGATCTTATTGAATGGTGGAACAGCCTTAACAGTTCAGATGGCCTATTCCTGCCTCTAGTTCTTACATTCTTATGTCCTTTATTTTGACACTTGTGATGCAACAAATCACTTCATCCCCACATGGAAAAGATTGCTGATGTCTGGTCAGAAGTGATGTTCTCCTATTACCCAGTTCCGTTTGGTTTTCTTTCCAAAGTAGAATCATCAAGGGTTTAAATTTTCTTACAGGGTTGATGAAGGATGTCAATGTGGAATTGGTGGACCTCTTCCCAACACTCTGTGAAATCCTCAAACTACCTCAGCCTCCAGCGTGCCCACCATCTTCCTTTCATGTTGATCTGTGTACCGAGGGGAATAGTGTGGCTTATTATTTAAACCCCAATGCCTCAAGTCGGAAACGGCAACGGTTTGTCTACAGCCAGTATCCCCGGCCAGCGGACAAACCACAGATGAACTCTGACCTCCCTTTGCTGAAGGACATTCACATCATGGGATACTCTATCCGTTGTGATGGGTACAGGTACACAGAGTGGGTTGGTTATAATGCATCCACGTTCAGTGCCAATTTTAGTGCCATTCATGCTGGAGAGCTCTATCTACATAAAACAGACCCAGGAGAGGATAGCAACTTGTACAACAACATTGCATTTGTTGAAGTGGTGCAGAAACTTTCAGCCTTGCTTAAGAAATGAGAATTTCCACGTTATTTTCTCCACACATGATTTTGTATTATATTTTTATCGAGAATGACCTGCCTAGATCTTAGAACTGCCGTGTTTGTTTTTGCCTGCTATACTTCATTTTATAAAGAAACCGTTGGCATATAGTACTACTTTTAATTAGCTAATGTTTGCAGACATCATTTTATGCCCTTGATATATTTATTATCACGTGTATTTTGTTACAATTTTGGACAGTGTTGTCACTCTGTGGTGCCATCTTAAAACACAGAAAAAAGAACCAAAACATTGAATATAAAGGCAGAAAAATAAAGAAAATAAAGAAAAAGTGTTCAACAGGCTGTAACAGTTGCTCCTTTTTTGAGGTATTTTAGGTTTTGAGGGGATTTCCTCGAATTCCAGGAGCAGCAATTCTTGTTTTATATGCTGTTGTATTGTTTTGGAATTTTGCGGAAAAAAAAGTCAAAACAACCGCAGTTCTAAAAGGGAGAAGAACAGACAAAGGAAGCACATGGTGAGGACAGTGCAGGAGAGAGAGAGAGAAAGAAAGTTACACCACAGTGAACCTGCACAGTTACTGCCTTTGCTGTTTGACATCGGAGTGCATTTGGGAAAATGAACAAACAGTGAAAATCACAACTGAATTTGGAGGAACTGTTTGGATGAAGTCACAGCACAGAAACAGATAAGTGAATTGTTTTAAGTTTGGCCTACAGAAAGTCTGCAGTAGTAAGTAGAGTGGGTTCTTTCATGATTATATATTTTTTGAGATATGTCTATTGATTAAACTTAAAATAAAAGTGATAACTATTAATTTGACCTGGGACAGTGTTTTGTAGAAGAATAAGACAGTGTTATTTTCTGGGTCTGTAGATTGTGAAGGAGCAAAAATGGCCTTTAGTGGAGTGATATGCGCTTCTTGTCAGATGTGGGAGTTTAAGGAGAGTTTACGGGTTACTGTGGATTACATCTGCCTTAAATGCTGTTGTTTGCGAATCCTGTCAGATTGAATGGATCAGTTGGAGAGACAGTTAGAGGCAAAGAGGAATTTGCAACAGCAACAGTATGTGATGGATGGCAGTTATAGGGAGGGGGGAAAGTATCAGATATAGCTACATAGATAGGTTAACTCCAGGAAAGATAAGAGAGGTAGGCAGACAGTGCAGGAGTCTTCTGTGGCTATCCCCATTTCAAACAAGTATGCCAGTTTGGAAAATGTAGGGGGTGATCGATTCACAGGGGAACATAGCACAAACAGCCAAGTTTCTGGGAATGAGACTGCCTCTAATGCAATGAGGGGTACGTTGGGTTCCAAGAGATCAATTATGTTAGGGGACTCTCTAGTCCGAGGTAAGACAGATAGTTCTGTGGCCAGCAGCGAAAAATCAGAGTAGTGTGGTGCTTCCCTGATGCCAGGATTAAGGATGTCTCAGAGAGGGTGCAGAATGTTTTCAAGGGGGAGAGGAGCCAGCAAGAGGTAATTGTCCACATTGGAACCAACGACATAAGAAGGGAAAAGGTTGAGATTCTGAAGGGAGATTACAGAGAGTTAGGCAAGAATTTAAAAAGGAGGTCCTCAAGAGTAGTAATATCTGGATTGCTCCCAGTGATACAAGCTAGTGAGGGCAGGAATAGGAGGATAGAGCAGATGAATGCATGGCTGAGGAGCTGGTGTATGGGAGAAGGATTCACATTTTTGGATCATTAAAATCTCTTTTAAGGTAGAAGTGACCTGTACAAGAAGGATGGATTGCACTTAAATTTGAAGGGAACTAATGTACTGGTAGGGAGATTTGCTAGAGCTGCTCAGGAGGATTTAAACTAGTAAGGTGGAGGAGGGGTGTTGACACCCAGGGAGATAGTGAGGAAAGAGATCGATCTGAGACTGGTACAGTTGAGAAAAGAAGTGAGTCAAACCGTCAGGGTAGGCAGGGACAAGATAGGACTAATACATTAAATTATATTTATTTCAATGCAAGGGGCCTAACAGAGAAGGCAGGTGAACTCAGGGCATGGTTAGGAATATGGAACTGGGATATCATAGCAATTACGGAAACATGGTCCAGGGATGGGCAAGACTGGCAGCTTAATGTTCCAAAATACAAATGCTACAAGAAGGATAGAAAGGGAGGCAAGAGAGGAGGGGGAGTGAAATTTTTGTTAAGGGATAGCATTACAGCTGTGCTGAGGGAAGATGTTCCTGAAAATACATCTAGGGAAGTTATTTGGGTGGAACTGAGAAATAAGAAAGGGGTGATCACCTAATTGGGATTGTATTATAGACACTCTAATAGTCAGAGGGAAATTGAGAAACAAATTTGAAAGGAGATCTCAGCTATCTGTAAGAATAGTAGGGTGGTTATGGTAGGGGATTTTATCTTTCCAAACATAGACTGGGATTGCCGTAGTGTTAGTGTTTAGATGGAAAGGAATTTGTTAAGTGGGTACAAGGAAACTTTCTGATTCAGAATGTGGATGTACCTACTAGAGAAAGTGCAAAACTTGACCTACTCTTGGGAAATAAGGCAGGGCAAGTGACAAAGGTGTCAGTGGGGGAGCACTTTGGGCCAGCGACCATAATTCTATTAGATTTAAAATAGTGATGGAAAAGGATAGACCAGATTTAAAAGTTGAAGTTCTAAATTCTAAAAGGCAAGAACTTTTGAAAGCTGATTGGGGGCAGATGTTCGCAGGTAAAGGGACGGCTAGAAAATGGGAAGCCTTCAGAAATGAGATAACAAGAATCCAGAGAAAGTATATTCCTGTCCGGGTAAAAGGGAAGGCTGGTAGGTATAGGGAATGCTGGATGACTAAAGAAATGGAGAGTTTTGCGTAAGAAGAAGACGGAAGCATAAGTTAGGTATAGACAGGATAGATCGAGTAAATCCATAGAAGTGTATAAAGGCAGTAGGAATAAACATAAAAGGAAAATCAGGAGGACAAAAAGGGGACATGAGAAAGCTTTGGCAAATATAATCGAGGAGAATCCAAAGGGTTTTCACAAAAACTTTAAGGCCAAAAGGGTAACTAGGGTGACAAAAGGGCCCCTCAAAGATCAGCAAGGGGGCCTTTATGTGGAGCCGCAGGAGATAGGGCAGATATTAAATGAGTATTTTGCATCAGTACTTACTGTGGAAAAGGACATGGAAAATATAGAGTATAGGGAAATAGATGGTGACATCTTGAAAATGTCCATATTACAGAGGACCAAGTGCTAGATGTCTTGAAACTCATAAAGGTGGATAAATCCTCAGGACCTGACCAGGCGTACTGTAGAACTCTGTGGTAAGCTAGAGAAGTGATTGCTGGGCCTCTTGCTGAGATATTTTGTCATCGATAGTCACAGGTCAGGTGCCAGAAGACTGGAGGTTGGCTAACGTGGTGCTACTGCTTTGTGTGTGGGAAGTTGTGTCTCACAAACTTGAGTTTTTTGAAGAAGTTACATAGAGGATTGATGAAGGCAGAGTGGTAGATGTGATCTATATAGAGTTCAGTAAGGCATTTGACAAGGTTCCCCATGGGAGACTGGTTAGCAAGGTTAGATCTCATGGAATACAAGGAGAATGAGCCATTTGGAATCAGGACTGGCTCAAAGGTAGAAGATGGAGTTGGTGGGTTGTTTTTCAGACTGGAGACCCATGACCAGTTGAGTGCCACAAGGATCGGTGCTGGGTCCTCTACATTTCATCATTTATATAAATGATTTTGATGCAAGCATAAGTGTTATTGTTAGTAAGTTTGCAGATGACACCAAAATTGGAGGTGTAGTGGACAGCAAAGAAGGTAACCTCAGGTTACAACAGGATCTTGATCAGATGAGCCAGTGGGCTCAGAAGTGGCAGATGGAGTTTAATTCAGATAAATGCTAGGTGCTGCATTTTGGAAAAGTAAATCTTAGCAGGACTTATACACTTAAGGTAAGGTTCGAGGGAGAGATGCTGACCAAAGAGACCTTGGAGTGCAGGCTCATAGCTTCTTGAAAGTGGAGTCAACGTTTGGTATGCATTCCTTTATTGGTCAGAGTATTGAGTGCAGGAGTTGGGAGGTCATGTTGCGGCTGTACAGGACATTGGTTAGGCCACTGTTGGAATATTATGTGCAATTCTGATCTCCTTCCTTTTGGAAAGATGTTGTCAAACTTGAACGGGTTCAGAAAAGATTTACAAAGATGTTACCAGGGTTGGAGGATCTGAGCCACAGGGAGAGGCTGAACAGGCTGGGGCTGTTTTCCCAGCGCATCGGAGGCTGACGGGTGACCTTATAGAGGTTTACAACATTATGAGGGGCATGGATAGGATAAATAGACAAAGTCTTTTCCCTGGAGTCGGGGAATCCAGAAGTAGAGAGCATAGGTTTAGGGTGAGAGGGGAAGGATTTAAAAGAGACCAAGGGGGCAACTTTTTTATGCAGAGGGTGGTACGTGTATGGAATGAGCTGCCAGAGGAAGTGGTGGAGGCTGGTACAATTGCAACATTTAAAGAGCATTTAGATGAATATATGAATAGGAAGGGTTTGGAGAGATGTGGGCCGGATGCTGGCAGATGGGACTGAATTGGGTTGTGATATCTGGTTGGCATGGACGGGTTGGACTGAAGGGTCTGTTTCCATGTTGTACATCTCTATGACTCTATGATTCTTTCTTGTTAAGTACTTCACGAAGAGCCTGACGGCCAGGCCTGAGTCCACTTCGCTGAGGGATCACTGTTGGAACAAACGTCACCATCGGTGCCATCTTGCCTCCATTGCTGTTCGCCCCAATAAAGATATTGCATTTGTGTTGCACCTAGAAAGCCCTGAATGCTTCATACTTATATGCTCAGGCACTGTTGTCAGTGAAGCAAGTGCAGCAAACCAGTTGGCAACATCATCGTGATTATGAAGTAATATTCTCAATAGTAAATGGGCATAGTCTCAGAATAGGGAGTCACCCACCCTTTGCTGATTCCTGATGAAAGGCCTTTGCCCAAGACATCGATTTTCCTGCATTCCTGGTGAAGGGCTTTTCTCCGAAACATCGATTTTTCTGCTTTTCGGATGCTGCCTGACCTGCTGTGCTTTTCCAGCATCACTCTGACCTTGACTCCAGTCACCTTTTAAGGTAAAGGTCAGGAATTCCTTTTCTCAGAAGGATATGAATCTGTGAAATTTATTTTTGGAAAGGCCATGAGTGTGTAAGTAGGTCATTAGTATATACATTGAGAATGATCAGATCAGACATAATCTCATTGAATAAAGGAGCAGACTTAATGGGCAGAAAGGCCAGCTTCTGCTCCTAGACCATAACAAATGGGTACAGGAGTGGGCCATTTAACCCTTCGGGACTGCTTCACTATTCACTCGGATCATGACTGTTTTGACATTCCACTTTCCTGTCCTTTTTGTAACCACTGATTCCTTGCCTGATCAAGAATCCGTCTTTCTAGGCATTAAATATACAGAAGGACTCTTTCCCCACAGCTGTCTGTGGCAAGTAGTTCCAAAGACTCTCAGCCCTCCAAGAGAAAAACTTTCTCTTCATCTTGGCCTTAAAGTTTGCACAACTTTAATCTGTGACTATACCTTTTGGCCCTACACCCTTCCTTGAGGGGAAGCATCCTCTCAAAATTAACCTTTCAAGCCCCTTTGGAATCCTGTGTTTCAATGAGATCACCTCATTCTTCTAAACCCCAGTGAGTACGGTCCCAACCTAAACTCATAAGACAATCCCTCCATACCAGAGATCATCTGAGTGAACCTTCTCTGAACTGCCTCCAAAGAAACAATTTATTTTAAACGAGGAGATCAAAACTGCTCACAGTGCTGTAGATGATCTCTCAGCAGCATCTTGTACAGTTGCAGTAAGACTTCCTTACTCTGACACTGCAACCCCCTTGAACGAAGGGCCAACATTCCCCTAACAGTTCTACATCTATGGTGTCATTGTCTTACTCAAACTCCAATTGCACATTTTTCAGAATAACTCTCAGTTTCAGTTTGTAATTAAAAAGTTTTTCCCAGAAGGAAATGTAAACTTTTTGCCAAAGCACAAAGGTCGTTACATCTCAATCTAAGAATTTTCACAAATACTCTGAGACCTTTCTGTCCTGGGTTTTGACAATCTCCCACAGGGGGAAACAACCTCGCTGCATCATTAACCACTCCTTTCACAAAGATGTTGCTGATTCACAGTACAACTGGGAAACAGAAAACCTTCAACCTGCTCACACATTCAACACAGATTATACTTCAATATGTCTTCATTTGAGTGTAAATATGTCAAGTGAAGACATATTAAAGTATAATCTGTGTTGAATGTGCAAGTAGGTCGAAGGTTTTCTGTTTCCCAGTTGTACTGTGAATCAGCAACATCTTTGTATAAGGAGTTGTTAATGATGCCCGAAGATCACTGAAGGAGTTGCATAAATGCAAGTCAACACTCTTCACAATCTTTTCTCCACACCTTGACTCTGCCTCACAGTCACCTCTCTCAGAGAGCACAGGAACCTCCTGAAACAATTTCTTCCAGATGGAGAATTACTTTGATGACTGTGACAATTGTTGAAATAGTTTGTTATTATAAGGCTGGGCTAATGTGTTTTTTTTTGCCAGGCTCCTCTTCACTAGTATATGGAGAAGCTTCTTGTTGCTATGATCTGGCTATGTTGATAATGCCTCTGTGGATCAGGAGAGTTTATCAATGCATCTTATGAGTGATGGTCTGAGGCAACGGACAAGGACCTATGTAACTGCTTGGAGTCAGTAATTTGGTTCCTATTCAAGAACTCAATGGCCAATCGAAATGAATTTGCCACTACGTCATAGACTTCATTAGTAAGTGTGTCTGAGGACTGCATGCCAAGGAAGTCCATCTGAGTCTTCCCCAGTCGGAAACCATGGATGAACTGGAAAAAACACTCCCTACTGGAGCCCAGATCTGTGGCGTTTAAGTCGGGTGACTCTGACCTATACAGTCAATCTGGGCACGATCTTTGCAAAGCCATCAGGGATGCCAAGAGATAAACTAGAGTTCCAGACTAATCACATTGACTCTGGCAAGGCCTACATGATATAACAGACTACAAAGTGAGGTTGAGTAGAATCACTGACAACACTGCATCCCTCCCCAGTGAGCTCAATGCATTCTCAGCTCATTTTGAACAGAAAGTCAGTGAAATAATGTTACCTGCCCCAACAACCTCGGATATACCTGTACCCACTATCACCACCGTGGACATCAGATCAGCCACCTTGGGGTAGAGCCACATAAAATGACTGGCCCAGATGGAGGCTCTGGTCATGCACTCAAACCCTGTGTGAACCAGCTGGTGGAAGCATATTTAACTTCTCCTTACTTCAATGTAGGTTTGTCACTTGCTTAAAGAAGACCACTGTCATCTCTGTGCCAAAACAAAATCAGACAGTGTACCTCAGTGATTACCAACTGGTGGCTCTGACCTCCATCATTATGGAGTACTTCAAGAGGTTAGTAATGGTACACATCAACACCAGCCTCTCAGATTGCTTTGATCCACTATGATTCACCTACCTAAGTCCATGGTAGATACCATCTCCCTGATCTTACACCCATGCCTGCAACAACTGCATAATAAGGATGCTTATGTCAGACTCCCATTTATTGACTTTAGCTCTGCCTTCAATGGCATATTTCCAGTCAAACTCATCTCCAAACTCCAACACCAAGGATTCTGCTCCCTCCTCTGCAACTGGAATCTTGACTTCCTGATTTGCAGATCGCAAACTTTTAGGATAGATGACAACACCTCCTCCTCAATAATCCTCAGCACTGATGCCCCGCAGGGCTGCGTTCTCAGCCCCTTACTGTACTCCTTACACCCTCATGGCCACATTCAGCTGTAACTCTTCCCAAGTTTATTGATGGCACCACTGTTGAGGGTCAGATCTCAGCAACAATGAAACAGAGTACAGGAAGGAGATAGCTCAGTGGCGTGGCATAAAGACAACAAGCTCTCTCTTAATGTCAACAAAATGAAGGAGCTGGTCATTGACTTCAGGAAGTGGAGTGGAGGACATGCCCCTGTCTGTATCAATGGTGCTGAGGTGGAGCTAGTCGGAGCTTCAAGTTCCTAGAGGTAAATATCACCAATGATCTGTCCTGGTATATCTACGTCGATGTTACAGTCAAGAAAGTGCACCAACATCTCTACTTCCTCAGGAAGCTAAGGAAATTCAGCTCTTGCCAATTTTTATAGATGCACCATAGGCAGTATCCTATCCAGATACATCACAGCTCAGTACGGCAACTGCTTTGCCCAAGACCGCAAGAAATTACAGAGAACACAGCCCAGTCCATCATGCAAACCAGCCTTCCAACGACTGACTTTGTCTATACTTCCTGCTATCTCAGGAAAGCAATGAACATAATTAAAGACCCCTCCCACCCCAGTTATACTATCTTCCACATTCTTCCATCAGGCAGAATATAAAAAAGTTTGAAAACACATCCCAACAGATTCAAGAACAGCTTCTTCCCTGCTGCTATCAGACTTTTGAACAGACCTCTCATATATTAGAGTTGATCTTTCTCTGAACCTTCTCTGTAGCTGTAACACTATATTCTGCCTTCTGATCTATTTTGCATGGTGGCTCAGTGGTTCGCCCTGCTGCCTCACAGCACTAGGGTCCCAGGTTCGATTCCAGCCTCAGGCAACTGTCTGTGTAGAGTTTGCACATTCTCCCTGTGTCTGCGTGGGTTTCCTCCCACAGTCCAAAGATGTGCAGGTCAGGTGAATTGGCCATGCTAAATTGCCCATAGTGTTAGGTGCATTAGTCAGAGGGAAATGAGTCTGGGTGGGTTGCTCTTCGGAGGGTCGGTGTGGACTGGTTGGGCCGAAGAGCCTGTTTCCACACTGTAGGGAATCTAATCTAATCTGATGTACTTGTATATGGTACGATTTGTCTGGTTTGTATTCAAAACAATACATTTCACTGTATCTTGATACATGTGACAATAACAGATCAAATCAAATATCAAATTGCTGTGCTTTGAAGATATTTTAATGCTGAAAAAGACACCTTTTGGAAGCTTTTCATCTTGCACTCACCGGAACGTTTTGCAAGAATAAGAATTAAAGAGGAAAGCCAAGGCATGTACTTTATGAGAGCAGAGTGTTGAGTGGTTGACAAGCAGAATCTGATTGGTAGACATGTTGTCATTGAAGTGCACTCATTAATACTAATTGCCAGTTAACTGCCAGGCTTTGTTTAAATATTAAACCAGACAGACCGATTCTTATTGGGCAGAATGAAAAACCAGTAATAATTGGGAACGATGCACATGGGTCTGAGTTGTTTTTGTATACTTTGGAGTGGTGCTCCGTTATGGCCAGTTTGTACATGCCAAGTATCACTGCTTATCAACTTTTTTTTATTGCTCTGGGTGGGAAGAGCATTGCCCTGAAAATTGAACCTGTGAGTGTCTATCACCTATTTTGTTATAATGAAACAGGTGCAGTATGTGTACATGTTCTTTCTGTTTGCATGGTAAAATAGGATTGAGTGACATGACTTTGTCAAGGGGAGGATATGTCTGTTAGAATTCTTCGAGGAGGTAATGACAAGTTAGACAAAGGAGAGCCAGTGGATGTGATCTACCTGGATTTCCAAGAGACCGTTGACGAGGTGCTGCACAGGAGGCTGCTGAATAACAGTCTATGTTATTAGAGGCAAGGTACTGCCGTGGATTGACTGACTGGCAAAAGGCAGAGAATTGGGAAAAAGTCTTTTTCAAGATGGCAGCTAGTGACTAGTGAAGTTCTGCAGGGGTCAGGGTTGGGACCACAATGATTTACGTTACATGTTAACAATCTGGACAAATCAACTGAATGCACTGTTGCTCAGTTTGCAGATGACACAAGGAACGATGGAGAATCAAGTCATTTTGAAGTAGGGAGGCTACAGTAGAATGTGGACAGGCTCAGGGAGTGGGCAAAGAAGTGGCTGATGGAAAACAATGTGGGAAAGTATGAGGTAAGAAGACTAGAGGCATAGACTATTTTCTAAATGGGGAAAGGCTTTGAAAATCTGAAAGTAAAAGAGACTTAGGAATCCTAGTTCAGGATTCTCTTAAAGTTAACATTGAGGTTCAATTGATTTAGGAAGCCAATGCATTGTTACCATTCATTTCAAGAGGATTAGACTACAAGGAGGAATGTTACTGTTAAGACTACTGAAAACTGTGTTAAGATGACACTTGTAATATGAGCAGTTTTGGGTTCCCTATCTAAGGAAGGATGTGCTGGGATTAGAAGGTATCGAGAGGAGATTTATAAGAATGATCCTTGGAATGAAGGTCTTGTTGTGTGAGGAGCAGTTGAGGACTCTGGGTCTGTACTCAATGGAGTTTAAAAGGATGCGAGCAGATCTTGAAGAATACTGAGAAACCTGTGGATATGCAGATGATTTTTCCACAAGTAGGAGAGACTTGGACCTGAGAGCACAGCCTCAGAGTGAAGGGATAACCCTTTAGAACTGAGATGAGGTGGAATTTCTTCACGTAGAGGGTGGTCAATCTGTGGAACTCATTGCTGCAGAAGGCTGTGGGGGTCAAGTCATTGAATGTATTTAAGACAGAGAGAGACAGCTTTTTGGATTAGTAAGGGGATCAAGAGTTATAGGAAGAAGGCAGGAGAATGGGATTGAGAAACATTTCAGCCAAGTTGAATTGCAGAGCTGACCTGATGGATCAAATGGCCTAATTCTGCTCCTGTATCTAATAGTCTTGTGGTTTTATCGTCAGTACCTTGCTTGTTATGAACAGCTGAAGGGACATGCTCTTTGGTATGATCCACCTGGTTTTGGGAAATAGACTCCACATTATTGGCATCATTAGTGTTAGAATTCATATACAATATTACTCATTTGCGTGATAGGCAAAACATCATTTTGACATGATGGCAACATTGCATTTGTATATAACCTGTTGACACGCTGCCCTGACCAATCAGAATCAGACTGTTTGGTTTAAAATTTAAACTAAGTCAGGCTGTTAACTATCAATCAGAACTAATGGGTATTTTCAATGGCAATGCCTCTAACAATTAGAATCCAATTCTCAAACAACCTCCTTGTCAGAAAATATAAATGCTGATTTTTCCCCTTGAATTAGTATTCTTGCAAAATGTCCTGATGAGCGCTAGACAAAAAGCTTTGACAAAGTGTGTCTTTCTTCAGCAGAACTTAAGTTCTGTATGACTGCATTCTGTTGGCAAGTTTGCATCATACATTTTAAACTGAAGTGAATAGTTAAAACAGTATCCATAAAAAAAAATTGCAGTTTGTAAATGATCTAGTGATCCTGTGAAATGTTGAATATAAATGTTATCAGTTTCTGTAAGACCGGGCTAAGAGGGGGTCCCTTGTTCTCTTTTATGTCAGTCTTTCTCATTCCAGTTGACAGCACCATAAAACAGACAGTGAGCTTTGAAAAAGAAAAAGTTATTCAGTGATTGAAAAATGGTTCTGCAACTTTGCCATAAGGTGGCTATAAATTGACTTTATGGCCAAATCAATAGAAGATCCTGTAATGATTTATTTTGGTCCCGATAATGAATTTTGGCTGCTTTAACAAGTGTCATGAATTGATGCACAATCAAAACCCCAGGGAACTGCCTTTAACCAGCTCCCTCTTTTTAGGAACTTCGGAATACCTTTAGTCCTGTGCTGGTTTCTTAGTCAATTGTTGGAAGCTGACAAACCTTGGTGATAGTCGAGAGTGTGTGGTGCTGGAAAAGCATGACAGGTCATGCCACATCCGGGGAGCAGGAGGATCAACGTTTCTCCTGAAGTAGTTACCCATCGAAACTATGAAGAAATCATAAAAAAGCAGCCTATCCAAAGTTTGTCAAGGGGAAACTGTTTTGTCAAAGAGTTTTAGTCATTGGTTGTGAATTGCCGATGATACGATTTCTTGAGAGCATGCATCCATTGCTCTCTGACTAGGTCTGTGTCCCTGGTCAGCTACAGTCACCCTTTGGTGTTGACAATCAGGGACACCTGTCACATGCAAAGGGAGGGACAAAAGCAGCAATTATTCACATTGAACTGAGGTGGCAGTAGTCATGCAAAGTCACCCCACCTTACCTCCCCATCTCTCCCAAAGTCAGGGTGCTCCTGACTGTGGACGCCCCACTCCATCCTTTCTATGTTACACCCTTCACAACTGCACATGAAAGCACCCACCTTACAAATCCTGCTTTCCCCCCACCACCACCTCTTCCTCACCAAAGACTAAACTGCCGAGGCTCCATGTTACCCTACTTCCTCCTGATTTTCCGTGACAGATCCAACAGACTGACCATAACCCACTCCTCTTGACTGATATGAAGATGCAGCCATGGGCAAGATGTGCCCAGACATCTGACTGATGGCTATGCATCCCCTGTCTATGCTATCCCTTCCAACCACCCCTCATCTGGGATTGATTGCTGTGACACTGATGGACTGACCATGACTCACGCTGTGGACTGGAGGGGCACAGAAACCTTGACTGTAGCCAATCTGCTGGAATTGTCTGGGAGGCTGCGCTTGGCTTATTTGAATTGATTAATACAGCACACAGTGGAGGTGCCAGTGTTAGACTGGGGTGAACAAAGTCAGAAGTCAGACGACACCAGCTTATAGTCATTATAGACTCCAGGTTTATTTGAAATCACAAACATTTGGAGCATTGCTCCTTCGTCAGGTGGAGTGGCCACTCCGAAAGCTTGTGATTTCAAATAAACCAGTTGGACTATAACCTGGTGTCATGTGACTTTTGCCTTACAGCACTGAAGGAAGCTATTTAGTCCATCATGTCTTTTACTGGCTCTTTCAAAGATCATTGTTTTGCTCATTCACTATATTCTTTTTTTTGGACCTCACTCTATTTAATATGTCTGTTTTGAAAATTGCCATTGAATCTGTTTGTGTTACCTTCAGAAACTGTGTGTCACACGTTATTCACTGATAGTCCAATGTTGTACATTTAGATGTTAGTTGTAGTCACGGAATACAGGGGGCAAAGTAAAAATCAATATGTCTTTACAGAAGGAGTCTGCATCAAACATGGTGTTTTTAAGTCTAAGTATTCCCCCATGAAAAAAATATGAAATCTGCTTCTTAACCCATATTGAAATGACTCTGGAATGAGCTGTTGTTAGAATTGCAAGTGATCTGTTAATGTTTAAAGCGCTTGTAATTGTTGTAATGCTACAGTTG
Organism: Hemiscyllium ocellatum; assembly: GCF_020745735.1. Lineage (NCBI taxonomy): Eukaryota > Metazoa > Chordata > Chondrichthyes > Orectolobiformes > Hemiscylliidae > Hemiscyllium > Hemiscyllium ocellatum. Next base: position 11,651,887 of record NC_083411.1, on the reverse strand, counting down.
CATACAACATTTTAGTAAGGGAATTTCCTGATTCAGCTGTAACTTGGTGTGTGTGTTAAAGTAGGTTTTGTGGTTCAGTCAGCAAGATTGATCAGACGCTTACTGACTCTGACCCCTGCTGGAGGAGCAAGAGAAATAAGCAGAAGCCAGAAATTTTATAATGTTACCAATATACAGAATTATTGCAGAAGTGAAATTGGGTAGTGCATCGAGCACTGAAATACACCTTGACCTATTACTCCGCCCTCACCCCAACATGATCAATGTAATTTTTAACAATGCCCTTGAAATAACATTTTATGAACAAGAAGTTTATAAAGTCATGAGGGGCAGGCATAGGATGATAGCCAAGGCATTTTTCCCAGGGTAGCAGAGTCCAAAACTAAAGGGCATGTGTTAAAGGTGAGAGGGGAAAGATTTAAAAGGGATCTATGGGGCAACTTATTCACCCAGAAGTGGTCCATGTATGGAATGAGCTGCAAGGGGAAGTGTTGGAGGCTGGTACAATTACAACATTTAAAAGGCAGCTGGATGATTATATGAATAGGAATAGATTGAATACTGGCAAATGGGACTAGATTTATTTCAGTCATCTGGTCAGTATGGACATGTTGAACCAAAGGGTCTGTTTCCATGTTGTATAGTTCTATGACTCAATTACATTAACTGAGTAGCTATTTTGAAAACATTTGGCATAAGCACAATGGAATGAAGAATGACCTTCTGTAATTTATGCATCCATTAATATAATTTTGTAAACAACTCAATCATTTACATGAAGTAAATTTTACCTATTCACTCACTTTTCATAGTCTGCATTTCGTCTTGTATAGAAAATGACAAAGCAGTTGCTCTGGTGATCATTTCAGCCGCTGAACCTCCAACCAATGAAGCAAATCTGAACTCCAGAGAAAAGCTGACTCCTGCAGCTGTCTCCAGCTGCTTTTATTCCGTTCATTTTGAGTAAACTACAAAAACTGACCAATAATGTAAATAAAGAACAAAACGCCAGTGTAATGGGTGCAATCAGAAAATTGCTCCCAAAATGTCCACTTGAAATTGGGCCAATTAGGTTGTCAGTTGAGCTGTTGTTACCACTTACAAGCAGGATAACAAACCAAAAATATTTCACAATGCAACTGAGCTGTGTAAGGATTGTTTGTGATTATTTATATTTTCCTTTGCATTAGAAATCATTTCCTGCTGTGTTAGCTTCTTCGTAAATTAAATGCTTTCTGACATGAAAAACTTTTAAAAAATCACAAACAAAATACTAATACAAACAGCGCCTGTACGCCAATTTAAAGAGCCTTCTTGAACCAATGAATTCCATCCTTTTGACCTAAAGATGTGGCCAGTTGTTTGGTATTTGCAAAGACTGCATTTTAAATTTTTTTTTCCATTTTGGACTGTAAGTCAAAATGGGAAAAGGATAGCTTTTAGATGAGCTCTATGGGAGGAGTTGCTGCACTTATAAAATAAATGTTACTGGGACTCATTGTGAGTTGTGTTTACACTGTTGTTTTATTAAAACAAAGGGGAGTGTTGCTTGAGGCTCAATGTCACTGTGGGGGTGTGTGCAGAGCAAGTTTTACCTGTAAACAGATTGCTGGTTGTTTCTTCAGTCAGACCACTTGGAGAGACCAGACATTTTTAGATTACTTACAGTGTGGAAACAGGCCCTTCAGCCCAACAAGTCCACACCGACCCGGCGAAGCACAACCCACCCAGACCCATTCCCTTACATTTACCCCTTCACCTAACACTACGGGCAATTTAGCATGGCCAATTCACCTAACCTGCACATTTTTGGATTGTGGGAGGAAACCGGAGCACCCGGAGGAAACCCACGCAAACACGGGGAGAATGTGCAAACTCCACACAGACAGACAGTCACCTGAGGTGGGAATTGAACCTAGGTCTCTGGCGGTGTGAGGCAGCAGTGCTAACCATTGTGCCACCGTGCTGACAGCATGACAACTGTCTGATTGGCTCTTGAGCTAGTGGATGAGACTATGTGTGAACAATTCAGCAACAAAACGCCTCTGGATTTCAAGAGACAGTTCCTCACTTTGACTGTCTCTGCAGTTCAGTAATCCAGTATTATGTCAGAGCCCGGGTGTCCGTGGAGAAGGAGCACGCAGTGTCCACCAACACCTCGAGATTTTCAGGGAAAGGTGTGCACTTCAGGGAGTGGAGTGTATTATTTCCCCCTCCGACTCTATTTTGATTTAATCCCTGCCCTCCCCTTCATTGTTTGATCATGCAGTATTGCCCTTTGAGAAGGGCACTGCTAGTCACTAACCACCCAAGTGTTTCCTTTCTCCCTGGTGGTGGAATATAAAGAAAAAGAAAAAAAAGGATAAAAAAGTAATCCAGAACTGAAAGATAGCAAACCACTCTCACTGTTTGCTATGAGCTGTTGTCTTTAACCAGGGATTGAGAAAATGAACAGTTAATGAACTAATCACCTTGTATTTTCAGCAAAGAACTGATAGGATCTGGAAGTAATTAGATTTGAGATCAGAAGGAATTGGAGGAATCAAAAAGAATACTTTTTTGAATCCTGTGGACTGGTGCTATTGTACTGTGTTCCCCTTTTTTCTCCATCTATAACATCTATGCTTGCTTGTTTATCTGTTGACGAGTTTCTTTTGAATAAATGAAAGACATTGTATTTTGTTAAAACAAACATACAATTAATGGTAGGACCTTGGGTAGTATTGTAGAACAGAGATACATAGGGTTTGAGGTACATAAGTCTTTGAAGTTTGCATCGCATGGAGATAGGGTAGTTAAGACGGCAGTTAGCACACTTGCCTTCATTGCTCAGATCTTTGAGTAAAGGAGTTGGGATGTCATGTTAAGGGTGTACAGGACGCTAGTGAGGCCTCATCTGAAGTACTGTGTCCAGTTCTGGTATCCCTGTCTTGGAAGGATATCAGTAAGCTGGAGAGGGTTCAAAAACAATTTACTAAGCTGTTGCCAGGAATGGAAGGTTTGAGTTAAAAGGAGAGGCTGGATGGGCTGGGACTTTTTTCACTGGAGCATAGGAGGTTGTGGGGTGACCTTGTTGAGGTTTATAAAATCATGAGGGGTTTAGAGAAGGTTAATGGCCAATGATTTTTCCCAAGCATAAGGGATTTCAAGACTAGGCGGCATATTTTTAGGATGAGAAGAGAAAGATTTAAAATGGGCATGAGGGGGCCACTTTTTGACACAGACATATGGAATGAACTTCCACAAGTTTATGTGGAATGAACTTCGAGAGAGTGTGGTGAATGTGGACACAGTTGCAATGTTTAAAAGGCATTTGTATAAGTACATAAAGAAGAAGAATTTGGAGGGATATGGGTCAAGCGGAGACAGGTAGGAGTAATTTAGTTTGGGATGATAGCATGGACTAGTTGGACCGAAGGGTCTGTTTCCATCCTATATAACTCTATGACTCATACAGGAAGCAATGGCCTCATGATATTATCATTGAACTGTTAGTCTGGAGACCCAGGCAATGTTCTGGAGATCCAGGTCTGAATCCCACAATGGCAGATGATAGGATTGGAATTCAATAAAAAAAAGGAATTAAGAATTTTATGGTGAATCCATTGTCGATTGTTGGAGAGGAAGGGAAGGGAAACTGCCCTCCTTACCTGGTCAGGCCTACATGTGAACTCCAGACCCATAACAATGTGGTTGACTCTTAAGTGGGCAATTAGGAATAGATAATAACTAGCTGGCTATGCCCTCATCCCACGAATGAATTTAAAAGATGTAGGTTTATCAGAAAGGATAGATTTTGAGTAAGCAGAGTCATAAGTTGATAATGTTTTGTATTCCTGTAGTGAGAACTGATTTATTTTTAAGTGCAGAAACCTGGTCAGTGTTTTCTGTTATATTGTGTTCACCAAACAGGTAAACTTGGAACTTTGAGTTGATTCATAGTTTTAACTTTTGCAATAACCCCGTGTCTAATGAGTCTTTGTGTCACTACATTATGAGGTATTATATCTTTTCAATTATATTATTAAGTTTATTAGTCTCTTTAGTTATATATAAAGTGCAACGTGGGGTGACTATGAATTATCTCAGCGCATATATCTAAATGTAGAGAGCAATACACTTTGTTGTTGCACAAATGGGTGGAATGACCTTTGCTTTCAGTGTGAGAAGAGAATAGACAAGGTGGATGAACTTGGACTTTTGCACCTATGACATTATTGCAATAACAGAGACTTGGCTAAAAGAAGAATAGGCCTCGCACCTGAATGACCCAGGGTTTAAATGTTTCAGGTGGGATAGAAGGAGATGTAAAAGGGGTGGGGGAGTTGTATTACTGATAAAAGAGTATTTCATTGCTGCACTGAGGGAAGATATATTAGACGACTTGTGCAGTGAGGCAATATGAGTAGAACTGAGGAATAAAAAAGGTGAAATCAGAATGCTGGAGGTGTACTACAGACCACCTAACAGCCAGCGGGAGAGAGGGGAGAGAATATGCAGACAGATTTTGGGATGATGTAAAAACAACAGTGTTGTTGGGGTGGGTGATTTCAACATCCCCTGCATTGACTGGGACTCATTATGTGATTAGATTAGATTACTTACAGTGTGGAAACAGGCCCTTCGGCCCAACAAGTCCACACCGACCCGCCAAAGCGCAACCCACCCATACCCCTACATATACCACTTGCCTAACACTACGGGCAATTTAGCATGGCCAATTCACCTAACCCACACATCTTTGGACTGTGGAAGGAAACCGGAGCACCCAGAGGAAACCCATGCAGACACGGGGAGAACGTGCAAACTCCGCACAGTCAGTCGCCTGAGGCGGGAATTGAACCCAGGTCCCTGGCGCTGTGAGGCAGCAGTGCTAACCACTGTGCCACCGTGCCGCCCCAGCTGTGCTCGAGGCTTGGATGGAGCAGAATTTGTAAGGACTGTTCAGGAGGGTTTCTTGACATAGTCTGTAAACAATCCAAACAGGGAAGAGATTGAAGTGGACCTGGTTTTGGGAAATGAACCCATCCAGGTGAATGAAGTTTCACTGGGGAAGCATTTCAGGAGTAGTGATCATAGCAAGGTGAGATTTAAGATATTCATGGATAACGATCCTCAGGTAAGGGTGTTAAATTGGGAGAAGCCAAATTTCAACAATACAAGGCAGAAACTGGAGGATTTTGATTGGAGGTGGCTGTTAGAGGGTAAATCTACATCGAACATTTGGGAATATTTCAAATGGCAGTTGGTAAGAGTTCAGGAGAGACACGTTCCTAAGAGAATAAAAGATAGGTATGGCAAGTTACATGAACCTTGGAAGACCAGGGATGTTATGACCTTGATCAAAAAGGAAAAGGAAGCATACCTTAGGTCGAGGAGGATGCGAACTGATGAAGCCCTTGAAGGGTATAAGAAAAGTAGGAAAGAACTTAAAGAATTAGAAGGGCTAAAAGGGGTCATGAAAAGTCATTAGCAAACAGGATTAAGGAGAATCCCAAGGCTTTTTGTACATATATAAAAAGCAAGAGGGTAGCCAGGGAAAGGGTTGGTCCATTCAAGGCAAATGAGGGAATCTATGTGTGGAATGAGAAGAGGGAGGTGAAGTCAAAAATGAATAGTTTTTGTGTTGGTATTCATCAAAGAGAAGAAATTGGTGGAGGATAGTCTCAGGGAAGGGAATGTCGAATTTCTAAGCCAAAAGGAAGAGGTGTCCTGTGCCTTAAAATGAATTCAGGTAGAGTGCATGGGTTCTGATGGGATCGATCCCAGAATGTTGAGGGAAGCAAGAGAACTAATTGGTGGAGCATTGAAAGACATCTTTGTATCCTCTTTGGCCACAAGTGAATCCCAGAGGACCGGAGAATAGACCATAGAACATAGGAGCCACAATTAGACCATTCAGCCCATCGAGTCTTCTCCACCATTCAATCATGGCTGATAAGTTTCTCAAACCCATTCTCTCACCTTCTCCCCATAACCTTTGATCCCATTGATAATCAAAAACCTATCTATCTCTGTTTTAAATATATCAGTGACCTGGCCTCCAGCCTTCTGTGGTAGTGAATTCCACAGATTCACCACCCTCTGGCTGAAGACGTTTCTCCTCTTTTCTGTTCAAAAAGGTCTTCCCTTTACTCGAAAGCTGTGCCATTGGGTCCTAGTCTCTCCAGCCAATGGAAACATCTTCCCAATGTCCACTCTGTCCAGGCCATTCAGCATTCTGTAAGTTTCAATTAGATCCCTCCTCATCCCACTAAATTTCATCCAATTTTTACCCAGAGTCTTCATCCAGGGACCCGGGTTTGATCCAGTATCGGGTGACAGTGTGTGTGGAGTTTCCACGTTCTTCCTGAGCACGCATTGGTTTCCTCGGGATTTTCTGGTTTTCTCCCTCATTCAAAGATGTGCAGGTCAGGTGAATTGGCCATGGTAAATTGTCTGTAGTGTTCAGGGGTGTGTAGGTCAGGTGCATTAAAGAGGGGAATGTAGAGTAATGGCAGGGAACAGGTCTGGGTGGGTTACACTTTGGTGGGTCGGTATGGACTTGTTGGGCCAAGTGGCCTGTTTCCACACTAGGAATTCTATGATTCAATGATATGTTAAGCCTTTCATCCCTGGGGTCATTCTCATGAATCTCCTCTGCACCTGCGTCAGGGCTAGTGCATCCTGTCTGAGAGATGGGATCCTAAATTACTCACAAAACTCTAAATGTGGTCTGACCAGAGCCTTTCAAAGCCTTAGACGAACATCCATGCTTTACATTTTAGTCCTCTTGAAATAAATGCTAACATTGCATTGGCCTTTCTAAACTCAACCTGCAAGTTTACCTTAATAGAATCCTGGACCAGGACTCCCAAGTCCCTTTGCACTTCACATTTCTGAATTTTATCCCCATTTAGAAAATAGTCTATGCCCCTATTCTTCCGACCAAACTGCATGACCTCCCACTTTCCCATATTATATTCCATAGTTAATGTTGTTTCATTGTTTAAGAAAGATAGCAGGGATAATCCTGGAAATTACAGGCCTATAAGGCCCATGCTGCTGGTGTGGAAATTATTGGAAAAGATTCTCAGGAACAAGATCTATACACATTTAGAAGCAAGTTGACTTATTGATGATGGACAGCATGGTTTTGTGTGGGGGAGGTCATGCCTCACCAAATTGATTGAGTTTGTTTGAGGAAGTGACAGAGATGATTGATGAGGGAAAAGCAGTTGATGTTGTTCACATGGACTTCACTAAAGCCTTTGACAAGGTTCCTCATGGCAGACTAGGACAGAAGGTGAAGTCAAATGATCTTGGAGTGAGCTGGCAAGATGGCTTCATCACAGGAGACAGAGGGTAGCGGTGGAAAAATGCATTTTGGAATGGAGTGTTGTGACTCCAGGATCAGTGCTGGGATCTCTGCTGTTCATTGTGCACATAAATAATTTGGAGGAAAACATAGCTGGTCGAATTAGGAAGTTGTGGATGATACAAACATTGGTGGAGTTGCTGATAGTGAGCAAGATTGGGCAGAAAAATGGCAGATGGAGTATAATCCAGAGAAATGTGAGGTGATGCATTTTAGAAGGCCAAGTAGAGGTGGAAATTGTATAGTGAATACCAGAACCCTTAGAAGTATTGAAATAAGACATAAGACACAGGAGCAGAAAATAGGCTACCGAGTCTGCTCTACTTTTCAACCATGGCCGTGAAGTTTCTCAACCCCATTTTCCTGCTTTCTCCTGTAACCCTTGATCCTTTTGACAACCAAGAACCTATCTGTTTCTGTTTTAAATGTACTCAATGACCTGGCCTCCACAACTTTCTGTGATAGTGAATTCCTTTGATTCACCACCCTCTGCCTAAGAAAGATTCTCCTCAACTCCATTCTAAAAGGTCTTCACTTTAAGGCTGTGCCCTCTGGTCCTCATCTCTCCTCCCAATTGAAACATCTTTCCAACATCCATTCTGTCCAGGCCATGCAATAGTCTGAAAGTTTCAATTAGATCCCCACCTCATCCTCCTAAACTCCATCATATATCGATGCAGAGTCCTCAAAAGTTCCTCATATGTTAAGCTTTTCATTCCTGGGACCATTCTCACACACCTTCTCTGAACATGGTCCATGGCCAGTACATGCTTCCTGAGATATGGAGCACAAAACTGCACACGATACTCCAATTGTGATCTGACCAGAGCCTTGTAGAGCCTCGGAAGCAGATCTCTGCTTTTGTAGTCAGGTCTTCGCAAACTAAATGCCAGCATTGTATTTGCCTTCCTAACTAATGACTCAATCTGCAGGTTTACCTTGAGAGAATCCTGGACTAGAACTGAAAATGTGTTGCTGGAAAAACGCAGCAGGTCAGGCAGCATCCAAGGAGCAGGAGAGTCTACGTTTCGGGCATGAGCCCTTCTTCAGGAATGAGGAAAGTGTGTCCAGCAGGCTAAGATAAAAGGTAGGGAGGAGGGACTTGGGGGAGGGGCGTTGGAAATGCGATAGGTGGAAGGAGGTCAAGGTGAGTCACCTATCGAATTTCCAACGCCCCTCCCCCAAGTCCCTCCTCCCTACCTTTTATCTTAGCCTGCTGGACACACTTTCCTCATTCCTGAAGAAGGGCTCATGACTGAAACATTGACTCTCTTCTCCTTGAATGCTGCCTGACCTGCTGCGCTTTTCCAGCAACACATTTTCAGCTCTGATCTCCAGCATCTGCAGTCCTCACTTTCTCCTGGACTAGAACTCCCAAGTTTCTTTGCACTTCAGATGTCTGAATTTCTTCCCCCATTTGAAAATAGCCCATGCTCCTACTCTTCTTATCAAAGTACACGGCCTCACACTTTCCCGTGTTGTACTCCATCTACCATTTCTTTGCCCACTCTCCTAACCTGTCCAAATCCTTCAGCAGCCTCCCCATCTCCTCAATATTACCTGTCCCTCTACCTATCTTTGTATTGCCTACAAAATTACCTAGAATGCCCTCAGTCACAGAGTCATAGAATCATAGAGATGTACAGCATGGAAACAGACCCTTCGGTCCAACCCGTCCATGCCGACCAGGTATCCGAACCCAAACTAATCCCACCTGCCAGCATCCAGCCCATATCGCTCCAACCCCTTCCTGTTCATATACTCATCCAGATATTTTTTAAATGTTGCAATTGTACCAGCCTCCACCACATCCTTTGGCAGCTCTTTCCTACATGTACCACCCTCTGTGTGAAAAAGTTGCCCCGTAGGTCTCGTTTATATCTTTCACCTCTCACCCCAAACCTATGCTCTCTAGTTCTGGACTCCCCCAACCCAGGGAAAAGACTTTGTCTGTTTATCCTATCCATGCCCCTCATAATTTTGTAAACCTCTATAAGGTCACCCCTCAGCCTCCGATGCTCCAGGGAAAATAGCCCCAACCTGTTCAGCCTTTCCTTATAGCTCAAATCCTCCAACCCTGGTAACGTCCTTGTCAATCTTTTTTGAATCCTCAAGTTTCACAACATCTTTCCAACAGGAAGGAGACCAGAATTGCATGCAATACTCCAACAGTGGCCAAACCAATGTCCTGTACAGCCACAACATGACCTCCCAACACCTGTACTCAACACTCTGAACAATAAAGGAAAGCATACCAAACGCCTTCTTCACTATCCTATCCACCTGTGACTCCACTTTCAAGGAGCTATGAACCTGCATTCCAAGGTCCCTTTGTTCAGCAACAATCCCTAGGACCTTACCATTAAGTGTATAAGTCCTGCTAAGATTTGCTTTCCCAAAACACAGCACCTTGCATTTATCTGAATTAAACTCTATCTGCTACTTCTCAGCCCATTGGCCCATCTGGTCCAGACCCCTGTAGTAATCTAAGGTAACCCTCTTCGATTTTCACTACACCTCCAATTTTGGTGTCATCTGCAAACTTACTAACTGTACCTCTTATGCTCGCATCCTAATCATTTATGTAAATGACGAAAAATAGAGGGCCCAGCACCGATGCCAGCCCCTTCATCTAGATCATTAGTGGATAGAGTGAAAGATTGTGGTCTCAACATTGGTCCTTGCAGAACACCACAGTTTGCCATCCATATGTCAGAGGGATCTCAGTGTGCATCTATAGATCACTGAAGTCAGCAGTGCAGATAGATAAGATAGTAAACAAGGCCTATGGCATGTTTCCCTTCATTGGGAGTATAAGGATAGGCAAGTTATTCTGCGGTTTTATAGAACTTTAGTTAAGCCACACTTGGAATATTGCATACAGTTCTGGTTACAACAGTACCAGAAGAACATGGACGCTTTGGTATGGGGATTTTAGCTATGAGGAAAGATTGGATAGACTGGGTTTGTTTTCACTGGAATGCAGCAAGTTGAGGGGTGACCTGATAGAAGTTTGTAAGATTGTAAATGGCATGGATAGAATGGAAAGAATGAGGCATTTTCCCAGGGTGGAGGTGTCAATTACTAGGGGAAATAGGTTCAAGGTATGGGAGAAAGGAGCTTCAAAGAGATGTGCAAGGCACATTTTTCACACACAGAGTGGTGAGTGCCTAGAATGCACTGTCAGAGGAGGTGGTGGAAGCAGACACAACAGCAGCATTCCAGAAGCACCTGGATGAATACATGAATAGGAAGGGAATAGAGGGAAATGGGATCCTGTAAATGAAAACAGTTACAGTATGAAAGGACAAAATGTGTCAGCACAGGCTTGGAGGGCTGAAGGGCCTGTTCCTGTGCCGTCTTGTTCTTAGTTCTTTGACCTGTATGATTGAGTTATCCATAAACTCGATGCATAATGGAGCAGCTCTCGATTTTCTGTCTCACCAATTGGCTTGGCCCAGATTGACATGAAGTCTAGATGTATCTGGGCAAATTCAACCTTGAGCTAACTTAACAAATAGTAGAAAGTGCAAATCTAAGTGGTTTTGACATAATCTCTTGCTTTTAAATAATCCCTACTCCTTTCAGCCCAATTTGCATGGACATCACTAATGAAAATTACAAGTGTACTTTTTATGTTTGATGTCTATATTTATTACCAATGCATTTGAGGTGATTACATCTCTTTGAGATCCAAGTTTAATTGACTTTACTTAATAATACTGTATGAGGATTAAAAAGTATTCTGATGTTTTATAGACTGCAATGTTAAGGGAATTATTGCCAGCGATAGACCAGTATCAATGGAAAGAAAAATGATGAGGAATTAATATCCATTACTCTTCAGCCATTGGGCTCTTGCAGTCACATCATTAGCATAATCATCTCCAGTGGTACCAATATCCATTCTTTCATAAGTGTGAACATTTCGTGGCCCAGCATTGTATGCTGAAATCCCACCTGTAATAAAGGCACAAGAAAATGCATTTATTGCAATAACAACATGCATTCAATAGCATCATAGTGAAATGTCCTGAAGTGCTTTGTGGGAGATATCATCAAACAAAATTAAACTCGTCAGAGTTGAAAGGTTTGAGTGATAGGGAGAGGCTGTATAGGCTGGAGCTATTTTCCCTGGAGGGTCAGAGGCTGAGGGTTGACCTTATAGAAGTTTATAAAATCATGAGGGCCACAGATAGGGTAAATAGTCAAGGTCTTTTCCAGAGGGTGGGGAGTCCAACAATAGAGGGCATTGGTTAAAATAAGAGGGGAAAAATTTAAAAGGGACCTAAGGGGAAAAAAAATTTCACACACAAGGTGATACCATGTATAGAATGAACTGCTAGAGGATGTGCTGCAGGCTGGTACAATTACAGCACTTGAAGGCGTCTGGATGGGTATATCAATAGGAAGGGTTTGGAGAGATATGGGCCAAAAACTGCCAAATGGGACTAAATTAATTTAGGATATCCAGTTGGCATAGATGAGCTGGACTGAAGAGTCTGTACCTCTCGATGACTCTGTGTGTATATATATATATATATATATATATACACACACACATATAGGAAAGATACTACAATTATCATGGTCGATTTAAATCTGCATCTTGTCTAGATAAATCAGATGAACAAGGGTAACATTGAAGCAAGTTTTTTGAGATCAAGGATCATTTCTTAAACCAATACATTGCACAACTGCTGTATGACTGTACGACTCTATTTTAGATCTAGTAATGTTTAATGAGGTAGCTTTAATAAGAGGTTAAGAATAATCTAAAGAATAGCAAACAGTACAAGGCAAAACTACAAATTCACCTTGAAAGTGAGCAACTTAGGTCTCAATACAGTGTTCTCAATTTAAATAAACACAATCAAAAAGATATGGAGAAAGAGTTATCTAAAGTGGGTTGCTAAATGAACTGAAAGGGAAATCAACGGATGAGCAATGGCAGACATTTAAACGGTTATTTCATTATGCTGAACAAAAATTTATCCTGGTCAAAAAGAAGGACTTAATGAGAAGGAAGAACTACTCATGGTTAACAAAGCCAGTCCAGGAGAGCAACCAATCAAACCTGAAGACATGCAACATGGCAACGAATTGTGGTAGGCTGAAGGATTGGGCTTCTTCTTTGAGAAAACAGCGATAGATGACTGAAAAGCAGGGGAGAATTCATTACGAAGGTAAACTGTTAATAAAATAACAGCAAGTAGTAAGAGCTTCTCCAGGTATATACAAAGAAAGAGATTAGCTAAAGTAAGTGCGGGATTTGCAAGATGCAATTTGGGGTTAATAACAGGGAAATGGAAGGTAATTAAAACCAAGATTTCAGATTGGTTTTCCCAATAGCAGATATTACAAATATCCCAAAGTAACACACAAGCAAAACGCCAATATTACAAAAGGTTTTACAGCAGTCTTTATCATGTAAGAAGAAGTATTTGATGAATTAATGGTACTAAAGGTTGACAAGTCACGAAGACTTGAAGCCCGCTTCTATGAGTTTCAAAGGAAGTGCCGGTAGAGATAGTGAAAGGAAGATTTCAGAGCTCACTAGTTTTTGGGAGGATTCTAGCAGATTGACAAACTGTTAATGTAACACCTCTGTTCAAGAAGGGAGGGAAATAGAAAACAGGAAACAATAGGCTATCCAAACAATATCTGTCATTGGGACAATGTTACAATCCATTATTAAGGAAGAAATAGTAGGGAATTGAGAAAAGCATAATACAACCAGAGTCACCATAGTTCTGTTAAAAGAAAATCATATTTGACAAATATCTTTGGGCTCTTTGAGGAGTTGATCAAGGTGAACCGCTCAATGTAATGCATTTGTATTTCCAGAAGGCATTTTTGAAGATGTCACATAAAAGGTTATTGCAAAGGTAGAAGCTCACAAAATTGGGATAATGGATTAAGCATTGAGTAACACAAAGGAAAAAAGAGAGTTGAGATTAATGGGTCTTTTTCAGGTTGGAAAGATGTAACACTTGGAATGCCACGAGGATCAGTCCTTAGGCCTCAATTATTTACTGTCTGTATGCTGATTTGGAAGAGGATACAGACTGTCATAAATCCATGTTGACTGATAATACAAGGAGGGCGTAATGAAAATGTGAGTTGTCTGCAAGGAGATTTGAATGGGTTGAGTGAATGGCTATAAAGATGGTATTGAATGTGGGGAGGTGTGAGGTCATGTACTGTGAAGGAAGAATAAAAAAGCACAGTATCACTAAAGAAAGTTCAGCTCAGAGGAAGATTTTAACCTACTGCGAATCCTCTTGCAAGGATGCCTTCCTTGAAGAAGCTCTCTTCCTCCCTCTACAAGGATTTCAGTGAGTCTCTCTCTCACTGCACCCCCCAGGTCATCTCCTCTGCACTGAAGCTCTTCAGCCACGTTCTCAAACAGACTCGTTACCACAGCCACATCTCCTTCCTCAGCACCTGCCTACGGAACCGACTGATCCCACACGGACTCCGAACTACATTCCAACCAACAAAATTTGGACCCAACCTGGACAACCTGTACCTACAACAAATCTGAAGCCTCCAGCAACAGACCTCACTCCGGATCCTCCGCTCCACCCTTGCAGCCATGCGTCGCCACCTACATTCACTGCAATCAGCCCTACCACAGCTCAGGACAACACTCTTACAGACCTGCAAAAGACCCCTGCTGTTCTTCATCTACAGAAGAATCCATAAACTAAACAAACAGTTCTTCCTAGCCATATCAGAGATTAAAGACAGTAAGTACCAAAAACTTTCATGTACTTACCCCCACACTCGTGGTCCCTCAACTGTTCCAGAATCTTCTATCGGCCTGTCGGACGCCATTACACATGTGGCCGCTACAGCGCCGGCGGCACCAACGACCGCTGCCAACCGTGACGTCACTTCCGTCCCCACCGACCTCGGAGCCTCCGCGATTGCCGCCCAAACAACTGCCCCGGTGACCACCGCACAGACAACCACTTCCATGATCGTCGACGGACCCGCGACCCACGTGGCTACCGGGAATGACCACGATTCTTCCGTCCCACAACCATTTCCGCCCCTTCGGTTGCCGTCGGCGCAGTCACTTCCACCCCCACTGACATCACTAACCTGCAGAACCACAACGCCTCAGGTTTCCCCGCCCCCACGCCGTCTTTCGTCACTACACGTAACCCCGCCCCCACGCAAACCTTCGTCACCACGCATAACCCCGCCCCCACGCCGTCTTTTGTCACCACACGTAACCCCGCCCCCACGCTTATTTCCGTCACGACGCATGACCCCCCGCCACGCTTGACCCCGCCCCCACATCGAGCAACGTCACCACGTCTAACCCCGCTCCTACGTCGATCTCTGTCCCCGCCCCTAACCCCGCCCCCACCCCCAGCTCCAGTCCCACACCAGGTCCTAGCTCCCAGCCATGCCGGATCTTCACCATCCCTCCAGACCTCCCCCTCTCTGAGGATGAAAGATCAGTCCTCAGCAGGGGCCTCACCTTCATTCCCCTACGCCCTCGGATCAATGAGTTCAACACGTGGCGCGATATTGAACAATTCTTCTGCCGCCTTCGCCTCCGTGCCTACTTTCACAACCAAGACTCCTGCCCACCCCCTGACGACCCCTTCTCCCGCCTCCAACACACCCTATCCACCTGGACACCCCGTGCTGGCCTCTTACCCGCCCTCGACCTCTTTATAGCCAACTGCCGGCGTGACATTAACCGACTCAACCTGTCCACCCCTCTCACCCACTCCAACCTCTCACCCTCAGAACGTGCAGCCCTCCACTCCCTCCGCTCCAATCCCAACCTCACTATCCAACCAGCAGACAAGGGAGGCGCGGTAGTAGTTTGGCGCACCGACCTTTATACCGCTGAGGCCAAACGCCAGCTCGCGGACGCCTCCTCGTATCGCCCCCTTGACCACGACCCCACCTCCCACCACCAAACCATCATCTCCCAGACCATCCATGACCTCATCACCTCAGGGGATCTCCCATCCACCACCTCCAACCTCATAGTCCCACAACCCCGCAACGCCCGTTTCTACCTCCTGCCCAAAATCCACAAACCTGCCTGCCCCGGCCGACCCATTGTCTCAGCCTGCTCCTGCCCCACCGAACTCATCTCCTAATACCTCGACACGGTCCTGTCCCCTTTAGTCCAAGAACTCCCCACCTACGTTCGGGACACCACCCACGCCCTCCACCTCCTCCAGGATTTTCGCTTCCCCGGTCCCCAACGCCTTATTTTCACAATGGACATCCAGTCCCTGTACACCTCCATCCCCCATCACGAAGGACTCAAAGCCCTCCGCTTCTTCCTTTCCCGCCGCACCAACCAGTACCCTTCCACTGACACCCTCCTTCGACTGACTGAACTGGTCCTCACCCTGAATAACTTCTCTTTTCAATCCTCCCACTTCCTCCAAACTAAAGGAGTTGCCATGGGCACCCGCATGGGCCCCAGCTATGCCTGCCTCTTTGTAGGATATGTGGACCAGTCCATCTTCCGCAACTACACTGGCACCATCCCCACCTTTTCCTCCGCTACATCGATGACTGTATCGGCGCTGCCTCGTGCTCCCACGAGGAGGTTGAACAGTTCATCAACTTTACTAACACCTTCCATCCCGACCTCAAATTCACCTGGACTGTCTCAGACTCCTCCCTCCCCTTCCTAGACCTTTCCATCTCTATCTCGGGCGACCGACTCAACACAGACATCTACAATAAACCGACTGACTCCCACAGCTACCTGGACTACACCTCCTCCCACCCTGCCCCCTGTAAAAACTCCATCCCATATTCCCAATTCCTTCGTCTCTGCCGCATCTGCTCCCAGGAGGACCAGTTTCAATGGCCTCCTTCTTCAAGGACCGCAGATTCCCCCCAGACGTGATCGATGATGCCCTCCACCGCATCTCCTCCACTTCCCGCTCCTCCACCCTTGAGCCCCGCTCCTCCAACCGCCACCAAGACAGAACCCCACTGGTTCTCACCTACCACCCCACCAACCTCCGCATACAACGTATCATCCGCCGTAATTTCCGCCACCTCCAAACGGACCCCACCACCAAGGATATATTTCTCTCCCCTCCCCTATCAGCGTTCCGCAAGGACCACTCCCTTCGTGACTCCCTCGTCAGGTCTACACCCCCCACCAACCCAACCTCCACTCCTGGCACCTTCCCCTGCAACCGCAGGAAATGTAAAACTTGCGCCCACACCTCCACACTCACTTCCCTCCAAGGCACCAAGGGATCCTTCCATATCCGCCACAAGTTCACCTGTACCTCCACACACATCATCTATTGCATCCGCTGCACCCGATGTGGCCTCCTCTATATTGGTGAGACAGGCCGCTTACTTGCGGAATGCTTCAGAGAACACCTCTGGGCCGCCCGGACCAACCAACCCAACCACCCCGTGGCTCAACACTTTAACTCTCCCTCCCAGTCCACCGAGTACATGCAGGTCCTTGGACTCCTCCACTGGCAGAACATAACAACACGACGGGTGGAGGAGGAGCGCCTCATCTTCCGCCTGGGAACCATCCAGCCACAAGGAATGAATTCAGATTTCTCCAGTTTCCTCACTTCCCCTCCCCCCACCTTGTCTCAGTCGGTTCCCTCAACTCAGCACCGCCCTCCTAACCTGCAATCCTCTTCCTGACCTCTCCGCCCCCACCCCACTCCGGCCTATCACCCTCACCTTGACCTCCTTCCACCTATCCCACCTCCATCGCCCCTCCCCAAAGTCTCTCCTCCCTACCTTTTATCTTAGCCTGCTTGGCAAACTCTCCTCATTCCTGATGAAGGGCTTATGCTCGAAACGTCGAATTTCCTATTCCTGAGATGCTGCCTAACCTGCTGTGCTTTAACCAGCAACACATTTTCAGCTGTGATCTCCAGCATCTGCAGACCTCATTTTTTACATGAAATACAAATAGTTGTGTGCAGGTTCAACAAGTAGTTCAGAAGGCAAATGGAATTTTGACCTTTGTTTCTTGGTGGTTGGAGTTTAATGGTAAGTTTTACTACAACAATACAGGCTGTTTGTTCTGGCCACAACTGTACTACTGTGTTCAGTTTTGGTCACCCGTTTTTACGCAAGGATAGACTAACAAAGGAGATAGTGCAACAGCGTCTCAATTAGTTGATTCTTGGTATGAATAATTGATATTACAAGAACAGCCAAGCCTCTGTTCATTAGTATTTAGAAGAATAATGAGTAATTTTATAGACAGATTGCAAATTCGGAGGAGCCCTGATAGGCTGGATGTCATGAAGATGTTTCTGCTAGTTAGTGAATCACAAACTAGGTGACATAGTTACAGAACAGCAGAACACGCATTAAAACTGAGAAGCGAAGGAATTCCTTTCCACCAGAGAGTGTGAATGTCTGGAGTTCTCTACCCCAGGGGTATGTAAAGGCTAGACCATTGAAAATATAGGAGGGAGTTGATACATAACAGCATTTGAGACATAAGGCAGATCAAAATGGTGGGGCAGACTTGGGGAGATGAATGACTGACTTATGACCTTAGGCAGTGCATACATCTTTAATGTTGGAATAAATTCTTATTGATAAATTCCTTGCTATCGGACTATATGTAAACGAAAAGTCTCAAACCTTTGAGCTGCTGTTCTTTGGTCCAAGTTGGAAACTTTGCTGCTATTGATTTAATCATGCCTATCAGTATCTCAGTAGCCTGTTGTAGGTGCTCCACGCTGTCCCACTCTCCAACTATTCTGTGCCACCTTTTGTCAACCTGAAATAAACATTACATTTCTTTTCCATGCACAGAGATCTTAGAGCAATGAGAATACATTCAAACATAAATATCAGGATGATTTCAATGTTGTATTCTGGATTTCTTTGTATTCTTGCATGAGATGAGGGTGTGACTGGCTTGGTCAATATTTGTTGTTTTTAAACAGAGAGTCTGCACCAGGCCACTTCCAAGGGCAGTTGAGAGTCATTGCTCAGATCTGGAGTTACTTGTAAGTTAGACATACATTTTCCTACCCGTAAGGACACTCGTGAATCAGATGGGTTTTTCTTATTGACATTCAACAACATCAGGAGGTGATGGTCTACTGATTTTATCACTGGACTGCTCATCCAGTGACTCAATGTTCTGGGGACCAGGATTTAAATCCTACCATAGCAGATGGTGGAATTTGAATTCAATTCATAAAAAAAATCTGGAATTAAAAGTCGAATGATAACTGTGAATTGATTGTTGGAAAACCTCATCTGGTTCACTAGTTTCCTTTAAGGAAGGAAACTATCATCCTTACCTGGGAGTTGCTGAGATATAAATGATAGGCGTGTGGGTGTGGGGAGAAAGTAGCATAGAGTACAATAGTGAGTGGGGGAGGGGATGAGGGTGATAGGTCGAGGTGTTGGGGGGGAGGGGGGAGTGAATAGGTGGAAAGGAAGATAGGCAGGTAGAACAAGTCATGGGGACAGTGCTGAGCTGGAAGTTTGGAATGGCCTACATGTGACTACAGATCCACAGCAAGGTGTTTAGTTCTCAACTGTCCTCTGGGCAATAAGTAGCTGTCAATGCCCTCATCCTGTGAATGATTGAAGAGAAAAAAAACAACAGTTTCATGTCCATCATTAGCACCTTAATTCCAGATTTGTTATTGAATTGAGATTCCACTACGTGCCATGACAAGGCCCCAGAAAATTATTTGTTTCTGGCTCAGAAGTGCAGTAACAATGCTGAAGGGCAAGGCCTTCCCTAAATGTTGCAGGACAATTGGAACTTTCAAGACTGGATTGATGGAATTCTGTTATGTAAGTGATACAGAGATAATGCTGAGATATAGATCTATCACAATCTCATTGAATGTGGAAAACTGACTAGATTGAATGGCTTACTCATGTCGTTGATATTTCTGTCATGCAGGCTGTCACTGAAGGACTGACCTTTGCCTGATGGTTTATGATTTTGCTGTGTGTTGATCAGTTTTTTAATCTGGTGTCACTACCTCCCTGGCTCCAAAACAGAGGCGAAGTGGTTACATCTCAGGATCTGAGATGGAATTAAATTAAATTCTAAAATTCAAACTGATGAATCCACAACATTTGAAAGAGTGCTTCGATTGATTAAAAAAATTAATTTATTGCAATGATCTTTAAATCCTTGTAAGAAAATGCATCTGTACTCATATGGAGAATTAACAAGCACTTGGAGCTGTCAATCAAACTCTGAACTGACAAAGATCCCACTGAGATAATGATAGGTTATAAAATGCAGCTTTAATCCTGCAATGATAATCCCCAGGCTTATGTCAACAGACAGAATGAAATGGCAAGCATTGTTCTTTTTAATGCTATGGAGTTTCCTTTTTCAAAAATTTAAATAGCAAAGATTTTAATGTCCTGACACCTTGACAACATTTTTTCGGATCCTCTGTTCCAAATTCTCAGACATGTGTTGTCACCTACTCTCCTTGCAGTCAGCCCTATCCCAGATCAGGGTCATACTGTCCCAGACCTGCAAAGGACCTCTGCTGTTCTTTATCCTGTGAAGGTTCCACACACTCAACAACGCTTCTTCTCTAGCTCGCCTCCTGACTTCCTTTAACAGCTCCACTCCACTTGACAAATTCAATGCGTTTATTTCCCTTTTATTCCTATCAATGTTACCTTCAACTCTCCCAAAAGAGCAATTTCTCTCTCTCAAGAGTTTCATGATGTTTCCCAAAAGAGACATGGGACCATTTCTAAAAGGGTGCTTGGTCTAGTTTGTCTGCAAAAAAGAATCCATTAATATTTATCTCTAACATCATCTTAAAATATACTTCATTCACTATTCGTGTGCCATTGATGACACATATCAATAACTCAGTAAGTCTTCTTCAACAATATATCTTTACAATCTAGAAAGACAAGGGCAGATACAAGTGATACAAGCACCAGCATGTTCCCCTTCAAAGTCACAGATCTTTCTGACTTAGAATTATATTACCATTCCTTAACAGTTGCAGTGTGAAAATCTTGGCTCTCCCTTGCTAATAGTATTGTGGGTGCAACCACAGTCCGAGGAATGCACCTTTTCATCATTCCTTCTTCAGTGCTGACACCAGGAATGAATGACTAGAAGTAAAATGCCATTGAAAACAGTAACTCCAAACCTACTCGCCTGCTGGTAACAATGCACGAAGGATCTTTTTCAACATTTTACCAACATGCCTCTGCTCACCTCACAGGGTGAAACTAAAATGAGTCACGACCTATGAAGTGAATTAAGAGAAAATGAGAAAATCAAGAAGGAATCCTGCTTAGTTCTTCTGATATCTTGCAACTTAAAAGCACTTTTGCACGTTGTATATTTAAATGCACCTGCGTTTCCAATATGAGGGTACAGCTAGCTGGATTGTAATATGCAAAATTCAATATATGAATCTATGCTTATATTTTCAAATGACTTCAACCCAAGAATGATCCTGATCTGTGGGCTGATGCCTTGTATAATTGTAATTAGGACATGGTATTTAATGATCTACTCATTCCTCTAGAATATCCATTTTGAAAAGAAATAAACTATTCCTTACTCTTTTCACATCAATGAAACACTTTCCTCTATGTAACTCCATACCTTAGCCTCATGAATGCCCCAGAATCAAGGAACAACTTGCACGTTTTGTCTTTGGTGTGTGGAAGGGCACTGCATCATTGTCATACCCAATCACTGCTTTCACACCAATTTTCCCCCTCCATGGTTGAGCAGAAACAGAAAATCTACCATCGAACCTAGCTCGCAGCTGGGTTTGAGGAGGAAACAATAAAGACTGCAGATGCTGGAAGCCAGCTGAAGGATTCCTGATGAAGTATTGACATTCCTGCTCCTCAGATGCTTTCTGACCTGCTGTGTGCACTCATAGCTGGGTTTATAATGGATTACATGATCAGGGAGTCACTGGTTATTGAAGGAGGAATATGGAGTCGGAGGTCACAATCCGATCAACCATGGTCCATCTGAATGCCCAGACTCTTCTAGAAAGGCTGAATAGCCTAACTCTGTTCCTAATATCTGTGTATTTATGTAGATCTGCTTTACAGGGTTTTGTAAAGTGACTTGCTGCCTACCTGCATGAGACCAAAAGCATTTCCGTTGTCTCCCCATCCATTTATTAAGGCATTGCCACCACGGGATTCCCGGGAGATGAGAGCACCAATTATGGCTGGATCGATCTGGTTGGCACAGGCAACTTTATCGATCAAAGTCTTGTACTTGTTCACTCTGTTCAAATCCATGCTCATCATCTTATGAGAGGCAGCAACACCTGAAAAAGAAATATCAACCAAAAATCCAATGCACTGCACTTGGCATTAACCTGTGTGTTGTGTGCTGTAACCATCAGAGACAGAAATCTTACGTCTCTGTTAATTAAAACTAAACGTCCAGAAAAATTTGCCTCACCTCGTAATCTGTTAACAGTGTGAGGGAGTGAAAGATACCTCCTAATTTCCAATATGTAAAGAAAGATAACTTATTTTCCGAATGGAAGATTAGATTCCCTACAGTATGGAAACAGGCCATTTGGCCCAACAAGTGCACACCGACCCTCTGAAAACTAACCCACCCAGACCCATTTCTCTCTGACTAATGCACGGAACACTATTGTCAATTTAGCATGGTCAATCCACCCTCATCTGCACATCTTTGGACTGTGGAAGGTTGCCAGGGTTGGAAGATTTGAGCTACAGGGAGAGACTGAACAGGCTGGGGCTGCTTTCATTGGAGCGTCGGAGACTTAGGGGTGAACTTATGGAGGTTTACAAAATTATGAGGGGCATGGATAAGGCAGCACCATGGCACAGTGGTTAGCGCTGCTGTCTCACAGCGCCTGAGACCCGGGTTCAATTCCCGACTCAGGCGACTGACTGTGTGGAGTTTGCCCGTTCTCCCCGTGTCTGCGTGGGTTTCCTCCGGGTGCTCCGGTTTCCTGCCACAGTCTAAAGATGTGCGGGTCAGGTGAATTGGCCATGCTAAATTGCCCGTAGTGTTAGGTAGGGGGTAAATGTAGGAGTATGGGTGGGTTGCGCTTCGGCGGGTCGGTGTGGACTTGTTGGGCCGAAGGGCCTGTTTCCACACTGTAAGTAATCTAATCTAAATAGGCAAAGTATTTTCCCTGGGGTCGGGGAGTGTAGAACTAAAGGTCATAGGTTTAGGGTGTCAGAGCAAAGATATAAAAGACACCTAAGAGGCAACTTTTTCATGCAGAAGGTGGTACGTATATGGAATGAGATGCCAGAGGATGTGGTGGAGGTGGTCCAATTGCAACATTTAAGAGGCATCTAGATGGGTATATGAATAGGAAGGGTTTGGAGGGATATGGTCGGGTGCTGGCAGGTGTGACTAGATTGGGTTGGGATATCTGGTTGGCATGAACAGGTTTGACTGAAGGGTCTGTTTCCATGCTGTACATCTCTATGACTCTATGACTCTATGAAGGAAACTGGACTACCCAGAGGAATCCCATGCAGATACACAGGAAATGTGTGAACTCCACACAGAGTGGAATTGAACATTGAACAGTTTCTGGCTCTGTGAGGTTGCAGTGCTAACCACTGAACCACCTTGCAGTCCTGAAATAAACAGCACTATTAAAAATCTGAACATTTTTTCACCTAACTGAACACAACCTATTAACATTCTGTTCCAATAAGACAACTATTAGATGTTACATTAACTTATTTTCATGTCCACAGAGTCTCTGGGTTCTCTGATGTCTTCAGTCTTCCATCTGCTGATCTCCCACTTTCTGTTTGCTGTGAGTATGAGTTACAAGAAAAGGTTCCTTTTGATATAGTGTGTCTCCTAATTTCTTTGAGAGCAAGATTTTAGATGGGCAGTTAGGTCTCCGGCTCTGTAGTAGTTCCTCTGCTGTTCGTGGCGGTTGCTCAATTTTCAAAAGGCCTGTGTTTTTTATACCCCCAACATCATTCCTTCTCATTGGTCCAATGTCATTAAAACAATAACTTCAAACTCAATTGAGTTTTAGTATCCTGGGCATAATTTGAAGTCATTGGCTAAATTTGAATCATTGTCAAAACAGTAACCAAAACTCGGGTATCACTTTAACAGCCAATTGTTTCATGAAACTATTTTGGAACAGCCCGTGTCCCAGCCTTTCCATTCGGGCAGCTACGCCTGCACTTAAAGTTTTCTTCAATCTTCAGAAAACACATGCTTTCAACGTGACAATTAAAACTGACCCCACCATCCCAAATAAATGATTGGAAATTGTACTCTTTTCGTCCAGTTCTCTGGCTTCTTATAAATTTGTTCATGGATGTCAGAGAGTCATAGAGATGTACAACATGGAAACAGACACTTTGGTCCAACCCATCCATGCCAACCAGATATCCCAACCCAATCTAGTCCCACCTGCCAGCACCCAGCCAATATCCCTCCAAAACTTTCTTATTCATATACCCATCCAAATGCCTCTTAAATGTTGCAATTGTACTAGCCTCCACCACATCCTCTGGCAGCTCATTCCATACATGTACCACCCTGCACATGAAAAAGTTGACCCTTAGGTCTCTGTTATATCTTTCCCCTCTCACCCTAAACCTATGCCCTCTAGTTCTGCACTCCCCGACCCCAGGGAAAATACTTTGCCTATTTATCCTTTCCATGCCCCTCATAATTTTGTAAACCTCGATAAGGTCACCCCTCAGCCTCTGACGCTCCAGGGAAAACAGCCCCAGCCTATTCAGCCTCTCCCTGTAGCTCAGATCCTCCAACTTGTAAATCTTTTCTGAACCCTTTCAAGTTTCACATCTTTCTGATAGGAAGAAGGAGACCAGAATTGCACACAATATTCCAACAGTGGCCTAACTAATGTCCTGAACAGCCGCAATATGACCTCCCAACTCCTGTACTTTGGGGTGACACAGTGGCTCAATGGTTAGCACAGCTGCCTCACCACACCAGGGTCCCAGGTTCGATTCCAGTCTTGGGCAACTGTCTGTGTGGAGTTTACACATTCTCCCTGTGTCTGTGTGGGTTTCCACCGGGTGCTCCGGTTTCCTCCCACAGTCACAAAGATGTGCAGATCAGATGAATTGGCCATGCTAAATTTCCCATAGTGTTAGGTGCATTAGTCAGAGGGAAATGGGTCTGGTGGGTTACTTTTCAGAGGGTCGATGTGGACTGGTTGGGCCGCAGAGCCTGTTTCCACACTGTAGGGAATCTAATCTAATACTCTGACTAATAAAGGAATGCATACCAAACGCCTTCTTCACTATCCTATCTACCTGCGACTCCAATTTCAAGGAACTATGAACTGCACTACAAGGTCTCTTTGTTCAGCAACACTCCCTAGGATCTTACCATTAGGTGTATAAGTCCTGCTGAGATTCGCTTTCCCAAAATGCAGCACCTCGCAGTTATCTGAATTAAACTCCATCTGCCACTTCTCAGCCCATTGGCCCACTGGGTCCAGATCCTGTTGTAATCTGAGGTAACCCTCTTCGCTGTCCACTACACCTCCAATTTTGGTGTCATCTGCAAACTTACTAACTGTACCTCTTATGCTCGCATCCAAATCATTTATGTAAATAACAATAAGTAAAGGACCCAGCACCGTATCCATGTAGCACTCCACTGGTCACAGGCCTCCAGTCTGAAAAACATCCCTCCATCTCCACCCTCTGTCTTCTACCTTTGAGCCAGTTCTGTATCCAAACAGCTAGTTCTTGATTACATGTCCAATGATATTACCCTCCCCTTAACGTGATTGAAGGTTCAGACAGCTCTCAGTCATTCACCACGCGTTCTTTTGTGTCTGACTCTGGTGGAGATGTGAAGGCATAAAAATGTAGCCAAGTCCCAATCCAACCTCTGTCCAAATCATATCTGACTACCGGTTATCTTCTTACTACAAAGGACACATTTATTCCTCATCAACAATGAACATATTAAGGACCAGTTTTTGGGGAACAGGGAGTTTGGGATCCTGGAGATTACATTAGAGTACAGTATTTTAAGATAAACAGCTAATAAAGCACAGACTATGTTGTTTGCCACCACCTTTAAGGATTTGGTCAGGATTTGAAAGGTTAGAGTACCCAATGCCAAGCCCAGGTGTCTATGGTTATCTGACTTGTCTCTCAATACAGACACAGAAAGTGCTGGAGAAACTCAGCAGGTCTGGTAGCAATTTTTTTAGATTAGATTAGATTACTTACAGTGTGGAAACAGGCCCTTCGGCCCAACAAGTCTACACCGACCCATCGAAGTGCAACCCACCCATACCCCTACATTTACCCTTTACCTAACACTACGGGCAATTTAACACGGCCAATTCACCTGACCCGCACATCTTTGGACTGTGGGAGGAAACCGGAGCACCCGAAGGAAACCCACGCAGACATGGGGAGAACGTGCAAACTCCCCACAGTCAGTCGCCTGAGTCGGGAATTGAACCCGGGTCTCAGGCGCTATGAGGCAGCAGTGCTAACCACTGTGCCACCGTGCCGCCCGCCTTTCTGCAGAGAAAGCAGAATTAATGTTTTGGCGACAGTAACTCTTCTTCAGAATTGAAAGGGCTGGAAATAGTGAGAAAAAAATGAGCAGATTGTTCCTCTAGCTTTTCGTTGGATGAGTGACAGGCCCACAATCCTCTGGACAGAGTTGATGCATTCCACAAAGGACTCACCCAGTCTGTTTTTGATCTTGCCAATGTAAAGGAGACCACATTATGAGTAGCAATTGCAGTAGATTAGACAAAAGGAAGTGTAAGTAAAACACTGCTTCACCTTTTGACAGTGAGGAAGGAGGAGGTGAAAGACCACACATTAAACACATGCAAAAACGTAAAACGTTGCTTGTGTTGCGTTTCATTGGAATGCTATGGCTGGCCCAGGACAGAAATGTTAAAGTCTGAGTGAAGATTTGTAGCTCGGGTGTCGGTTGTTGTGGTTTTGTTCGCCGAGCTGGAAGTTTTTGCTGCAAACGTTTCGTCCCCTGGCTAGGAGACATCATCAGTGCAGTGGGAGCCTCCTGTGAAGCGCTGCTTTGCTGTTTCTTCCGGTATTTATAGTGGTTTGTTCTTGCCGCTTCCGGGTGTCAGTTTCAGCTGTCCGTTGTAGTGGTTTGTATATGGGGTCCAGGTCGATGTGTCTGTTGATGGAGTTTGTGGATGAATGCCATGCTTCTAGGAATTCCCTGGCTGTTCTCTGTCTGGCTTGCCCTATGATAGTAGTGTTTTCCCAGTCGAATTCATGTTGCTGGTTGTCTGAGTGTATGGCTACTAGGGATAGCTGGTCGTGTCGTTTTGTGGCTAGCTGATGTTCATGGATGAGGATTGTTAGCTGTCTTCCTGTTTGTCCTATATAGTGTTTTGTGCAGTCCCTGCATGGTATCTTGTAAACTATGTTAGTTTGGCTCGTGCTGGGTATTGGGTCCTTTGTTCTAGTAAGTTGTTGTCTGAGAGTGGATGTTGGCTTGTGTGCCGTTATGAGTGCTAAGGGTCGCAGTAGAGTGGCTGTCAGTTCTGAGACACTCCTGACATATGGTAGTGTGGCTAGTCCTTTTGGTTGTGGCATGTCCTCGTTCCATGGTCTATCTCTTAGGCATCTGGTGATAAAGTTGCGTGGGTATCCGTTTTTGGCGAATACCTTGTATAGGTGTTCCTCTTCCTCTTTTCGCAGTTCTGGTGTACTGCGCAAAAAAACGGCACTAAAAGAAAAAATGTCCAAACTAACACACAAAAAGGAGGACACTACAACACACACCTGGGTTAAAAACCTCTCCCACAGACATGGAAAGAACTATACTTGCCAAGGGACTTAAATACAACCACAGGGATGCCAACACAGCAGACTTCCTAGCAGCACTAGAATGCACACTCAGGAACAATGGACTGACAGAAAAGACACAACAAACAGTGAGACAAACGGTCGTACCTATGATGATAAGAAGACGACAAACACATAACGTCAACACCAAGGAGAGGGAAGCACTGAAAGCACTGAAAAATGACAAGAACATAATCATACTACCAGCAGACAAAGGCAGAATGACGGTCATCCTAGATAAATCAGACTACATCAATAAAGCACAACAACTACTCGCAGACACCAACACCTACCAAAGGAAGGATTCCGACCCCACACCACAACTCACCAATAGAATGAACAACACACTAAGGAATCTACAAAAAAACGGACAGATAACCAAAGCGGACCTACAAAGAATGAAACCTGAAAGCAACAACACCCCCAGATTCTATGGACTACCCAAAGTACACAAACCAGACATCCCACTGAGACCCATAGTATCACTACCAGGGATACCAGCATACAAACTGGCCAAAGAACTACAACAAAAACTGAAACACCTGGTCAGCGGATCCAAACACTTCATACAATCAACACAGGAATTCTTGGACATCATCAGGAATACACACATAGACAAAGAAGAAACCATGATCTCATTCGACGTGACGGCACTGTTCACTTCAATTGACAAAACCCTAGCCAGAGAAACTATAGCCAACCTACTGGACATACATAACAGAACACAGGAGGCCGAACCTATCAACAAGGACGGCATACTGAAACTACTGGACCTATGCCCCACCACACACTTTACATTCAACAATCAGATATACGAACAAATCAACGGAACACCCATGGGGTCACCAATCTCGGGACTCATAGCAGAGGCAGTTATGCAAAGGTTAGAACATACAGCCCTACCACAAATCCAACCCAAACTCTGGATCAGATATGTAGATGACACCTTTGTAATCATCAAAAACACAGAAATACAAAAAACACACCGGATCATCAACGCCACACTCACAGGAATCCGATTCACGATAGAAGAGGAAAAGGATAGCCAACTCCCGTTCCTAGACGTGTTAGTAGAGAGAACACCTAACGGAGAATTCACCACAAGGGTACACAGGAAACCAACACACACAGACCAAGTCCTAAACTATGAAAGTAACCACCCCAACACACACAAACGAAGCTGCATCAGGACACTATTCAAAAGAGCCACAACACACTGCAGTACACCAGAACTGCGAAAAGAGGAAGAGGAACACCTATACAAGGTATTCGCCAAAAACGGATACCCACGCAACTTTATCACCAGATGCCTAAGAGATAGACCACGGAACGAGGACATGCCACAACCAAAAGGACTAGCCACACTACCATACGTCAGGAGCGTCTCAGAACTGACAGCCAGACTACTGCGACCCTTAGCACTCATAACGACACACAAGCCAACATCCACGCTCAGACAACAACTTACTAGAACAAAGGACCCAATACCCAGCACGAGCCAAACTAATGTAGTTTACAAGATACCATGCAGGGACTGCACAAAACACTATATAGGACAAACAGGAAGACAGCTAACAATCCGCATCCATGAACATCAGCTAGCCACAAAACGACACGACCAGCTATCCCTAGTAGCCATACACTCAGACAACCAGCAACATGAATTCGACTGGGAAAACACTACTATCATAGGGCAAGCCAGACAGAGAACAGGCAGGAAATTCCTAGAAGCATGGTATTCAACCACAAACTCCATCAACAGACACATCGACCTGGACCCCATATACAAACCACTACAACGGACAGCTGAAACTGACACCCGGAAGCGGCAAGAACAAACCACTATAAATACCGGAAGAAACATCAAAGCAGCGCTTCACAGGAGGCTCCCACTGCACTGATGATGTCTCCTAGCCAGGGGACGAAACGTTTGCAGCAAAAACTTCCAGCTCGGCGAACAGAACCACAACAACAGAAATGTTAGCCTGGCAACAAAGTGGTTTATTGTAGTGGTAATACAACTGGAAGGCCTGAGTCAGTCTTATCTCTCAATGTAGATTAGATTCCCCTACAGTGTGGAAACAGACCCTTCAGCCCAACAATTCCACAAAGACCCTCTGAAGAATAACCCACCCAGTCCCATTTCCCTTTGACTAATGCACCTAATGCCATAGGCAATTTAGCATGGCCAATTCACCTGACCTGCACATCTTTGGACTGCAGGAGGAAACTTGAACACCCAAAGGAAACCCACGCAGACTTGGAGAGAATATGTAAACTCCACACAGACAGTCGCCTGAGGCTGAAATCGAACCAGGGAACCCTGGTGCTGTAAGGCAACAGTGCTAACCACTGAGCCACCATGTAAATGATAGTGCTGTGGGTAAGGGATAATGGTCAGATTGTGAGCCCATGCATCATCTCATTAAAACTATGTTCAAAAGAATTCCTGATAGGACCAACATAATTTTCCAATAAAGGTCTCAATTTTGAATGCAAATTGCAGAATGAGTAAAACTTGATAAAACAACTGTGAATGGGAATTCACTTTCAAAGTATCCCTATACATTGCAGATGCATACCAATCATGGAAATGTTAAGTTATGTTGATTCCTCACCTGTTACACTCAGCTTGTCCTGTTTTGCTGTTTTATCAGAAGCACCAGTTGTATCAACCTTTGTGATATCACCATAGATGGAGGTATCTAGCACAATGAAGATAAAATGGCTGAGTTATGGAAAAGTGGCAAACACCAAGCAAATGCAGCAGTAGTGCCCATAATGTATCCTCTGATCCTGAGTGAGGTGAAGGCTAAAGCAGCTTCTGGGGAGTATTTGACCCAGGAGTGCTCCCCACATTGAGGTAACTGACTCTAGTCAAGCAGAAGAAACATCTCCATTCTCAGTGGAGATACAGTCTCACTGAAGTGTTACAGCACAGAAGGAAGTGACTTGGCCCATTGTGCCTGCTCCAGTTCTATTACTTAATGCCAATTTCCTTCCCATTCGCCATATTCCTGCGCAGCTTCACAATCCAAATAATCACCCCTTGAATGCTGCAATTGAACCTGCCTCCACCACACTTCCAGACAGTGCATTTCATACCCTAACTACAAACTATGTGACAAAGATTTTTCTGAAATTGTTTGCGCAGCACTGTAGATCGATGCCGTCTCACTCCTTGTATGCGCGGAACAGCTTCTCTCTATCTTATGTCCTGTCTGCTCTATATGACACTCTGTATATCACCTTTCATTAAAAATTCAAAGATTAACAATTAGTAGAGCTATGAGGGAAGAGCCAGGGAGTGGCATTATTTATTAAATGTTGCCTTTAAAATATAACTTTTAATCAGTACAAGTGAACTCCAGGATGTTTCAAATATTGGATGGAAAATTAAGGTTACCCTGATTGTTGGACAAAGGGGATGCAATTCATGACAAGACCCCTCCAAGTTGTCCCCGTGTGCAGTTGGGGAAGCTTTGGTTACTGACCAGAGGTACAGCAGCCTGTTCCTCTTCAAGGCAATGGGGTTGGGGGTGGTGGGCGATTGTTAGAGGAGATTCCGTGCTGGAGGAAGTTGGGTTGCTAGCTCTGACATCCCTAGTGGTGACTCGCTTTACCTCAAAAATCCTTACTTCCTGTATTATCACTGGGAGGTTACCTCCCTTTGTTGCTGGTGCCTCGATCGTAATGGGGTGGGGTCAATCTATATTGACACATTGTCTGTAATTGGACTTTTAATCATGGAAATTGCCTATCCACCTATGTTCCTGTCCTTTTCCAACTGTGTCATTGTCAAGATGCCCCAATCTGTGTTGTCGTGG
Organism: Hemiscyllium ocellatum; assembly: GCF_020745735.1. NCBI lineage: Eukaryota > Metazoa > Chordata > Chondrichthyes > Orectolobiformes > Hemiscylliidae > Hemiscyllium > Hemiscyllium ocellatum. The sequence continues at coordinate 11,620,873 of NC_083411.1, read as the reverse complement.
GAAGGGACAATGAACCAACATGGCTGCCAGATCCATCTCAGCTCCTGTTGCCTATAAACTTCAGGGCTATGGGATGCACAGACCGTCAGATAAAGCAGACAGATCAACTGCCAACATAATGTCATGTGATCTAAAGAGGCTGGACTGGTGCAATCACTGCTGAAAATGTGTTGCTGGTTAAAGCACAAATTCCTTAGATGCTGCCTAACCTGCTGTGCTTTAACCAGCAACACATTTTCAGCATGTGATCTCCAGCATCTGCAGACCTCATTTTTTACTGGTGCAATCACTGGGCAATCTTGGCACTTACCTGTAGTGGCAAATGTATGGGGGTTAGCGAGGGTGGCATAAACTCAATTAACCAATCCCTCAGCGATGGGATTAGATTTACTGATATGCATGCCATAAATGCAGCCTACAGACTGTAGGCTTTCCCAAAATGTCATATATTCTTTCATCCATTTGTGCAACAGTTTCAGAAACTTGTAGATTTATTCCAAAAACTGTGAATCACTGTATTGTATCAAAGAGCATCATTTAAATCACTGCCATGATTATTGATTGTGTAAATTGTACATAACATCATTGAGCAACTGTTACTGCAACATCCAGTGCTACAAACTTTCAATCTTCCACACTTGCACATGCATTTCTTTTCACACAAATGTTGTGACCAGTGTAGCATAATGAGACTATACAACTAGTTACCCAATGTTCTCCTTTACCATACCAAATAAAGTTGGAATGATAAGTGCAAAAGTATAGGACAGCATGAAACTGGCGAGTGCTTAATACTCTCTGACTGGCTCAGTAAAGAGAACAAAGAAATGAGCTAACATCCTGAGTTCCCTTTGTTTCCTCCTCATCATTTCATGCCTCCCGTCCATATCCCAAATGTTTTTCCTTCTGTATTACAGATTATAGGGGCATTTGAAGTAGCTTTGCTTCTTGCTAACGTTCCCTGCCCCTCTGTATCTGTCAGGGCAGAGGAGGGAACTACAGTGTGACTTTTAGCGTAGAGCAATGCCATGAGGAGTGACACCTTTGGAGGAGAAGGGGACCTTTGGAGGGGAAAGGGACTTTTGACTCTGCTGGGCAATTGACTTCAGCCAGAATTGTTGTTATTGGAGTAAATTCTTTCATCAGTTTCATAGCTATGAGAGTACAGAAACAGTACTTACTCCTTGTAAAACATTATTTCCCGCCATCTTAAAATTACATTTTAATGTTAACTTTCAAATTAATGCATAGAAAATGGCATTAAAAGCAAAAGTACAGGAACAAGGCATTTGATCTGTCTGTTCTATCCTCGCATTTAAGATTCTCAATGCTTGCCTCCTTAAGACGGGTTACATCTGAAACATCGACTTCTCCACCTCCGGCTGCTGGCTTGCTGTGTTCTTGCAGCCCCCTACCTGTCTATCCTACAATTCTTGAACTTACTGATCAGAATATGCTACCCATTGCATATTTTGACTCTTAACATTAATTTGAAATATGAATGCCGAATGGAATATCAGAAGAAATACTCACCAATTACTGTGCACATTGCTGCTGTCACACTGGAAATCAAATGAGCTGGGCTGTGGCTGGAAGTTACACAAATACCAGATGTGTGATCAGAATGGAATGCTCTTGGAAATTATTCAGAATCTTTTCACACTCAAGTTCTCCCCTATTTTTAAAGAAAGATTTACTGTAAAGTGTGAAGAGCAGTAACTTACCAATTCCATCAAATATGATAGTTGTGGCAGGAGGGGTGATGTGTGCTGGGCTGAACACCAATCAATCTAGGATGAACACATTTCTAGTAAATGTTTGCAACTTGAGACCTTTGGATCCGTGTCGAGAAGCTGGATTTTGAGCTTCAGACATTGCACAACATTAGAGAAGGGGATAGTTAGCTAGACCCTTTACTTCAGAAAGCCTACACACCTCTGGGTAATTTAAATTCAAATTTGGTCTGTGGTTATGGACCAGTGTGGGGTTAGGGCAGCTGACTGCAAGTGGGGTAGATATGGAATGCAGGGAGTCACATGTGAAGAGTCTTCACCTCACAATTGTCCAGCAGGTACCAGGTTCCTACAAGCTGTATGGATGAGATGGAGATTGCAGGAAGGATGAGCAAACTGACCAGTTCACCATGATGCAGGGTGCCATTCAAAAGGCTAAAGGAATCGGGAATGTAGTAGTGGTAAGGAAAAGTCTAATTGTATAATTTGGCGTCTAAGCCCTTTTGATGTAGTGATGAGCATGTGTTCCAAAGGCCTTGTTGCTTGTCAAGTGTCAGGGTTAAGGAAATTTCCTGATGACTGGAGAAGAACTTTGATTGAGGTGGACAAAGGATCCACTGGTTGTTATAGACATTGATACCAATGACATTGATAAGACTAGAAAGGAGGTTCTGCTGAAAGAATTTCAACACTTAGGAACTAAATTCGAAAGCAGTGCCTCCAAGTTAATAATTTTCAGATTACTGCCTGAGGTTTGGACATCCTGTCATAGGGTAAATAAAGTCAAGGCTTTAAATGTCTGGCTCAAAAGCTTGGCAGGGGTGGAATGGGTTTCAGTTCATGAGGCAATAGCAGTACAGATGTAGAATGGAACTTTTCTGGTTGGATGAGTTTCACTTAAACTGTTTTGGGACTAGTGACCTGTCTGAATTGAATAATTAGAGTATTAGAGAAGGCTTTAAAATAACCAGGTGGAGGATAGGTGTTGGTAGAATATTACAAAGAGAAAGACGTGGCAGAATTCCAAGGCAGCTATTTAGATAATGTTCCCAGAGTGGGATTGCAAGAGACAGAAGATACAAACAAAAGTAACAAATAGGGTCAAAATTTTAAAAAAATAAATGGCAAAAAGACAAATTTAATGGCTGTTTTCTCAAATAAATGAATTAATGGCATAAATGAGAGGTTGATTTCTATGATCTTGTAGCTGTTATATAGAAATGGTAATGAGGAGCTCAAAGCTGAGAACTAAATATTTCGGGGAAGGTGGCATTTGAAAAGGACAAGAGAAAGGAACACGTGTTGGGTGGCTTTGTTAGGACAAGTTGGAATAAGTATGATAACAATAAATTGTCTTTGATTGAAGGTGTAGAATATATATAGGTGGAGGTAAGTACAAACGAGCAGAGGAAGGCACTTGTGGGAGCAACTATCGACTCCCTAACAGCAGCTATTCTGTAGGACTGAAAATAAATCAGGTGATAATGCAAGACATAATAAAGGGAGTACATTAATCAGAGTGATTTCAATCTTCATATAAATTAGGAAAATCAAATTGGCAGAGGTAACAACGAGGAAAAACTCACAGAGTCTATTCTGAGAACAATAGATTAGATTAGATTCCCTACAGTGTAGCAACAGGCCTTTCAGCCCAACCAGTCCTCATTGACCCTCCAAAGAGAAACCCACCCAGACCCATTTTCCCTCTGACTAATGCATCTAACACTATGGGCAATTTAGCATGGCCAATCCACCTGACCTGCACACCTTTGGACTGTGGGAGGAAACCAGAACACCCAGAGGAAACCCACGCAGACACGGGGAGAATGTGCAAACTCCACACAGACAGTTGCCCAAGGCAGGAATTGAACCTGGGACCCTGGTCCTGTGAGGCAGCAGTGCTCGCCACAGTGCCACCCATAATATATTGTGGAATAGCTAGCAGTCAACCTAGTTGGAATCTCATAATGTGACAAGTTTAATAAATGATCTCAGAGTAAAGAATTCCCTCAGAACCCGTGACTATAAATTGTGTCACATGCTATTTAGTTTGACAGTGAGAAACATTGGTCAGAAACAACTGTGCTAAACTTAAATAAGGGAAATTACAAAAAAATGGGGGCAGAGCTGGCAGGAGCAGACTGAGAAACGACTTTAGAGGAAAAGTAGTTGAGGATCAATGGCCGCCATCTTTTTCCAAAACTGGTAAAAAGGCAAACCTAAAGGCTGTTTCCTCAAAGGGATATAGTATTTGGAATAAAATGAATTCATGGCACAAATGGCGGTTGATGTGCTCAATGTTAGAAATTTATAACTTGTTAATTTTAATTTAAAATGAGAAAATATTTGTCACTTACTGTAAATGTAATTTTCTGTTAAAGCCCACTTGTGCAGCTATTGGAATAATCAAATCCTTACAGTGTGGAAACAGGCCATTTGGCCCAACAAGTCCACACCGACTCTTGAAAGAGCATCCAACTCAGACTTAGCCCCATAACCTATCCCTGTGTTTCCCATGGCTAATTCACCAAGCCTGCACACCATGGACAACTCAGCCTGGCCCATCCACCTCACCTGCACATCCCTGGACTGTGGGAGAAAACCAGAGCACCTGGAAGAAACCCATGCAGACACAGGGAGAATGTGCAAACTCCAAACAGGCTGGAATCGAACCTGGCTCCCTACTGCTGTCAGGCCTTCCAGCCTCTGGCAATTCTCTGTGTGAAGTTTGTACATACTCCCCATGTCTGCATGTGTTTTCTCCAGCTGCTCCAGTTACTCCCACAGTCCAAAGATGTGCAGGTCAGGTGGATAGGCCATGCTGAGTTGTCCATGGTGTGCAGGCTCAATGAATTAGCTGTGGGAAATATAGGGATGTGGTGAGGGGCTAAGTCTGTGTGGGATTTCAGAGACTCAGTGTCGACCTGTTGGGCCAAATGGCTTGTTTCATACTGGAGGAATTCTCTGACAATAACAAATTAATGCACATTTATTAGAAAAAATGGCATTTTGAAACTTGAAAGTGAAACCAGTAACTATGTGCTAAGTGGATGTGCCAATCTGAGTTCAATATATTCACATTTGTATGTGGGGTTTCTGTTTGCAGTACTTGTGTAGTTCAAGTCTTTTGGATGTTGCTATCTGGATATTGCTTAAATTTCAAAGATGCAGAGCGGACTGCAGAATATGAATTATGTGTAATGTATGTTTGGAAAGTATATGAGACTGAAAGCTGTTGGTTTGCTCGCTGAACTGGTGGGCTTGTTTTCAGATGTTTCGTCATCATGCTCGGTAATATCATCAGTGAGCCTCCAGTGAAGCATTGGTGTACTGTCCCATTTGCTATATGGGTCTTGGTTTGTTGTGGTGCGTGATATCATTCCCAGTTCTGTTTATGAGAGATCAGTAAAAGAGGGTCAAATCTATGCATTTGTTTTTTTTAATAGATATTTTTATTAGAAATTTAACATTTTAACAAATTTACAAAAATAAACAAAACTCTCAAGTACAAACATTAATATAGAAGTAAATCTTAAATATACAATCATCAAAATTTGACAAAAGAAAAATACTGAAAGAGAAAAAACAAAACTCAATTAACTACTAATCTAACCTACAATTAGCCAGAGTGTGTAATTGAGTCACTTACATCTTTCAAATAAGAGAAAATGAGAGAAAACAAATAGAGGTGGGGGTCTAAAAACCCCCCAACGATTAACATAGAAGTTGGATATTAAAATACTTGCTCGGAATGTGTTAACATCATATATAACAAAACCCGTATTCATATGGGATTCCTCTCCCAAGGGGCCCCGGACCAGCCATATCTGTAATCTCAATTAGATAAAAGCCCTTGTTAGGATAGCCAAAATATCTATGTAAAAGGGCTGCCATATTTTATAAAAAAATAATTCGGTCTTTCGGTGCACCATATTTATAAGGAAGTCAAGGGGAGTACATTCCATGATTAATCTATGCCAATTTGAAAATCCAGGGGAACCTTCAACCACCCAGTTTACCAAAATATTTTTCCTTATATGGAAAGAGAGAACAGAAAATAATCTCTTCCTATTTGACATTCCAGGTGTACCACTTTGCCGACTGATCAACCATAATTATCCAGGTAAATCCGAGACCCCCCGGGAGGGGAGACCCTATCTAAAACATCCCGAGCAAAGAGCATATAGAATTTACAAAAATAAAGGTTCTCTAATACACTCATAACAGTATGATAAAAAGGAAACTATTTCTCAATAATAAAAAAAATTATAAAACATATTTGAATGGAGATTATCCCCCTTGTTCCCAGGGGGTATCACTTCTTTTCCAACAGTCCATCATATCCTCTCCCAACCAGTGCCCCACCCTTGACCCAGGCGCTCCTTAATAGGATGAGGAGAATACAGATATAATACCGAGCTAGAGTTAACAGTGAGCATCCCACCCCCCCACCCCCCACCCACACCTAAGTATATTTGGTAGTATCAATACCATGTATAAACATATATAACTATAGAATTACAACTTCAACAAATTATAATTAAATATAATAATATAAAATAGCAAGGGAAAATAACCCCGCTCCTAGAGGCAAAACTAAAATAGAATAAGGTAACCACCTCTCCCCACCAACCTTAACTAAACCCCCCGGTTTATATATATATACATATATACACATACATGCATACACATATATATATACATACACACATACATACGTATAATAATAAAATTTTTTAAAAAACCCTAAGGGGGATGGAGAAAATCGTTAAAGGGAGAGCAAATAAGTAATTCCCTCTTCCCCCCCACCCCCGAGATAATAATAAACAGTAAGATAGGAAAAAGAAAAAAAGTGGGGGGGATATAAATCGGAGTGGGGAAAAGGCAAGCCAACATACATTGTCTGTTACGATTTATTTAAGAGAGTCCAAAAATTCCTTAGCCTTTTCTGGCAATCTAAAATTATACCCGGATCCTTCGTGGTTAAAATATAACGTCGCTGGGTAGCGTAAGGTGTATTGAATATTTGAGTCCCTTAAACACTTCTTCACCTCATCGAACGTCTTCCTCCTTTGGGCCAAAGCCGGGGAGAAGTCCTGAAATAACATGATCTTGGATCCTTTATAGATCATGGCTTTAGGATCTTTTCCAAGATTTCTAGAGGCATCTAGGAGTATCTGCCTCTCCCTATAGCTCTGCAGCCGGAACAGGACCGGGCGTGGGCGCTGGTTCGAGCCAGGCCCGCGTATTGCAACCCGGTAGGCCCATTCTACCCACACCTGGCCTGATCCACCCTCCAGATCCAAAAATTGTGGCAACCACTGCTCCAGGAATGCTGTGAGCTGGCCTTTCTCTTCCCGTTCGGGTCGGGAAGGCCCAGCAAACGAATATTTTTCGACGACCTCGATTATCGAGGGCGTCGATGTAATTCTCTAAGGTCCGGACTCGTTGTTCGAGAGTCTGGACCTGGTCGGCAGCCGATTGAGCTGCGGTCTCCGAGGTCGCGGCCTTTAACTCCGCCCCTCCGACTCGGCGCTCCAGTTCCTGAATGTCTCGGCCGTGCTTCTGCAGTGCGGCCGAGAGCGATTCCCAGCGATGTCGGGACTCCTCGATGAAGGCATCGATCTTCGCATCCAGCTTGGTAATCATCTCTACAAGGCTTGTTTCCATCGGTAAGTCCCCCGGGGCGGCTGTGGATGCCTCTGCTGCAGCTGGAGAGAGAGAAGGTAGGGGAGGGGTCCCTGCTTTCTGAGAGCTGTGGGCTCTCCTCCCTTTAGTCATTTTTCCTAAGAGATTAGATTATTTAAATTTAATACTAACACTACCAAACAACTAATTATATTAAATAAGAGCTATTTTAGATAATTTGGTGAGTGTGGTGGGGGTGGGAGATCCACTTTGCCCAAGTCTTGGAAGGAGCACTATAGGCTCAGACTTGCTGAGTCGCCGCCATCTTGAATCTCCTATACATTTGTTAATGGACTTCCGGTTTGAATGCCAGGCTTTTTGGAGTTCCCATGCATGTCTCTGTTTGGCCTGTCTTAGGATGGATGTATTGTCCCAGCTGAACTGGTGTCCCTCTTTATCTGTGTGTATGGATGACAATGATAGTTGACCATGTCTTTTGGAGGCTAGTTGGTGTTTGTGTAACCTGGTGGCTGGTTTCTGCCGGTTTGTCAAATGTAATGTTTGGTGCAGTCCTTGCAGGGTATTTTGTATATCACGTTCATTTTGCTGGCTGTGGGTACGGGGTCCTTTAACTTCATGAGGAATTGTCTAAGTATGCTAACTCACAAACCTACTACCACACTGAAACAACTACTGATGAATTTCAAGGACCCCTATACCCACAGCCAGCATAACGAACTCAATAAACAAAATACCCTGCAAGGAATGCACCAAACATTACATTGGACAAACCAGCAGGAAACCAGCCACCAGGATACACGAACACCAACTAGCCACGAAATGACATGACCAACTATCACAGGTTTCCATAAACACAGACGAAGAGTTACACCAGTTCGACTGGGACAATACATACTGGGAAAAGCTAAACAAAGGCAAGGGTAGGAATTCCTAGAGGCCTGACATTCAAACCGGAACTCCATTGACAAACGCATAGATTTGAATCTCTTTAACCAACTTCTCAGAAACAGAACCGGAAATGATATCACCCACCACAACAAACAAGGACCCATAAGTAGCAAGTGGGACAGAACACCAATGCTTCACTGGAGGCTCACTGATGATATTACCTAGTATGGTAATGAAACATCTGAGAACAAACCCACCAGCTTAGCGAGCAAATTAACAACCTGATCCACCTCCTGAGCTACAAATCTTCTCCAAAATCTCAAACTTTTGAGAGACTTCATAAGTATAAGCACAGAGTGAAAAACTGAAAAGATTTTGCTGAACTTCTATAGAACAGTTTGATCTTATTCTCACTGGGCTTTCTACTTCAGAGGCTTTAGTGAGGGTTTAGAAGGGTTTCACTGGAATAGCTCCAGGGATGAGGGATTACAAATAAACTGGAGTTGCCTCTGCTTTGAGCCAAGAATCCTGAGGGTTTCTAAAGAAGGCTTACTGGACTCTGTTTTCTCTCCACAGATGCTTCCAGACCTGCTGAGTTTCTCCAGCACTTTCTGTTTGTGTTTGAGAGTAGAATAGATTTCATTGTATATTGAAGCTGAGCCTGCAGTTTAAAAGGATTTTAATTAATGCATTCAAACTGTACAGCGAATTAGGAGTGAATGTTCCTATTTTTGTCAAATGGTGCTTAACTGGCTTTCTATATTAAGTAAATGCCTGTGTATTGACTCAGCTTGGAAACTGCTTAAATTCTTCCCCTTCACAGGACTATCTCCCAGGATTAGCTGCTGTTTTCTGTGAATGTTATGACCAGATAATACAATAGAGTAAGATGTCATCAGCATCAGCAAAATGTGCATTCCAATCATTCCTTTCTTGTTATTGTTGTTAATGTTTCGCATCAGATCTGAAAGATAATGCTGTCCAGGATCTGGAACTCTCCTAGTGTCACTTTATTGCTCAACCCACAGCCAAAAAAAAAGTTGGATTATCTCGTCATTTTTACATTTTTGTTTGTTGCATCTATGCTGTCAGCATCACAATAGGAAATATGCTGCAAAATGTATTCCTTTGGTTGTCAAGCACTTTAGGACACGTGGAGGTCAAGAAAGATGCAAAAAAATATGAAATATTTTCTTTCAGATATGTAAGAAAGATTTAGAATAAGAATATAGGAGTAGGAGTAGGCCACTCGGCCCATCGAGCTTCCTCCACCATTCAACATGATCATGGATCATTAACCAAATCAGGACTCTGTTCCTACTTTCTCCCCATATCCTCAGAAATTTGTGGAGGATAGTCTCAGGGAAGGGAATGTCGAATTTCTAAGCCAAAAGTAAGAGGTGGCCTGTGCCTTAAAATGAATTCAGGTAGAGTGCCTGGGTTCTGATGGGATCGATCCCAGAATGTTGAGGGAAGCAAGAGAACTAATTGGTGGAGCATTGAAAGACATCTTTGTATCCTCTTTGGCCACAAGTGAATCCCAGAGGACCGGATTGATCCCCTTGATAATCAAAAACCTATCTATCTCTGTTTTAAATATATCAGTGACCTGGCCTCCAGCCTTCTGTGGTAGTGAATTCCACAGATTCACCACCCTCTGGCTGAAGAAGTTTCTCCTCATTTCTGTTCAAAAAGGTCTTCCCTTTACTCGAAAGCTGTGCCGTTGGGTCCTAGTCTCTCCTGCCAATGGAAACATCTTCCCAATATCCACTCTGTCCAGGCCATTCAGCATTCTGTAAGTTTCAATTAGATCCCTCCTCATCCCACTAAATTTCATCCAATTTTTACCCAGAGTCTTCATCCAGGGACCCGGGTTTGATCCAGTATCGGGTGACAGTGTGTGTGGAGTTTCCACGTTCTTCCTGAGCACGCATTGGTTTCCTCGGGATTTTCTGGTTTTCTCCCTCATTCAAAGATGTGCAGGTCAGGTGAATTGGCCTTGGTAAATTGTCTGTAGTGTTCAGGGGTGTGTAGGTTAGGTGCATTAAAGAGGGGAATGTAGAGGAATGGCAGGGAACAGGTCTGGGTGGGTTACACTTTGGAGGGTCGGTATGGACTTGTTGGGCCAAGTGGCCTGTTTCCACACTAGGGATTCTATGATTCAATGATATGTTAAGCTTTTCATCCCTGGGTCATTCTCATGAATCTCCTCTGCATCTGCGTCAGGGCTAGTGTATCCTGTCTGAGAGATGGGATCCTAAATTACTCACAAAACTCTAAATGTGGTCTGACCAGAGCCTTACAAAGCCTTAGACGGACATCCATGCTTTATATTTTAGTCCTCTTGATATAAATGCTAACATTGCATTTGCCTTTCTAAACTCAACCTGCAAGTTTACCTGAATAGAATCCTGGACCAGGACTCCCAAGTCCCTTTGCACTTCACATTTCTGAATTTTATCCCCATTTAGAAAATAGTCTATGCCCCTATTCTTCCGACCAAACTGCATGACCTCCCACTTTCCCATATTATATTCCATAGTTAATGTTGTTTCATTGTTTAAGAAAGGTAGCAGGGATAATCCTGGAAATTACAGGCCTATAAGGCTCATGCTGCTGGTGTGGAAATTATTGGAAAAGATTCTCAGGGACAAGATCTATACACATTTAGAAGCAAGTTGACTTATTGATGATGGACAGCATGGTTTTGTGTGGGGGAGGTCATGCCTCACCAAATTGATTGAGTTTGTTTGAGGAAGTGACAGAGATGATTGATGAGGGAAAAGCAGTTGATGTTGTTCACATGGACTTCACTAAAGCCTTTGACAAGGTTCCTCATGGCAGACTAGGACAAAAGGTGAAGTCAAATGATCTTGGAGTGAGCTGGCAAGATGGCTTCATCACAGGAGACAGAGGGTAGCGGTGGAAAAATGCATTTTGGAATGGAGTGTTGTGACTCCAGGATCAGTGCTGGGATCTCTGCTGTTCATTGTGCACATAAATGATTTGGAGGAAAACATAGCTGGTCGAATTAGGAAGTTGTGGATGATACAAAGATTGGTGGAGTTGCTGATAGTGAGCAAGATTGGGCAGAAAAATGGCAGATGGAGTATAATCCAGACAAATGCGAGGTGATGCATTTTAGAAGGCCAAGTAGAGGTGGAAATTGTATAGTGATAACCAGAACCCTTAGAAGTATTGAAATAAGACATAAGGCACAGGAGCAGAAAATAGGCTACCGAGTCTGCTCTACTTTTCAACCATGGCCGTGAAGTTTCTCAACCCCATTTTCCTGCTTTCTCCTGTAACCCTTGATCCTTTTGACAACCAAGAACCTATCTGTTTCTGTTTTAAATGTACTCAATGACCTGGCCTCCACAACTTTCTGTGATAGTGAATTCCTTTGATTCACCACCCTCTGCCTGAGAAAGATTCTCCTTATCTCCATTCTAAAAGGTCTTCCCTTTAAGGCTGTGCCCTCTGGTCCTCATCTCTCCTCCCAATTGAAACATCTTTCCAACATCCATTCTGTCCAGGCCATTCAATAGTCTGAAAGTTTCAATTAGATCCCCACCTCATCCTCCTAAACTCCATCATATATCGATGCAGAGTCCTCAAAAGTTCCTCATATGTTAAGCTTGTCATTCCTGGGACCATTCCCCCACACCTTCTCTGAACACGGTCCATGGCCAGTACATGCTTCCTGAGATATGGAGCACAAAACTGCACACGATACTCCACTTGTGATCTGACCAGAGCCTTATAGAGCCTCGGAAGCAGATCTCTGCTTTTGTAGTCAGGTCTTCGCAAACTAAATGCCAGCATTGTATTTGCCTTCCTAACTAATGACTCAATCTGCAGGTTTACCTTGAGAGAATCCTGGACTAGAACTGAAAATGTGTTGCTGGAAAAACGCAGCAGGTCAGGCAGCATCCAAGGAGCAGGAGAGTCTACGTTTTGGGCATGAGGCCTTCTTCAGGAATGAGGAAAGTGTGTCCAGCAGGCTAAGATAAAAGGTAGGGAGGAGGGACTTGGGGGAGGGGCGTTGGAAATGCGATAGGTGGAAGGAGGTCAAGGTGAGTCACCTATCGAATTTCCAACGCCCCTCCCCCAAGTCCCTCCTCCCTATGTTTTATCTTAGCCTGCTGGACACGCTTTCCTCATTCCTGAAGAAGGGTTCATGACTGAAACATCGACTCTCTTCTCCTTGAATGCGCTTTTCCAGCAACACATTTTCAGCTCTGATCTCTAGCATCTGCAGTCCTCACTTTCTCTTGGACTAGAACTCCCAAGTTTCTTTGCACTTCAGATGTCTGAATTTCTTCCCCCATTTGAAAATAGCCCATGCTCCTACTCTTCTTATCAAAGTACACGGCCTCACACTTTCCCGTGTTGTACTCCATCTACCATTTCTTTGCCCACTCTCCTAACCTGTCCAAACCCTTCAGCAGCCTCCCCATCTCCTCAATATTACCTGTCCCTCTACCTATCTTTGTATTGCCTACAAAATTACCTAGAATGCCCTCAGTCATAGAGTCATAGAATCATAGAGATGTACAGCATGGAAACAGACCCTTCGGTCCAACCCGTCCATGCCGACCAGCTATCCGAACCCAAACTAATCCAACCTGCCAGCATCCAGCCCATATCGCTCCAACCCCTTCCTGTTCATATACTCATCCAGATATTTTTTAAATGTTGCAATTGTACCAGCCTCCGCCACATCCTCTGGCAGCTCTTTCCTACATGAACCACCCTCTGTGTGTAAAAGTTGCCCCGTAGGTCTCTTTTATATCTTTCACCTCTCACCCTAAACCTATGCTCTCTAGTTCTGGACTCCCCCAACCCAGGGAAAAGACTTTGCCTATTTACCCTATCCATGCCCCTCATAATTTTGTAAACCTCTATAAGGTCACCCCTCATCCTCCGAAGCTCCAGGGAAAATAGCCCCAACCTGTTCAGCCTTTCCCTATAGCTCAAATCCTCCAACCCTGGCAACGTCCTTGTAAATCTTTTTTGAACCCTTTCAAGTTTCACAACATCTTTCCTACAGGAAGGAGACCAGAAATGCATGCAACATTCCAACTTTGGCCGAACCAATGTCCTGGACAGCCACAACATGACCTCCCAACTCCTGTACTCGACATTCTGACCAATAAAGGAAAGCATACCAAACGTCTTCTTCACTATCCTATCCACCTGTGACTCCACTTTCAAGGAGCTATGAACCTGCACTCCAAGGTCCCTTTGTTCAGCAACACTCCCTAGGACCTTACCATTAAGTGTATAAGTCCTGCTAAGATTTGCTTTCCCAAAACACAGACCTTGCATTTATTTGAATTAAACTCCATCTGCCACTTCTCAGCCCATTGCCCAATCTGGTCCAGACCCCTGTAGTAATCTAAGGTAACCCTCTTCGCTATTCACTACTCATCCAATTTTGGTGTCATCTGTAAACTTACTAACTGTACCTCTTATGCTCGCATCCTAATCATTTATGTAAATGACAAAAAGTAGAAGGCCCAGCACCGATCCCAGTCCCTTCATCTAGATCATTAATGGGTAAAGTGAAAAGTTGTGGTCCCAACACTGATCCTTGTAGAACACCACTGTCTGGGTAAAAAATGAGGTCTGCAGGTGCTGGAGATCACAGCTGCAAATGTGTTGCTGGTCAAAGCACAGCAGGCCAGGCAGCATCTCAGGAATAGAGAATTCGACGTTTCGAGCATAAGCCCTTCATCAGGAACACCACTGTCTGCCAGCCATATTTCAGAGGGATCTTAGTGTGCAGGTCCATAGATCACTGAAGCCAGAAAGATAAGATAGTAAACAAGGCCTATGGCATACTTCCCTTCATTGGAAGGGGCATTGAGTATAAGGATAGGCAAGTTATTCTGCGGTTTTATAGAACTTTAGTTAGGCCACACTTGGAATATTGCATACAGTTCTGGTTACAACAGTACCAGAAGAACATGGACGCTTTGGTATGGGGATTTTAGCTATGAAGAAAGATTGGAAAGACTGGATTTGTTTTCACTGGAATGCAGCAAGTTGAGGGGTGAGCTGATAGAAGTTTGTAAGATTGTGAATGGCATGGATAGAATGGAAAGAATGAGGCATTTTCCCAGGGTGGAGGTGTCAATTACTAGGGGAAATAGGTTCAAGGTATGGGAGAAAGGAGCTTCAAAGAGATGTGCAAGGCACATTTTTCACACACAGAATGGTGAGTGCCTAGAATGCACTGTCAGAGGAGGTGGTGGAAGCAGACACAACAGCAGCATTCCAGAAGCACCTGGATGAATACATGAGTAGGAAGGGAATAGAGGGAAATGGGATCCTGTAAATGAAAACAGTAAATGAAAGGACAAAATGTGTCAGCACAGGCTTGGAGAGCTGAAGGGCCTGTTCCTGTGCCGTATTGTTCTTAGTTCTTTGACCTGTGTGATTGAGTTATCCATAAACTCGATGCATAATGGAGCATCTCTCGATTTTCTGTCTCACCAATTGGCTTGGCCCAGATTGACATGAAGTCTAGATGTATCTGGGCAAATTCAACCTTGAGCTAACTTAAAAAATAGTAGAAAGTGCGAATCTAAGTGGTTTTGACATAATCTCTTGCTTTTAAATAATCCCTACTCCTTTCAGCCCAATTTGCATGGACATCACTAATGAAAATTACAAGTGTACTTTTTATGTTTGATGTCTATATTTATTACCAATGCATTTTAGGTGATTACATCTCTTTGAGATCCAAGTTTAATTGACTTTACTTAATAATACTGTATGAGGATTAAAAAGTATTCTGATGTTTTATAGACTGCAATGTTAAGGGAATTATTGCCAGCGATAGACCAGTATCAATGGAAAGAAAAATGATGAGGAATTAATATCCATTATTCTTCAGCCATTGGGCTCTTGCAGTCACATCATTAGCATAATCATCTCCAGTGGTACCAATATCCATTCTTTCATAAGTGTGAACATTTCGTGGCCCAGCATTGTATGCTGAAATCCCACCTGTAATAAAGGCACAAGAAAATGCATTTATTGCAATAACAACATGCATTCAATTGCATCATAGTGAAATGTCCTGAAGTGCTTTGTGGGAGATATTATCAAGCAAAATTAAACTCGTCAGAGTTGAAAGGTTTGAGTGATAGGGAGAGGCTGTATAGGCTGGAGCTATTTTTCCTGGAGCGTCAGAGGCTGAGGGTTGACCTTATAGAAGTTTATAAAATCATGAGGGCCATAGATAGGGTAAATAGTCAAGGTCTTTTCCAGAGGGTGGGGAGTCCAACAATAGAGAGCATTGGTTAAAATAAGAGGGGAAAAATTTAAAAGGGACCGAAGGGGAAAAAAAATTTCACACACAAGGTGATACCATGTATAGAATGAACTGCTAGAGGATGTGCTGCAGGCTGGTACAATTACAGCACTTGAAGGCGTCTGGATGGGTATATGAATAGGAAGGGTTTGGAGAGATATGGGCCAAAAACTGCCAAATGGGACTAAATTAATTTAGGATATTCAGTTGGCATAGATGAGCTGGACTGAAGAGTCTGTACCTCTCGATGACTGTGTGTGTATATATATATATAGGAAAGATACTACAATTATCAGGGTCGATTTAAATCTGCATCTTGTCTAGATAAATCAGATGAACAAGGGTAACATTGAAGCAAGTTTTTTGAGATCAAGGATCATTTCTTAAACCAATACATTGCACAACTGCTGTATGACTGTACGACTCTATTTTAGATCTAGTAATGTTTAATGAGGTAGCTTTAATAAGAGGTTAAGAATAATCTAAAGAATAGCAAACAGTACAAGGTAAAACTACAAATTCACCTTGAGGGTGAGCAACTTAGGTCTCAATACAGTGTTCTCAATTTAAATAAACACAATCAAAAAGATATGGAGAAAGAGTTATCTAAAGTGGGTTGCTAAATAAACTGAAAGGGAAATCAACGGATGAGCAATGGCAGACATTTAAACGGTTATTTCATTATGCTGAACAAAAATTTATCCTGGTCGAAAAGAAGGACTTAATGAGAAGGAAGAACTACTCATGGTTAACAAAGCCAGTCCAGGAGAGCAACCAATCAAACCTGAAGACATGCAACATGGCAACGAATTGTGGTAGGCTGAAGGATTGGGCTTCTTCTTTGATAAAACAACGGTAGATGACTGAAAAGCAGGGGAGAATTCATTACGAAGGTAAACTGTTAATAAAATAACAGCAAGTAGTAAGAGCTTCTCCAGGTATATACAAAGAAAGAGATTAGCTAAAGTAAGTGTGGGATTTGCAAGATGCAATTTGGGGTTAATAACAGGGAAATGGAAAGTAATTAAAACCAAGATTTCAGATTGGTTTTCCCAATAGCAGATATTACAAATATCCCAAAGTAACACACAAGCAAAACGCCAATATTACAAAAGGTTTTATAGCAGTCTTTATCATGTAAGAAGAAGTATTTGATGAATTAATGGTACTAAAGGTTGACAAGTCACGAAGACTTGAAGCCCGCTTCTAAGAGTTTCGAAGGAAGTGCCGGTAGAGATAGTGGAAGGAAGATTTCAGAACTCACTAGTTTTTGGGAGGATTCTAGCAGATTGACAAACTGTTAATGTAACACCTCTGTTCAAGAAGGGAGGGAAATAGAAAGCAGGAAACAATAGGCTATCCAAACAATATCTGTCATTGGGACAATGTTACAATCCATTATTAAGGAAGAAATAGTAGGGAATTGAGAAAAGCATAATACAACCAGAGTCACCATAGTTCTGTTAAAAGAAAATCATATTTGACAACTATCTTTGGGCTCTTTGAGGAGTTGATCAAGGTGAATCGCTCAATGTGATGCATTTGTATTTCCAGAAGGCATTTTTGAAGATGTCACATAAAAGGTTATTGCAAAGGTAGAAGCTCACAAAATTGGGGTAATGGATTAAGCATTGAGTAACACAAAGGAAAAAAGAGAGTTGAGATTAATGGGTCTTTTTCAGGTTGGAAAGATGTAACACTTGGAATGTCACGAGGATCAGTCCTTAGGCCTCAATTATTTACTGTCTGTATGCTGATTTGGAAGAGGACACAGACTGTCATAAATCCATGTTGACTGATAATACAAGGAGGGCGTAATGAAAATGTGAGTTGTCTGCAAGGAGATTTGAATGGGTTGAGTGAATGTCTATAAAGATGGTATTGAATGTGGGGAGGTGTGAGGTCATGCACTGTGAAGGAAGAATAAAAAAGCACTGTATCACTAAAGAAAGTTCAGCTCAGAGGAAGATTTTAACCTACTGCGAATCCTCTTGCAAGGATGCCTTCCTTGAAGAAGCTCTCTTCCTCCCTCTACAAGGATTTCAGTGAGTCTCTCTCTCACTGCACCCCCCAGGTCATCTCCTCTGCACTGAAGCTCTTCAGCCACGTTCTCAAACAGACTCGTTACCACAGCCACATCTCCTTCCTCAGCACCTGCCTACGGAACCGACTGATCCCACACGGACTCCGAACTACATTCCAACCAACAAAATTTGGACCCAACCTGGACAACCTGTACCTACAACAAATCTGAAGCCTCCAGCAACAGACCTCACTCCGGATCCTCCGCTCCACCCTTGCAGCCATGCGTCGCCACCTACATTCACTGCAACCAGCCCTACCACAGCTCAGGACAACACTCTCACAGACCTGCAAAGGACCCCTGCTGTTCTTCATCTACAGAAGAATCCATAAACTAAACAAACAGTTCTTCCTAGCCATCTCAGAGATTAAAGACAGTAAGTACCAAAAACTTTCATGTACTTACCCCCACACTCGTGGTCCCTCAACTGTTCCAGAATCTTCTATCGGCCTGTCGGACGCCATTACACATGTGGCCGCTACAGCGCCGGCGGCACCAACGACCGCTGCCAACCGTGACGTCACTTCCGTCCCCACCGACCTCGGAGCCTCCGCGATCGCCGCCCAAACAACTGCCCCGGTGACCACCGCACAGACAACCGCTTCCATGATCGCCGATGGACCCGCGACCCACGCGGCTACCGGGAATGACCACGATTCTTCCGTCCCACAACCATTTCCGCCCCTTCGCTTGCCGTCGGCGCAGTCACTTCCACCCCCACTGACATCACTAACCTGCAGAACCACAACGCCTCAGGTTTCCCCGCCCCCACGCCGTCTTTCGTCACCACACGTAACCCCGCCCCCACGCTTATTTCCGTCACGACGCATGACCCCCCCACGCTTGACGCTGCCCCCACATCGAGCAACGTCACCACGTCTAACCCCGCTCCTACGTCGATCTCTGTCCCCGCCCCTAACCCCGCCCCCACCCCCAGCTCCAGTCCCACACCAGGTCCTAGCTCCCAGCCATGCCGGATCTTCACCATCCCTCCAGACCTCCCCCTCTCTGAGGATGAAAGATCAGTCCTCAGCAGGGGCCTCACCTTCATTCCCCTACGCCCTCGGATCAATGAGTTCAACACGTGGCGCGATATTGAACAATTCTTCTGCTGCCTTCGCCTCCGTGCCTACTTTCACAACCAAGACTCCCGCCCACCCCCTGACGACCCCTTCTCCCGCCTCCAACACACCCCATCCACCTGGACACCCCGTGCTGGCCTCTTACCCGCCCTCGACCTCTTTATAGCCAACTGCCGCCGTGACATTAACCGACTCAACCTGTCCACCCCTCTCACCCACTCCAACCTCTCACCCTCAGAACGTGCAGCCCTCCACTCCCTCCGCTCCAATCCCAATCTCACTATCCAACCAGCAGACAAGGGAGGCGCGGTAGTAGTTTGGCGCACCGACCTTTATACCGCTGAGGCCAAACGCCAGCTCGCGGACGCCTCCTCGTATCGCCCCCTTGACCACGACCCCACCTCCCACCACCAAACCATCATCTCCCAGACCATCCATAACCTCATCACCTCAGGGGATCTCCCATCCACCGCCTCCAACCTCATAGTCCCACAACCCCGCAACGCCCGTTTCTACCTCCTGCCCAAAATCCACAAACCTGCCTGCCCCGGCCGACCCATTGTCTCAGCCTGCTCCTGCCCCACCGAACTCATCTCCTAATACCTCGACACGGTCCTGTCCCCTTTAGTCCAAGAACTCCCCACCTACGTTCGGGACACCACCCACGCCCTCCACCTCCTCCAGGATTTTCGCTTCCCCGGTCCCCAACGCCTTATTTTCACGATGGACATCCAGTCCCTGTACACCTCCATCCCCCATCACGAAGGACTCAAAGCCCTCCGCTTCTTCCTTTCCCGCCGCACCAACCAGTACCCTTCCACTGACACCCTCCTTCGACTGACTGAACTGGTCCTCACCCTGAATAACTTCTCTTTTCAATCCTCCCACTTCCTCCAAACTAAAGGAGTTGCCATGGGCACCCGCATGGGCCCCAGCTATGCCTGCCTCTTTGTAGGATATGTGGACCAGTCCATCTTCCGCAACTACACTGGCACCATCACCACCTTTTCCTCCGCTACATCGATGACTGTATCGGCGCTGCCTCGTGCTCCCACGAGGAGGTTGAACAGTTCATCAACTTTACTAACACCTTCCATCCCAACCTCAAATTCACCTGGTCTGTCTCAGACTCCTCCCTCCCCTTCCCAGACCTTTCCATCTCTATCTCGGGCGACCGACTCAACACAGACATCTACAATAAACCGACTGACTCCCACAGCTACCTGGACTACACCTCCTCCCACCCTGCCCCCTGTAAAAACTCCATCCCATATTCCCAATTCCTTCATCTCCACCGCATCTGCTCCCAGGAGGACCAGTTCCAATGGCCTCCTTCTTCAAGGACCGCAGATTCCCCCCAGACGTGATCGATGATGCCCTCCACCGCATCTCCTCCACTTCCCGCTCCTCCGCCCTTGAGCCCCGCTCCTCCAACCGCCACCAAGACAGAACCCCACTGGTTCTCACCTACCACCCCACCAACCTCCGCATACAACGTATCATCCGCCGTAATTTCCGCCACCTCCAAACGGACCCCACCACCAAGGATATATTTCCCTCCCCTCCCCTATCAGCGTTCCGCAAGGACCACTCCCTTCGTGACTCCCTCGTCAGGTCCACACCCCCCACCAACCCAACCTCCACTCCTGGCACCTTCCCCTGCAACCGCAGGAAATGTAAAACTTGCGCCCACACCTCCACACTCACTTCCCTCCAAGGCACCAAGGGATCCTTCCATATCCGCCACAAGTTCACCTGTACCTCCACACACATCATCTATTGCATCCGCTGCACCCGATGTGGCCTCCTCTATATTGGGGAGACAGGCCGCTTACTTGCGGAATGCTTCAGAGAACACCTCTGGGCCGCCCGGACCAACCAACCCAACCACCCCGTGGCTCAACACTTTAACTCTCCCTCCCACTCCACCGAGGACATGCAGGTCCTTGGACTCCTCCACTGGCAGAACATAACAACACGACGGCTGGAGGAGGAGCGCCTCATCTTCCGCCTGGGAACCCTCCAACCACAAGGAATGAATTCAGATTTCTCCAGTTTCCTCACTTCCCCTCCCCCCACCTTGTCTCAGTCGGTTCCCTCAACTCAGCACCGCCCTCCTAACCTGCAATCTCCTTCCTGACCTCTCCGCCCACATCCCACTCCGGCCTATCACCCTCACCTTGACCTCCTTCCACCTATCCCACCTCCATCGCCCCTCCCCAAAGTCCCTCCTCCCTACCTTTTATCTTAGCCTGCTTGGCAAACTCTCCTCATTCCTGATGAAGGGCTTATGCTCGAAACGTCGAATTTCCTGTTCCTTGGATGCTGCCTAACCTGCTGTGCTTTAACCAGCAACACATTTTCAGCTGTGATCTCCAGCATCTGCAGACCTCATTTTTTACATGAAATACAAATAGTTGTGTGCAGATTCAACAAGTAGTTAAGAAGGCAAATGGAATTTTGACCTTTGTTTCTTGGTGGTTGGAGTTTAATGGTAAGTTTTACTACAACAATACAGGCTGTTTGTTCTGGCCACACCTGTACTACTGTGTTCAGGTTTGGTCACCCGTTTTTACGCAAGGATAGACTAACAAAGGCGATAGTGCAACAGCGTCTCAATTAGTTGATTCTTGGTATGAATAATTGATATTACAAGAACAGCCAAGCCTCTGTTCATTAGTATTTAGAAGAATAATGAGTAATTTTATAGACAGATTGCAAATTAGGAGGAGCCCTGATAGGCTGGATGTCATGAAGATGTTTCTGTTAGTTAGTGAATCACAAACTAGGTGACATAGGTACAGAACAACAGAACACGCATTAAAACTGAGAAGCGAAGGAATTCCTTTCCACCAGAGAGTGTGAATGTCTGGAGTTCTCTACCCCAGGGGTATGTAAAGGCTAGACCATTGAAAATATAGGAGGGAGTTGATAAATTCCTTGCTATCGGACTTTATGTAAATGAGAAGTCTCAAACCTTTGAGCTGCTGTTCTTTGGTCCAAGTTGGAAACTTTGCTGCTATTGATTTAATCATGCCCATCAGTATCTCAGTAGCCTGTTGTAGGTGCTCCACGCTGTCCCACTCTCCAACTATTCTGTGCCACCTTCTGTCAACCTGAAATAAACATTACATTTCTTTTCCATGCACAGAGATCTTAGAGCAATGAGAATACGTTCAAACATAAATATCAGGATGATTTCAATGTTGTATTCTGGATTTCTTTGTATTCTTGCATGAGATGAGGGTGTGACTGGCTTGGTCAATATTTGTTGTTTTTAAACAGAGAGTCTGCACCAGGCCACTTCCAAGGGCAGTTGAGAGTCATTGCTCAGATCTGGAGTTACTTGTAAGTTAGACATACATTTTCCTACCCGAAAGGACACTTGTGAATCAGATGGGTTTTTCTTATTGACATTCAACAACATCAGGAGGTGATGGTCTACTGATATTATCACTGGACTGCTCATCCAGTGACTCAATGTTCTGGGGACCAGGATTTAAATCCTACCATAGCAGATGGTGGAATTTGAATTCAATTTATAAAAAAAATCTGGAATTAAAAGTCGAATGATAACTGTGAATTGATTGTTGGAAAACCTCATCTGGTTCACTAGTTTCCTTTAAGGAAGGAAACTATCATCCTTACCTGGGAGTTGCTGAGAGATAAATGATAGGCGTGTGGGTGTGGGGAGAAAGTAGCATAGAGTACAATAGTGAGTGGGGGAGGGGATGAGGGTGATAGGTCGAGGTGTGGGGGGGGAGGGGGGAGTGAATAGGTGGAAAGGAAGATAGGCAGGTAGGACAAGTCATGGGGACAGTGCTGAGCTGGAAGTTTGGAATGGCCTACATGTGACTACAGACCCACAGCAAGGTGTTTAGTTCTCAACTGTCCTCTGGGCAATAAGTAGCTGTCAATGCCCTCATCCTGTGAATGATTGAAGAGAAAAAAAACAACAGTTTCATGTCCATCATTAGCACCTTAATTCCAGATTTGTTATTGAATTGAGATTCCATCATGTGTCACGACAAGGCCCCAGAAAATTATTTGTTTCTGCCTCAGAAGTGCAGTAACAATGCTGAAGGGCAAGGCCTTCCCTAAATGTTGCAGGACAATTGGAACTTTCAAGACTGAATTGATGGAATTCTGTTATGTAAGTGATACAGAGATAATGCTGAGATATAGATCTGTCACAATCTCATTGAATGTGGAAAACTGACTAGATTGAATGGCTTACTCATGTCGTTGATATTTCTGTCATGCAGGCTGTCACTGAAGGACTGACCTTTGCCTGATGGTTTATGATTTTGCTGTGTGTTGATCAGTTTTTTAAACTGGTGTCACTACCTCCCTGGCTCCAAAACAGAGGCGAAGTGGTTACATCTCAGGATCTGAGATGGAATTAAATTAAATTCTAAAATTCAAACTGATGAATCCACAACATTTGAAAGAGTGCTTTGATTGATTAAAAAAATTAATTTATTGCAATAATCTTTAAATCCTTGTAAGAAAATGCATCTGTACTCATAGTCCCACTTTGGAGAATTAACAAGCACTTGGAGCTGTCAATCAAACTCTGAACTGACAAAGATCCCACTGAGATATGATAGGTTATAAAATGCAGCTTTAATCCTGCAATGATAATCCCCAGGCTTATGTCAACAGGCAGAATGAAATGGCAAGCATTGTTCTTTTTAATGCTATGGAGTTTCCTTTTTCAAAAATTTAAATAGCAAAGATTTAAATGTCCTGACACCTTGACAACATTTTTTCGGATCCTCTGTTCCAAATTCTCAGACAAGCGTTGCCACCTACTCTCCCTGCAATCAGCCCTACCCCAGCTCAGGGTCATACTGTCCCAGACCTGCAAAGGACCTCTGCTGTTCTTTATCCTGTGAAGGTTCCACACACTCAACAACGCTTCTTCTCTAGCTCGCCTCCTGACTTCCTTTAACAGCTCCACTCTACTTGACAAATTCAATGCGTTTATTTCCCTTTTATTCCTATCAATGTTACCTTCAACTCTCCCAAAAGAGCAATTTCTCTCTCTCAAGAGTTTCATGATGTTTCCCAAAAGAGACATGGGACCATTTCTAAAAGGGTGCTTGGTCTAGTTTGTCTGCAAAAAAGAATCCATTAATATTTATCTCTAACATCATCTTAAAATATACTTCTTTCACTATTCGTGTGCCATTGATGACACATATCAATAACTCAGTAAGTCTTCTTCAACAATATATCTTTACAATCTAGAAAGACAAGGGCAGATACAAGTGATACAAGCACCAGCATGTTCCCCTTCAAAGTCACAGATCTTTCTGACTTAGAATTATATTACCATTCCTTAACAGTTGCAGTGTGAAAATCTTGGCTCTCCCTTGCTAATAGTATTGTGGGTGCAACCACAGTCCGAGGAATGCACCTTTTCATCATTCCTTCTTCAGTGCTGACACCAGGAATGAATGACTAGAAGTAAAATGCCATTGAAAACAGTAACTCCAAACCTACCCGCCTGCTGGTAACAATGCACGAAGGATCTTTTTCAACATTTTACCAACATGCCTCTGCTCACCTCACAGGGTGAAACTAAAATGAGTCACGACCTATGAAGTGAATTAAGAGAAAATGAGAAAATCAAGAAGGAATCCTGC
The DNA here is from genome assembly GCF_020745735.1 of Hemiscyllium ocellatum. Lineage (NCBI taxonomy): Eukaryota > Metazoa > Chordata > Chondrichthyes > Orectolobiformes > Hemiscylliidae > Hemiscyllium > Hemiscyllium ocellatum. The sequence goes on along the minus strand of NC_083411.1, from coordinate 11,596,463 downwards.
TTAGTTCTTCTGATATCTTGCAACTTAAAAGCACTTTTGCACGTTGTATATTTAAATGCACCTGCGTTTCCAATATGAGGGTACAGCTAGCTGGATTGTAATATGCAAAATTCAATATATGAATCTATGCTTATATTTTCAAATGACTTCAACCCAAGAATGATCCTGATCTGTGGGCTGATGCCTTGTATAATTGTAATTAGGACATGGTATTTAATGATCTACTCATTCCTCTAGAATATCCATTTTGAAAAGAAATAAACTATTCCTTACTCTTTTCACATCAATGAAACACTTTCCTCTGTGTAACTCCATACCTTAGCCTCATGAATGCCCCAGAATCAAGGAACAACTTGCACGTTTTGTCTTTGGTGTGTGGAAGGGCACTGCATCATTGTCATACCCAATCACTGCTTTCACACCAATTTTCCCCCTCCATGGTTTAGCAGAAACAGAAAATCTACCATCGAACCTAGCTCGTAGCTGGGTTTGAGGAGGAAACAATAAAGACTGCAGATGCTGGAAGCCAGCTGAAGGATTCCTGATGAAGTATTGACATTCCTGCTCCTCAGATGCTTTCTGACCTGCTGTGTGCACTCATAGCTGGGTTTATAATGGATTACATGATCAGGGAGTCACTGGTTATTGAAGGAGGAATATGGAGTCGGAGGTCACAATCCGATCAACCATGGTCCATCTGAATGCCCAGACTCTTCTAGAAAGGCTGAATAGCCTAACTCTGTTCCTAATATCTGTGTATTTATGTAGATCTGCTTTACAGGGTTTTGTAAAGTGACTTGCTGCCTACCTGCATGAGACCAAAAGCATTTCCGTTGTCTCCCCATCCATTTATTAAGACATTGCCACCACGGGATTCCCGGGAGATGAGAGCACCAATTATGGCTGGATCGATCTGGTTGGCACAGGCAACTTTATCGATCAAAGTCTTGTACTTGTTCACTCTGTTCAAATCCATGCTCATCATCTTATGAGAGGCAGCAACACCTGAAAAAGAAATTCAACCAAAAATCCAATGCACTGCACTTGGCATAAACCTGTGTGTTGTGTGCTGTAACCATCAGACACAGAAAACTTACGTCTCTGTTAATTAAAACTAAACGTCCAGAAAAATTTGCCTCACCTCGTAATCTGTTAACAGTGTGAGGGAGTGAAAGATACCTCCTAATTTCCAATATGTAAAGAAAGATAACTTATTTTCCGAATGGAAGATTAGATTCCCTACAGTATGGAAACAGGCCATTTGGCCCAACAAGTGCACACCGACCCTCTGAAAACTAACCCACCCAGACCCATTTCTCTCTGACTAATGCACTTAACACTATTGTCAATTTAGCATGGTCAATCCACCCTAATCTGCACGTCTTTGGACTGTGGAAGGTTGCCAGGGTTGGAAGATTTGAGCTACAGGGAGAGACTGAACAGGCTGGGGCTGCTTTCATTGGAGCGTCGGAGACTGAGGGGTGACCTTATGGAGGTTTACAAAATTATGAGGGGCATGGATAAGGCAGCACCATGGCACAGTGGTTAGCGCTGCTGTCTCACAGCGCCTGAGACCCGGGTTCAATTCCCGACTCAGGCGACTGACTGTGTGGAGTTTGCACGTTCTCCCCGTGTCTGCGTGGGTTTCCTCCGGGTGCTCCGGTTTCCTCCCACAGTCCAAAGATGTGCGGGTCAGGTGAATTGGCCATGCTAAATTGCCCTTAGTGTTAGGTAGGGAGTAAATGTAGGAGTATGGGTGGGTTGCGCTTCGGCGGGTCGGTGTGGACTTGTTGGGCCGAAGGGCCTGTTTCCACACTGTAAATAATCTAATCTAAATAGGCAAAGTATTTTCCCTGGGGTCGGGGAGTGTAGAACTAAAGGTCATAGGTTTAGGGTGTGAGAGCAAAGATATAAAAGACACCTAAGGGGCAACTTTTTCATGCAGAGGGTGGTACGTGTATGGAATGAGATGCCAGAGGATGTGGTGGAGGTGGTCCAATTGCAACATTTAAGAGGCATCTAGATGGGTATATGAATAGGAAGGGTTTGGAGGGATATGGTCGGGTGCTGGCAGGTGTGACAAGATTGGGTTGGGATATCTGGTCGGCATAAACAGGTTGGACTGAAGGGTCTGTTTCCATGCTGTACGTCTCTATGACTCTATGACTCTATGAAGGAAACTGGACTACCCAGAGGAATCCCATACAGATACACAGGAAATGTGTGAACTCCACACAGACAGAGTGGAATTGAACATTGAACAGTTTCTGGCTCTGTGAGGTTGCAGTGCTAACCACTGAACCACCTTGCAGTCCTGAAATAAACAGCACTATTAAAAATCTGAACATTTTTTCGCCTAACTGAACACAACCTATTAACATTCTGTTCCAATAAGACAACTATTAGATGTTACATTAACTTAATTTCATGTCCACAGAGTCTCTGGGTTCTCTGATGTCTTCAGTCTTCCATCTGCTGATCTCCCTAGGTGTTCCACTTTCTGTTTGCTGTGAGTATGAGTTACAAGAAAAGGTTCCTTTTGATATAGTGTGTCTCCTAATTTCTTTGAGAGCAAGATTTTAGATGGGCAGTTAGGTCTCCGGCTCTGTAGTAGTTGCTCTGCTGTTCGTGGCAGTTGCTCAATTTTCAAAAGGCCTGTGTTTTTTATACCCCCAACATCATTCCTTCTCATTGGTCCAATGTCATTAAAACAATAACTTCAAACTCAATTGAGTTTTAGTATCCTGGGCATAATTTGAAGTCATTGGCTAAATTTGAATCATTGTCAAAACAGTAACCAAAACTCGGGTATCACTTTAACAGCCAATTGTTTCATGAAACTATTTTGGAACAGCCCGTGTCCCAGCCTTTCCATTCGGGCAGCTAAGCCTGCACTTTAAGTTTTCTTCAATCTTCAGAAAACACATGCTTTCAACGTGACAATTAAAACTGACCCCACCATCCCAAATAAATGATTGGAAATTGTACTCTTTTCGTCCAGTTCTCTGGCTTCTTATAAATTTGTTCATGGATGTCAGAGAGTCATAGAGATGTACAACATGGAAACAGACACTTTGGTCCAACCCATCCATGCCAACCAGATATCCCAACCCAATCTAGTCCCACCTGCCTGCACCCAGCCAATATCCCTCCAAAACTTTCTTATTCATATACCCATCCAAATGCCTCTTAAATGTTGCAATTGTACTAGCCTCCACCACATCTTCTGGCAGCTCATTCCATACATGTACCACCCTGCACATGAAAACGTTGACCCTTAGGTCTCTGTTATATCTTTCCCCTCTCACCCTAAACCTATACCCTCTAGTTCTGCACTCCCCGACCCCAGGGAAAATACTTTGCCTATTTATCCTTTCCATGCCCCTCATAATTTTGTAAACCTCGATAAGGTCACCCCTCAGCCTCTGACGCTCCAGGGAAAACAGCCCCAGCCTATTCAGCCTCTCCCTGTAGCTCAGATCCTCCAACCCTGGCAACATCCTTGTAAATCTTTTCTGAACCCTTTCAAGTTTCACATCTTTCTGTTCGGAAGAAGGAGACCAGAATTGCACACAATATTCCAACAGTGGCCTAACTAATGTCCTGAACAGCCGCAATATGACCTCCCAACTCCTGTACTTTGGGGTGACACAGTGGCTCAATGGTTAGCACAGCTGCCTCACCACACCAGCGTCCCAGGTTCGATTCCAGTCTTGGGCAACTGTCTGTGTGGAGTTTACACATTCTCCCTGTGTCTGTGTGGGTTTCCACCGGGTGCTCCGGTTTCCTCCCACAGTCACAAAGATGTGCAGATCAGATGAATTGGCCATGTTAAATTTCCCATAGTGTTAGGTGCATTAGTCAGAGGGAAATGGGTCTGGTGGGTTACTTTTCAGAGGGTCGATGTGGACTGGTTGGGCCGCAGAGCCTGTTTCCACACTGTAGGGAATCTAATCTAATACTCTGACTAATAGAGGAATGCATACCAAACGCCTTCTTCACTATCCTATCTACCTGCGACTCCAATTTCAAGGAACTATGAACTGCACTACAAGGTCTCTTTGTTCAGCAACACTCCCTAGGACCTTACCATTAGGTGTATAAGTCCTGCTGAGATTCGCTTTCCCAAAATGCAGCACCTCGCAGTTATCTGAATTAAACTCCATCTGCCACTTCTCAGCTCATTGGCCCACCTGGTCCAGATCCTGTTGTAATCTGAGGTAACCCTCTTCGCTGTCCACTACACCTCCAATTTTGGTGTCATCTGCAAACTTACTAACTGTACCTCTTATGCTCGCATCCAAATCATTTATGTAAATAACAATAAGTAAAGGACCCAGCACCGTATCCATGTAGCACTCCACTGGTCACAGGCCTCCAGTCTGAAAAACATCCCTCCATCTCCACCCTCTGTCTTCTACCTTTGAGCCAGTTCTGTATCCAAACAGCTAGTTCTTGATTACATGTCCAATGATATTACCCTCCCCTTAATGTGATTGAAGGTTCAGACAGCTCTCAGTCATTCACCACGCATTCTTTTGTGTCTGACTCTGGTGGAGATGTGAAGGCATAAAAATGTAGCCAAGTCCCAATCCAACCTCTGTCCAAATCATATCTGACTACCGGTTATCTTCTTACTACAAAGGACACATTTATTCCTCATCAACAATGAACATATTAAGGACTAGTTTTTGGGGAACAGGGAGTTTGGGATCCTGGAGATTACATTAGAGTACAGTATTTTAAGATAAACAGCTAATAAAGCACAGACTATGTTGTTTGCCACCACCTTTAAGGATTTGGTCAGGATTTGAAAGGTTAGAGTACCCAATGCCAAGCCCAGGTGTCTATGGTTATCTGACTTGTCTCTCAATACAGACACAGAAAGTGCTGGAGAAACTCAGCAGGTCTGGTACCAATTTTTTTAGATTAGATTAGATTACTTACAGTGTGGAAACAGGCCCTTCGGCCCAACAAGTCTACACCGACCCATCGAAGTGCAACCCACCCATACCCCTACATTTACCCTTTACCTAACACTACGGGCAATTTAGCACGGCCAATTCACCTGACCCGCACATCGTTGGACTGTGGGAGGACACCGGAGCACCCGGAGGAAACCCACGCAGACACGGGGCGAACGTGCAAACTCCCCACAGTCAGTCGCCTGAGTCGGGAATTGAACCCAGGTCTCAGGCGCTGTGAGGCAGCAGTGCTAACCACTGTGCCACCGTGCCGCCCGCCTTTCTGAAGAGAAAGCAGAATTAATGTTTTGGCGACAGTAACTCTTCTTCAGAATTGAAAGGGCTGGAAATAGTGAGAAAAAAATGAGCAGATTGTTCCTCTGGCTTTTCGTTGGATGAGTGACAGGCCCACAATCCTCTGGACAGAGTTGATGCATTCCACAAAGGACTCATCCAGTCTGTTTTTGATCTTGCCAATGTAAAGGAGACCACATTATGAGTAGCAATTGCAGTATATTAGACAAAAGGAAGTGTAAGTAAAACACTGCTTCACCTTTTGACAGTGAGGAAGGAGGAGGTGAAAGGCCACACATTAAACACATGCAAAAACGTAAAACGTTGTTTGTGTTGCATTTCATTGGAATGCTATGGCCGGCCCAGGACAGAAATGTTAAAGTCTGAGTGAAGATTTGTAGCTCGGATGTCGGTTGTTGTGGTTTTGTTCGCCGAGCTGGAAGTTTTTGCTGCAAACGTTTCGTCCCCTGGCTAGGAGGCATCATTAGTGCTGTGGGAGCCTCCTGTGAAGCGCTGCTTTGATGTTTCTTCCGGTAATTATAGTGGTTTGTTCTTGCCGCTTCCGGGTGTCAGTTTCAGCTGTCCGTTGTAGTGGTTTGTATATGGGGTCCAGGTCGATGTGTCTGTTGATGGAGTTTGTGGATGAATGCCATGCTTCTAGGAATTCCCTGGCTGTTCTCTGTCTGGCTTGCCCTATGATAGTAGTGTTTTCCCAGTCGAATTCATGTTGCTGGTTGTCTGAGTGTATGGCTACTAGGGATAGCTGGTCGTGTCGTTTTGTGGCTAGCTGATGTTCATGGATGAGGATTGTTAGCTGTCTTCCTGTTTGTCCTATATAGTGTTTTGTGCAGTCCCTGCATGGTATCTTGTAAACTATGTTAGTTTGGCTCGTGCTGGGTATTGGGTCCTTTGTTCTAGTAAGTTGTTGTCTGAGCGTGGATGTTGGCTTGTGTGCCGTTATGAGTGCTAAGGGTCGCAGTAGAGTGGCTGTCAGTTCTGAGACACTCCTGACGTATGGTAGTGTGGCTAGTCCTTTTGGTTGTGGCATGTCCTCGTACCTCGGTCTATCTCTTAGGCATCTAGTGATAAAGTTGCGTGGGTATCCGTTTTTGGCGAATACCTTGTATAGGTGTTCCTCTTCCTCTTTTCGCAGTTCTGGTGTACTGCGCAAAAAAACGGCACTAAAAGAAAAAATGGCCAAACTAACACACAAAAAGGAGGACACTACAACACACACCTGGGTTAAAAACCTCTCCCACAGACAGCTCACAGACATGGAAAGAACTATACTTGCCAAGGGACTTAAATACAACCACAGGGATGCCAACACAGCAGACTTCCTAGCAGCTCTAGAATGCACACTCAGGAACAATGGACTGACAGAAGAGACACAACAAACAGTGAGACAAACGGTCGTACCTATGATGATAAGAAAACGACAAACACATAACGTCAACACCAAGGAGAGGGAAGCACTGAAAGCACTGAAAAATGACAAGAACATAATCATACTACCGGCAGATAAAGGCAGAATGACGGTCATCCTAGATAAATCAGACTACATCAATAAAGCACAACAACTACTTGCAGACACCAACACCTACCAAATGAAGGATTCCGACCCCACACCACAACTCACCAATAGAATAAACAACACACTAAGGAATCTACAAAAAAACGGACAGATAACCAAAGCGGACCTACAAAGAATGAAACCTGAAAGCAACAACACCCCCAGATTCTATGGACTACCCAAAGTACACAAACCAGACATCCCACTGAGACCCATAGTATCACTACCAGGGATACCAGCATACAAACTGGCCAAAGAACTACAACAAAAACTGAAACACCTGGTCAGCGGATCCAAACACTTCATACAATCAACACAGGAATTCTTGGACATCATCAGGAATACACACATAGACAAAGAAGAAACCATGATCTCATTCGACGTGACGGCACTGTTCACTTCAATTGACAAAACCCTAGCCAGAGAAACTATAGCCAACCTACTGGACATACATAACAGAACACAGGAGGCCGAACCTATCAACAAGGACGGCATACTGAAACTACTGGACCTATGCCCCACCACACACTTTACATTCAACAATCAGATATACGAACAAATCAACGGAACACCCATGGGGTCACCAATCTCGGGACTCATAGCAGAGGCAGTTATGCAAAGGTTAGAACATACAGCCCTACCACAAATCCAACCCAAACTCTGGATCAGATATGTAGATGACACCTTTGTAATCATCAAAAACACAGAAATACAAAAAACACACCGGATCATCAACGCCACACTCACAGGAATCCGATTCACGATAGAAGAGGAAAAGGATAGCCAACTCCCGTTCCTAGACGTGTTAGTAGAGAGAACACCTAACGGAGAATTCACCACAAGGGTACACAGGAAACCAACACACACAGACCAAGTCCTAAACTATGAAAGTAACCACCCCAACACACACAAACGAAGCTGCATCAGGACACTATTCAAAAGAGCCACAACACACTGCAGTACACCAGAACTGCGAAAAGAGGAAGAGGAACACCTATACAAGGTATTCGCCAAAAACGGATACCCACGCAACTTTATCACCAGATGCCTAAGAGATAGACCACGGAACGAGGACATGCCACAACCAAAAGGACTAGCCACACTACCATACGTCAGGAGCGTCTCAGAACTGACAGCCAGACTACTGCGACCCTTAGCACTCATAACGGCACACAAGCCAACATCCACGCTCAGACAACAACTTACTAGAACAAAGGACCCAATACCCAGCACGAGCCAAACTAACGTAGTTTACAAGATACCATGCAGGGACTGCACAAAACACTATATAGGACAAACAGGAAGACAGCTAACAATCCGCATCCATGAACATCAGCTAGCCACAAAACGACACGACCAGCTATCCCTAGTAGCCATACACTCAGACAACCAGCAACATGAATTCGACTGGGAAAACACTACTATCATAGGGCAAGCCAGACAGAGAACAGGCAGGAAATTCCTAGAAGCATGGTATTCAACCACAAACTCCATCAACAGACACATCGACCTGGACCCCATATACAAACCACTACAACGGACAGCTGAAACTGACACCCGGAAGCGGCAAGAACAAACCACTATAAATACCGGAAGAAACATCAAAGCAGCGCTTCACAGGAGGCTCCCACTGCACTGATGATGTCTCCTAGCCAGGGGACGAAACGTTTGCAGCAAAAACTTCCAGCTCGGCGAACAGAACCACAACAACAGAAATGTTAGCCTGGCAACAAAGTGGTTTATTGTAGTGGTAATACAACTGGAAGGCCTGAGTCAGTCTTATCTCTCAATGTAGATTAGATTCCCCTACAGTGTGGAAACAGACCCTTCAGCCCAACAATTCCACAAAGACCCTCTGAAGAATAACCCACCCAGTCCCATTTCCCTTTGACTAATGCACCTAATGCCATAGGCAATTTAGCATGGCCAATTCACCTGACCTGCACATCTTTGGACTGCAGGAGGAAACTTGAACACCCAAAGGAAACCCACGCAGATGTGGAGAGAATATGTAAACTCCACACAGACAGTCGCCTGAGGCTGAAATCGAACCAGGGAACCCTGGTGCTGTAAGGCAACAGTGCTAACCACTGAGCCACCATGTAAATGATAGTGCTGTGGGTAAGGGATAATGGTCAGATTGTGAGCCCATGCATCATCTCATTAAAACTATGTTCAAAAGAATTCCTGATAGGACCAACATAATTTTCCAATAAAGGTCTCAATTTTGAATGCAAATTGCAGAATGAGTAAAACTTGATAAAACAACTGTGAATGGGAATTCACTTTCAAAGTATCCCTATACATTGCAGATGCATACCAATCATGGAAATGTTAAGTTATGTTGATTCCTCACCTGTTACACTCAGCTTGTCCTGTTTTGCTGTTTTATCAGAAGCACCAGTTGTATCAACCTTTGTGATATCACCATAGATGGAGGTATCTAGCACAATGAAGACAAAATGGCTGAGTTATGGAAAAGTGGCAAACACCAAGCAAATGCAGCAGTAGTGCCCATAATGTATCCTCTGATCCTGAGTGAGGTGAAGGCTAAAGCAGCTTCTGGGGAGTATTTGACCCAGGAGTGCTCCCCACATTGAGGTAACTGACTCTAGTCAAGCAGAAGAAACATCTCCATTCTCAGTGGAGATACAGTCTCACTGAAGTGTTACAGCACAGAAGGAAGTGACTTGGCCCATTGTGCCTGCTCCAGTTCTATTACTTAATGCCAATTTCCTTCCCATTCGCCATATTCCTGCGCAGCTTCACAATCCAAATAATCACCCCTTGAATGCTGCAATTGAACCTGCCTCCACCACACTTCCAGACAGTGCATTTCATACCCTAACTACAAACTATGTGACAAAGATTTTTCTGAAATTGTTTGCGCAGCACTGTAGATCGATGCCGTCTCACTCCTTGTATGCGCGGAACAGCTTCTCTCTATCTTATGTCCTGTCTGCTCTATATGACATTCTGTATATCACCTTTCATTAAAAATTCAAAGATTAACAATTAGTAGAGCTATGAGGGAAGAGCCAGGGAGTGGCATTATTTATTAAATGTTGCCTTTAAAATATAACTTTTAATCAGTACAAGTGAACTCCAGGATGTTTCAAATATTGGATGGAAAATTAAGGTTACCCTGATTGTTGGACAAAGGGGATGCAATTCATGACAAGACCCCTCCAAGTTGTCCCCGTGTGCAGTTGGGGAAGCTTTGGTTACTGACCAGAGGTACAGCAGCCTGTTCCTCTTCAAGGCAATGGGGTTGGGGGTGGTGGGCGATTGTTAGAGGAGATTCCGTGCTGGAGGAAGTTGGGTTGCTAGCTCTGACATCCCTAGTGGTGACTCGCTTTACCTCAAAAATCCTTACTCCCTGGATTATCACTGGGAGGTTACCTCCCTTTGTTGCTGGTGCCTCGATCGTAATGGAGAAATGGGGTGGGGTCAACCTATATTGACACGTTGTCTGTAATTGGACTTTTAATCATGGAAATTGCCTATCCACCTATGTTCCTGTCCTTTTCCAACTGTGTCATTGTTAAGATGCCCCAATCTGTGTTGTCGTGGGAAGGGACAATGAACCAACATGGCTGCCAGATCCATCTCAGCTCCTGTTGCCTATAAACTTCAGGGCTATGGGATGCACAGACCGTCAGATAAAGCAGACAGATCAACTGCCAACATAATGTCATGTGATCTAAAGAGGCTGGACTGGTGCAATCACTGCTGAAAATGTGTTGCTGGTTAAAGCACAAATTCCTTAGATGCTGCCTAACCTGCTGTGCTTTAACCAGCAACACATTTTCAGCATGTGATCTCCAGCATCTGCAGACCTCATTTTTTACTGGTGCAATCACTGGGCAATCTTGGCACTTATCTATAGTGGCAAATGTATGGGGGTTAGCGAGGGTGGCATAAACTCAATTAACCAATCCCTCAGCGATGGGATTAGATTTACTGATATGCATGCCATAAATGCAGCCTACAGACTGTAGGCTTTCCCAAAATGTCATATATTCTTTCATCCATTTGTGCAACAGTTTCAGAAACTTGTAGATTTATTCCAAAAACTGTGAATCACTGTATTGTATCAAAGAGCATCATTTAAATCACTGCCATGATTATTGATTGTGTAAATTGTACATAACATCATTGAGCAACTGTTACTGCAACATCCAGTGCTACAAACTTTCAATCTTCCACACTTGCACATGCATTTCTTTTCACACAAATGTTGTGACCAGTGTAGCATAATGAGACTATACAACTAGTTACCCAATGTTCTCCTTTACCATACCAAATAAAGTTGGAATGATAAGTGCAAAAGTATAGGACAGCATGAAACTGGCGAGTGCTTAATACTCTCTGACTGGCTCAGTAAAGAGAACAAAGAAATGAGCTAACATCCTGAGTTCCCTTTGTTTCCTCCTCATCATTTCATGCCTCCTGTCCATATCCCAAATGTTTTTCCTTCTGTATTACAGATTATAGGGGCATTTGAAGTAGCTTTGCTTCTGGCTAACGTTCCCTGCCCCTCTGTATCTGTCGGGGCAGAGGAGGGAACTACAGTGTGACTGTTAGCGTAGAGCAATGCCATGAGGAGTGACACCTTTGGAGGAGAAGGGGACCTTTGGAGGGGAAAGGGACTTTTGAGTCTGCTGGGCAATTGACTTCAGCCAGAATTGTTGTTATTGGAGTAAATTCTTTCATCAGTTTCATAGCTATGAGAGTACAGAAACAGTACTTACTCCTTGTAAAACATTATTTCCCGCCATCTTAAAATTACATTTTAATGTTAACTTTCAAATTAATGCATAGAAAATGGCATTAAAAGCAAAAGTACAGGAACAAGGCATTTGATCTGTCTGTTCTATCCTCGCATTTAAGATTCTCAATGCTTGCCTCCTTAAGACGGGTTACATCTGAAACATCGACTTCTCCACCTCCGGCTGCTGGCTTGCTGTGTTCTTGCAGCCCCCTACCTGTCTATCCTACAATTCTTGAACTTACTGATCAGAATATGCTACCCATTGCATATTTTGACTCTTAACATTAATTTGAAAAATGAATGCCTAACGGAATATCAGAAGAAATACTCACCAATTACTGTGCACATTGCTGCTGTCACACAGGAAATCAAATGAGCTGGGCTGTGGCTGGAAGTTACACAAATACAAGATGTGTGATCAGAATGGAATGCTCTTGGAAATTATTCAGAATCTTTTCATACTGAAGTTCTCCCCTATTTTTAAAGAAAGATTTACTGTGAAGTGTGAAGAGCAGTAACTTACCAATTCCATCAAATATGATAGTTGTGGCAGGAGGGGTGATGTGTGCTGGGCTGAACACCAATCAATCTAGGATGAACACATTTCTAGTAAATGTTTGCAACTTGAGACCTTTAGATCCGTGTCGAGAAGCTGGATTTTGAGCTTCAGACGTTGCACAACATTAGAGAAGGGGATAGTTAGCTAGACCCTTTACTTCAGAAAGCCTACACACCTCTGGGTAATTTAAATTCAAATTTGGTCTGTGGTTATGGACCAGTGTGGGGTTAGGGCAGCTGACTGCAAGTGGGGTAGATATGGAATGCAGGGAGTCACATGTGAAGAGTCTTCACCTCACAATTGTCCAGCAGGTACCAGGTTCCTACAAGCTGTATGGATGAGATGGAGATTGCAGGAAGGATGAGCAAACTGACCAGTTCACCATGATGCAGGGTGCCATTCAAAAGTGTAAAGGAATCGGGAATGTAGTAGTGGTAAGGAAAAGTCTAATTGTATAATTTGGCGTCTAAGCCCTTTTGATTAGTGATGAGCATGTGTTCCAAAGGCCTTGTTGCTTGTCAAGTGTCAGGGTTAAGGAAATTTCCTGATGACTGGAGAAGAACTTTGATTGAGGTGGACAAAGGATCCACTGGTTGTTATAGGCATTGATACCAATGACATTGATAAGACTAGAAAGGAGGTTCTGCTGAAAGAATTTCAACACTTAGGAACTAAATTCGAAAGCAGTGCCTCCAAGTTAATAATTTTCAGATTACTGCCTGAGGTTTGGACATCCTGTCATAGGGTAAATAAAGTCAAGGCTTTAAATGTCTGGCTCAAAAGCTTGGCAGGGGTGGAATGGGTTTCAGTTCATGAGGCAATAGCAGTACAGATGTAGAATGGAACTTTTCTGGTTGGATGAGTTTCACTTAAACTGTTTTGGGACTAGTGACCTGTCTGAATTGAATAATTAGAGTATTAGAGAAGGCTTTAAAATAACCAGGTGGAGGATAGGTCTTGGTAGAATATTACAAAGAGAAAGACGTGGCAGAATTCCAAGGCAGCTATTTAGATAATGTTCCCAGAGTGGGATTGCAAGAGACAGAAGATACAAACAAAAGTAACAAATAGGGTCAAAATTAAAAAAAAAATAAATGGCAAAAAGACAAACTTAATGACTGTTTTCTCAAATAAATGAATTAATGGCACAAATGAGAGGTTGATTTCTATGATCTTGTAGCTGTTATATAGAAATGGTAACGAGGAGCTCAAAGCTGAGAATTAAATATTTCGGGGAAGGTGGCATTTGAAAAGGACAAGAGAAAGGAACACGTGTTGGGTGGCTTTGTTAGGACAAGTTGGAATAAGTATGATAACAATAAATTGTCTTTGATTGAAGGTGTAGAATATATATAGGTGGAGGTAAGTACAAACGAGCAGAGGAAGGCACTTGTGGGAGCAACTATTGGCTCCCTAACAGCAGCTATTCTGTAGGACTGAAAATAAATCAGGTGATAATGCAAGACATAATAAAGGGAGTACATTAATCAGAGTGATTTCAATCTTCATATAAATTAGGAAAATCAAATTGGCAGAGGTAACAACGAGGAAAAACTCACAGAGTCTATTCTGAGAACAATAGATTAGATTAGATTCCCTAGAGTGTGGCAACAGGCCTTTCAGCCCAACCAGTCCTCATCGAACCCTCCAAAGAGAAACCCACCCAGACCCATTTTCCCTCTGACTAATGCATCTAACACTATGGGCAATTTAGCATGGCCAATCCACCTGACCTGCACACCTTTGGACTGTGGGAGGAAACCAGAACACCAGGAGGAAACCCACGCAGACACGGGGAGAACGTGCAAACTCCACACAGACAGTTGCCCAAGGCAGGAATTGAACCTGGGACGCTGGTCCTGTGAGGCAGCAGTGCTAGCCACAGTGCCACCCATAATATATTGTGGAATAGCTAGCAGTCAACCTATTTGGAATCTCATAATGTGACAAGTTTAATAAATGATCTCAGAGTAAAGAATTCCCTCAGAACCCGTGACTATAAATTGTGTCACATGCTATTTAGTTTGACAGTGAGAAACATTGGTCAGAAACAACTGTGCTAAACTTAAATAAGGGAAATTACAAAAAAATGGGGGCAGAGCTGGCAGAAGCAGACTGAGAAATGACTTTAGAGGAAAAGTAGTTGAGGATCAATGGCAGCCATCTTTTTCCAAAAATGGTAAAAAGGCAAACTAAAGGCTGTTTCCTCAAATGGATATAGTATTCGGAATAAAATGAATTCATGGCACAAATGGCGGTTGATGTGCTCAATGTTAGAAATTTATAACTTGTTAATTTTAATTTAAAATGAGAAAATATTTGTCACTTACTGTAAAATGTAATTTTCTGTTAAAGCCCACTTGTGCAGCTATTGGAATAATCAAATCCTTACAGTGTGGAAACAGGCCATTTGGCCCAACAAGTCCACACCGACTCTTGAAAGAGCATCCAACTCAGACTTAGCCCCATAACCTATCCCTGTGTTTCCCTTGGCTAATTCACCGAGCCTGCACACCATGGACAACTCAGCCTGGCCCATCCACCTCACCTGCACACCCCTGGACTGTGGGAGAAAACCAGAGCACCTGGAAGAAACCCACGCAGACACAGGGAGAATGTGCAAACTCCAAACAGGCTGGAATCGAACCTGGCTCCCTACTGCTGTCAGGCCTTCCAGCCTCTGGCAACTCTCTGTGTGAAGATTGTACATACTCCCCATGTCTGCATGTGTTTTCTCCAGCTGCTCCAGTTACTCCCACAGTCCAAAGATGTGCAGGTCAGGTGGATAGGCCATGCTGAGTTGCCCATGGTGTGCAGGCTCAATGAATTAGCTGTGGGAAATATAGGGATGTGGTGAGGGGCTACGTCTGGGTGGGATTTCAGAGACTCAGTGTCGACCTGTTGGGCCAAATGGCTTGTTTCATACTGGAGGAATTCTCTGACAATATCAAATTAATGCACATTTATTAGAAAAAATGGCATTTTAAAACTTGAAAGTAAAACCAGTAACTATGTGCTAAGTGGATGTGCCAATCTGAGTTCAATATATTCACATTTGTATGTGGGGTTTCTGTTTGCAGTACTTGTGAAGTTCAAGTCTTTTGGATGTTGCTATCTGGATATTGCTTAAGTTTCAAAGATGCAGAGCGGACTGCAGAATATGAATTATGTGTAATGTATGTTTGGAAAGTATATGAGACTGAAAGCTGTTGGTTTGCTCGCTGAACTGGTGGGCTTGTTTTCAGATGTTTCGTCATCATGCTCGGTAATATCATCAGTGAGCCTCCAGTGAAGCATTGGTGTACTGTCCCATTTGCTATATGGGTCTTGGTTTGTTGTGGTGCGTGATATCATTCCCAGTTCTGTTTATGAGAGGTCAGTAAAAGAGGGTCAAATCTATACATTTGTTTTTTTTTATAGATATTTTTATTAGAAATTTAACATTTTAACAAATTTACAAAAATAAACAAAACTCTCAAGTACAAACATTAATATAGAAGTAAATCTTAAATATACAATCATCAAAATTTGACAAAAGAAAAATACTGAAAGAGAAAAAACAAAACTCAATTAACTACTAATCTAACCTACAATTAGCCAGAGTGTATAATTGAGTCACTTACATCTTTCAAATAAGAGAAAATGAGAGAAAACAAATAGAGGTGGGGGTCTAAAAACCCCCCAACGATTAACATAGAAGTTGGATATTAAAATACTTGCTCGGAATGTGTTAACATCATATATAACAAAACCCGTATTCATATGGGATTCCTCTCCCAAGGGGCCCCGGACCAGCCATATCTGTAATCTCAATTAGATAAAAGCCCTTGTTAGGATAGCCAAAATATCTATGTAAAAGGGCTGCCATATTTTATAAAAAAATAATTCGGTCTTTCGGTGCACCATATTTATAAGGAAGTCAAGGGGAGTACATTCCATGATTAATCTATGCCAATTTGAAAATCCAGGGGAACCTTCAACCACCCAGTTTACCAAAATATTTTTCCTTATATGGAAAGAGAGAACAGAAAATAATCTCTTCCTATTTGACATTCCAGGTGTACCACTTTGCCGACTGATCAACCATAGTTATCCAGGTAAATCCGAGACCCCCCGGGACGGGAGACCCTATCTAAAACATCCCGAGCAAAGAGCATATAGAATTTACAAAAATAAAGGTTCTCTAATACACTCATAACAGTATGATAAAAAGGAAACTATTTCTAAATAATAAAAAAAATTATAAAACATATTTGAATAGAGATTATCCCCCTTGTTCCCAGGGGGTATCACTTCTTTTCCAACAGTCCATCATATCCTCCCCCTACCAGTGCCCCACCCTTGACCCAGGCGCTCCTTAATAGGATGAGGAGAATTCAGATATAATACCGAGCTAGAGTTAACAGTGAGCATCCCACCCCCCCCACCCCCCACCCACACCTAAGTATATTTGGTAGTATCAATACCATGTATAAACATATATAACTATAGAATTACAACTTCAACAAATTATAATTAAATATAATAATATAAAATAGCAAGGGAAAATAACCCCGCTCCTAGAGGCAAAACTAAAATAGAATAAGGTAACCACCTCTCCCCACCAACCTTAACTAAACCCCCCGGTTTATATATATACATATATACACATACATGCATACACATATATATATACATACACACATACATACGTATAATAATAAAATTTTAAAAAAACCCTAAGGGGGATGGAGAAAATCGTTAAATGGAGAGCAAATAAGTAATTCCCTCTTCCCCCCCCCCGAGATAATAATAAACAGTAAGATAGGAAAAAGAAAAAAAGTCGGGGGGATATAAATCGGAGTGGGGAAAAGGCAAGCCAACATACATTGTCTGTTACAATTTATTTAAGAGAGTCCAAAAATTCCTTAGCCTTTTCTGGCAATCTAAAATTATACCTGGATCCTTCGTGGTTAAAACATAACGTCGCTGGGTAGCGTAAGGTGTATTGAATATTTGAGTCCCTTAAACACTTCTTCACCTCATCGAACGTCTTCCTCCTTTGGGCCAAAGCCGGGGAGAAGTCCTGAAATAACATGATCTTGGATCCTTTATAGATCATGGCTTTAGGATCTTTTCCAAGATTTCTAGAGGCATCTAGGAGTATCTGCCTCTCCCTATAGCTCTGCAGCCGGAACAGGACCGGGCGTGGGCGCTGGTTCGAGCCAGGCCCGCGTATTGCAACCCGGTAGGCCCATTCTACCCACACCTGGCCTGATCCACCCTCCAGATCCAAAAATTGTGGCAACCACTGCTCCAGGAATGCTGTGAGCTGGCCTTTCTCTTCCCGTTCGGGTCGGGAAGGCCCAGCAAACGAATATTTTTCGACGACCTCGATTATCGAGGGCGTCGATGTAATTCTCTAAGGTCCGGACTCGTTGTTCGAGAGTCTGGACCTGGTCGGCAGCCGATTGAGCTGCGGTCTCCGAGGTCGCGGCCTTTAACTCCGCCCCTCCGACTCGGCGCTCCAGTTCCTGAATGTCTCGGCCGTGCTTCTGCAGTGCGGCCGAGAGCGATTCCCAGCGATGTCGGGACTCCTCGATGAAGGCATCGATCTTCGCATCCAGCTTGGTAATCATCTCTACAAGGCTTGTTTCCATCGGTAAGTCCCCCGGGGCGGCTGTGGATGCCTCTGCTGCAGCTGGAGAGAGAGAAGGTAGGGGAGGGGTCCCTGCTTTCTGAGAGCTGTGGGCTCTCCTCCCTTTAGTCATTTTTCCTAAGAGATTAGATTATTTAAATTTAATACTAACACTACCAAACAACTAATTATATTAAATAAGAGCTATTTTAGATAATTTGGTGAGTGTGGTGGGGGTGGGAGATCCACTTTGCCCAAGTCTTGGAAGGAGCACTATAGGCTCAGACTTGCTGAGTCGCCGCCATCTTGAATCTCCTATACATTTGTTAATGGACTTCCGGTTTGAATGCCAGGCTTTTTGGAGTTCCCATGCATGTCTCTGTTTGGCCTGTCTTAGGATGGATGTATTGTCCCAGCTGAACTGGTGTCCCTCTTTATCTGTGTGTATGGATAACAATGATAGTTGACCATGTCTTTTGGAGGCTAGTTGGTGTTTGTGTAACCTGGTGGCTGGTTTCTGCCGGTTTGTCAAATGTAATGTTTGGTGCAGTCCTTGCAGGGTATTTTGTATATCACGTTCATTTTGCTGGCTGTGGGTACGGGGTCCTTTAACTTCATGAGGAATTGTCTAAGTATGCTAACTCACAAACCTACTACCACACTGAAACAACTACTGATGAATTTCAAGGACCCCTATACCCACAGCCAGCATAACGAACTCAATAAACAAAATACCCTGCAAGGAATGCACCAAACATTACATTGGACAAACCAGCAGGAAACCAGCCACCAGGATACACGAACACCAACTAGCCACGAAATGACATGACCAACTATCACAGGTTTCCATAAACACAGACGAAGAGCTACACCAGTTCGACTGGGACAATACATCCTGGGAAAAGCTAAACAAAGGCAAGGGTAGGAATTCCTAGAGGCCTGACATTCAAACCGGAACTCCATTGACAAACGCATAGATTTGAATCTCTTTAACCAACTTCTCAGAAACAGAACCGGAAATGATATCACCCACCACAACAAACAAGGACCCATAAGTAGCAAGTGGGACAGAACACCAATGCTTCACTGGAGGCTCACTGATGATATTACCTAGTATGGTAATGAAACATCTGAGAACAAACCCACCAGCTTAGCGAGCAAATTAACAACCTGATCCACCTCCTGAGCTACAAATCTTCTCCCAAATCTCAAACTTTTGAGAGACTTCATAAGTATAAGCACAGAGTGAAAAACTGAAAAGATTTTGCTGAACTTCTATAGAACAGTTTGATCTTATTCTCACTGGGCTTTCTACTTCAGAGGCTTTAGTGAGGGTTTAGAAGGGTTTCACTGGAATAGCTCCAGGGATGAGGGATTACAAATAAACTGGAGTTGCCTCTGCTTTGAGCCAAGAATCCTGAGGGTTTCTAAAGAAGGCTTACTGGACTCGGTTTTCTCTCCACTGATGCTGCCAGACCTGCTGAGTTTCTCCAGCACTTTCTGTTTGTGTTTGAGAGTAGAATAGATTTCATTGTATATTGAAGCTGAGCCTGCAGTTTAAAAGGATTTTAATTTATGCATTCAAACTGTACAGCGAATTAGGAGTGAATGTTCCTATTTTTGTCAAATGGTGCTTAACTGGCTTTCTATATTAAGTAAATGCCTGTGTATTGACTCAGCTTGGAAACTGCTTAAATTCTTCCCCTTCACAGGACTATCTCCCAGGATTAGCTGCTGTTTTCTGTGAATGTTATGACCAGATAATACAATAGAGTAAGATGTCATCAGCATCAGCAAAATGTGCATTCCAATCATTCCTTTCTTGTTATTGTTGTTAATGTTTCGCATCAGATCTGAGAGATAATGCTATCCAGGATCTGGAACTCTCCTAGTGTCACTTTATTGCTCAACCCACAGCCGAAAAAAAAGTTGGATTATCTCGTCATTTTTACATTCTTGTTTGTTGCATCTATGCTGTCAGCATCACAATAGGAAATATGCTGCAAAATGTATTTCTTTGGTTGTCAAGCACTTTAGGACACGTGGAGGTCAAGAAAGATGCAAAAAAAATGAAATATTTTCTTTCAGATATGTAAGAAAGATTTAGAATAAGAATATAGGAGTAGGAGTAGGCCACTCGGCCCATCGAGCTTCCTCCACCATTCAACATGATCATGGATCATTAACCAAATCAGGACTCTGTTCCTACTTTCTCCCCATATCCTCAGAAATTTGTGGAGGATAGTCTCAGGGAAGGGAATGTCGAATTTCTAAGCCAAAAGTAAGAGGTGGCCTGTGCCTTAAAATGAATTCAGGTAGAGTGCCTGGGTTCTGATGGGATCGATCCCAGAATGTTGAGGGAAGCAAGAGAACTAATTGGTGGAGCATTGAAAGACATCTTTGTATCCTCTTTGGCCACAAGTGAATCCCAGAGGACTGGAGAATAGACCATAGAACATAGGAGCCACAATTAGACCATTCAGTACATCGAGTCTTCTCCACCATTCAATCATGGCTGATAAGTTTCTCAAACCCATTCTCTCACCTTCTCCCCATAACCTTTGATCCCATTGATAATAAAAACCTATCTATCTCTGTTTTAAATATATCAGTGACCTGGCCTCCAGCCTTCTGTGGTAGTGAATTCCACAGATTCACCACCCTCTGGCTGAAGAAGTTTCTCCTCATTTCTGTTCAAAAGCTGTGCCGTTGGGTCCTAGTCTCTCCTGCCAATGGAAACATCTTCCCAATGTCCACTCTGTCCAGGCCATTCAGCATTCTGTAAGTTTCAATTAGATCCCTCCTCATCCCACTAAATTTCATCCAATTTTTACCCAGAGTCTTCATCCAGGGACCCGGGTTTGATCCAGTATCGGGTGACAGTGTGTGTGGAGTTTCCACGTTCTTCCTGAGCACGCATTGGTTTCCTCGGGATTTTCTGGTTTTCTCCCTCATTCAAAGGTGTGCAGGTCAGGTGAATTGGCCTTGGTAAATTGCCTGTAGTGTTCAGGGGTGTGTAGGTTAGGTGCATTAAAGAGGGGAAATGTAGAGTAATGGCAGGGAACAGGTCTGGGTGGGTTACACTTTGGAGGGTCGGTATGGACTTGTTGGGCCAAGTGGCCTGTTTCCACACTAGGGATTCTATGATTCAATGATATGTTAAGCCTTTCATCCCTGGGTCATTCTCATGAATCTCCTCTGCACCTGCGTCAGGGCTAGTGCATCCTGTCTGAGAGATGGGATCCTAAATTACTCACAAAACTCTAAATGTGGTCTGACCAGAGCCTTTCAAAGCCTTAGACGTACATCCATGCTTTACATTTTAGTCCTCTTGAAATAAATGCTAACATTGCATTGGCCTTTCTAAACTCAACCTGCAAGTTTACCTTAATAGAATCCTGGACCAGGACTCCCAAGTCCCTTTGCACTTCACATTTCTGAATTTTATCCCCATTTAGAAAATAGTCTATGCCCCTATTCTTCCGACCAAACTGCATGACCTCCCACTTTCCCATATTATATTCCATAGTTAATGTTGTTTCATTGTTTAAGAAAGATAGCAGGGATAATCCTGGAAATTACAGGCCTATAAGGCCCATGCTGCTGGTGTGGAAATTATTGGAAAAGATTCTCAGGAACAAGATCTATACACATTTAGAAGCAAGTTGACTTATTGATGATGGACAGCATGGTTTTGTGTGGGGGAGGTCATGCCTCACCAAATTGATTGAGTTTGTTTGAGGAAGTGACAGAGATGATTGATGAGGGAAAAGCAGTTGATGTTGTTCACATGGACTTCACTAAAGCCTTTGACAAGGTTCCTCATGGCAGACTAGGACAGAAGGTGAAGTCAAATGATCTTGGAGTGAGCTGGCAAGATGGCTTCATCACAGGAGACAGAGGGTAGCGGTGGAAAAATGCATTTTGGAATGGAGTGTTGTGACTCCAGGATCAGTGCTGGGATCTCTGCTGTTCATTGTGCACATAAATAATTTGGAGGAAAACATAGCTGGTCGAATTAGGAAGTTGTGGATGATACAAAGATTGGTGGAGTTGCTGATAGTGAGCAAGATTGGGCAGAAAAATGGCAGATGGAGTATAATCCAGAGAAATGTGAGGTGATGCATTTTAGAAGGCCAAGTAGAGGTGGAAATTGTATAGTGAATACCAGAACCCTTAGAAGTATTGAAATAAGACATAAGACACAGGAGCAGAAAATAGGCTACCGAGTCTGCTCTACTTTTCAACCATGGCCGTGAAGTTTCTCAACCCCATTTTCCTGCTTTCTCCTGTAACCCTTGATCCTTTTGACAACCAAGAACCTATCTGTTTCTGTTTTAAATGTACTCAATGACCTGGCCTCCACAACTTTCTGTGATAGTGAATTCCTTTGATTCACCACCCTCTGCCTGAGAAAGATTCTCCTCAACTCCATTCTAAAAGGTCTTCACTTTAAGGCTGTGCCCTCTGGTCCTCATCTCTCCTCCCAATTGAAACATCTTTCCAACATCCATTCTGTCCAGGCCATGCAATAGTCTGAAAGTTTCAATTAGATCCCACCTCATCCTCCTAAACTCCATCATATATCGATGCAGAGTCCTCAAAAGTTCCTCATATGTTAAGCTTTTCATTCCTGGGACCATTCTCACACACCTTCTCTGAACATGGTCCATGGCCAGTACATGCTTCCTGAGATATGGAGCACAAAACTGCACACGATACTCCAATTGTGATCTGACCAGAGCCTTATAGAGCCTCGGAAGCAGATCTCTGCTTTTGTAGTCAGGTCTTCGCAAACTAAATGCCAGCATTGTATTTGCCTTCCTAACTAATGACTCAATCTGCAGGTTTACCTTGAGAGAATCCTGGACTAGAACTGAAAATGTGTTGCTGGAAAAACGCAGCAGGTCAGGCAGCATCCAAGGAGCAGGAGAGTCTACGTTTCGGGCATGAGCCCTTCTTCAGGAATGAGGAAAGTGTGTCCAGCAGGCTAAGATAAAAGGTAGGGAGGAGGGACTTGGGGGAGGGGCGTTGGAAATGCGATAGGTGGAAGGAGGTCAAGGTGAGTCACCTATCGAATTTCCAACGCCCCTCCCCCAAGTCCCTCCTCCCTACCTTTTATCTTAGCCTGCTGGACACACTTTCCTCATTCCTGAAGAAGGGCTCATGACTGAAACATTGACTCTCTTCTCCTTGAATGCTGCCTGACCTGCTGCGCTTTTCCAGCAACACATTTTCAGCTCTGATCTCCAGCATCTGCAGTCCTCACTTTCTCCTGGACTAGAACTCCCAAGTTTCTTTGCACTTCAGATGTCTGAATTTCTTCCCCCATTTGAAAATAGCCCATGCTCCTACTCTTCTTATCAAAGTACACGGCCTCACACTTTCCCGTGTTGTACTCCATCTACCATTTCTTTGCCCACTCTCCTAACCTGTCCAAATCCTTCAGCAGCCTCCCCATCTCCTCAATATTACCTGTCCCTCTACCTATCTTTGTATTGCCTACAAAATTACCTAGAATGCCCTCAGTCATAGAGTCATAGAATCATAGAGATGTACAGCATGGAAACAGACCCTTCGGTCCAACCCGTCCATGCCGACCAGGTATCCGAACCCAAACTAATCCCACCTGCCAGCATCCAGCCCATATCGCTCCAACCCCTTCCTGTTCATATACTCATCCAGATATTTTTTAAATGTTGCAATTGTACCAGCCTCCACCACATCCTCTGGCAGCTCTTTCCTACATGTACCACCCTCTGTGTGAAAAAGTTGCCCCGTAGGTCTCGTTTATATCTTTCACCTCTCACCCCAAACCTATGCTCTCTAGTTCTGGACTCCCCCAACCCAGGGAAAAGACTTTGTCTGTTTATCCTATCCATGCCCCTCATAATTTTGTAAACCTCTATAAGGTCACCCCTCAGCCTCCGATGCTCCAGGGAAAATAGCCCCAACCTGTTCAGCCTTTCCCTATAGCTCAAATCCTCCAACCCTGGCAACGTCCTTGTCAATCTTTTTTGAATCCTCAAGTTTCACAACATCTTTCCAACAGGAAGGAGACCAGAATTGCATGCAATACTCCAACAGTGGCCAAACCAATGTCCTGTACAGCCACAACATGACCTCCCAACACCTGTACTCAACACTCTGAACAATAAAGGAAAGCATACCAAACGCCTTCTTCACTATCCTATCCACCTGTGACTCCACTTTCAAGGAGCTATGAACCTGCATTCCAAGGTCCCTTTGTTCAGCAACAATCCCTAGGACCTTACCATTAAGTGTATAAGTCCTGCTAAGATTTGCTTTCCCAAAACACAGCACCTTGCATTTATCTGAATTAAACTCTATCTGCTACTTCTCAGCCCATTGGCCCATCTGGTCCAGACCCCTGTAGTAATCTAAGGTAACCCTCTTCGATTTTCACTACACCTCCAATTTTGGTGTCATCTGCAAACTTACTAACTGTACCTCTTATGCTCGCATCCTAATCATTTATGTAAATGACGAAAAATAGAGGGCCCAGCACCGATCCCAGTCCCTTCATCTAGATCATTAGTGGATAGAGTGAAAGATTGTGGTCTCAACACTGATCCTTGCAGAACACCACAGTTTGCCATCCATATGTCAGAGGGATCTCAGTGTGCAGGTCTACAGATCACTGAAGTCAGCAGTGCAGATAGATAAGATAGTAAACAAGGCCTATGGCATGTTTCCCTTCATTGGGAGTATAAGGATAGGCAAGTTATTCTGCGGTTTTATAGAACTTTAGTTAAGCCACACTTGGAATATTGCATACAGTTCTGGTTACAACAGTACCAGAAGAACATGGACGCTTTGGTATGGGGATTTTAGCTATGAGGAAAGATTGGATAGACTGGGTTTGTTTTCACTGGAATGCAGCAAGTTGAGGGGTGAGCTGATAGAAGTTTGTAAGATTGTAAATGGCATGGATAGAATGGAAAGAATGAGGCATTTTCCCAGGGTGGAGGTGTCAATTACTAGGGGAAATAGGTTCAAGGTATGGGAGAAAGGAGCTTCAAAGAGATGTGCAAGGCACATTTTTCACACACAGAGTGGTGAGTGCCTAGAATGCACTGTCAGAGGAGGTGGTGGAAGCAGACACAACAGCAGCATTCCAGAAGCACCTGGATGAATACATGAATAGGAAGGGAATAGAGGGAAATGGGATCCTGTAAATGAAAACAGTTATAGTATGAAAGGACAAAATGTGTCAGCACAGGCTTGGAGGGCTGAAGGGCCTGTTCCTGTGCCGTATTGCTCTTAGTTCTTTGACCTGTACGATTGAGTTATCCATAAACTCGATGCATAATGGAGCATCTCTCGATTTTCTGTCTCACCAATTGGCTTGGCCCAGATTGACATGAAGTCTAGATGTATCTGGGCAAATTCAACCTTGAGCTAACTTAACAAATAGTAGAAAGTGCGAATCTAAGTGGTTTTGACATAATCTCTTGCTTTTAAATAATCCCTACTCCTTTCAGCCCAATTTGCATGGACATCACTAATGAAAATTACAAGTGTACTTTTTATGTTTGATGTCTATATTTATTACCAATGCATTTTAGGTGATTACATCTCTTTGAGATCCAAGTTTAATTGACTTTACTTAATAATACTGTATGAGGATTAAAAAGTATTCTGATGTTTTATAGACTGCAATGTTAAGGGAATTATTGCCAGAGATAGACCAGTATCAATGGAAAGAAAAATGTTGATGAATTAATATCCATTACTCTTCAGCCATTGGGCTCTTGCAGTCACATCATTAGCATAATCATCTCCAGTGGTACCAATATCCATTCTTTCATAAGTGTGAACATTTCTTGTCCCAGCATTATATGCTGAAATCCCACCTGTAATATAGGGACAAGAACATGCATTTACTGCAATAACAACATGCATTCAATAGCATTATAGTGAAATGTCTTGTAGTGCTTTGTGGGAGATATTATCAAGCAAAATTAAACTCATCAGGGTTGGAAGGTTTGAGTGATAGGGAGTATAGGCTGGGGCTATTTTCTCTGGAGGGTCAGAGGCTGAGGGTTGACCTTATAGAAGTTTATAAAATCATGAGGGACACAGATAGAGTAAATAGTCAAGGTCTTTTTAAGAGGGTGGGGAGTCCAACAAAAGAGGGCATTGGTTAAAATAAGAGGGGAAAGATTTAAAAGGGACCTCAGGGAAAAATAAATTTCACACACAAGGTGATACCATGTATGGAATGAACTGCTGCAGGAAGTGGTGCAGGCTGGTACAATTACAGCACTTGAAGGCATCTGGATGGGTATATGAATAGGAAGGGTTTGGAGAGATATGGGCCAAAAACTGCAAAATGGGATTAAATTAATGTAGGACATCCAGTTGGCATAGATGAGCTGGACTGAAGAGTCTGTACCTCTCGATGACTGTTTATATATATATATATAGAGGAAAGATACTACAATTATCATGGTCAATTTAAATCTGCATCTTGTCTAGATAAATCAGATGAATAAGGGTAACACTGAAGCAAGTTTGTTGAGATCAAGGATCATTTCTTAAACCAATACATTGCACAACTGCTGTATGACTGTATGACTCTATTTTAGATCTAATAATGTTTAATGAGGTAGCTTTAATTAAAGGTTAAGAATAATCTAAAGAATAGCAAACAGTACAAGGCAAAACTACAAATTCACCTTGAAGGTGAGCAACTTAGGTCTCAATACAGTGTTCTCAATTTAAATAAACACAATCAAAAAGTTATGAAGAAAGAGTTATCTAAAGTGGGTTGCTAAATAAGAGGGAAATCAATGGATGAGCAATGGCAGATATTTAAACAGTTATTTCATTATGCTGAACAAAAATTTATCCTGGTCAAAAAGAAGGACTTAATGAGAAGGAAGAACTACTCGTGATTAACAAAGCCAGTCCAGGAGAGCAGCCAATCAAAGACATGCAACATGGCAACGAATTGCGGTAGGCTGAAGGATTGGGCTTCTTCTTTGAGAAAACAGCGGTAGATGACTGAAAAGCAGGGGAGAATTCATTACGAAGGTAAACTGTTAATAAAATAACAGCAAGTAGTAAGAGCTTCTCCAGGTATATACAAAGAAAGAGATTAGCTAAAGTAAGTGTGGGATTTGCAAGATGCAATTTGGGGTTAATAACAGGGAAATGGAAAGTAATTAAGACCAAGATTTCAGATTGGTTTTCCCAATAGCAGATATTACAAATATCCCAAAGTAACACACAAGCAAAACGCCAATATTACAAAAGGTTTTATAACAGTCTTTATCATGTAAGAAGAAGTATTTGATGAATTAATGGTACTAAAGGTGGACAAGTCACGAAGACTTGAAGCCCGCTTCTAAGAGTTTCAAAGGAAGTGCCGGTAGAGATAGTGGAAGGAAGATTTCAGAACTCACTGGTTTTTGGGAGGACTTTAGCAGACTGACAAACTGTTAATGTAACACCTCTGTTCAAGAAGGGAGGGAAATAGAAAGCAGGAAACAATAGGCTACCCAAACAATATCTGTCATTGGGACAATGTTACAATCCATTATTAAGGAAGAAATAGTATGGCATTGAGAAAAGCATAATGCAACCAGAGTCACCATAGTTCTGTTAAAAGAAAATCATATTTGACAACTATCTTTGGGCTCTTTGAGGAGTTGATCAAGGTGAATCGCTCAATGTGATGCATTTGGATTTCCAGAAGGCATTTTTGAAGATGTCACATAAAAGTTTATTGCAAAGGTAGAAGCTCACAAAATTGGGGTAATGGATTAAGCATTGGGTAACACGAAGGAAAAAAGAGAGTTGAGATTAATGGGTCTTTTTCAGGTTGGAAAGATGTAACACTTGGAGTGTCACGAGGATCAGTCCTTAGGCCTCAATTATTTACTGTCTGTATGCTAATGTGGAAGAGGACACAGACTGTCATAAATCCATGTTGACTGATAATACAAGGAGGGCATGATGAAAATGTGAGTTGTCTGCAAGGAGATTTGAATGGGTTGAGTGAATGTCTATAAAGATGGTATTGAATGTGGGGAGGTGTGAGGTCATGCACTGTGAAGGAAGAATAACAAAGCACAGTATCACTAAAGAAAGTTCAGCTCAGAGGGATCTGATTTTCCCTGTGCATGAAATACAAATAGTTGCGTGCAGATTCAACAAGTAGTTAAGAAGGCAAATGGAATTTTGACCTTTGTTTCTTGGTGGTTGGAGTTTAATGGTAAGTTTTACTACAACAATACAGGCTCTTTGTTCTGGCCACACCTGTACTACTGTGTTCAGTTTTGGTCACCCGTTTTTACGCAAAGGAGATAATGCAACAGCGCCTCAATTAGTTGATTCTTGGTATGAATAATTGATATTGCAAGAACAGCCAAGCAGATGAGGCCTCTGTTCATTGGTATTTAGAAGAATAACGAGTAATTTTATAGACAGATTTCAAATTCGGAGGGGCCCTGATAGGCTGGATGTCATGAAGATGTTTCTGCTAGTTAGTGAATCACAAACTAGGTGACATAGTTACAGAACAGCAGAACACGCATTAAAACTGAGAAGCGAAGGAATTCCTTTCCGCCAGAGAGTGTGAATGTCTGAAATTCTCTACCCCAGGGGTATGTTAAAGCTAGACTATTGAAAATATAGGAGGGAGTTGATACATAACAGCATTTGAGACATAAGGCAGATCAAAATGGTGGGGCAGACTTGGGGAGATGAATGGCTTACTTATGACCTTAAGCAGTACATACATCTTTAATGTTGGAATGAATTCTTATTGATAAATTCCTTGCTATCGGACTATATGTAAACGAAAAGTCTCAAACCTTTGAGCTGCTGTTCTTTGGTCCAAGTTGGGAACTTTGCTGCTATTGATTTAATCATGTCTATCAGTATCTCAGTAGCCTGTTGTAGGTGCTCCACGCTGTCCCACTCTCCAACTATTCTGTGCCACCTTTTGTCAACCTGAAATAAACATTACATTTCTTTTCCATGCACAGAGATCTTAGAGCAATGAGAATATATTCAAACATAAATATCAGGATGATTTCAATGTTGTATTCTGGATTTCATTGTATTCTTGCATGAGATGTGGATGTCACTGACATGGTCAATATTTGTTGATTTTAAACAGAGTCTGCACCAGGCCATTTCCAAGGGCAATTGAGAGTCATTGCTCAGATCTGGAGTTTCTTGTAAGTTCGACATACATTTTCCTACCCGAAAGGACACTCGTGAATCAGATGGGTTTTTTTTATTGACATTCAACAACATCAGGAGGTGATGGCCTAATGATATTATCACTGGATTACTCATCCAGAGACTCAATGCTCTAGGGACCAGGATTTAAATCCTACCATAGCAGATGGTGGAATTTGAATTCACTTTATAAAAAAAAATCTGGAATTAAAAGTCTAATGATAACTGTGAATTGGTTGTTGGAAAACCTCATCTGGTTCACTAGTTTCCTTTAAGGAAGGAAACTATCATCCTTACCTGGGAGTTGCTGAGAGATAAATGATAGGCGTGTGGGTGTGGGGAGAAAGTAGCATAGAGTACAATAGTGAGTGGGGGAGGGGATGAAGGTGATAGGTCGAGGTGTGGGGGGGAAGGGGGAGTGAATAGGTGGAAAGGAAGATAGGCAGGTAGAACAAGTCATGGGGACAGTGCTGAGCTGGAAGTTTGGAATGGCCTACATGTGACTACAGACCCACAGCAAGGTGGTTAGTTCTCAACTGTCCTCTGGGCAATAAGTAGCTGTCAATGCCCTCATCCTGTGAATGATTGAAGAGAAAAAAAACAACAGTTTCATGTCCATCATTAACACCTTAATTCCAGATTTGTTATTGAATTGAGATTCCACCATGTGTCATGACAAGGCCCCAGAAAATTATTTGTTTCTGCCTCAGAAGTGCAGTAACAATGCTGAAGGGCAAGGCCTTCCCTAAATGTTGCAGGACAATTGGAACTTTCAAGACTGGATTGATGGAATTCTGTTATGTAAGTGATACAGAGATAATGCTGAGATATAGATCTGTCACAATCTCATTGAATGTGGAAAACTGACTAGATTGAATGGCTTACTCATGTCGTTGATATTTCTGTCATGCAGGCTGTCACTGAAGGACTGACCTTTGCCTGATGGTTTATGATTTTGCTGTGTGTTGATCAGTTTTTTAAACTGGTGTCACTACCTCCCTGGCTCCAAAACAGAGGCGAAGTGGTTACATCTCAGGATCTGAGATGGAATTAAATTAAATTCTAAAATTCTAACTGAAGAATCCACAACATTTGAAAGAGTACTTCGATTGATTAAAAAAATCAATTTATTGCAATAATCTTTAAATCCTTGTAAGAAAATGCATCTGTACTCATAGTCCCACTTTGGAGAATTAACAATCCCTTGGAGCTGTCAATCAAACTCTGAACTGACAAAGATCCCACTGAGATAATGATAGGTTACAAAATGCAGCTTTAATCCTGCAATGATAATCCCCAGGCTTATGTCAACAGGCAGAATGAAATGGCAAGCATTGTTCTTTTTAATGCTATGGAGTTGCCTTTTTCAAAAATTTAAATAGCAAAGATTTAAATGTCCTGACACATTGACAACATTTTTTCAGATCCTCTGTTCCAAATTCTCAGACTTGCGTTGCCACCTACTCTCCCTGCAATCAGCCCTACCCCAGCTCAGGGTCATACTGTCCCAAACCTGCAAAAGACCTCTGCTGTTCTTTATCCCGAGAAGGTTCCACACACTCAACAACGCTTCTTCTCTAGCTCGCCTCCTG
This sequence comes from Hemiscyllium ocellatum, assembly GCF_020745735.1. NCBI lineage: Eukaryota > Metazoa > Chordata > Chondrichthyes > Orectolobiformes > Hemiscylliidae > Hemiscyllium > Hemiscyllium ocellatum. Next base: position 11,565,873 of record NC_083411.1, on the reverse strand, counting down.
ACTTCCTTTAACAGCTCCACTCTACTTGACAAATTCAATGCGTTTATTTCCCTTTTATTCCTATCAATGTTACCTTCAACTCTCCCAAAAGAGCAATTTCTCTCTCTCAAGAGTTACATGATGTTTCCCAAAAGAGACATGGGACCATTTCTAAAGGGGTGCTTGGTCTAGTTTGTCTGCAAAAATGAATCCATTAATATTTATCTCTAACATCAACTTAAAATATACTTCCTTCACTATTCGTGTGCCATTGATGACACATATCAATAACTCAATAAGTCTTCTTCAACAATATATCTTTACCATCTAGAAAGACAAGGACAGATACAAGTGATACAAGCACCAGCATGTTCCCCTTCAAAGTCACAGATCTTTCTGACTTAGAATTATATTACCATTCCTTAACAGTTGCAGTGTGAAAATCTTGGCTCTCCCTTGCTAATAGTATTGTGGGTGCAACCACAGTCCGAGGAATGCACCTTTTCATCATTCCTTCTTCAGTGCTGACACCAGGAATGAATGACTAGAAATAAAATGCCATTGAAAACAGTAACTCTAAACCTACTCGCCTGCTGGTAACAATGCAAGAAGGATCTTTTTCAGCATTTTACCAATATGCCTCTGCTCACCTCTCAGGGTGAAACTAAAATGAGCCATGACCTATGAAGTGAATTAAGAGATAATGAGAAAATCAAGAAGGAATCCTGCTTAGTTTTTCTGATATCTTGCAACTTAAAAGCCCTTTTGCACGTTGTATATTTAAATGCATCTGCGTTTCCAATATGAGGGTACAGCTAGCTGGATTGTAATATGCAAGAATCAATATATGAATCTATGCTTATATTTTCAAATGACTTCAACCCAAGAATGATCCTGATCTGTGGGCTGATGCCTTGTATAATTGTAATTAGGGCATGGTATTTAATGATCTACTCATTCCTCTAGAATATCCACTTTGAAAAGAAATAAACTATTTCTTACTCTTTTCACATCAATGAAACACTTTCCTCTGTGTAACTCCATACCTTAGCCTCATGAATGCCCCAGAATCAAGGAACAACTTGCATGTTTTGTCTTTGGTGTGTGGAAGGGCACTGCATCATTGTCATACCCAATCACTGCTTTCACACCAATTTTTCCCCCTCCATGGTTGAGCAGAAACAGAAAATCTACCATCGAACCTAGCTCGCAGCTGGGTTTGAGGAGGAAACAGTAAAGACTGCAGATGCTGGAAGCCAGCTGAAGGATTCCTGATGAAGTATTGACATTCCTGCTCCTCAGATGCTGTCTGACCTGCTGGGTGCACTCATAGCTGGGTTTGTAATGATCAGGGAGTCACTGGTTATTGAAGGAGGAATATGGAGTTGGAGGTCACAATCCGATCAACCATGGTACAGAAAGGCTGAATAGCCTAACTCTGTTCCTAATATCTGTGTATTTATGTAGATCTGCTTGCAGGGTTTCGTAAAGTGACTTGCTGCCTACCTGCATGAGACCAAAACCATTTTCGTTGTCTCCCCATCCATTTACTAAGGCATTGCCACCACGGGATTCCCGGGAGATGATAGCACCAATTATGGCTGGATCGATCTGCTTGGCACAGGCAACTTTATCAATCAAAGTCTTGTACTTGTTCACTCTGTTCAAATCCATGCTCATCATCTTATGAGAGGCAGCAACACCTGAAAAAGAAATTCAAATAAAAATCTAATGCACTGCACTTGGCATTAACATGTGTGTTGTGTGCTGTAACCACCAGACAGAGAAATAGAACCTCTCTGTTAATTAAAACTAAACGTCCAGAAAAATTTGCCTCACCTCGTAATCCGTTAACAGTGTGAAGGAGTGAAAGATACCTCCTAATTTCCAATATGTAAAGAAAGATAACTTATTTTCCGAATGGAAGATTAGATTCCCTACAGTATGGAAACAGGCCATTTGGCCCAACAAGTGCACACCGACCCTCTGAAAACTAACCTACCCAGACCCATTTCTCTCTGACTAATGCACTTAACACTATTGTCAATTTAGCATGGTCAATCCACCCTAATCTGCACATCTTTGGACTTTGGAGGATTTGAGCTATAGGGAGATGCTGAACAGACTGGGCTGCTTTCATTGGAGCGTCGGAGACTGAGGGGTGACCTTACGGAGGTTTACAAAATTATGTGGGGCATGAATAGGGTAAATAGGCAAAGTATTTTCCCTGGGGTCGGGTAGTGCAGAACTAGAGGGCATGGATTTAGGGTGTGAGGGGAAAGATATAAAAGAGACCTAAGGGGCAACTTTTTCATGCGGAGGGTGCTACGTGAATAGAATGAGCTGCCAGAGGAAGTGGTGGAGGCTGGTACAATTGCAACATTTAAGAGGCATCTGGATGGGTATATGAATAGGAAGCGTTTGGAGGGATATGGGCTGTGTGCTGGCAGGTGGGACTAGATTGGGTTGGGATATCTGGTCGGCATGGACAGGATGGACTGAAGGGTCTGTTTCCGTGCTGTACATCTCTTTGACTCTATGACTCTATGAAGGAAACTGGACTACCCAGAGGAATCCCATGCAGACACACAGAAAATGTGTGAACTCCACACAGACAGAGTGGAATTGAACATTGCTCTCTGGCTCTGTGAGGTTGCAGTGCTAACCACTGAACCACCTTGCAGTTCTGAAATAAACAGCACTATTAAAAACTGAACATTGTTTTGCCTAACTGAACACAACCTATTAACATTCTGTTCCAATAAGACAACTATTAGATGTTACATTAACTTAATTTCATGTCCACAGAGTCTCTGGGTTCTCTGATGTCTTCAGTCTTCCATGTGCTGATCTCCCTAGGTGTTTCACTTTCTGTTTGCTGTGAGTATGAGTTACAAGAAAAGGTTCCTTTTGATATAGTGTGTCTCCTAATTTCTTTGAGAGCATGATTTTAGATGGGCAGTTAGGTCTCCGGCTCTGTAGTAGTTGCTCTGCTGTTCGTGGCAGTTGCTCAATTTTCAAAAGGCCTGTGTTTTTTATACCCCCAACATCATTCCTTCTCATTGATCCAATGTCATTAAAATAATAAATTCAAACTCAATTGAGTTTTAGTATCCTGGGCATAATTTGAAGTCATTGGCTAAATTTGAATCATTGTCAAAACAGTAACCAAAACTCGGGTATCACTTTAACAGCCAATTGTTTCATGAAACTATTTTGGAACAGCCCGTGTCCCAGCCTTTCCATTCGGGCAGCTAAGCCTGCACTTTAAGTTTGCTTCAATATTCAGAAAATACATGCTTTCAACGTGACAATTAAAACTGACCCCACCATCCCAAATAAATGATTGGAAATTGTACTCTTTTTGTCCAGTTCTCTGGCTTCTTATAAATTTGTTCATGGATTTCAGAGAGTCATAGAGATGTACAACATGGAAACAGACACTTTGGTCCAACCCTCCTGGTGCAGTGAGGCAACAGTGCTAACCACTGAGCCACCATGCCACCATGTAAAGGATAGTGCTGTGGGTAAGGGATAAAGGTCAGATTGTGAGCCCAAGCATCATCTCATTAAAACTATGTTCAAAAGAATTCCTGATAGGACCAACATAATTTTCCAATAAAGGTCTCAATTTTGAATGCAAATTGCAGAATGAGTAAAACTTGATAAAACAACTGTGAATGGGAATTCACTTTCAAAGTATCCCTATACATTGCAGATGCATACCAATCATGGAAATGTTAAGTTATGTTGATTCCTCACCTGTTACACTCAGCTTGTCCTGTTTTGCTGTTTTATCAGAAGCACCAGTTGTATCAACCTTTGTGATATCACCATAGATGGAGGTATCTAGCACAATGAAGATAAAATGGCTGAGTTATGGAAAAGTGGCAAACACCAAGCAAATGCAGCAGTAGTGCCCATAATGTATCCTCTGATCCTGAGTGAGGTGAAGGCTAAAGCAGCTTCTGGGGAGTATTTGACCCAGGAGTGCTCCCCACATTGAGGTAACTGACTCTAGTCAAGCAGAAGAAACATCTCCATTCTCAGTGGAGATACAGTCTCACTGAAGTGTTACAGCACAGAAGGAAGTGACTTGGCCCATTGTGCCTGCTCCAGTTCTATTACTTAATGCCAATTTCCTTCCCTTTCACCATATTCCTGCGCAGCTTCACAATCCAAATAATCACCCCTTGAATGCTGCAATTGAACCTGCCTCCACCACACTTCCAGACAGTGCATTTCATACCCTAACTACAAACTATGTGACAAAGATTTTTCTGAAATTGTTTGCGCAGCACTGTAGATCGATGCCGTCTCACTCCTTGTATGCACAGGAACAGCTTCTCTCTATCTTATGTCCTGTCTGCTCTATATGACATTCTGTATATCACCTTTCATTAAAAATTCAAAGATTAACAATTAGTAGAGCTATGAGGGAAGAGCCAGGGAGTGGCATTATTTATTAAATGTTGCTTTTAAAATATAAGTTTTAATCAGTACAAGTGAACTCTAGAATGTTTCAAATATTGGATGGAAAATTAAGGTTACCCTGATTTTTGGACAAAGGGGTTGCAATTCATGACAAGACCCCTCCAAGTTGTCCCCGTGTGCAGTTGGGGAAGCTTTGGTTACTGACCAGAGGTACAGCAGCCTGTTCCTCTTCAAGGCAATGGGGTTGGGGGTGGTGGGCGATTGTTAGAGGGGATTCTGCGCTGGAGGAAGTTGGGTTGCTAGCTCTGACATCCCTAGTGGTGACTCGCTTTACCTCAAAAATCCTTAATCCCTGGATTATCACTGGGAGGTTACCTCCCTTTATTCCTGGTGCCTCGATCATAAAGGAGAAATGGGGTGGGGTCAACCTATATTGACACATCGTCTGTAATTGGATTTTTAATCATGGAAATTGCCTATCCACCTATGTTCCTGTCCTTTTCCAACTGTGTCATTGTTAAGATGCCCCAATCTGTGTTGTCGTGGGAAGGGACAATGAACCAACATGGCTGCCAGATCCATCTCAGCTCCTGTTGCCTATAAACATCAGGGCTATGGGATGCACAGACCGTCAGATAAAGCAGACAGATCAACTGCCAATATAATGTCTTGTGATCTAAAGAGGCTGCACTGCCATGATTATTGATTGTGTAAATTGGACATAACATCATTGAGCAACTGTTACTGCAACATCCAGTGCTACAAACTTTCAATCTTCCACACTTGTTTGCATTTCTTTTCACACAAATGTTGTGACCAGTGTAGCATAATGAGACTATACAACTAGTTACGCAATATTCTCCTTTACCATACCAAATAAAGTTGGAATGATAAGTGCAAAAGTATAGGACAGCATGAAACTGGCGAGTGCTTAATACTCTCTGACTGGCTCAGTAAAGAGAACAAAGAAATGAGCTAACATCCTGAGTTCCCTTTGTTTCCTCCTCATCATTTCATGCCTCCTGTCCATATCCCAAAGTTTTTCCTTCTGTATTACCGATTATAGGGGCATTTGAAGTAGCTTTGCTTCTGGCTAACGTTCCCTGCCCCTCTGTATCTGTCGGGGCAGAGGAGGGAACTACAGTGTGACTGTTAGCGTAGAGCAATGCCATGAGGAGTGACACCTTTGGAGGAGAAGGGGACCTTTGGAGGGGAAAGGGACTTTTGACTCTGCTGGGCAATTGATTTCAGCCAGAATTGTTGTTATTGGAGTAAATTCTTTCATCAGTTTCATAGCTATGAGAGTACAGAAACAGTACTTACTCCTTGTAAAACATTATTTCCCGCCATCTTAAAATTACATTTTAATGTTAACTTTCAAATTAATGCATAGAAAATGGCATTAAAAGCAAAAGTACAGGAACAAGGCATTTGATCTGTCTGTTCTATCCCCGCATTTAAGATTCTCAATGCTTGCCTCCTTAAGACGGGTTACATCTGAAACATCGACTTCTCCACCTCCGGCTGCTGGCTTGCTGTGTTCTTGCAGCCCCCCTACCTGTCTATCCTACAATTCTTGAACTTACTGATCAGAATATGCTACCCATTGCATATTTTGACTCTTAACATTAATTTGAAATATGAATGCCTAACGGAATATCAGAAGAAATACTCACCAATTACTGTGCACATTGCTGCTGTCACATAGGAAATCAAATGAACTGGGCTGTGGCTGGAAGTTACACAAATACCGGATATGTCATCAGAATAGAATGCTCTTGGTAATTATTCAGAATCTTTTCACACTGAAGTTCCCCCCTATTTTTAAAGAAAGATTTACAGTAAAGTGTGAAGAGCAGTAACTTACCAATTCCATCAAATATGATAGTTGTGGCAGGAGGGGTGATGTGTGCTGGGCTGAATACCAATCGATCGAGGCTGAACACATTTCTAGTAAATGTTTGCAACTTGAGACCTTTAGATCCGTGTCGAGAAGCTGGATTTTGAGCTTCAGACGTTGCACAACATTAGAGAAGGGGATAGTTAGCTAGACCCTTTACTTCAGAAAGCCTACACACCTCTGGGTAATTTAAATTCAAATTTGGTCTGTGGTTATGGACCAGTGTGGGGTTAGGGCAGCTGACTGCAAGTGGGGTAGATATGGAATGCAGGGAGTCACATGTGAAGAGTCTTCACCTCACAATTGTCCAGCAGGTACCAGGTTCCTACAAGCTGTATGGATGAGATGGAGATTGCAGGAAGGATGAGCAAACTGACCAGTTCACCATGATGCAGGGTGCCATTCAAAAGGCTAAAGGAATCAGGAATGGAGTAGTGGTAAGGAAAAGTCTAATTGTATAATTTGGCGTCTAAGCCCTTTTGATGTAGTGATGAGCATGTGTTCCAAAGGCCTTGTTGCTTGTCAAGTGTCAGGGTTAAGGAAATTTCCTGATGACTGGAGAAGAACTTTGATTGAGGTGGACAAAGGATCCACTGGTTGTTATAGACATTGATACCAATGACATTGATAAGACTAGAAAGGAGGTTCTGCTGAAAGAATTTCAACACTTAGGAACTAAATTCGAAAGCAGTGCCTCCAAGTTAATAATTTTCAGATTACTGCCTGAGGTTTGGACATCCTGTCATAGGGTAAATAAAGTCAAGGCTTTAAATGTCTGGCTCAAAAGCTTGGCAGGGGTGGAATGGGTTTCAGTTCATGAGGCAATAGCAGTACAGGTGTACAATGGAACTTTTCTGATTGGATGAGTTTCACTTAAACTGTTTTGGGACTAGTGACCTGTCTGAATTGAATAATTAGAGTATTAGAGAAGGCTTTAAAATAACCAGGTGGAGGATAGGTATTGGTAGAATATTACAAAGAGAAAGACGTGGCAGAATTCCAAGGCAGCTATTTAGATAATGTTCCCAGAGTGGGATTGCAAGAGACAGAAGATACAAACAAAAGTAACAAATAGGGTCAAAATTTAAAAAAAATAAATGGCAAAAAGGCAAACTTAATGGCTGCTTTCTCAAATAAATGAATTAATGGCACAAATGAGAGGTTGATTTCTATGATCTTGTAGCTGTTATATAGAAATGGTAATGAGGAGCTCAAAGCTGAGAACTAAATATTTCGGGGAGGGTGGCATTTCAAAAGGACAAGAGAAAGGAACACGTGTTGGGTGGCTTTGTTAGGACAAGTTGGAATAAGTATGATAACAATAAATTGTCTTTGATTGAAGGTTTAGAATATATATAGGTGGAGGTAAGTACAAACGAGCAGAGGAAGGCACTTGTGGGAGCAACTATTGGCTCCCTAACAGCAGCTATTCTGTAGGACTGAAAATAAATCAGGTGATAATGCAAGACATAATAAAGGGAGTACATTAATCAGAGTGATTTCAATCTCCATATAAATTAGGAAAATCAAATTGGCAGAGGTAACAACGAGGAAAAACTCACAGAGTCTATTCTGAGAACAATAGATTAGATTAGATTCCCTAGAGTGTGGCAACAGGCCTTTCAGCCCAACCAGTCCTCATCGACCCTCCAAAGAGAAACCCACCCAGACCCATTTTCCCTCTGACTAATGCATCTAACACTATGGGCAATTTAGCATGGCCAATCCACCTGACCTGCACACCTTTGGACTGTGGGAGGAAACCAGAACACCAGGAGGAAACCCATGCAGACACGGGGAGAACGTGCAAACTCCACACAGACAGTTGCCCAAGGCAGGAATTGAACCTGGGACGCTGGTCCTGTGAGGCAGCAGTGCTAGCCACAGTGCCACCCATAATATATTGTGGAATAGCTAGCAGTCAACCTAGTTGGAATCTCATAATGTGACAAGTTTATTAAATGATCTCAGAGTAAAGAATTCCCTCAGAACCCGTGACTATAAATTGTGTCACATGCTATTTAGTTTGACAGTGAGAAACATTGGTCAGAAACAACTGTGCTAAACTTAAATAAGGGAAATTACAAAAAAATGGGGGCAGAGCTGCCAGGAGCAGACTGAGAAATGACTTTAGAGGAAAAGTAGTTGAGGATCAATGGCCGCAATCTTTTTCCAAAACTGGTAAAAAGGCAAACCTAAAGGCTGTTTCCTCAAAGGGATATAGTATTCGGAATAAAATGAATTCATGGCACAAATGGCGGTTGATGTGCTCAATGTTAGAAATTTATAACTTGTTAATTTTAATTTAAAATGAGAAAATATTTGTCACTTACTGTAAAATGTAATTTTCTGTTAAAGCCCACTTGTGCAGCTATTGGAATAATCAAATCCTTACAGTGTGGAAACAGGCCCTTTGGCCCAACAAGTCCACACCGACTCTTGAAAGAGCATCCAACTCAGACTTAGCCCCATAACCTATCCCTGTGTTTCCCATGGCTAATTCACCAAGCCTGCACACCATGGACAACTCAGCCTGGCCCATCCACCTCACCAGCACACCCCTGGACTGTGGGAGAAAACCAGAGCACCTGGAAGAAACCCATGCGGACACAGGGAGAATGTGCAAACTCCAAACAGGCTGGAATCGAACCTGGCTCCCTACTGCTGTCAGGCCTTCCAGCCTCTGGCAACTCTCTGTGTGAAGTTTGTACATACTCCCCATGTCTGCATGTGTTTTCTCCAGCTGCTCCAGTTACTCCCACAGTCCAAAGATGTGCAGGTCAGGTGGATAGGCCATGCTGAGTTGCCCATGGTGTGCAGGCTCAATGAATTAGCTGTGGGAAATATAGGGATGTGGTGAGGGGCTAAGTCTGGGTGGGATTTCAGAGACTCAGTGTCGACCTGTTGGGCCAAATGGCTTGTTTCATACTGGAGGAATTCTCTGACAATAACAAATTAATGCACATTTATCAGAAAAAATGGCATTTTAGAACTTGAAAGTGAAACCAGTAACTATGTGCTAAGTGGATGTGCCAATCTGAGTTCAATATATTCACATTTGTATGTGGGGTTTCTGTTTGCAGTACTTGTGTAGTTCAAGTCTTTTGGATGTTGCTATCTGGATATTGCTTAAATTTCAAAGATGCAGAGCGGACTGCAGAATATGAATTATGTGTAATGTATGTTTGGAAAGTATATGAGACTGAAAGCTGTTGGTTTGCTCGCTGAACTGGTGGGCTTGTTTTCAGATGTTTCGTCATCATGCTCGGTAATATCATCAGTGAGCCTCCAGTGAAGCATTGGTGTACTGTCCCATTTGCTATATGGGTCTTGGTTTGTTGTGGTGCGTGATATCATTCCCAGTTCTGTTTATGAGAGATCAGTAAAAGAGGGTCAAATCTATGCATTTGTTTTTTTTTATAGATATTTTTATTAGAAATTTAACATTTTAACAAATTTACAAAAATAAACAAAACTCTCAAGTACAAACATTAATATAGAAGTAAATCTTAAATATACAATCATCAAAATTTGACAAAAGAAAAATACTGAAAGAGAAAAAACAAAACTCAATTAACTACTAATCTAACCTACAATTAGCCAGAGTGTGTAATTGAGTCACTTACATCTTTCAAATAAGAGAAAATGAGAGAAAACAAATAGAGGTGGGGGTCTAAAAACCCCCAACGATTAACATAGAAGTTGGATATTAAAATACTTGCTCGGAATGTGTTAACATCATATATAACAAAACCCGTATTCATATGGGATTCCTCTCCCAAGGGGCCCCGGACCAGCCATATCTGTAATCTCAATTAGATAAAAGCCCTTGTTAGGATAGCCAAAATATCTATGTAAAAGGGCTGCCATATTTTATAAAAAAATAATTCGGTCTTTCGGTGCACCATATTTATAAGGAAGTCAAGGGGAGTACATTCCATGATTAATCTATGCCAATTTGAAAATCCAGGGGAACCTTCAACCACCCAGTTTACCAAAATATTTTTCCTTATATGCAAAGAGAGAACAGAAAATAATCTCTTCCTATTTGACATTCCAGGTGTACCACTTTGCCGACTGATCAACCATAATTATCCAGGTAAATCCGAGACCCCCGGGAGGGGAGACCCTATCTAAAACATCCCGAGCAAAGAGCATATAGAATTTACAAAAATAAAGGTTCTCTAATACACTCATAACAGTATGATAAAAAGGAAACTATTTCTCAATAATAAAAAAAATTATAAAACATATTTGAATGGAGATTATCCCCCTTGTTCCCAGGGGGTATCACTTCTTTTCCAACAGTCCATCATATCCTCTCCCAACCAGTGCCCCACCCTTGACCCAGGCGCTCCTTAATAGGATGAGGAGAATTCAGATATAATACCGAGCTAGAGTTAACAGTGAGCATCCCACCCCCCACCCCCCACCCACACCTAAGTATATTTGGTAGTATCAATACCATGTATAAACATATATAACTATAGAATTACAACTTCAACAAATTACAATTAAATATAATAATATAAAATAGCAAGGGAAAATAACCCCGCTCCTAGAGGCAAAACTAAAATAGAATAAGGTAACCACCTCTCCCCACCAACCTTAACTAAACCCCCCGGTTTATATATATACATATATACACATACATGCATACACATATATATATACATACACACATACATACGTATAATAATAAAATTTTAAAAAAACCCTAAGGGGGATGGAGAAAATCGTTAAATGGAGAGCAAATAAGTAATTCCCTCTTCCCCCCCACCCCGAGATAATAATAAACAGTAAGATAGGAAAAAGAAAAAAAGTCGGGGGGATATAAATCGGAGTGGGGAAAAGGCAAGCCAACATACATTGTCTCTTTACGATTTATTTAAGAGAGTCCAAAAATTCCTTAGCCTTTTCTGGCAATCTAAAATTATACCTGGATCCTTCGTGGTTAAAATATAACGTCGCTGGGTAGCGTAAGGTGTATTGAATATTTGAGTCCCTTAAACACTTCTTCACCTCATCGAACGTCTTCCTCCTTTGGGCCAAAGCCGGGGAGAAGTTCTGAAATAACATGATCTTGGATCCTTTATAGATCATGGCTTTAGGATCTTTTCCAAGATTTCTAGAGGCATCTAGGAGTATCTGCCTCTCCCTATAGCTCTGCAGCCGGAACAGGACCCGGCGTGGGCGCTGGTTCGAGCCAGGCCCGCGTATTGCAACCCGGTAGGCCCATTCTACCCACACCTGGCCTGATCCACCCTCCAGATCAAAAATTGTGGCAACCACTGCTCCAGGAATGCTGTGAGCTGGCCTTTCTCTTCCCGTTCGGGTCGGGAAGGCCCAGCAAACGAATATTTTTCGACGACCTCGATTATCGAGGGCGTCGATGTAATTCTCTAAGGTCCGGACTCGTTGTTCGAGAGTCTGGACCTGGTCGGCAGCCGATTGAGCTGCGGTCTCCGAGGTCGCGGCCTTTAACTCAGCCCCTCCGACTCGGCGCTCCAGTTCCTGAATGTCTCGGCCGTGCATTCTGCAGTGCGGCCGAGAGCGATTCTCAGCGATGTTGGGACTCCTCGATGAAGGCATCGATCTTCGCATCCAGCTTGGTAATCATCTCTACAAGGCTTGTTTCCATCGGTAAGTCCCCCGGGGCAGCTGTGGATGCCTCTGCTGCAGCTGGAGAGAGAGAAGGTAGGGAGGGGTCCCTGCTTTCTGAGAGCTGTGGGCTCTCCTCCCTTTAGTCATTTTTCTAAGAGATTAGATTATTTAAATTTAATTACTAACACTACCAAACAACTAATTATATTAAATAAGAGCTATTTTAGATAATTTGGTGAGTGTGGTGGGGGTGGGAGATCCACTTTGCCCAAGTCTTGGAAGGAGCACTATAGGCTCAGACTTGCTGAGTCGCCGCCATCTTGATCTCCTATACATTTGTTAATGGACTTCCGGTTTTGAATGCCAGGCTTTTCGGAGTTCCCATGCATGTCTCTGTTGCCTGTCTTAGGATGGATGTATTGTCCCAGCTGAACTGGTGTCCCTCTTTATCTGTGTGTATGGATGACAATGATAGTTGACCATGTCTTTTGGAGGCTAGTTGGTGTTTGTGTAACCTGGTGGCTGGTTTCTGCCGGTTTGTCAAATGTAATGTTTGGTGCAGTCCTTGCAGGTATTTTGTATATCACGTTCATTTTGCTGGCTGGGGGTACGGGGTCCTTTAACTTCATGAGGAATTGTCTAAGTATGCTAACTCACAAACTACTACCACACTGAAACAACTACTGATGAATTT